>NW_028136285.1:0-600000 GCF_964662115.1 Mustela nivalis | reverse complement strand
AACTCCCAACGTGGGAAAACCTCAATGGCCCTGAGATTCCGCTCCCTTCATGACGCGGCCGTCATGCACAGAAACTCCAACCTGAGCCAACGTCTGATCCTCGCCCTGACTTCAGATGCAAGAGATATTGGTTCAGATCTGCAGGGCGTCCCTGCCGTGCCCTCGCCCTGAAACCCAGGTCTAGCTTGACTTCTCAGAATTCCGTCCTCTCCCTCCTGGCCCCGAAGCCCTCAAGTTTGGCAATTTTGGACCCACAATGCAGCACTCTGCCTGCCCTCTAGAAAAAAAATTATTGCCTCATGAGATGCCCAGGCACCTTAAATGAAAATAAACCTACACAGCACTCGACTTTACCCAAATTATATAGTCTAACCTGGGTACTAATGCACTGTCGAACACAACCTGAGCCCGGACCTCCTGACCAACACCCAGAAAGCTGACCGCACACTGAGCACATAAAACCTGCCATGGCCTTAGGTCATCATCTCTTCGCTACCTCAGTTTTCAGGCTTCAGAACCGAGACATTATCTCCAATCACTGCCCAGGGGTGAGTGTGATGCAGAAATCAGAACTCCTCCTTACCCATAGCAAGAACCCTTGTGCTTGGCACGTTGTCCAACGTTCAGTGTAGGAGAAACCAGCATTCACCCTGAGGCCCCGCCCATTCTTGATTGCGACGAGGGCATACACACGCATTGTGACCCTCAGCATGAGTCCTGTCCTCTAGTAAGTCTTCTCAGTGGCTGGACCATTAGATGTCAAAATGGGCTTGACATGTCTCTAGGCCCCAATTTTTAACCAGATTTCTGATTGTCCAGTCGCCGCTCCCCAGGGCTCTACTCTGGAATCCCTCATTTGGTGGGACACCTGAGGTTAAAAAGGAAAACAACAACAACAACAAAAAAAAACGGACTTCATCCAGCCCACAGAATGACCCCAAATTCTTTGGATGGGGCCAAACCACCAGAGAATATGACTCATCCATTTCCCATGAAGTCACGCAGAAATTCCACGACCATGAGTGACACGATATCCAGAGACAAAAACGTGAGCAGCAGCCTCACACTCGCCCTTCTTTCAAATCCCGAAGAGTTCTCCTAATGGTCTGTAGATCAGTCCTGCCATACCTATGACCCGAAACATAAGCCGAGTTTGTGTTTTCAGACAACTGTCCAAACAGCCCTGGCCTACACAACCTACAGGCTCAGGCCCCTGGAGCCAAACCTGAGGACTGTACTTGCCCTCTCCAAGGGAATTGTGTGTGCCATTCCAATGGCCACAACCCTTCTAATAGGATAAACCTCCAAAGTCCCTGATCCATCTCAATAGTGGTGGCTTCCAAGGAAAAACAGGGGCAATCTGAGCCTAACTGACCACCTACATGCACTCAGAAACATAGACAGATGTCCCCAGTGGTAAAAAGAAAAAACAGGCCCCTAGGCACTAATCAGATCCATTGCTTTGGTTTCCAGGAATCTCTCCACAGAGGCCTGGATTTCAAAAGCAGCATATAGCTGTTTCTTGACTCACCCATCCGAAAACATCTCATCTACACATGGGAAACTTGCACGTTGGAGCTGTGTCAAAGCCTCTGTTTAGGAGAACCCCTTAGGGCCCCAGTGCCACCGCTTCATTCCAATGTCTCCATAGACACAAAAGCACATTAGGACCTATCCCCAGGGGTGTCCATTTCAACTCAGCGTCCTCGGTTGCTCCCCACAGATCCAGGAGATCTAACCTGTCTTGTTGCTAGGAGACAATTGGAATGCGAGTTGTGCTACCCAGCCATCCATCCTTAGAACCATGCTCAGAATCATTGGCCAGGAAACAAACAACAGGTCTCAATTGTCCTGCAGAAGACTCTCTGCAGTTTGGAGCTTCTCACAACTCCCATCGTGGGAAAACCCCCATAACCTCGTGATGCCCCCCCATTCATGAAGGGGCCATCAGGGACAGAAACTCCAACCTGAGCGATCGTCTGATCCTCGCCCTGACTTCAGATGCACGAGATCTCCATTCAGGTCTGTAGAATGTGCCTGCCATGGCCTCACCCAGAAACCTAAGCCTAGCTTGTGTTCTCAGACTTTTGTTGTCAGACTACTGGCCCACAAGCCCTCCAGTTTGGCAATCCAGAACTACAATGCAGCCATCTGCCTGCCCTCCAGAAGAAAAACATTGTCCTCTGGGGCTACCCAGTAACTCCAAATGAAAATCAACCTGCACCGACCTTGGCTGTACCCCAAATACATAGGCTGACCAGGGCACTAATGCCCTTTCTGACACAGCCTGAGCCTGGACCCCCTGGCCCCTCCCAGACAGCTGTCTGCACACTGAGCACATCGAGCCGCCATGGCCTTAGGTCGTCATCTCTTTCCAACCTCGGTTTTCAGATTTCAGAACCTAGACCTTATCTCCAATCACTCCACAGGGTTGAAGGTGATGCAGAAATCAGAACTCCTTCCCCATGGCAAGAAACCTTGTGGTTGGCATGTTGTCCAACGTTCAGTGTAGTTGAAACCAGTGTGGCCCATGTGGCCCCGCCCATGCTCGCAGGCCACATTAGTTACAAACACACATTGTGACCCTCAGCCTGAACCCAGTCCTCAAGTAAGGACTCTCAGTGGCTGGATGAAGAGACAGCATATTGGGCCTGCCATACACCTAGGCCCCAATTTTTAACCACAGTTTGGGTCATCCATTCACGCTTCTCCAGGGCTCTGCTTTGGAATTCCTCTTTTGTTCGGACACCTGAGGCAATAAACCTGAAAGGAGACCTCCCATCCCACAGATTGACAAAAAACAATTGAGACCGGGCCAAATCCACAAGAGGAAGATTCGTCCATGGCCCATGAGGCCTCCTCACATTCCACGGCCAAAGTTGATACAAAATACAGAGACCAAATCCTCAGCAAGCGCCTCAGACTCGCTCTTTCTTCTTATAATGAAGAGTTCTTCTCATGGTTTGTAGATTGGGACTGTCATAACTACGTCCCCAAACCTAAGCTGAGTTTGTGTTTTCAGACTTCTGTCCTCAAAGTCCTGGGCCACACACCCTCCAGGCTGGGGCCCCAGGAGCCACACATTAGGACTGTGCCTACCCAATCCATGGGAATTCTGCCCATTCCATTGTCAAATCATACAAATTAGGAGAACACTCCAAAGTCCCCGAGGCTATCCCAATAGTTTTCGTCTCTAGGGACAAACAGGGCTGTGACACCAGGTGAGTATCTACCTCCACTCATTCCATAGATGGATATCCACAGGTTAGAAGATTGAACCAGACAGGACCCAGGCCATAATCGGTTCCATTGCTATGGATTACAGGCATGTCTTCTTAAAAGCCTGGATTCCAATAACAGCATAAGGGGTTTCCTGAGGCACCCATCAGAACAAATCTCGTTTCCACAAGGAAACTTGTTCATGGGTGCTAGGTGAAAAGCTTAGGAGAATACGTCAGGTTCCCGCTGCAACAGCCCCATTCCAAGGCTCTCATGGACACAATGACACATTAGGCCCCATCTTCAGGAAAGTCCATTTCAACTCAGCCTCCCCGGTTGTTCCCGCAGAGCCATCTGATCTCAACTGTCTTGTTGCTAGGAGACAATTGGAATGCGAGTCGGGCTTCCCTGGCATCCATCCTCCAACGGTGCTCTGGAGTCATTCCATATGGGATGTCCTGGAGCTGCCCAACAGGTCTCAATTGTCCCGCAGAAGGAATCCTTGAAGGGGGCATCCCACAACTCCCAACGTGGGAAAACCTCCATGGCCTTGAGATTCCGCTCCGTTCATGAAGGGGCAGTCATGCACAGAAACTCCAACCTGAGCCAACGTCTGATCCTCGCCGTGACATCGGATGCTTGAGGTATTTGGACAGATCTGCAGGGGGTACCAGCCGTGCCCTCGGCCTGAAGCCAAAGTCTAGCTTTTTTTCTCAGAATTCAGTCCTCACACTTTTGGCCCAGAAGCCCTCAAGTTTGGTAATTCCGGACCCACAATGCTGCCCTCTGCCTGCACTCTAGAGAAAATATCTTGCCTAATGAAATTCCCAGGCACCTCAAATGAGGATAAACCTACACGGCACTCGACTTTACCTAAATCATATTGTCTAACATGGGCACTAATGCACTGTATGACTCAACCTGAGCCAGAACCTCCTGACCAACACCCAAGCAGCTGACCGCACACTGAGCATATCAGACGGGCCATGGCCTTAGGTCGTCATCTCTTCCCAACTGCCGTTTTTCATGCTTCAGAACCTAGACCTTATCTCCAACCACTGCCCATGGTTGGAAATGATGCAGAAATCAGAACAACTTCCCCATGGCAAGAGACCTTGTGATTGGCATGTTGTTCAAATCCAGTGTAGTGGAAACCAGTGTGGCCCATGAGGCCCCGCCTATGCTCGTGGGCCACATTGGTCACAAACACAAATTGTGACCCTCAGCCTGAGCCCAGTCCTCAAGTAAGGCCTCTCAGTTGCTGGATGAAGAGATAGCATATTGGGCCTGCCATGCCCCTAGGCCCCAATTTTTAACCATAGTTTGGGTTGTCCCTTCACTCTTCCCCAGGTCTCTGCTTTGGAATTCCACTTTTGTTCGTACACTTGAGGTAATAAACCTGAAAGGAGACCTCCCATCCCACAGATTGACGAAAAAAAAACTGGGACAGGGCCAAATCCACAGAGAAGATTCGTCCATCGCCCATGAGGCCTCCCCACATTCCACGGCCATCGTTGATACAAAATACAAAGACAAAAGCCTGAGCAAGTGCCTCAGACTCGCTCTTTCTTCATATCCTGAAGAGTTCTTCTCATGTTTTGTAGATTGGGCCTGCCATTCCTACGTCCCCAAACCTAAGCTGAGTTTGTGTTTTCAGACTTCTGTCCTCAAAGTCCTGGGCCAAAAACCCTCCAGGCTGGGGCCCCTGGAGCCACACATTAGGACTGTGCCTACCCAATCTATGGGAATTCTGCCCATTCCATTGTCCAAAATCGTACAAATTAGGAGAAATCTCCAATGTCCCCGAGGCCATCCCAATAGTGTAGGACTCCGGGGACAAACAACGGTGGTCTGACACCAGGTGAGCATCTACCTCCACTCATTCCATAGATGGATATCCCCAGAGAAGAAGATTGAACCAGACAGGACCCTAGGCCATAATTGGATCCATTGCTTTGGTTTACAGGCATGTCTCCTCAAAAATCTGGATTCCATTACGAGCATAAGGGGTTTCCGGAGGCAACCATCAAAACAAATCTAGTCTCCACAAGGAAACTTGTGCATGGGAGCTATGTCAAAAGCTTAGGAGAATACTTAGGGTCCCGGTGCCACTGCCCCATTCCAAGGCCCTCATGGACACAAACACACATTAGGCCCCATCCTCAGGAAAGTCCATTTCAACTCAGCCACCCCGGTTGCTCCCACAGAGCCATCAGATTTCAACTGTCTTGTTGCTAGGAGACAATTGGAATGCGAGACAGGCTTCCATGGCATTCATCCTCCAATGGTGCTCTGCAGTCATTCCATATGGGATGTCCTGGAACTGCCCAACAGGTCTCAATTGTCCCGCAGAAGGAATCCTTGAAGGGGGCATCCCACAACTCCCAACGTGGGAAAACCTCCATGCCCTTGAGATTCCGCTCCGTTTATGAAGGGGAGTCATGCACAAAAACTCCAACTTGAGCCAACGTCTGATACTCGCCGTGATTTCAGATGCTTGAGATATTGGTTCAGATCTGCAGGGGGTACCTGCAGTGCCCTCGGCCAGAAGCCCAAGTCTAGCTTGTGTTCTCAGACTTCTGTCCTCACACTCCTGGCCCCGAAGCCCTCAAGTTTGGCAATTCCGGACCCACAATGCAGCACTCTGCTTCCCCTCTAGAAAAAATATCTTCCCTAATGAGCTGCCTGGACACCTCAAATGAGGATAAACCTACAAGGCACTCGACTGTACCCAAATTATATAGTCTAACCTGGGCACTAATGCACTGTCTGACACAACCTGAGCCCGAACCTCCTGACCAACACCCAGGCAGCTGACCACACAGTGAGCCTATCAGACCCGCCATGGCCTTAGGTGGTCATCTCTTCCCAACAGCGGTTTTTCGGTCTTCAGAACCTAGACCTTATCTCCAACCACGGCCCAGGGTTGAAAATGAAGCAGAAATCAGAACACCCTTCCCATGGCAAGAGACCTTGTGATTGGCAAGTTGTCCAAAGTCCAGTGTAGTTGAAACCAGTGTGGCCCATGAGGCCCCGCCCATGCTCGCAAAACCACATTGGTCACAAACACACAATGTGACCCTCAGCCTGAGCCCAGTTCAAGTACGGCCTCTCAGTGGCTGGATGAAGAGACAGCATATTGGGCGTGCCATGCCCTAGGCCCCAATTTTTAACCATAGTTTGGGTTGTCCCTTCACTCTTCCCCAGGACTCTGCTTTGGAATTCCTCTTATGTTCGGACACCTGAGTTAATACACCTGAAAGGAGACCTCCCATCCCACAGATTGATGAAAAACAATAGGGATTGGGCCAAATCCACAGAGAGGAAGATTCGTCCATGTGCCATGAGGCCTCCCCAAATTCCACGGCCATCATTGATACAAAATCCAAAGACAAAAGCCTGAGCAAGTACCTCAGACTCGCTCTTTCTTCATATCCTGAAGAGTTCTTCTCATGGTTTGTAGATTACGCCTGCCATACCTACATCCCCAAACCTAAGCTGAGTTTGTGTTTTCAGAATTCTGTCCTCAAAGTCCTGGGCCACACACCCTCCAGGCTGGGGTGCCAGGAGCCACAATTTGTACTGTGCCTACTCAATCCATGGGAATTCTGCCCATTCCATTGTCCAAAATCGTACAAATTAGGAGAACTCTCCAAAGTCACCGAGGCCATCCCAATAGTGTAGGTCTCCGGGGACAAACAAGGGCGGTGTGATACCAGCTGAGCACCTATCTCCACTCATACCATAGATGGATATACCCAGAGAAGAAGATTGAACCAGACAGGACCCTAGGCCATAATCGGATCCATTGCTTTGTTTTACAGGCATGTCTCCTCAAAAGCCTGGTTTCCAATACGAGCATAGCTGGTTTTCTGCGGCACCTATCAGAACAAATCTCGTCTCCACAAGGAAACTTGTGCATGGGAGCTATGTCTAAAACTTAGGAGAATACATCACGTTCCCGGTTCCACGGCCCCATTCCAAGGCCCTCATGGACATAAACACACATTAGGCCCCACTCTCAGGAAATTCCATTTCAACTAAGCCACCCCGGTTGCTCCTGCAGAGCCATCCGATCTCAACTGTCTTTTTGCTAGGAGACAATTGGAATGGGAGGCGGGCTTCCCTGGCATCCATCCTTGTATGGTGCTCTGGAGTCATTGAATATGGGATGTCCTGGAGCTGCCCAAAAGGTCTCCATTGTCCCGCAGAAGGAACCCTTGAAGGGGGCATCCCACAACTCTCAATGTGGGAAAACCTCCATGGCCTTGAGATTCCGCTCCATTCATGAAGAGGCAGCATGCACAGAAACTCCAACCTGAGCCAACGTCTAATACTCGCCTGGACTTCACATGCATGAGATATTGGTTCAGATTTGCAGGGCGTACCTGCCGTGCCCTCGGCCTGAACCCCAAGTCTAGCTTGTGTTCTCAGACTTCTGTCGTCACACTCCTGGCCCAGAAGCCCTCAAGTTGGCAATTCCGGACCCACATTGCAGCACTCTGCCTGCCCTCTAGAAAACATATCTTGCCTAATGAGCTGCCCAGGCACCTCAAATGAGGATAAACCTACACGGTACTCGACTGTACCCTAATTATATAGTCTAACCTGGGCACTAATGCACTGTCTGACACACCCTGAGCCTGAACCTCCTGCTAACATTCAGGGAGCTGACCGCACCCTGAGCATATCAGACCCGCCATGGCCTTAGGTCGTCATCTCTTCTCAGTGGCGATTTTTCAGGTTGCAGAACCTAGACCTTACTCCAACTACTGCCCAGGTTTGAAAATGATGAAGAAATCAGAACACCTTCCCCATGGCAAGAGACTTTGTGATTGTCATGTTGTCCAAAGTTCAGTGTAGTTGAAACCAGTGTGGCCCATGAGGCCCCACCCATGCTGGCTGGCCACATTGGTCACAAACACACATTGTGACCCTCAGCCTGTGCCCAGTCCTCAAGTCAGGCCTCTCAGTGGCTGGATGAAGAGACAGCATATTGGGCCTGCCATGCCTCTTGGCCCCAATTTTTAACCATAGTTTGGGTTGTCCCTTCACTATTCCCTAGCGCTCTGCTTTGAATTCCTCTTTTGTTCTGACACCTGAGGTTATAAACCTGAGAGGAGACCTCCAATCCCACAGAATGAGGAAAAACAATTGGGACCTGGCCAAATCCACAGAGAGGAAGATTCGTCCATGGCCCATGAAGCCTCCCAACATTCCAAGGCCATCGTTGATACAAAATCCAGAGACAAAAGCCTGAGCAAGTGCCTCACTCGCTCTTTCTTCTTGTCCTGAAGATTTCTTCTCGTGGTTTGTAGATTGGCCCTGCCATACCTACGTCCCCAAACCTAAGCTGAGTTTGTGTTTTTAGAATACTGTCCTCAAAGTCCTTTGCCACACACCCTCCAGGCTTGGTCCCCTGGAGCCACACATTAGGACTGTGCCTACTCAATCCATGGAAATTCTTCCCATCCATTTTCCAAAATCGTACAAATTAGGAGAACTCTCCAAAGTCCCCGAGGCCATCCCAATAGTGTAGGTTTCTGGGGACAAACAAGGGCGGTCTGACACCAGGTGAGCATCTACCTCCACTCATACCATAGATGGATGTCCCCAGAGAAGAAGATTGAACCAGACAGTACGCTAGGCCATAATCGGATCCATTGCTTTGGTTTACAGGCATGTCTTCTCAAAAGCCTGGATTCCAATACCAGCATAAGGGGTTTCCTGAGGCACCCATCAGAACAAATCTCGTCTCCACTAGGAAACTTGTGCATGGGATCTATGTCAAAAGCTTAGGAGAATACTTCAGGGTCCCGGTGCCACCGCCCCATTCCAAGGCCCTCATGGACACAAAGACACATTAGGCCCCATTCTCAGGAAAGCCTATTTCAACTAAGCCACCCCGGTTGCTCCCGCAGAGTCATCCGATCTCAACTGTATTGTTGCTAGGAGACAATTGGAATGCGAGGCGGGCTTCCCTGGCATCCATCTTCCAACGGTGCTCTGGAGTTAATCCATATGGGATGTCCTGGAGCTGCCCAACATGTCTCAATTGTCCCGCAGAAGGAATCCTTGAAGGGGGCATCCCACAACTCCCAACGTGGGAAAACCTCCATGGCCTTGTGATTCCGCTACGTTCATGAAGGGGCAGTCAAGCACAGAAACTCCAACCTGAGCCAACGTCTGATCCTCGCTGTGACTTCAGATACTTGAATTATTGGTTCAGATCTGCAGGGGGTACCTGCCGCGCCCTCGGCCTGATGTCCAAGTCATCTTGTGTTCTCAAACTTTTGTCCTCACACTCCTGGCCGAGAAGACCGCAAGTTTGGCAATTCCGGACCCACAATGCAGCACTCTGCCTGCACTCTAAAAAAAATATCTTGCCTAATGAGCTGCCCAGGCACCTCAAATGTGGATAAACGTACACGGCACTCGACTGTACCCAAATTACATAGTCTAACCTGAGCTCTAATGCACTCTCCCACACAACCTGAGCCTGAACCTCCAGATCAACATCCAGACAGCTGACCACACACTGAGCACATCAGACCCGCCATGGCCTTAGGTCATCATCTCTACCCAACTGTGGTTTTCAGGCTTCAGAACCTAGTCCTTATCTCCAATCACTGCCCAGGCTTGAAAATGATGCAGAAATCACACATTACCCATGGAAAGAGACCTTGTGATTGGCATGTTGTCCATAGTCCCGTGTAGTTGAAATCAGTCTGGCCCATGAGGCCCCGCCCATGCTCGCGGGCCACATTGGTCACAAACACACATTGTGACCCTCAGCCTGAGCCCAGTCCTCAAGTAAGGCCTCTCAGTGGCTGAATGAAGAGACAGCATATTGGGCGTGCCATGCCCCTAGGCCCCAATTTTTAACCCTAGTTTGGGTGGTCCCTTCACTCTACCCCAGGGCTCTGCTTTGGAATTCCTCTTTTGTTCGGACACCTGAGGTAATAAACCCGAAAGGAGACCGCCCATCCCACAGATTGACGAAAAACAATTGTGACCGGGCCAAATCCACAGAGAGGAATATTCGTCCATGGCCCACGAGGCCTCCCCACATTCCACGGCCACCATTGATACAAAATCCAGAGACAAAATCCTGAGCAAGCGCCTAAGACTCGATCTTTCTTCATTTCCTGAAAAGTTCTTCTCATGGTTTGTATATTGGGCCTGCCATACCTACGTCCCCAAACCTAAGCTGAGTTTGTGTATTCTGACTTCTGTCCTCAAAGTCCTGGGCCACACACCCTCCAGGCTGGGACCCCTGGAGCCACACATTAGGACTGTGCCTACCAAATACATGGGTTTTCAGCCCATTCCATTTTCCAAAATCGTACAAATTAGGAGAACTCTCCAAAGTCCCCGAGGCCATCCCAATAATGTAGGTCTCCGGGGACAAACAAGGGCGGTCTGACACCACTGAGCATCTATCTCCACTCATACCATAGATGGATGTCCCCAGAGAAGGAGATGGAACCAGACAGGACCCTAGGACATAAACGGATCCATTGCTTTAATTTACAGGCATGTCTCCTCAAGTCTGGATTCCAAGACCAGCATAGGGGTTTTTCTGAGGCACCCATCAGAACAAATCTCGTCTCCACTAGGAAACTTGTGCATGGGAACTATGTCAAAAGCTTAGGAGAACACTTCAGGGTCCCGGTGCCACTGCCCCATTCCAAGGCCCTCATGGACACAAACACACTTTAGGCCCCATCCTCAGGAAAGTCCATTTCAACTCAGCCACCCCGGTTGCTCCTGCAGAGCCATCCGATATAAGTGTCTTGTTGCTAGGAGACAATTAGAATGCGAGGCGGGCTTCCCTGGCATCCATCCTTGAACGGTGCTCTGGATTCGTTCCATATCGGATGTCCAGGAGCTGCCCAACATGTCTCAATTGTCCAGCATAAGGAATCCTTGAAGGGGGTATCCCACAACTCCCAACGTGGGAAAACCGCCATGGACTTGTGATTCCGCTCCGTTCATGAAGGGGCAGTCATGCACCCGATACTCCAATCTGAGCCAACGTCTGATCCTCGCCGTGACTTAAGATGCATGAGATATTGGTTCAGATCTGCAGGGGTACCTGCCGTGCCCTGGCCGAAGGCCAATCTAGCTTGTGTTCTCAGACTTCTGTCCTCACACTCCTGGCCCAGAAGCCCTCAAGATTGGCAATTCCAAACCCACAATGCAGCACTCTGTCTGCCCTCTAGAAAAAATTCTTTGCCTAATGAGCTGTCCAGGCACCTCAAATGAGGATAAACCTACACGGCACTCGACTGTACCCAAATTATATAGTCTAACCTGAGCACTAATGCACTCTCTGACACAACCTGAGCCCGAACCTCGTGACCAACACCCAGGCAGCTGAATGCACAGTGAGCACATCAGACCCACCAAGGCCTTAGGTCGTCATCTATTCCCAACTGCGGTTTTTAGGCTTCAGAACCTACACCTTATTTCCAACCACTGCCCAGGGATGAAAATGATGCAGAAATCAGAACTCTTTCTCCATGGCAAGAGAGCTTGTGCTTGGAATGTTGTCCAAAGTTCAGTGTAGTTGAAACCAGTGTGACCCATGAGACCCCGCCCATGATCGCGGGCCACATTGGTCACAAACACAGCCTGAGCCCAGTCCTCAAGTAAGGCCTCTCAGTGGCTGGATGAAGAGAAAGCATATAGGGCCTGCCATGCCCCTAGCCACAATTTTTAACTATAGTTTGGGTTGTCCCTTCACTCTTCCCCAGGGCTCTGCTTTTGAATTCCTCTTTGGTTGGGACACCTGAGGTAACAAACCTGAAAGGAGACCTCCCATCCCACAGATTGATGAAAAAGAATTCGGACCGGACCAAATCCACAGAGAGGAAGATTCGTCCATGGCCCATGAGGCCTCCAACATTCCACGGCCATCGTTGATAAAAAATCCAGAGACAAAATCCTGACCAAGCACCTCTGACTCAGTCTTTCTCATATCCTGAAGAATTCTTCTCATGGGTTTTTAGTTTGGGCCTGCCATACCTTCGTCCCAAACCTAAGCCGAGTTTGTGTTTTCAGATTTCCGTCCTCAAAGACCTGGGGCAAACCCTCCTGGCTGGAGCCCCTGGAGCCACACATTAGACAGTGCCTACCAATCCATGGGAATTCTTCCCATACCATTGCCAAGAATCGTACAAATCAGGAGATCCCTCCAATGTCCCGGAGGCCATCCCAATAGTGTAGGTCTCCTGGGACAAACAAGGGCAGTCTGACAGCAGCTGAGCATCTACATCCACTCATATCATAGATGGATGTCCCCAGAGAAGAAGATTGAACCAGACAGGACCCTAGGCCATAATCGGATCCATTGCTTTGGTTACAGTCATGTCTCCTCAAAAGCCTGGATTCCAATACAAGCATAGGGGGTTTCCTGAGGCACCTATCAGAAAAAATCTCGCCTCCACAAGGAAAATTGTGCATGGGAGCTATGTCAAAAGCTTAGGAGAATACTTCAGGGTCCTGGTGCCACCGCCCCATTCCAAGGCCCTCATGGACACAAACACACATTAGTCCCCATCCTCAGGAAAGTCCATTTCAACTCAGCCACCCCGGTTGCTCCCGCAGAGCTATCCGATCTCAACTGTCTTGTTGTTAGGAGAAAATTGGAATGCGAGGCTGGCTTCCCTGGCATCCATCCTCAAACGGTGCTCTGGAGTCATTCCATATTGGATGTCCTGGAGCTGCCCAACAGGTCTCAATTGTCCCGCAGAAGGAATCCTTGAAGGGGGCATCCCACAACTCCCAACGTGGGAAAACCTCCATGGCCTTGAGATTCCGCTCCATTCATGAAGGGGCAGTCATGCACAGATACTCCAACCTGAGCCAACGTCTGATCCTCGCCGTGACTTCAGATGCATGATATATTGGTTCAGATCTGAAGGGGGTACCTGCTGTGCCCTCGGCATGAAGCCCAAGTCTAGGTTGTATTCTCAGACTTCTGTCCTCACGCTCCTGGCCCAGAAGCCCTTTGTTTGGCAATTCCGGACCCACAATGCAGCACTCTGCCTGCACTCTCGAAAAAATATCTTGCATAATGAGCTGCCCAGGTACCTCAAATGAGGATAAACCTACACGACACTCGACTGTACCCACATTATATAGTCTAACCTGAACACTAATGCACTGTCTGACACAACCTGAGCCCGAACCTCCTGACCCACACCCAGGCAGCTGACCGCACAGTGAGCACATCAGACCCGCCATGGCCTTAGGTTGTCCTCTCTTCCCAACAGCGGTTTTCAGGCTTCATAACCTAGACCTTATCTCCAACCACTGCCCAGGGTTGAAAATGATGAAGAAATCAGAAATCCTTCCCCATGGCAAGATCTTGTGATTGGCATGTTGTCCAAAGTTCAGTGTAGTTGAATCCATTTTGGCCCATGAGGCCCAGCACATGTTCGCGGTCCACATTGGTCACAAAAACATATTGTGACCCTCAGTGTGAGCCCAGTCCTCCAGTAAGGCCTCTCATTGGCTGGATGGTGAGACAGCATATTTGGCCAGCCATGCCCCTAGGCCCAAAATTTAACCATAGTTTGGGTTGTCCCTTCACACTTCCCGGGATCTGCTTTGGAATTCCTCTTTCGTTGGTACACCTGAGGTAACAAACCTGAAAGGAGACCTCCCATCCCACAGCTTGACGGAAAACAATTGGTATCGTGCCAAATCCACAGAGAGGAAGATTCGTCCATGGCCGATGAGGCCTCCCCACATCCATCGTTGATACAAAATCCAGAGACAAAAACCTGAGCAAGCGCCTCTGACTCACTCTTTCTTCATATCCTGAAGAGTTCTTCTCATGGATTTTTAGATTGGGCCTGCCATACCTACGTCCCCAAACCTAAGCTGAGTTTGTGTTTTCAGACTTCTGTCCTCAAAGTCCTCGGGAACACACCCTCCAGGCTGGGGCCCCTGGGGCCACACATTAGGACTGTGTCTACCCCATCCATGGGATTTCTGCCCATTCCATTGTCCAAAATTGTACAAATCAGGAGATCCCTCCAAAGTCCCGGAGGCCATCCCAATAGTGTCGGTCTCCTGGGACAAACAAGGGCGGTCTGACAGCAGCTGAACAACTACCTCCACTCATACCATAGATGGATGTCCCCAGATAAGAAGATTGAGCCAGACAGGACCCTAGGCCATAATCGGATCCATTGCTTTGGTTTACAGTCATGTCTCCTCAAAAGCCTGGATTCCAATACCAGCATAGGGGGTTTCCTGAGGCACCTATCAGAACAAATCTCGCCTCCACAAGGAAACTTGTGCATGGGAGCTATGTCAAAAGCTTAGTAGAATACTTCAAGGTCCCGGTGCCACCGCCCCATTCCAAAGCCCTCATGGACACAAACACACATTAGGCCCCATCCTACGGTAAGTCCATTTCAACTCAGCCACCCCGGTTGCTCCCCCAGAGCCATATAATCTCCACTGTGTTGTTGCTAGGAGCCAATTGGAATGGGAGGCCTGCTTCCCTGGCATCCATCCGCGAACGGTGCTCTGGAGTCATTCCATATGGGATGTCCTGGAGCTGCCCAACAGGTCTCAATTGTCCCGCAGAAATAATTCTTGAAGGGGGCATCCCACTACTCACAACGTGGGAAAACCTCCATGGCCTTGAGATTCCGCTCCGTTCATTAAGGGGCAGTCATGCACAGAAACTCCAACCTGAGCCAACGTCGGTTCCTCGCCGTGACTTCAGATGCATGAGATATTGGTTCAGATCTGCAGGGGGTACCTGCCGTGCCCTCGCCCTGAAGCCCAAGTCTAGCTTGTGTTCTCAGACTTCTGTCCTCACACTCCTGGCCCAGAATCCCTCAAGTTTGGCAATTCCGGACCCACAATGCAGCACTCGGCCTGCACTCTAGGAAAATTATCTTGCCTAATGAGCTGCCCAGGCACCTCAAATGAGGATAAACCTACACGGCACTCGACTGTACCCAAATTATATAGTCTAACCTGAACACTAATGCACAGTGTGACACAACCTGAGCCCGAACCTCCTAACCAACGCTCAGGCAGCTGACCGCACAGTGAGCACATCAGACCCGCCATGGCCTTAGGTCGTCATCCCTTCCCAACTGCGGTTTTCAGGTTTCAGAACCTAGACCTTATCTCCAACCACTGCCCAGGGTTGAAAATGATGCAGAATTCAGAACTCCTTCCCCATGGCAAGAAACCTTGTTATTGGCATGTTGTCCAAAGTTCAGTGTAGTTGAAACCAGTGTGGCCCATGAGGCCCCGCCCATGCTCGTGGGCCACATTGGTCATAAACACACATTGTGACCCTCAGCTTTAGACCAGTCCTCAATTAAGGGCTCTCAGAAGCTGGATGTATAGACAGCATATTGGGCCTGCCATGCCACTAGGCCCCAATTTTTAACCATAGATTGGCTTGTCCCTTCACTCTTCCTCATGGCTCTGCTTTGGAATTCCTCTTTTGTTGGGACACCTGAGGTAACAAACCTGAAAGGAGACCCCCCATCCTACAGCTTGACGAAAAACAATTGGGACCGGGTCAAATACACAGAGAGGAAGATTCGTCCATGGCCCATGAGACCTCCCCACATTCCACGGCCATCGTTGATACAAAATCCAGATACAAAAGCATGAGCAAGCGCCTCAGATTTGCTCTTTCTTCATATCCTGAAGAGTTCTTCTAATGGTTTGTAGATTGGGCCAGCCATACGTACATCCCCAAACCTACACTGAGTTTGTGTTTTCAGACTTCTGTCTGCAAAGTCCTGGGTCAAACACCCTCCAGGCTGGGGCCCCTTGAGCCACTCATTAGGACTGTTCCTAACCAATCCATGGGAATTCTGCACATTCCATTGTCTAAAATCGTACAAAATAAGAGGACCCTACAAATTCCTGAGGCCATCTTTATAGTGTAGGTCTCCCGGGACAAACAAGGGGGATCTGACACCAGCTGAGCATCTACCTCCACTCATACCATAGATGGATGTCCCCAGAGTTAAAGATTGAACCAGACAGGCCCTAGGGCATAATCGGATCCATTGCTTTGGTTTACAGGCATGTCACCTCAAAAGCCTGGATTCCAATACGAGCATAGGGGGTTTCCTGAGGCACCCATCAGAACAAATCTCGTTTCCACAAGGAAAATTGTGCATGGGATCTATGTCAAAAGCTTAGGAGAATACTTCAGGGTCCTGGTTCCCCCTCCCCATACCAAGGCCCTCATGGACACAAACACACATTAGGCCCCATCCTCAGGAAAGTCCATTTCAACTCAGCCACCCCGGTTACTCCCGCAGAGCCATCCGATCTCAACTCTCTTGTTGCTAGGAGAAAATTGGAATGCAAGGCGGGCTTCCCTGGCATCCATGCTCCAATGGAGCTCTGGCGTCATTCCATATGGGATATCCTGGAGCTGCCCAACAGGTCTCTATTGTCCCGCAGAAGGAATCCTAGAAGGGGGCATCCCACAACTCCCAACGTGGGAAAACCTCCATGGCCTTGAAATTCCGCTCCGTTCATGAAGGGGCAGTCATGCACAGAAACTCCTAACTGAGCCAACGTCTGATCCTCGCCGTGACTTCAGATGCATGAGATATTGGTTCAGATCTGCAGGGGGTACCTGCCGTGCCCTCGCCCTGAAGCCCAAGTCTAGCTTGTGTTCTCAGACTTCTGTCCTCACACTCCTGGCCCAGAAGACCTCAAGTTTGGCAATTCCAGACCCACAATGCAGCACTCTGCCTGCCCTCTAAAAAAATATCTTGCCTAATGAGCAGACCAGGCACCTCAAATGAGGATAAACCTACATGGCACTCCACTGTACCCAAATTATATAGTCTAACCTGAGCACTAATGCACTGTGTGACACAATCTGAGCCCGAACCTCCTGACCAACACCCAGGCAGCTGACCGCACAGTGAGCACATCAGACCCGCCATGGCCTTAGGTTGTCATCTCTCCCAACTGCGGTTTTTCATGCTTCAGAACCTAGACCTTATCTCCAACCACTGCCCAGGGTTGAAAATGATGCAAAAATCAGAACACCTTCCCCATGGCAAGAGATCTTGTGATTGGCATCTTCTCCAAAGTTCAGTGTAGTTGAAACCAGTATAGCCCATGAGGCCCCGGCCATGCTCGCGGGCCACAATGGTCACAAACATACATTGTGACTCTCAGCCTGAGCCCAGTCTTCAAGTAATACCTCTGGATCAAGAGATAGCATATTGGGGCTGCCATGCCCCTAGGCCCCGAATTTTAACCATAGTTTGGGTTGTCCCTTCACTCTTCCCTAGGGCTCTGCTTTGGAATTCCTCTTTGGTTGGGAGACTTGAGGTAACAAACCTGAAAGGAGACCTCCCATTCCACAGCTTGACAAAAAACAATTGGGAACAGACCAAATTCCACAGAGAGGAAGATTCGTCCATGGCCCATGAGGCCTCCCCACATTCGACGGCCATTGTTGATACAAAATCCAGAGACAAAAGAGTGAGCAAGCACCTCAGATTAATTCTTTCTTCATATCCTGAAGAGTTCTTCTCATGGTTTGTAGATTCGGCCTGCCATACCTACGTCCCCAAACCTAAGCTGAGTAGTGTTTTCAGACTTCTGTCCTCAAAGTACAAGCCACACACCCTCCCGGCTGGGGCCCCTGGAGCCACAAATTAGGACAGTGTCTACCCAATCCATGGGAATTCTGCCCATTCCTTTGTCGAAATCGTACAAACTAGGAGAACCTTCCAAAATCCCCGAGTCCATCCCAATAGTGTAGGTCGCCGAGGACAAACAAGGGTGGTCTGACAGCAGCTGAGCATCTACCTCCACTCATACCATAGATGGATGTCCCCAGAGAAGAAGATTGAACCAGACAGGACCCCAGGCCATATTCGGATCCATTGCTTTGATTTACAGGCATGTCTCCTCAAAGCCTGGCTTCCAATACCAGCATAGGGGGTTTCCTGAGGCACCCATCAGTACAAATCTCGCCTCCACAAGCAAACTTGTGCATGGGAACTATGTCAAAAGCATAGGAGAATACTTCAGGGTCCCGGTGCCACCGCCCCATTCCATGGCCCTCATGGACACAAACACACATTAGGCCCCATCCTCAGGGAAGTCCATTTCAACTCAGCCACCCCGGTTACTCCCGCAGAGCCATCCCATCTCAACTCTCTTGTTGCTAGGAGAAAATTGGAATGCGAGGCGGGATTCCCTGGCATCCATCCTCGAACGGTGCTCTGGCGTCATTCCATATGGGATGTCCTGGAGCTGCCCAACAGGTCTCCATTGTCCCGCAGAAGGAATCCTTGAAGGGGGCATCCCACAACTCCCAACGTGGGAAAACCTCCATGGCCTTGAGATTCCGCTCCGTTCATGAAGGGGCAGTCATGCACAGAAACTCTTATCTGAGCCAACGTCTGATCCTTGCCGTGACTTCAGATGCATGAGATATTGGTTCAGATCTGCAGGGGGTACCTGCCGTGCCCTCGGCCTGAAGCCCAAGTCTAGCTTGTGTTCTCAGACTTCTGTCCTCACACTCCTGGCCCAGAACCCCTCAAGTTTGGCAATTCCGGACCCACAATGCAGCACTCTGCCTGCCCTCTAAATAAATATCTTGCCTAATGAACAGCCCAGGCACCTCAAATGAGGATAAACCTACACGGCACTCGACTATACCCAAATTATATAGTCTAACCTGAGCACTAATGCACTGTGTGACACAATATTAGCCCGAACCTCCTGACCAACACCCAGGCAGCTGACCGCACAGTGAGCACATCAGACCTGCCATGGCCTTAGGTCGTCATTTCTTCCCAACTGCAGTTTTCATGCTTCAGAACCTAGACCTTATCTCCAACCACTGCCCAGGGTTGAAAATGATGCAGAAATCAGAACACCTTCCCCATGGCAAGAGACCTTGTGATTGGCACCTTGTCCAAAGTTCAGTGTAGTTGAAACCAGTGTAGCCCATGAGGCCGCAGCCATGCTCGTGGGCCACATTGGTCACAAACATACATTGTGACTCTCAGCCTGAGCCGAGTCTTCAAGTAAGACCTCTCAGTGGCTGGATGAAGAGACAGCATATTGGGCCTGCAAGCCCCTAGGCCCAAATTTTAACCATAGTTTGGGTTGTCCCTTCACTCTTCCCTAGGGCTCTGCTTTGGATTTCCTCTTTGGTTGGGAGACTTGAGGTAACAAACCTGAAAAGAGACCTCCCATCCCACAGCTAGACGAAAAACAATTGGGACCAGACCAAATCCACAGAGAGGAAGATTCGTCCATGGCCCATGAGGCCTCCCCACATTCGACGGCCATTGTTGATACAAAATCCAGAGACAAAAGCCTGAGAAGGGCCTCAGATTAATTCTTTCTTCATATCCTGAAGAGTTCTTCTCATGGTTTGTAGATTGGGCCTGCCATACCTACGTTCCCAAACCTAAGCTGAGTTTGTGTTTTCAAACTTCTGTCCTCAAAGTCCTGGGCCACACACCCTCCAGGCTGGAGCCCCTAGAGCCACTAATTAGGACTGTGTCTACCCAATCCATGGGAATTCTGCCCATTCCATTGTCCAAAATCTTACAAATTAGGAGAACCCCCCAAAATCCCCGAGGCAATCCCAATAGTGTAGGTCTCCGGGGACAAACAAGGGCGGTCTGACAGCAGCTGAGAATCTACCTACACTCATACCATAGATGGATGTCCCAAGAGAAGAAGATTGAACCAGACAGGACCCTAGGCCATAATTGGATCCATTGCTTTGGTTTACAGGCATGTCTCCTCAAAAGCCTGGATTCCAATACTAGCATAAGGGGTTTCCAAGGCACCCATTAGAACAAATATCCTCTCCACAAGGAAACTGTGCATGGGAGCCATGTCAAAAGCTTAGGAGAATACTTCAGGGTCCCGGTGCCACCGCCCTATTCCAAGGCCCTGATGGACACAAACACACATTAGGCCCCATCCTCAGGAAAGTCCATTTCAATTCAGCCACCCCGGTTGCTCTCCCAGAGCCATCAGATCTCAACTGTCTTGTTGCTAGGAGACAATTGGAATGCGAGGCGGGCTTCCCAGGCATCCATCCTCGAACGGTGCTCTGGAGTCATTCCATATGGGATGTCCTGGAGCTGCCCAACATGTCTCAATTGTCCCGCAGAAATAATTCTTGAAGGGGCATCCGACAGCTCCCAACGTGGGAAAACCTCCATGGCCTTGAGATTCCGCTCCCTTCATGAAGCGGCCGTCATGCACAGAAACTCCAACCTGAGCCAACGTCTGTTCCTCGCCGTGACTTCAGATGCATGAGATATTGGTTCAGATCCGCAGGCGTACCTGCCGTGCCCTCGCCCTGAAACCCAAGTCTAGCTTGTCTTCTCAGACTTCTGTCCTCACACTCCTGGCCCTGAAAACCTCAAATTTGGCAATTCCGGACCCACAATGCATCACTCTGCTTCTCTCTAGAAAAAAATTATTGCCTCATGAGCTGCCCAGGCACCTTCAATGAGGATAAACCTCCACGGCACTCGACTTTACCCAAATTATATAGTCTAACCTGAACACTAATGCACTGTCGGACACAACCTGAGCCCGGACCTCCTGACCAACACCCCGAAATCAGACCGCACACTGATCACATAAGACCTGCCATGGCCTTAGGTCATCATCTCTTCCCTACCTCAGTTTTCAGGGCTCAGAACCGAGACATTATCTCCAATCACTGCCCAGGGGTGAGTGTGATGCAGAAATCAGAACACCTCCTTACCCACGGTAAGAACCCTTGTGGTTGGCACGTCGTCCAACGTTCAGTGTAGGAGAAACCAGCATTCACCCTGAGGCCCTGCCAATTCTTGAGTGCGACAAGGGCATAAACACGCATTGTGACCCTCAGCATGAGTCCTGTCCTCTAGTAATTCCTCTCAGTGACTGGACCATTAAATGTCAAAATGGGCTTGATATGTTCCAGGCCCCAAATTTTAACCAGATTTCTGATTGTCCAGTCACCACCCCCCAGGGCTCTACTCTGGAATCCCTCATTTGGTGGGACACCTGAGGTTAAAAAGAAAACAACATCAAAAAAAAAAAAAAACGACTTCTTCCATCCCACAGAGTGACCCCAAACGCTTTGCACTGGGCCAAACCACCAGGGAGTGAGACTCGTCCATTTCCCATGAAGTCACCCAGAAATTTCACGACCATGAGTGACACGATATCCAGAGACAAAAACTTGAGCAAGAGCCTCACACTCGCCCTTTTCTCAAATCCCAAAAAGTTCTCCTCATGGTCTGTAGATAAGTCCTGCCATACCTATGACCTGAAACATAAGCCAAGTTTGTGTTTTCAGACAACTGTCCAAACAGCCCTGGCCTACACAACCTACAGGCTCAGGCCTCTGGAGCCAAACCTGAGGACTGTACTTGCCCTCTCCAAGGGAATTGTGTGTGCCCATTCCAATGGCCACATCCCTTCTAAGAGGATAAACCTCCAAAGTCCCTGATCCATCTCATTAGTGGTGGCTTCCCACGTAAACAGGGGCAATCTGAGCCCATCTGAGCACCTACCTGTACTCAGACCCATAGACAGATGTCTCCAGAGGTAAAAAGGAAAGAACAGGCCACTAGGCACTAATCATATCCATTGCTTTGGTTTCCAGGCATCTCTCCTCAGAGGTCTGGAATTCAAAACCAGCATATGGCTGTTTCTTGACTCACCCATAAGAGAACATCTCATCTACACATGGGAAACTTGCACGTTGGAGCTGTGTCAAAGCCTCTGTTTAGGAGAACCCTTCAGGGCCCCAGTGCCACCGCTTCATTCCAAGGTCTCCATAGACACAAAAGCACATTAGGACCCATCTATAGGGGAGTCCATTTCAACTCAGCCTCCTCGGTTGCTCCCCCAGATCCAGCAGATCTAACCTGTCTTGTTTCTAGGAGACAATTGGAATGCGAGGTGGGCTACCCAGCCATGCGTCTCTAGAACCCTGCTCAGAATCATTGGCCTAGAGCCAAACAACAGGTCTCAATTGTCCTGCAGAAGACACTTTGCAGTTTGGAGCTTCTCACAAATCCCATCGTGGGAAAACCCCCATGGCCTCATGATGCCCCCCCTTCGTGAAGGGTCCATCAGGGACAGAAACACCAAATTGAGCGATCGTCTGGTCATCGCCCTGACTTCAGATGCAAGAGATCTCGATTCAGGTCTGTAGATTGTGCCATCGCTGATACAAAATCCAGAGACAAAAACCTGAGCAAGCGCCTCAGACTCGCACTTTCTTCATATCCTGAAGAGTTCTTCTCATGGTTTGTAGATCGGGCCTGCCATACCTACATCCCCAAACCTAAGCTGAGTTTGTGTTTTCAGACTTCTGACCTTAAAGTCCTGGGCCACACACCCTCCAGGCTGGAGCCCCTGGAGCCACACATTAGGACTGTGCTTACCAATCCATGGGAATTCTGCCCATTCCATTGTCCAAAATCGTACATATTAGGAGAAACCTCCAAAGTCCCTGAGGCCATGCCAATAGTGTAGGTCGCCCGGAACTAACAAGGGCTGTCTGACACCAGCTGATAATCTACCTCCACTCATACCATAAATGGATGTCCCCAGAGGAGAAGATTGAACCAGACAGGACCCTAGGCCATAATAGGATCCATTGCCTTGGTTTACAGGCATGTCTCCTCAAAAGCCTGATTCCAATACGAGCATAGGGGTTTTGCTGAGGCACCGAGCAGAACTCATCTCGTCTCCACAAGGAAACCTGTGCATGGGAGCCATGTCCAAAGCATAGGAGAGTACTTCAGGGTCCCGGTGCCACCGCCCCATTCCAAGGCCCTCATGGACACAAAAACACATTAGGACCCATCCTCAGGAAAGTCCATTTCAACTCAGCCACCCCGGTTGCTCCTGCAGAGCCATCAGATCTAAACTGTCTTGTTGCTAGGAGACAATTGGAATGCGAGGCGGGCTTCCCAGGCATCCATCCTCGAACGGTGCTCTGGAGTCATTCCATATGGGATGTCCTGGAGCTGTCCAACAGGTCTCAATTGTCCCAAAGAAGGAATCCAGAAGGGGGCATCCCACAACTCCCAACGTGGGAAAACCTCAATGGCCTCGAGATTCCGCTCCCTTCATGAAGCGGCCGTCATGCACGGAAACTCCAACCTGAGCCAACGTCTGATCCTCGTCCTGACTTCAGATGCATGAGTATTGGTTCAGATCCGCAGGGGGTACCTGCCATGCTCTCGCCCTGAAACCCAAGTCTAGCTTGTCTTCTCAGACTTCCGTCCTCACACTCCTGGCCCCGAAGCCCTCAAGTTTGGCAATTCCGGACCCACAATGCAGCACTCTGCCTGCTCTCTAGAAAAAAATTATTGCCTCATGAGCTGCCCAGGCACCTTCAATGAGGATAAACCTCCACAGCACTCGACTTTACCCAAATTATATAGTCTAACCTGGGCACAAATGCACTGTCGGACACAACCTGAGCCCGGACCTCCTGACCAACACCCGGAAAGCAGACCGCACACTGAGCACATAAGACCTGCCATGGCCTTAGGTCATCATCTCTTCCCTACCTCAGTTTTCAGGCCTCAGAACCGAGACATTATCTCCAATCACTGCCCAGGGATGAGTGTGATGCAGAAATCAGAACACCTCCTTACCCACGGTAAGAAACCTTGTGGTTGGCACGTCGTCCATCGTTCAGTGTAGGAGAAACCAGCGTTCACCCTGAAGCCCCGCCCATTCTTGAGTGCGACAAGAGTATAAACACGCATTGTGACCCTCAGCATGAGTCCTGTCCTCTAGTAAGTCCTCTCAGTGACTGGACCATTAGATGTCATAATGGGCTTGATATGTCCCTAGGCCCCAAATTTTAACCAGATTTCTGATTGTCCAGTCACCCCCCCCCCCAGGGCTCTACTCTGGAATCCCTCATTTGGTGGGACACCTGAGGTTAAAAAGAAAACAACATCAAAAAAAAAAAAAAAAAAACGGACTTTTTCCATCTCACAGAGTGACCCCAAACGCTTTGCACTGGGCCAAACCACCAGGGAGTAAGACTCGTCCATTTCCCATGAAGTCACCCAGAAATTTCACGACCATGAGTGACACGATATCCTGAGACAAAAACTTGAGCAAGAGCCTCACACTCGCCCTTTTCTCAAATCCCGAAAAGTTATCCTCATGGTCTGTAGATAAGTCCTGCCATACCTAGACCTGAAACATAAGCCAAGTTTGTGTTTTCAGACAACTGTCCAAACAGCCCTGGCCTACACAACCTACAGGCTCAGGCCCCTGGAGCCAAACCTGAGGACTGTACTTGCCCTCTCCTAGTGAATTGTGTGTGCCCATTCCAATGGCCACATCCCTTCTAAGAGGATAAACCTCCAAAGTCCCTGATCCATCTCATTAGTGGTGGCTTCCCACGTAAAACAGGGGCAATCTGAGCCCATCTGAGCACCTACCTGTAGTCAGACCCATAGACAGATGTCTCCAGAGGTAAAAAGGAAAGAACAGGCCCCTAGGCACTAATCAGATCCATTGCTTTGGTTTCCAGGCATCTCTCCTCAGAGGCCTGGATTTCAAAACCAGCATATGGCTGTTTCTTGACTCACCCATCAGAAAACATCTCATCTACACATGGGAACCTTGCACGTTGGAGCTGTGTCAAAGCCTCTGTTTAGGAGAACCCTTCAGGGCCCCAGTGCCACCGCTTCATTCCAAGGTCTCCATAGACACAAAAGCACATTAGGACCCATCCATAGGGGAGTCCATTTCAACTCAGCCTCCTCGGTTGCTCCCCCTGATCCAGCAGATCTAACCTGTCTTGTTTCTAGGAGACAATTGGAATGCGAGGTGGGCTACCCAGCCATGCGTCCTTAGAACCCTGCTCAGAATCATCGGCCTGGAGCCAAAAAACAGGTCTCAATTGTCCTGCAGAAGACACTTTGCAGTTTGGAGCTTCTCACAAATCCCATCGTGGGAAAACCCCCATGGCCTAGTGATGCCCCCCCTTCGTGAAGGGGCCATCAGGGACAGAAACACCAACTTGAGCGATCGTCTGATCCTTGCCCTGACTTCAGATGCACGAGATCTCGATTCAGGTCTGTAGATTGTGCCATCGCTGATACAAAATCCAGAGACAAAAACCTGAGCAAGTGCCTCAGACTCGCACTTTCTTCATATCCTGAAGAGTTCTTCTCATGGTTTGTAGATCGGGCCTGCCATACCTACATCCCTAAACCTAAGTTGACTTTGTGTTTTAGGACTTCTGTCCTCAAAGTCCTGGGCCACACACCCTCCAGGCTGGAGCCCCTGGAGCCACACATTAGTACTGTGCCTACCAATCCATGGGAATTCTGCCCATTCCATTGTCCAAAATCGTACAAATTAGGAGAAACCTCCAAAGTCCCTGAGGCCATGCCAATAGTGTAGGTCGCCCGGAACTAACAAGGGCTGTCTGACACCAGCTGATAATCTACCTCCACTCATACCATAAAAGGATGTCCCCAGAGGAGAAGATTGAACCAGACAGGACCCTAGGCCATAATAGGATCCATTGCCTTGGTTTACAGGCATGTCTCCTCAAAAGCCTGATTCCAATACGAGCATAGGGGTTTTGCTGAGGCACCCAGTAGAACTCATCTCGTCTCCACAAGGAAACCTGTGTATGGGAGCCATGTCCAAAGCATAGGAGAGTACTTCAGGGTCCCGGTGCCACCGCCCCATTCCAAGGCCCTCATGGACACAAAAACACATTAGGACCCATCCTCAGGAAAGTCCATTTCAACTCAGCCACCCCGGTTGCTCCCGCAGAGCCATCAGATCTAAACTGTCTTGTTGCTAGGAGACAATTGGAATGCGAGGCGGGCTTCCCAGGCATTCATCCTCGAACGGTGCTCTGGAGTCATTCCATATGGGATGTCCTGGAGCTGTCCAACAGGTCTCAATTGTCCCAAAGAAGGAATCCATGAAGGGGGCATCCCACAACTCCCAACGTGGGAAAACCTCAATGGCCTCGAGATTCCGCTCCCTTCATGAAGCGGCCGTCATGCACGAAAACTCCAACCTGAGCCAACGTCTTATCCTCGTCCTGACTTCAGATGCATGAGTATTGGTTCAGATCCCCAGGGGTACCTGCCGTGCCCTCGCCCTGAAACCCACGTCTAGCTTGTCTTCTCAGACTTCCGTCCTCACACTCCTGGCCCTGAAGCCCTCAAGTTTGGCAATTCCGGACCCACAATGAAGCACTCTGCCTGCTCTCTAGAAAAAAATTATTGCCTCATGAGCTGCCCAGGCACCTTCAATGAGGATAAACCTCCACAGCACTCTACTTTACCCAAATTATATACTCTAACCTGGGCACTAATGCACTGTCAGACACAACCTGAGCCCGGACCTCCTGACCAACACCCCGAAAGCAGACCGCACACTGATCACATAATTCCTGCCTTGGCCTTAGGTCATCATCTCTTCCCTACCTCAGTTTTCAGGCCTCGGAACCGAGACATTATCTCCAATCACTGCCCAGGGGTGAGTGTGATGCAGAAATCAGAACACCTCCTTACCCACGGTAAGAAACCTTGTGGTTGGCACGTCGTCCAATGTTCAGTGTAGGAGAAACCAGCGTTCACCCTGAAGCCCCGCCCATTCTTGAGTGCAACAAGGGTATAAACACGCATTGTGACCCTCAGCATGAGTCCTGTCCTCTAGTAAGTCCTCTCAGTGACTGGACCATTAGATGTCATAATGGGCTTGATATGTCCCTAGGCCCCAAATTTTAACCAGATTTCTGATTGTCCAGTCACCCCCCCCCAGGGCTCTACTCTGGAATCCCTCATTTGGTGGGACACCTGAGATTAAAAAGAAAACAACATCAAAAAAAAAAAAAAACGGACTTCTACCATCCCACAGAGTGACCCCAAACGCTTTGCACTGGGCCAAACCACCAGGGAGTAAGACTCGTCCATTTCCAATGAAGTCACCCAGAAATTTCACGACCATGAGTGACACGATATCCAGAGACAAAAACTTGAGCAAGAGCCTCACACTCGCCCTTTTCTCAAATCCCGAAAAGTTCTCCTCATGGTCTGTAGATAAGTCCTGCCATACCTATGACCTGAAACTTAAGCCAAGTTTGTGTTTTCAGACAACTGTCCAAACAGCCCTGGCCTACACAACCTACAGGCTCAGGCCTCTAGAGCCAAACCTGAGGACTGTACTTGCCCTCTCCAAGGAAATTGTGTGTGCCCATTCCAATGGCCACATCCCTTCTAAGAGGATAAACCTCCAATGTCCCTGATCCATCTCATTAGTGGTGGCTTCCCTCGTAAAACAGGGGCAATCTTAGCCCATCTGAGCACCTACCTGTACTCAGACCCATAGACAGATGTCTCCAGAGGTAAAAGGAAAGAACAGGCCCCTAGGCACTAATCATATCCATTGCTTTGGTTTCCAGGCATCTCTCCTCAGAGGCCTGGATTTCAAAACCAGCATATGGCTGTTTCTTGACTCACCCATAAGAAAACATCTCATCTACACATGGGAAACTTGCACGTTGGAGCTGTGTCAAAGCCTCTGTTTAGGAGAACCCTTCAGGGCCCCAGTGCCACCGCTTCATTCCAAGGTCTCCATAGACACAAAAGCACATTAGGACCCATCCATAGGGGAGTCCATTTCAACTCAGCCTCCTCGGTTGCTCCCCCAGATCCAGCAGATCTAACCTGTCTTGTTTCTAGGAGACAATTGGAATGTGAGGTGGGCTACCCAGCCATGCGTCCCTAGAACCCTGCTCAGAATCATTGGCTTGGAGCCAAACAACAGGTCTCAATTGTCCTGCAGAAGACACTTTGCAGTTTGGAGCTTCTCACAAATCCCATCGTGGGAAAACCCCCATGGCCTCATGATGCCCCCCCTTCGTGAAGGGTCCATCAGGGACAGAAACACCAAATTGAGCGAAAGTCTGATCATTGCCCTGACTTCAGATGCACGAGATCTCGATTCAGGTCTGTAGATTGTGCCATCGCTGATACAAAATCCAGAGACAAAAACCTGAGCAAGCGCCTCAGACTCGCACTTTCTTCATATCCTGAAGAGTTCTTCTCATGGTTTGTAGATCGGGCCTGCCATACCTACGTCCCCAAACCTAAGCTGAGTTTGTGTTTTCAGACTTCTGTCCTCAAAGTCCTGGGCCACACACCCTTCCGGCTTGGGCCCCTAGAGCCACTAATTAGGACTGTGTCTACCCAATCCATGGGAATTCGGCCCATTCCATTGTCCAAAATCTTACAAATTAGGAGAACCCCCCAAAATCCCCGAGGCAATCCCAATAGTGTAGGTCTCCGGGGACAAACAAGGGCGGTCTGACAGCAGCTGAGAATCTACCTACACTCATACCATAGATGGATGTCCCAAGAGAAGAAGATTGAACCAGACAGGACCCTAGGCCATAATTGGATCCATTGCTTATGTTTACAGGCATGTCTCCTCAAAAGCCTGATTCCAATACGAGCATAAGGGGTTTCCAAGGCACCCATCAGAACAAATATCCTCTCCACAAGGAAACTGTTCATGGGAGCCATGTCAAAAGCTTAGGAGAATACTTCAGGGTCCCGGTGCCACCGCCCTATTCCAAGGCCCTGATGGACACAAACACACATTAGGCCCCATCCTCAGGAAAGTCCATTTCAATTCAGCCACCCCGGTTGCTCTCCCAGAGCCATCTGATCTCAACTGTCTTGTTACTAGGAGACAAGTGTAATGAGAGGCGGCTACCCTGGCATCCATCCTCGAACGGTGCTCTGGAGTCATTCCATATTGGATGTCCTGGAGCTTCCAAACAGGTCTCAATTGTCCAGCAGAAATAATTCTTGAAGGGGCATCCGACAGCTCCCAACGTGGGAAAACCTCCATGGCCTTGAGATCCCGCTCCGTTCATGAAGGGGCAGTCATGCACAGAAACTCCAACCTGAGCCAACGTCTGTTCCTCGCCGTGACTTCAGATGCATGAGATATTGGTTCAGATCTGCAGGGGGTACCTGCCGTGCCCTCGCCCTGAAGCCCAAGTCTAGCTTGTGTTCTCAGACTTCTGTCCTCACACTCCTGGCCCAGAAGCCCTCAAGTTTGGCAATTCCGGACCCACAATGCAGCACTCAGCCTGCACTCTAGGAAAAATATCTTGCCTAATGAGCTGCCCAGGAACCTAAAATGAGGATAAACCTACACGGCACTCGACGTTACCCAAATTATATAGTCTAACCTGGGCACTAATGCACTGTCGGACACAACCTGAGCCCGGACCTCCTGACCAACACCCGGAAAGCAGACCGCACACTGAGCACATAAGACCTGCCATGGCCTTAGGTCATCATCTCTACCCTACCTCAGTTTTCAGGCCTCAGAACCGAGACATTATCTCCAATCACTGCCCAGGGGTGAGTGTGATACAGAAATCAGAACACCTCCTTACCCACGGTAAGAACCCTTGTGGTTGGCACGTCGTCCAACGTTCAGTGTAGGAGAAACCAGCGTTCACCCTGAGGCCCCGCCAATTCTTGAGTGCGACAAGGGCATAAACACGCAATGTGACCCTCAGCATGAGTACTGTCCTCTAGTAATTCCTCTCAGTGACTGGACCATTAAATGTCAAAATGGGCTTGATATGTTCCAGGCCCCAAATTTTAACCAGATTTCTGATTGTCCAGTCACCCCCCCCCCCAGGGCTCTACTCTGGAATCCCTCATTTGGTGGGACACCTGAGGTTAAAAAGAAAACAACATCAAAAAAAAAAAAAAAAAAACGACTTCTTCCATCCCACAGAGTGACCCCAAACGCTTTGCACTGGGCCAAACCACCAGGGAGTGAGACTCGTCCATTTCCCATGAAGTCACCCAGAAATTTCACGACCATGAGTGACACGATATCCAGAGACAAAAACTTGAGCAAGAGCCTCACACTCGACCTTTTCTCAAATCCCGAAAAGTTCTCCTCATGGTCTGTAGATAAGTCCTGCCATACCTAGACCTGAAACATAAGCCAAGTTTCTGTTTTCAGACAACTGTCCAAACAGCCCTGGCCTACACAACCTACAGGCTCAGGCCCCTGGAGCCAAACCTGAGGACTGTACTTGCCCTCTCCTAGGGAATTGTGTGTGCCCATTCCAATGGCCACATCCCTTCTAAGAGGATAAACCTCCAAAGTCCCTGATCCATCTCATTAGTGGTGGCTTCCCACGTAAAACAGGGGCAATCTGAGCCCATCTGAGCACCTCCCTGTACTCAGACCCATAGACAGATGTCTCCAGAGGTAAAAAGGAAAGAACAGACCCCTAGGCACTAATCATATCCATTGCTTTGGTTTCCAGGCATCTCTCCTCAGAGGCCTGGATTTCAAAACCAGCATATGGCTGTTTCTTGACTCACCCATCAGAAAACATCTCATCTACACATGGGAAACTTGCACGTTGGAGCTGTGTCAAAGCCTCTGTTTAGGAGAACCCTTCAGGGCCCCAGTGCCACCGCTTCATTCCAAGGTCTCCATAGACACAAAAGCACATTAGGACCCATCCATAGGGGAGTCCATTTCAACTCAGCCTCCTCGGTTGCTCCCCCAGATCCAGTAGATCAAACCTGTCTTGTTTCTAGGAGACAATTGGAATGCGAGGTGGGCTACCCAGCCATGCGTCCTTAGAACCCTGCTCAGAATCATTGGCCTGGAGCCAAACAACAGGTCTCAATTGTCCTGCAGAAGACACTTTGCAGTTTGGAGCTTCTCACAAATCCCATCGTGGGAAAACCCCCATGGCCTCGTGATGCCCCCCCCCCCTTCGTGAAGGTGCCATCAGGGACAGAAACACCAACTTGAGCGATCGTCTGATCCTCGCCCTGACTTCAGATGCACGAGATCTCGTCAGGTCTGTAGATTGTGCCATCGCTGATACAAAATCCAGAGACAAAAACCTGAGCAAGCGCCTCAGACTCGCACTTTCTTCATATCCTGAAGAGTTCTTCTCATGGTTTGTAGATCGGGCCTTCCATACCTATGTCCCCAAACCTAAGCTGAGTTTGTGTTTTCAGACTTCTGTCCTCAAAGTCCTGGGCCACACACCCTCCAGGCTGGAGCCCCTGGAGCCACACATTAGGACTGTGCTTACCAATCCATGGGAATGCTGCCCATTCCATTGTCCAAAATCGTACAAATTAGGAGAAACCTCCAAAATCCCTGAGGCCATGCCAATAGTGTAGGTCGCCCAGAACTAACAAGGGCTGTCTGACACCAGCTGATAATCTACCTCCACTCATACCATAAATGGATGTCCCCAGAGGAGAAGATTGAACCAGACAGGACCCTAGGCCATAATAGGATCCATTGCCTTGCTTTACAGGCATGTATCCTCAAATGCCTGATTCCAATACGAGCATAGGGGTTTTGCTGAGGCACCCAGCAGAACTCATCTCGTCTCCACAAGGAAACCTGTGCATGGGAGCCATGTCCAAAGCATAGGAGAGTACTTCAGGGTCCCGGTGCCACCGCCCCATTCCAAGGCCCTCATGGACACAAAAACACATTAGGACCCATCCTCAGGAAAGTCCATTTCAACTCAGCCACTCCGGTTGCTCCCGCAGAGCCATCAGATCTAAACTGTCTTGTTGCTAGGAGACAATTGGAATGCGAGGCGGGCTTCCCAGGCATCCATCCTCGAACGGTGCTCTGGAGTCATTCCATATGGGATGTCCTGGAGCTGTCCAACAGGTCTCAATTGTCCCGCAGATGGAATCCTTGAAGGGGGCATCCCACAACTCCCAACGTGTGAAAACCTCAATGGCCTCGAGATTCCGCTCCCTTCATGAAGCGGCCGTCATGCACGGAAACTCCAACCTGAGCCAACGTCTGATCCTCGTCCTGACTTCAGAGGCATGAGTATTGGTTCAGATCCGCAGGCGTACCTGCCGTGCTCTCGCCCTGAAACCCAAGTCTAGCTTGTCTTCTCAGACTTCCGTCCTCACACTCCTGGCCCCGAAGCCCTCAAGTTTGGCAATTCCGGACCCACAATGCAGCACACTGCCTGCTCTCTAGAAAAAAATTATTGCCTCATGAGCTGCCCAGGCACCTTCAATGAGGATAAACCTCCACAGCACTCGACTTTACCCAAATTATATAGTCTAACCTGGGCACTAATGCATTGTCGGACACAACCTGAGCCCGGACCTAATGACCAACACCCCGAAAGCAGACCGCACACTGAGCACATAAGACCTGCCAAGGCCTTAGGTCATCATCTCTTCCTACCTCAGTTTTCAGGCCTCAGAACCGAGACATTATCTCCAATCACTGCCCAGGGGTGAGTGTGATGCAGAAATCAGAACACCTCCTTACCCACGGTAATAAACCTTGTGGTTGGCACGTCGTCCAACGTTCAGTGTAGGAGAAACCAGCGTTCACCCTGAAGCCCCGCCCATTCTTGAGTGCGACAAGCATATAAACACGCATTGTGACCCTCAGCATGAGTCCTGTCCTCTAGTAAGTCCTCTCAGTGACTGGACCATTAGGTGTCATAATGGGCTTGATATGTCCCTAGGCCCCAAATTTTAACCAGATTTCTGATTGTCCAGTTACCACCCCCCAGGGCTCTACTCTGGAATCCCTCATTTGGTGGGACACCTGAGGTTAAAAAGAAAACAACATCAAAAAAAAAAAAAAAACGGACTTCTTCCATCCCACAGAGTGACCCCAAACGCTTTGCACTGGGCCAAACCACCAGGGAGTAAGACTCGTCCATTTCCCATGAAGTCACCCAGAAATTTCACGACCATGAGTGACACGATATCCGGAGACAAAAACTTGAGCAGGAGCCTCACACTCGCCCTTTTCTCAAATCCCGAAAAGTTCTCCTCATGGTCTGTAGATAAGTCCTGCCATACCTATGACCTGAAACATAAGCCAAGTTTGTGTTTTCAGACAACTGTCCAAACAGCCCTGGCCTACACAACCTACAGGCTCAGGCCCCTGGAGCCAAACCTGAGGACTGTACTTGCCCTCTCCTAGGGAATTGTGTGTGCCCATTCCAATGGCCACATCCCTTTTAAGAGGATAAACCTGCAAAGTCCCTGATCCATCTCATTAGTGGTGGCTTCCCACGTAAAACAGGGGCAATCAGAGCCCATCTGAGCACCTACCTGTACTCAGACCCATAGACAGATGTCTCCAGAGGTAAAAAGGAAAGAACAGGCCCCTAGGCACTAATCAGATCCATTGCTTTGGTTTCCAGGCATCTCTCCTCAGAGGCCTGGATTACAAAACCAGCATATGGCTGTTTCTTGACTCACCCATCAGAAAACATCTCATCTACACATGGGAAACTTGCACGTTGGAGCTGTGTCAAAGCCTCTGTTTAGGAGAACCCTTCAGGGCCCCAGTGCCACCGCTTCATTCCAAGGTCTCCATAGACACAAAAGCACATTAAGACCCATCCATAGGGGAATCCATTTCAACTCAGCCTCCTCGGTTGCTCCCCCAGATCCAATAGATCTAACCTGTCTTGTTTCTAGGAGACAATTGGAATGCGAGGTGGGCTACCCAGCCATGCGTCCTTAGAACCCTGCTCAGAATCATTGGCCTGGAGCCAAACAACATGTCACAATTGTCCTGCAGAAGACACTTTGCAGTTTGGAGCTTCTCACAAATCCCATCGTGGGAAAAAACCCATGGCCTCGTGATGCCCCCCCTTCGTGAAGGGGCCATCAGGGACAGAATCACCAACTTGAGCGATCGTCTGATCCTCGCCCTGTCTTCAGATGCACCTGATCTCGATTCAGGTCTGTAGATTGTGCCATCGCTGATACAAAATCCAGAGGCAAAAACCTGAGCAAGCGCCTCAGACTCGCACTTCCTTCATATCCGGAAGAGTTCTTCTCATGGTTTGTAGATCGGGCCTGCCATACCTACGTCCCCAAACCTAAGCTGAGTTTGTGTTTTCAGACTTCTGTCCTCAAAGTCCTGGGCCACACACCCTCCAGGCTGGAGCCCCTGGAGCCACACAATAGGACTGTGCCTACCAATCCATGGGAATTCTGCCCATTCCATTGTCCAAAATCGTACAAATTAGGAGAAACCTCCAAAGTCCCTGAGGCCATGCCAATAGTGTAGGTCGCCCGGGACTAACAAGGGCTGTCTGACACCAGCTGATAATCTACCTCCACTCATACCATAAATGGATGTCCCCAGAGGAGAAGATTGAACCAGACAGGACCCTAGGCCATAATAGGATCCATTGCCTTTGTTTACAGGCATGTCTCCTCAAAAGCCTGATTCCAATACGAGCATAGGGGTTTTGCTGAGGCACCGAGCAGAACTTATCTCGTCTCCACAAGGAAACCTGTGCATGGGAGCCATGTCCAAAGCATAGGAGAGTACTTCAGGGTCCCGGTGCCACCGCCCCATTCCAAGGCCCTCATGGACACAAAAACACATTAGGACCCATCCTCAGGAAAGTCCATTTCAACTCAGCCACCCCGGTTGCTCCCGCAGAGCCATCAGATCTAAACTGTCTTGTTGCTAGGAGACAATTGGAATGCGAGGCGGGCTTCCCAGGCATCCATCCTCGAATGGTGCTCTGGAGTCATTCCATATGGGATGTCCTGGAGCTGTCCAACAGGTCTCAATTGTCCCAAAGAAGGAATCCATGAAGGGGGCATCCCACAACTCCCAACGTGGGAAAACCTCAATGGCTTCGAGATTCCGCTCCCTTCATGAAGCGGCCGTCATGCACGGAAACTCCAACCTGAGCCAACGTCTGATCCTCGTCCTGACTTCAGATGCATGAGTATTGGTTCAGATCCACAGGCGTACCTGCCGTGTTCTCGCCCTGAAACCCAAGTCTAGCTTGTCTTCTCAGACTTCCGTCCTCACACTCCTGGCCCCGAAGCCCTCAAGTTTGGCAATTCCCGACCCACAATGCAGCACACTGCCTGAACTCTAGAAATAAATTATTGCCTCATGAGCTGCCCAGGCACCTTCAATGAGGATAAACCTCCACAGCACTCGACTTTACCCAAATTATATAGTCTAACCTGGGCACTAATGCACTGTCGGACACAACCTGAGCCCGGACCTCATGACCAACACCCCGAAAGCAGACCGCACACTGAGCACATAAGACCTGCCAAGGCCTTAGGTCATCATCTCTTCCTACCTCAGTTTTCAGGCCTCAGAACCGAGACATTATCTCCAATCACTGCCCAGGGGTGAGTGTGATGCAGAAATCAGAACACCTCCTTACCCACGGTAAGAAACCTTGTGGTTGGCACGTCGTCCAACGTTCATTGTAGGAGAAACCAGCGTTCACCCTGAAGCCCCGCCCATTCTTGAGTGCGACAAGCATATAAACACGTATTGTGACCCTCAGCATGAGTCCTGTCCTCTAGTAAGTCCTCTCAGTGACTGGACCATTAGGTGTCATAATGGGCTTGATATATCCCTAGGCCCCAAATTTTTACCAGATTTCTGATTGTCCAGTCACCACCCCCCAGGGCTCTACTCTGGAATCCCTCATTTGGTGGGACACCTGAGGTTAAAAAGAAAACAACATCAAAAAAAAAAAAACGGACTTCTTCCATCCCACAGAGAGACCCCAACGCTTTGCACTGGGCCAAACCACCAGGGAGTAAGACTCGTCCATTTCCCATGAAGTCACCCAGAAATTTCACGACCATGAGTGACACGATATCCAGAGACAAAAACTTGAGCAAGAGCCTCACGCTCGCCCTTTTCTCAAATCCCGAAAAGTTCTCTTCATGGTCTGTAGATAAGTCCTGCCATACCTATGACCTGAAACATAAGCCAAGTTTGTGTTTTCAGACAACTGTCCAAACAGCCCTGGCCTACACAACCTACAGGCTCAGGCCCCTGGAGCCAAACCTGAGGACTGTACTTGCCCTCTCCTAGGGAATTGTGTGTGCCCATTCCAATGGCCACATCCCTTTTTAGAGGATAAACCTGCAAAGTCCCTGATCCATCTCATTAGTGGTGGCTTCCCACGTAAAACAGGGGCAATCAGAGCCCATCTGAGCACCTACCTGTACTTAGACCCATAGACAGATGTCTCCAGAGGTAAAAAGGAAAGAACAGGCCCCTAGGCACTAATCAGATCCATTGCTTTGGTTTCCAGGCATCTCTCCTCAGAGGCCTGGATTTCAAAACAAGCATATGGCTGTTTCTTGACTCACCCATCAGAAAACATCTCATCTACACATGGGAAACTTGCACGTTGGAGCTGTGTCAAAGCCTCTGTTTAGGAGAACCCTTCAGGGCCCCAGTGCCACCGCTTCATTCCAAGGTCTCCATAGACACAAAAGCACATTAAGACCCATCCATAGGGGAGTCCATTTCAACTCAGCCTGCTCGGTTGCTCCCCCAGATCCAGCAGATCTAACCTGTCTTGTTTCTAGGAGACAATTGGAATGCGAGGTGGGCTACCCAGCCATGCGTCCTTAGAACCCTGCTCAGAATCAGTGGCCTGGAGCCAAACAACAGGTCACAATTGTCCTGCAGAAGACACTTTGCAGTTTGGAGCTTCTCACAAATACCATCGTGGGAAAAAACCCATGGCCTCGTGATGCCCCCCCTTCGTGAAGGGGCCATCAGGGACAGAAACACCAACTTGAGCGATCGTCTGATCCTCGCCCTGACTTCAGATGCACGAGATCTCGATTCAGGTCTGTAGATTGTGCCATCGCTGATACAAAATCCAGAGACAAAAACCTGAGCAGGCGCCTCAGACTCGCACTTTCTTCATATCCTGAAGAGTTCTTCTCATGGTTGTAGATCGGGCCTGCCATACCTACGTCCCCAAACCTAAGCTGAGTTTGTGTTTTCAGACTTCTGTCCTCAAAGTCCTGGGCCACACACCCTCCAGGCTGGAGCCCCTGGAGCCACACATTAGGACTGTGCCTACCAATCCATGGGAATTCTGCCCATTCCATTGTCCAAAATCTTACAAATTAGGAGAAACCTCCAAAGTCCCTGAGGCTATGCCAATAGTGTAGGTCGCCCGGAACTAACAAGGGCTGTCTGACACCAGCTGATAATCTACCTCCACTCATACCATAAATGGATGTCCCCAGAGGAGAAGATTGAACCAGACAGGACCCTAGGCCATAATAGGATCCATTGCCTTGGTTTACAGGCATGTCTCCTCAAAAGCCTGATTCCAATACGAGCATAGGGGTTTTGCTGAGGCACCGAGCAGAACTCATCTCGTCTCCACAAGGAAACCTGTGCATGGGAGCCATGTCCAAAGCATAGGAGAGTACTTCAGGGTCCCGGTGCCACCGCCCCATTCCAAGGCCCTCATGGACACAAAAACACATTAGGACCCATCCTCAGGAAAGTCCATTTCAACTCAGCCACCCCGGTTGCTCCCGCAGAGCCATCAGATCTAAACTGTCTTGTTGCTAGGAGACAATTGGAATGCGAGGCGGGCTTCCCAGGCATCCATCCTCGAATGGTGCTCTGGAGTCATTCCATATGGGATGTCCTGGAGCTGTCCAACAGGTCTCCATTGTCCCAAAGAAGGAATCCTTGAAGGGGGCATCCCACAACTCCCAACGTGGGAAAACCTCAATGGCCTCGAGTTTCCGCTCCCTTCATGAAGCGGCCGTCATGCACGGAAACTCCAACCTGAGCCAACGTCTGATCCTCGCCCTGACTTCTGATGCATGAGTATTGGTTCAGATCTGCAGGGGGTACCTGCCGTGCTCTCGCCCTGAAACCCAAGTCTAGCTTGTCTTCTCAGACTTCCGTCCTCACACTCCTGGCCCCGAAGCCCTGAAGTTTGGCAATTCCGGACCCACAATGCAGCACTCTCCCTGCCCTCTAGAAAAAAATTATTGCCTCATGAGCTGCCCAGGCATCTTCAATGAGGATAAACCTCCACAGCACTCGACTTCACCCAAATAATATAGTCTAACCTGGGCACTAATGCACTGTCGGACACAACCTGAGCGCGGACCTCCTGACCAACACCCGGAAAGCAGACTGCACATGAGCACATAAAACCCGCCATGGCCTTAGGTCATCATCTCTTCCCTACCACAGTTTTCAGGCCTCAGAACCGAGACATTATCTCCAATCACTGCCCAGGGGTGAGTGTGATGCAGAAATCAGAACACCACCTTACCCACGGTAAGAAACCTTGTGGTTGGCACGTCGTCCAATGTTCAGTCTAGGAGAAACCAGCGTTCATCCTGAAGCCCTGCCCATTCTTGAGTGCGACAAGGGTATAAACACGCATTGTGACCCTCAGCATGAGTCCTGTCCTCTAGTAAGTGCTCTCAGTGACTGGACCATTAGATGTCATAATGGGCTTGATATGTCCCTAGGCCCCAAATTTTAACCAGATTTCTGATTGTCCAGTCACACCCCCCCCAGGGCTCTACACTGGAATCCCTCATTTGGTGGGACACCTGAGGTTAAAAAGAAAACAACATCAAAAAAAAAAAAAAAAACGGACTTCTTCCATCCCACAGAGTGACCCCAAACGCTTTGCACTGGGCCAAACCACCAGGGAGTAAGACTCGTCCATTTCCCATGAAGTCACCCAGAAATTTCACGACCATGAGTGATACGATATCCAGAGACAAAAACTTGAGTAAGAGCCTCACTCTCGCCCTTTTCTCAAACCCGAAAAGTTCTCCTCATGGTCGGTAGATAAGTCCTGCCATACCTATGACCTGAAACATAAGCCAAGTTTGTGTTTTCAGACAACTGTCCAAACAGCCCTGGCCTACACAACCTACAGGCTCAGGCCCCTGGAGCCAAACCTGAGGACTGTACTTGCCCTCTCCAAGGGAATTTTGTGTGCCCATTCCAATTGCCACATCCCTTCTAATAGGATAAACCTCCAAAGTCCCTGATCCATCTCATTAGTGGTGGCTTCCCACGTAAAACAGGGGCAATCTGAGCCCATCTGAGCACCTACCTGTACTTAGACCCATAGACAGATGTCTCCAGAGGTAAAAAGGAAAGAACAGGCCCCTAGGCACTAATCAGATCCATTGCTTTGGTTTCCAGGCATCTCTCCTCAGAGGCCTGGATTTCAAACCAGCATATGGCTGTTTCTTGACTCACCCATCAGAAAACATCTCATCTACACATGGGAAACTTGCACGTTGGAGCTGTGTCAAAGCCTCTGTTTAGGAGAACCCTTCAGGGCCCCAGTGCCACCGCTTCATTCCAAGGTCTCCATAGACACAAAAGCACATTAAGACCCATCCATAGGGGAATCCATTTCAACTCAGCCTCCTCGGTTGCTCCCCCAGATCCAATAGATCTAACCTGTCTTGTTTCTAGGAGACAATTGGAATGCGAGGTGGGCTACCCAGCCATGCGTCCTTAGAACCCTGCTCAGAATCATCGGCCTGGAGCCAAACAACATGTCACAATTGTCCTGCAGAAGACACTTTGCAGTTTGGAGCTTCTCACAAATCCCATCGTGGGAAAAAACCCATGGCCTCGTGATGTCCCCCCTTCGTGAAGGGGCCATCAGGGACAGAATCACCAACTTGAGCGATCGTCTGATCCTCGCCCTGACTTCAGATGCACCTGATCTCGATTCAGGTCTGTAGATTGTGCCATCGCTGATACAAAATCCAGAGGCAAAAACCTGAGCAAGCGCCTCAGACTCGCACTTCCTTCATATCCGGAAGAGTTCTTCTCATGGTTTGTAGATCGGGCCTGCCATACCTACGTCCCCAAACCTAAGCTGAGTTTGTGTTTTCAGACTTCTGTCCTCAAAGTCCTGGGCCACACACCCTCCAGGCTGGAGCCCCTGGAGCCACACATTAGGTCTGTGCCTACCAATCCATGGGAATTCTGCCCATTCCATTGTCCAAAATCGTACAAATTAGGAGAAACCTCCAAAGTCCCTGAGGCCATGCCAATAGTGTAGGTCGCCCGGGAGTAACAAGGGCTGTCTGACACCAGCTGATAATCTACCTCCACTCATACCATAAATGGATGTCGCCAGAGGAGAAGATTGAACCAGACAGGACCCTAGGCCATAATAGGATCCATTGCCTTTGTTTACAGGCATGTCTCCTCAAAAGCCTGATTCCAATACGAGCATAGGGGTTTTGCTGAGGCACCGAGCAGAACTTATCTCGTCTCCACAAGGAAACCTGTTCATGGGAGCCATGTCCAAAGCATAGGAGAGTACTTCAGGGTCCCGGTGCCACCGCCCCATTCCAAGGCCCTCATGGACACAAAAACACATTAGGACCCATCCTCAGGAAAGTCCATTTCAACTCAGCCACCCCGGTTGCTCCCGCAGAGCCATCAGATCTAAACTGTCTTGTTGCTAGGAGACAATTGGAATGCGAGGCGGGCTTCCCAGGCATCCATCCTCGAACGGTGCTCTGGAGTCATTCCATATGGGATGTCCTGGAGCTGTCCAACAGGTCTCAATTGTCCCAAAGAAGGAATCCATGAAGGGGGCATCCCACAACTCCCAACGTGGGAAAACCTCAATGGCTTCGAGATTCTGCTCCCTTCATGAAGCGGCCGTCATGCACGGAAACTCCAACCTGAGCCAACGTCTGATCCTCGTCCTTACTTCAGATGCATGAGTATTGGTTCAGATCGGCAGAGGTACCTGCTGTGCCCTCGCCCAGAAACCCAAGTCTAGCTTGTCTTCTCAGACTTCCGTCCTCACACTCCTGGCCCCGAAGCCCTCAAGTTTGGCAATTCCGGACCCACAATGCAGCACACTGCCTGCTCTCTAGAAAAAAATTATTGCCTCATGAGCTGCTCAGGCACCTTCAATGAGGATAAACCTCCACAGCACTCGACTTTACCCAAATTATATAGTCTAACCTGGGCACTATTGTACTGTCGGACACAACCTGAGCCCGGACCTCATGACCAACACCCCGAAAGCAGACCGCACACTGAGCATATAAGACCTGCCAAGGCCTTAGGTCATCATCTCTTCCTACCTCAGTTTTCAGGCCTCAGAACCGAGACATTATCTCCAATCACTGCCCAGGGGTGAGTGTGATGCAGAAATCAGAACACCTCCTTACCCACGGTAATAAACCTTGTGGTTGGCACGTCGTCCAACGTTCATTGTAGGAGAAACCAGCGTTCACCCTGAAGCCCCGCCCATTCTTGAGTGCGACAAGCGTATAAACACGCATTGTGACCCTCAGCATGAGTCCTGTCCTCTAGTAAGTCCTCTCAGTGACTGGACCATTAGGGGTCATAATGGGCTTGATATGTCCCTAGGCCCCAAATTTTAACCAGATTTCTGATTGTCCAGTCACCACCCCCCAGGGCTCTACTCTGGAATCCCTCATTTGGTGGGACACCTGAGGTTAAAAAGAAAACAACATCAAAAAAAAAAAAAACGGACTTCTTCCATCCCACAGAGTGACCCCAAACGCTTTGCACTGGGCCAAACCACCAGGGAGTAAGACTCGTCCATTTCCCATGAAGTCACCCAGAAATTTCACGACCATGAGTGACACGATATCTGGAGACAAAAACTTGAGCAGCAGCCTCACACTCGCCCTTTTCTCAAATCCCGAAAAGTTCTCCTCATGGTCTGTAGATAAGTCCTGCCATACCTATGACCTGAAACATAAGCCAAGTTTGTGTTTTCAGACAACTGTCCAAACAGCCCTGGCCTACACAACCTACAGGCTCAGGCCCCTGGAGCCAAACCTGAGGACTGTACTTGCCCTCTCCTAGGGAATTGTGTGTGCCCATTCCAATGGCCACATCCCTTTTAAGAGGATAAACCTGCAAAGTCCCTGATCCATCTCATTAGTGGTGGCTTCCCACGTAAAACAGGGGCAATCAGAGCCCATCTGAGCACCTACCTGTACTCAGACCCATAGACAGATGTCTCCAGAGGTAAAAAGGAAAGAACAGGACCCTAGGCACTAATCAGATCCATTGCTTTGGTTTCCAGGCATCTCTCCTCAGAGGCCTGGATTTCAAAACCAGCATATGGCTGTTTCTTGACTCACCCATCAGAAAACATCTCATCTACACATGGGAAACTTGCACGTTGGAGCTGTGTCAAAGCCTCTGTTTAGGAGAACCCTTCAGGGCCCCAGTGCCACCGCTTCATTCCAAGGTCTCCATAGACACAAAAGCACATTAGGACCCATCCATAGGGGAGTCCATTTCAACTCAGCCTCCTCGGTTGCTCCCCCAGATCCAATAGATCTAACCTGTCTTGTTTCTAGGAGACAATTGGAATGCGAGGTGGGCTACCCAGCCATGCGTCCTTAGAACCCTGCTCAGAATCAGTGGCCTGGAGCCAAACAACAGGTCACAATTGTCCTGCAGAAGACACTTTGCAGTTTGGAGCTTCTCACAAATCCCATCGTGGGAAAAAACCCATGGCCTCGTGATGCCCCCCCTTCGTGAAGGGGCCATCAGGGACAGAAACACCAACTTGAGCGATCGTCTGATCCTCGCCCTGACTTCAGATGCACGAGATCTCGATTCAGGTCTGTAGATTGTGCCATCGCTGATACAAAATCCAGAGACAAAAACCTGAGCAGGCGCCTCAGACTCGCACTTTCTTCATATCCTGAAGAGTTCTTCTCATGGTTTGTAGATCGGGCCTGCCATACCTACGTCCCCAAACCTAAGCTGAGTTTGTGTTTTCAGACTTCTGTCCTCAAAGTCCTGGGCCACACACCCTCCAGGCTGGAGCCCCTGGAGCCACACATTAGGACTGTGCCTACCAATCCATGGGAATTCTGCCCATTCCATTGTCCAAAATCGTACAAATTAGGAGAAACCTCCAAAGTCCCTGAGGCCATGCCAATAGTGTAGGTCGCCCGGAACTAGCAAGGGCTGTCTGACACCAGCTGATAATCTACCTCCACTCATACCATAAATGGATGTCCCCAGAGGAGAAGATTGAACCAGACAGGACCCTAGGCCATAATAGGATCCATTGCCTTGGTTTACAGGCATGTCTCCTCAAAAGCCTGATTCCAATACGAGCATAGGGGTTTTGCTGAGGCACCGAGCAGAACTCATCTCGTCTCCACAAGGAAACCTGTGCATGGGAGCCATGTCCAAAGCATAGGAGAGTACTTCAGGGTCCCGGTGCCACCGCCCCATTCCAAGGCCCTCATGGACACAAAAACACATTAGGACCCATCCTCAGGAAAGTCCATTTCAACTCAGCCACCCCGGTTGCTCCCGCAGAGCCATCAGATCTAAACTGTCTTGTTGCTAGGAGACAATTGGAATGCGAGGCGGGCTTCCCAGGCATCCATCCTCGAAGGGTGCTCTGGAGTCATTCCATATGGGATGTCCTGGAGCTGTCCAACAGGTCTCAATTGTCCCAAAGAAGGAATCCTTGAAGGGGGCATCCCACAACTCCCAACGTGGGAAAACCTCAATGGCCTCGAGATTCCACTCCCTTCATGAAGCGGCCGTCATGCACGGAAACTCCAACCTGAGCCAACGTCTGATCCTCGCCCTGACTTCTGATGCATGAGTATTGGTTCAGATCTGCAGGGGGTACCTGCCGTGCTCTCGCCCTGAAACCCAAGTCTAGCTTGTCTTCTCAGACTTCCGTCCTCACACTCCTGGCCCCGAAGCCCTGAAGTTTGGCAATTCCGGACCCACAATGCAGCACTCTCCCTGCCCTCTAGAAAAAAATTATTGCCTCATGAGCTGCCCAGGCATCTTCAATGAGGATAAACCTCCACAGCACTCGACTTCACCCAAATAATATAGTCTAACCTGGGCACTAATGCACTGTCGGACACAACCTGAGCGCGGACCTCCTGACCAACACCCGGAAAGCAGACTGCACATGAGCACATAAAACCCGCCATGGCCTTAGGTCATCATCTCTTCCCTACCACAGTTTTCAGGCCTCAGAACCGAGACATTATCTCCAATCACTGCCCAGGGGTGAGTGTGATGCAGAAATCAGAACACCACCTTACCCACGGTAAGAAACCTTGTGGTTGGCACGTCGTCCAATGTTCAGTCTAGGAGAAACCAGCGTTCATCCTGAAGCCCCGCCCATTCTTGAGTGCGACAAGGGTATAAACACGCATTGTGACCCTCAGCATGAGTCCTGTCCTCTAGTAAGTCCTCTCAGTGACTGGACCATTAGATGTCATAATGGGCTTGATATGTCCCTAGGCCCCAAATTTTAACCAGATTTCTGATTGTCCAGTCACACCCCCCCCCAGGGCTCTACACTGGAATCCCTCATTTGGTGGGACACCTGAGGTTAAAAAGAAAACAACATCAAAAAAAAAAACGGACTTCTTCCATCCCACAGAGTGACCCCAAACGCTTTGCACTGGGCCAAACCACCAGGGAGTAAGACTCGTCCATTTCCCATGAAGTCACCCAGAAATTTCACGACCATGAGTGATACGATATCCAGAGACAAAAACTTGAGTAAGAGCCTCACTCTCGCCCTTTTCTCAAACCCGAAAAGTTCTCCTCATGGTCGGTAGATAAGTCCTGCCATACCTATGACCTGAAACATAAGCCAAGTTTGTGTTTTCAGACAACTGTCCAAACAGCCCTGGCCTACACAACCTACAGGCTCAGGCCCCTGGAGCCAAACCTGAGGACTGTACTTGCCCTCTCCAAGGGAATTTTGTGTGCCCATTCCAATTGCCACATCCCTTCTAATAGGATAAACCTCCAAAGTCCCTGATCCATCTCATTAGTGGTGGCTTCCCACGTAAAACAGGGGCAATCTGAGCCCATCTGAGCACCTACCTGTACTTAGACCCATAGACAGATGTCTCCAGAGGTAAAAAGGAAAGAACAGGCCCCTAGGCACTAATCAGATCCATTGCTTTGGTTTCCAGGCATCTCTCCTCAGAGGCCTGGATTTCAAACCAGCATATGGCTGTTTCTTGACTCACCCATCAGAAAACATCTCATCTACACATGGGAAACTTGCACGTTGGAGCTGTGTCAAAGCCTCTGTTTAGGAGAACCCTTCAGGGCCCCAGTGCCACCGCTTCATTCCAAGGTCTCCATAGACACAAAAGCACATTAGGACCCATCCATATGGGAGTCCATTTCAACTCAGCCTGCTCGGTTGCTCCCCCAGATCCAGCAGATCTAACCTGTCTTGTTTCTAGGAGACAATTGGAATGCGAGGTGGGCTACCCAGCCATGCGTCCTTAGAACCCTGCTCAGAATCATCGGCCTGGAGCCAAAAAACAGGTCTCAATTGTCCTGCAGAAGACACTTTGCAGTTTGGAGCTTCTCACAAATCCCATCGTGGGAAAACCCCCATGGCCTCGTGATGCCCCCCCTTCGTGAAGGGGCCATCAGGGACAGAAACACCAACATGAGCGATCGTCTGATCCTCGCCCTGACTTCAGATGCACGAGATCTCGATTCAGGTCTGTAGATTGTGCCATCGCTGATACAAAATCCAGAGACAAAAACCTGAGCATGCGCCTCAGACTCGCCCTTTTTCATATCCTGAAGATTTCTTCTCATGGTTTGTAGATCGGGCCTGCCATACCTACGTCCCCAAACCTAAGCTGAGTTTGTGTTTTCAGACTTCTGTCCTCAAAGTCCTGGGCCACACACCCTCCAGGCTGGAGCCCCTGGAGCCACACATTAGGACTGTGCCTACCAATCCATGGGAATTCTGCCCATTCCATTGTCCAAAATCGTACAAATTAGGAGAAACCTCCAAAGTCCCTGAGGCCATGCCAATAGTGTAGGTCGCCCGGGACTAACAAGGGCTGTCTGACACCAGCTGATAATCTACCTCCACTCATACCATAAATGGATGTCCCCAGAGGAGAAGATTGAACTAGACAGGACCCTAGGCCATAATAGGATCCATTGCCTTGGTTTACAGGCATGTCTCCTCAAAAGCCTGATTCCAATACGAGCATAGGGGTTTTGCTGAGGCACCGAGCAGAACTCATCTCGTCTCCACAAGGAAACCTGTTCATGGGAGCAATGTCCAAAGCATAGGAGAGTACTTCAGGGTCCCGGTGCCACCGCCCCATTCCAAGGCCCTCATGGACACAAAAACACATTAGGACCCATCCTCAGGAAAGTCCATTTCAACTCAGCCACCCCGGTTGCTCCCGCAGAGCCATCAGATCTAAACTGTCTTGTTGCTAGGAGACAATTGGAATGCGAGGCGGGCTTCCCAGGCATCCATCCTCGAACGGTGCTCTGGAGTCATTCCATATGGGATGTCCTGGAGCTGTCCAACAGGTCTCCATTGTCCCGCAGAAGGAATCCTGGAAGGGGGCATCCCACAACTCCCAACGTGGGAAAACCTCAATGGCCTCGAGATTCCGCTCCCTTCATGAAGCGGCCGTCATGCACGGAAACTCCAACCTGAGCCAACGTCTGATCCTCGTCCTTACTTCAGATGCATGAGTATTGGTTCAGATCGGCAGAGGTACCTGCTGTGCCCTCGCCCAGAAACCCAAGTCTAGCTTGTCTTCTCAGACTTCCGTCCTCACACTCCTGGCCCCGAAGCCCTCAAGTTTGGCAATTCCGGACCCACAATGCAGCACACTGCCTGCTCTCTAGAAAAAAATTATTGCCTCATGAGCTGCTCAGGCACCTTCAATGAGGATAAACCTCCACAGCACTCGACTTTACCCAAATTATATAGTCTAACCTGGGCACTATTGTACTGTCGGACACAACCTGAGCCCGGACCTCATGACCAACACCCCGAAAGCAGACCGCACACTGAGCATATAAGACCTGCCAAGGCCTTAGGTCATCATCTCTTCCTACCTCAGTTTTCAGGCCTCAGAACCGAGACATTATCTCCAATCACTGCCCAGGGGTGAGTGTGATGCAGAAATCAGAACACCTCCTTACCCACGGTAATAAACCTTGTGGTTGGCACGTCGTCCAACGTTCATTGTAGGAGAAACCAGCGTTCACCCTGAAGCCCCGCCCATTCTTGAGTGCGACAAGCGTATAAACACGCATTGTGACCCTCAGCATGAGTCCTGTCCTCTAGTAAGTCCTCTCAGTGACTGGACCATTAGGGGTCATAATGGGCTTGATATGTCCCTAGGCCCCAAATTTTAACCAGATTTCTGATTGTCCAGTCACCACCCCCCAGGGCTCTACTCTGGAATCCCTCATTTGGTGGGACACCTGAGGTTAAAAAGAAAACAACATCAAAAAAAAAAAAAAACGGACTTCTTCCATCCCACAGAGTGACCCCAAACGCTTTGCACTGGGCCAAACCACCAGGGAGTAAGACTCGTCCATTTCCCATGAAGTCACCCAGAAATTTCACGACCATGAGTGACACGATATCTGGAGACAAAAACTTGAGCAGCAGCCTCACACTCGCCCTTTTCTCAAATCCCGAAAAGTTCTCCTCATGGTCTGTAGATAAGTCCTGCCATACCTATGACCTGAAACATAAGCCAAGTTTGTGTTTTCAGACAACTGTCCAAACAGCCCTGGCCTACACAACCTACAGGCTCAGGCCCCTGGAGCCAAACCTGAGGACTGTACTTGCCCTCTCCTAGGGAATTGTGTGTGCCCATTCCAATGGCCACATCCCTTTTAAGAGGATAAACCTGCAAAGTCCCTGATCCATCTCATTAGTGGTGGCTTCCCACGTAAAACAGGGGCAATCAGAGCCCATCTGAGCACCTACCTGTACTCAGACCCATAGACAGATGTCTCCAGAGGTAAAAAGGAAAGAACAGGACCCTAGGCACTAATCAGATCCATTGCTTTGGTTTCCAGGCATCTCTCCTCAGAGGCCTGGATTTCAAAACCAGCATATGGCTGTTTCTTGACTCACCCATCAGAAAACATCTCATCTACACATGGGAAACTTGCACGTTGGAGCTGTGTCAAAGCCTCTGTTTAGGAGAACCCTTCAGGGCCCCAGTGCCACCGCTTCATTCCAAGGTCTCCATAGACACAAAAGCACATTAGGACCCATCCATAGGGGAGTCCATTTCAACTCAGCCTCCTCGGTTGCTCCCCCAGATCCAATAGATCTAACCTGTCTTGTTTCTAGGAGACAATTGGAATGCGAGGTGGGCTACCCAGCCATGCGTCCTTAGAACCCTGCTCAGAATCAGTGGCCTGGAGCCAAACAACAGGTCACAATTGTCCTGCAGAAGACACTTTGCAGTTTGGAGCTTCTCACAAATCCCATCGTGGGAAAAAACCCATGGCCTCGTGATGCCCCCCCTTCGTGAAGGGGCCATCAGGGACAGAAACACCAACTTGAGCGATCGTCTGATCCTCGCCCTGACTTCAGATGCACGAGATCTCGATTCAGGTCTGTAGATTGTGCCATCGCTGATACAAAATCCAGAGACAAAAACCTGAGCAGGCGCCTCAGACTCGCACTTTCTTCATATCCTGAAGAGTTCTTCTCATGGTTTGTAGATCGGGCCTGCCATACCTACGTCCCCAAACCTAAGCTGAGTTTGTGTTTTCAGACTTCTGTCCTCAAAGTCCTGGGCCACACACCCTCCAGGCTGGAGCCCCTGGAGCCACACATTAGGACTGTGCCTACCAATCCATGGGAATTCTGCCCATTCCATTGTCCAAAATCGTACAAATTAGGAGAAACCTCCAAAGTCCCTGAGGCCATGCCAATAGTGTAGGTCGCCCGGAACTAGCAAGGGCTGTCTGACACCAGCTGATAATCTACCTCCACTCATACCATAAATGGATGTCCCCAGAGGAGAAGATTGAACCAGACAGGACCCTAGGCCATAATAGGATCCATTGCCTTGGTTTACAGGCATGTCTCCTCAAAAGCCTGATTCCAATACGAGCATAGGGGTTTTGCTGAGGCACCGAGCAGAACTCATCTCGTCTCCACAAGGAAACCTGTGCATGGGAGCCATGTCCAAAGCATAGGAGAGTACTTCAGGGTCCCGGTGCCACCGCCCCATTCCAAGGCCCTCATGGACACAAAAACACATTAGGACCCATCCTCAGGAAAGTCCATTTCAACTCAGCCACCCCGGTTGCTCCCGCAGAGCCATCAGATCTAAACTGTCTTGTTGCTAGGAGACAATTGGAATGCGAGGCGGGCTTCCCAGGCATCCATCCTCGAAGGGTGCTCTGGAGTCATTCCATATGGGATGTCCTGGAGCTGTCCAACAGGTCTCAATTGTCCCAAAGAAGGAATCCTTGAAGGGGGCATCCCACAACTCCCAACGTGGGAAAACCTCAATGGCCTCGAGATTCCACTCCCTTCATGAAGCGGCCGTCATGCACGGAAACTCCAACCTGAGCCAACGTCTGATCCTCGCCCTGACTTCTGATGCATGAGTATTGGTTCAGATCTGCAGGGGGTACCTGCCGTGCTCTCGCCCTGAAACCCAAGTCTAGCTTGTCTTCTCAGACTTCCGTCCTCACACTCCTGGCCCCGAAGCCCTGAAGTTTGGCAATTCCGGACCCACAATGCAGCACTCTCCCTGCCCTCTAGAAAAAAATTATTGCCTCATGAGCTGCCCAGGCATCTTCAATGAGGATAAACCTCCACAGCACTCGACTTCACCCAAATAATATAGTCTAACCTGGGCACTAATGCACTGTCGGACACAACCTGAGCGCGGACCTCCTGACCAACACCCGGAAAGCAGACTGCACATGAGCACATAAAACCCGCCATGGCCTTAGGTCATCATCTCTTCCCTACCACAGTTTTCAGGCCTCAGAACCGAGACATTATCTCCAATCACTGCCCAGGGGTGAGTGTGATGCAGAAATCAGAACACCACCTTACCCACGGTAAGAAACCTTGTGGTTGGCACGTCGTCCAATGTTCAGTCTAGGAGAAACCAGCGTTCATCCTGAAGCCCCGCCCATTCTTGAGTGCGACAAGGGTATAAACACGCATTGTGACCCTCAGCATGAGTCCTGTCCTCTAGTAAGTCCTCTCAGTGACTGGACCATTAGATGTCATAATGGGCTTGATATGTCCCTAGGCCCCAAATTTTAACCAGATTTCTGATTGTCCAGTCACACCCCCCCCAGGGCTCTACACTGGAATCCCTCATTTGGTGGGACACCTGAGGTTAAAAAGAAAACAACATCAAAAAAAAAAACGGACTTCTTCCATCCCACAGAGTGACCCCAAACGCTTTGCACTGGGCCAAACCACCAGGGAGTAAGACTCGTCCATTTCCCATGAAGTCACCCAGAAATTTCACGACCATGAGTGATACGATATCCAGAGACAAAAACTTGAGTAAGAGCCTCACTCTCGCCCTTTTCTCAAACCCGAAAAGTTCTCCTCATGGTCGGTAGATAAGTCCTGCCATACCTATGACCTGAAACATAAGCCAAGTTTGTGTTTTCAGACAACTGTCCAAACAGCCCTGGCCTACACAACCTACAGGCTCAGGCCCCTGGAGCCAAACCTGAGGACTGTACTTGCCCTCTCCAAGGGAATTTTGTGTGCCCATTCCAATTGCCACATCCCTTCTAATAGGATAAACCTCCAAAGTCCCTGATCCATCTCATTAGTGGTGGCTTCCCACGTAAAACAGGGGCAATCTGAGCCCATCTGAGCACCTACCTGTACTTAGACCCATAGACAGATGTCTCCAGAGGTAAAAAGGAAAGAACAGGCCCCTAGGCACTAATCAGATCCATTGCTTTGGTTTCCAGGCATCTCTCCTCAGAGGCCTGGATTTCAAACCAGCATATGGCTGTTTCTTGACTCACCCATCAGAAAACATCTCATCTACACATGGGAAACTTGCACGTTGGAGCTGTGTCAAAGCCTCTGTTTAGGAGAACCCTTCAGGGCCCCAGTGCCACCGCTTCATTCCAAGGTCTCCATAGACACAAAAGCACATTAGGACCCATCCATATGGGAGTCCATTTCAACTCAGCCTGCTCGGTTGCTCCCCCAGATCCAGCAGATCTAACCTGTCTTGTTTCTAGGAGACAATTGGAATGCGAGGTGGGCTACCCAGCCATGCGTCCTTAGAACCCTGCTCAGAATCATCGGCCTGGAGCCAAAAAACAGGTCTCAATTGTCCTGCAGAAGACACTTTGCAGTTTGGAGCTTCTCACAAATCCCATCGTGGGAAAACCCCCATGGCCTCGTGATGCCCCCCCTTCGTGAAGGGGCCATCAGGGACAGAAACACCAACATGAGCGATCGTCTGATCCTCGCCCTGACTTCAGATGCACGAGATCTCGATTCAGGTCTGTAGATTGTGCCATCGCTGATACAAAATCCAGAGACAAAAACCTGAGCATGCGCCTCAGACTCGCCCTTTTTCATATCCTGAAGATTTCTTCTCATGGTTTGTAGATCGGGCCTGCCATACCTACGTCCCCAAACCTAAGCTGAGTTTGTGTTTTCAGACTTCTGTCCTCAAAGTCCTGGGCCACACACCCTCCAGGCTGGAGCCCCTGGAGCCACACATTAGGACTGTGCCTACCAATCCATGGGAATTCTGCCCATTCCATTGTCCAAAATCGTACAAATTAGGAGAAACCTCCAAAGTCCCTGAGGCCATGCCAATAGTGTAGGTCGCCCGGGACTAACAAGGGCTGTCTGACACCAGCTGATAATCTACCTCCACTCATACCATAAATGGATGTCCCCAGAGGAGAAGATTGAACTAGACAGGACCCTAGGCCATAATAGGATCCATTGCCTTGGTTTACAGGCATGTCTCCTCAAAAGCCTGATTCCAATACGAGCATAGGGGTTTTGCTGAGGCACCGAGCAGAACTCATCTCGTCTCCACAAGGAAACCTGTTCATGGGAGCAATGTCCAAAGCATAGGAGAGTACTTCAGGGTCCCGGTGCCACCGCCCCATTCCAAGGCCCTCATGGACACAAAAACACATTAGGACCCATCCTCAGGAAAGTCCATTTCAACTCAGCCACCCCGGTTGCTCCCGCAGAGCCATCAGATCTAAACTGTCTTGTTGCTAGGAGACAATTGGAATGCGAGGCGGGCTTCCCAGGCATCCATCCTCGAACGGTGCTCTGGAGTCATTCCATATGGGATGTCCTGGAGCTGTCCAACAGGTCTCCATTGTCCCGCAGAAGGAATCCTGGAAGGGGGCATCCCACAACTCCCAACGTGGGAAAACCTCAATGGCCTCGAGATTCCGCTCCCTTCATGAAGCGGCCGTCATGCACGGAAACTCCAACCTGAGCCAACGTCTGATCCTCGTCCTTACTTCAGATGCATGAGTATTGGTTCAGATCGGCAGAGGTACCTGCTGTGCCCTCGCCCAGAAACCCAAGTCTAGCTTGTCTTCTCAGACTTCCGTCCTCACACTCCTGGCCCCGAAGCCCTCAAGTTTGGCAATTCCGGACCCACAATGCAGCACACTGCCTGCTCTCTAGAAAAAAATTATTGCCTCATGAGCTGCCCAGGCACCTTCAATGAGGATAAACCTCCACAGCACTCGACTTTACCCAAATTATATAGTCTAACCTGGGCACTAATGCATTGTCGGACACAACCTGAGCCCGGACCTAATGACCAACACCCCGAAAGCAGACCGCACACTGAGCACATAAGACCTGCCAAGGCCTTAGGTCATCATCTCTTCCTACCTCAGTTTTCAGGCCTCAGAACCGAGACATTATCTCCAATCACTGCCCAGGGGTGAGTGTGATGCAGAAATCAGAACACCTCCTTACCCACGGTAATAAACCTTGTGGTTGGCACGTCGTCCAACGTTCATTGTAGGAGAAACCAGCGTTCACCCTGAAGCCCCGCCCATTCTTGAGTGCGACAAGCGTATAAACACGCATTGTGACCCTCAGCATGAGTCCTGTCCTCTAGTAAGTCCTCTCAGTTACTGGACCATTAGGGGTCATAATGGGCTTGATATGTCCCTAGGCCCCAAATTTTAACCAGATTTCTGATTGTCCAGTCACCACCCCCCAGGGCTCTACTCTGGAATCCCTCATTTGGTGGGACACCTGAGGTTAAAAAGAAAACAACATCAAAAAAAAAAAAACGGACTTCTTCCATCCCACAGAGTGACCCCAAACGCTTTGCACTGGGCCAAACCACCAGGGAGTAAGACTCGTCCATTTCCCATGAAGTCACCCAGAAATTTCACGACCATGAGTGACACGATATCCGGAGACAAAAACTTGAGCAGCAGCCTCACACTCGCCCTTTTCTCAAATCCCGAAAAGTTCTCCTCATGGTCTGTAGATAAGTCCTGCCATACCTATGACCTGAAACATAAGCCAAGTTTGTGTTTTCAGACAACTGTCCAAACAGCCCTGGCCTACACAACCTACAGGCTCAGGCCCCTGGAGCCAAACCTGAGGACTGTACTTGCCCTCTCCTAGGGAATTGTGTGTGCCCATTCCAATGGCCACATCCCTTTTAAGAGGATAAACCTGCAAAGTCCCTGATCCATCTCATTAGTGGTGGCTTCCCACGTAAAACAGGGGCAATCAGAGCCCATCTGAGCACCTACCTGTACTCAGACCCATAGACAGATGTCTCCAGAGGTAAAAAGGAAAGAACAGGACCCTAGGCACTAATCAGATCCATTGCTTTGGTTTCCAGGCATCTCTCCTCAGAGGCCTGGATTTCAAAACCAGCATATGGCTGTTTCTTGACTCACCCATCAGAAAACATCTCATCTACACATGGGAAACTTGCACGTTGGAGCTGTGTCAAAGCCTCTGTTTAGGAGAACCCTTCAGGGCCCCAGTGCCACCGCTTCATTCCAAGGTCTCCATAGACACAAAAGCACATTAGGACCCATCCATAGGGGAGTCCATTTCAACTCAGCCTCCTCGGTTGCTCCCCCAGATCCAATAGATCTAACCTGTCTTGTTTCTAGGAGACAATTGGAATGCGAGGTGGGCTACCCAGCCATGCGTCCTTAGAACCCTGCTCAGAATCAGTGGCCTGGAGCCAAACAACAGGTCACAATTGTCCTGCAGAAGACACTTTGCAGTTTGGAGCTTCTCACAAATCCCATCGTGGGAAAAAACCCATGGCCTCGTGATGCCCCCCCTTCGTGAAGGGGCCATCAGGGACAGAAACACCAACTTGAGCGATCGTCTGATCCTCGCCCTGACTTCAGATGCACGAGATCTCGATTCAGGTCTGTAGATTGTGCCATCGCTGATACAAAATCCAGAGACAAAAACCTGAGCAGGCGCCTCAGACTCGCACTTTCTTCATATCCTGAAGAGTTCTTCTCATGGTTTGTAGATCGGGCCTGCCATACCTACGTCCCCAAACCTAAGCTGAGTTTGTGTTTTCAGACTTCTGTCCTCAAAGTCCTGGGCCACACACCCTCCAGGCTGGAGCCCCTGGAGCCACACATTAGGACTGTGCCTACCAATCCATGGGAATTCTGCCCATTCCATTGTCCAAAATCGTACAAATTAGGAGAAACCTCCAAAGTCCCTGAGGCCATGCCAATAGTGTAGGTCGCCCGGAACTAGCAAGGGCTGTCTGACACCAGCTGATAATCTACCTCCACTCATACCATAAATGGATGTCCCCAGAGGAGAAGATTGAACCAGACAGGACCCTAGGCCATAATAGGATCCATTGCCTTGGTTTACAGGCATGTCTCCTCAAAAGCCTGATTCCAATACGAGCATAGGGGTTTTGCTGAGGCACCGAGCAGAACTCATCTCGTCTCCACAAGGAAACCTGTGCATGGGAGCCATGTCCAAAGCATAGGAGAGTACTTCAGGGTCCCGGTGCCACCGCCCCATTCCAAGGCCCTCATGGACACAAAAACACATTAGGACCCATCCTCAGGAAAGTCCATTTCAACTCAGCCACCCCGGTTGCTCCCGCAGAGCCATCAGATCTAAACTGTCTTGTTGCTAGGAGACAATTGGAATGCGAGGCGGGCTTCCCAGGCATCCATCCTCGAAGGGTGCTCTGGAGTCATTCCATATGGGATGTCCTGGAGCTGTCCAACAGGTCTCAATTGTCCCAAAGAAGGAATCCTTGAAGGGGGCATCCCACAACTCCCAACGTGGGAAAACCTCAATGGCCTCGAGATTCCACTCCCTTCATGAAGCGGCCGTCATGCACGGAAACTCCAACCTGAGCCAACGTCTGATCCTCGCCCTGACTTCTGATGCATGAGTATTGGTTCAGATCTGCAGGGGGTACCTGCCGTGCTCTCGCCCTGAAACCCAAGTCTAGCTTGTCTTCTCAGACTTCCGTCCTCACACTCCTGGCCCCGAAGCCCTGAAGTTTGGCAATTCCGGACCCACAATGCAGCACTCTCCCTGCCCTCTAGAAAAAAATTATTGCCTCATGAGCTGCCCAGGCATCTTCAATGAGGATAAACCTCCACAGCACTCGACTTCACCCAAATAATATAGTCTAACCTGGGCACTAATGCACTGTCGGACACAACCTGAGCGCGGACCTCCTGACCAACACCCGGAAAGCAGACTGCACATGAGCACATAAAACCCGCCATGGCCTTAGGTCATCATCTCTTCCCTACCACAGTTTTCAGGCCTCAGAACCGAGACATTATCTCCAATCACTGCCCAGGGGTGAGTGTGATGCAGAAATCAGAACACCACCTTACCCACGGTAAGAAACCTTGTGGTTGGCACGTCGTCCAATGTTCAGTCTAGGAGAAACCAGCGTTCATCCTGAAGCCCCGCCCATTCTTGAGTGCGACAAGGGTATAAACACGCATTGTGACCCTCAGCATGAGTCCTGTCCTCTAGTAAGTCCTCTCAGTGACTGGACCATTAGATGTCATAATGGGCTTGATATGTCCCTAGGCCCCAAATTTTAACCAGATTTCTGATTGTCCAGTCACACCCCCCCCAGGGCTCTACACTGGAATCCCTCATTTGGTGGGACACCTGAGGTTAAAAAGAAAACAACATCAAAAAAAAAACGGACTTCTTCCATCCCACAGAGTGACCCCAAACGCTTTGCACTGGGCCAAACCACCAGGGAGTAAGACTCGTCCATTTCCCATGAAGTCACCCAGAAATTTCACGACCATGAGTGATACGATATCCAGAGACAAAAACTTGAGTAAGAGCCTCACTCTCGCCCTTTTCTCAAACCCGAAAAGTTCTCCTCATGGTCGGTAGATAAGTCCTGCCATACCTATGACCTGAAACATAAGCCAAGTTTGTGTTTTCAGACAACTGTCCAAACAGCCCTGGCCTACACAACCTACAGGCTCAGGCCCCTGGAGCCAAACCTGAGGACTGTACTTGCCCTCTCCAAGGGAATTTTGTGTGCCCATTCCAATTGCCACATCCCTTCTAATAGGATAAACCTCCAAAGTCCCTGATCCATCTCATTAGTGGTGGCTTCCCACGTAAAACAGGGGCAATCTGAGCCCATCTGAGCACCTACCTGTACTTAGACCCATAGACAGATGTCTCCAGAGGTAAAAAGGAAAGAACAGGCCCCTAGGCACTAATCAGATCCATTGCTTTGGTTTCCAGGCATCTCTCCTCAGAGGCCTGGATTTCAAACCAGCATATGGCTGTTTCTTGACTCACCCATCAGAAAACATCTCATCTACACATGGGAAACTTGCACGTTGGAGCTGTGTCAAAGCCTCTGTTTAGGAGAACCCTTCAGGGCCCCAGTGCCACCGCTTCATTCCAAGGTCTCCATAGACACAAAAGCACATTAGGACCCATCCATATGGGAGTCCATTTCAACTCAGCCTGCTCGGTTGCTCCCCCAGATCCAGCAGATCTAACCTGTCTTGTTTCTAGGAGACAATTGGAATGCGAGGTGGGCTACCCAGCCATGCGTCCTTAGAACCCTGCTCAGAATCATCGGCCTGGAGCCAAAAAACAGGTCTCAATTGTCCTGCAGAAGACACTTTGCAGTTTGGAGCTTCTCACAAATCCCATCGTGGGAAAACCCCCATGGCCTCGTGATGCCCCCCCTTCGTGAAGGGGCCATCAGGGACAGAAACACCAACTTGAGCGATCGTCTGATCCTCGCCCTGACTTCAGATGCACGAGATCTCGATTCAGGTCTGTAGATTGTGCCATCGCTGATACAAAATCCAGAGACAAAAACCTGAGCATGCGCCTCAGACTCGCCCTTTTTCATATCCTGAAGATTTCTTCTCATGGTTTGTAGATCGGGCCTGCCATACCTACGTCCCCAAACCTAAGCTGAGTTTGTGTTTTCAGACTTCTGTCCTCAAAGTCCTGGGCCACACACCCTCCAGGCTGGAGCCCCTGGAGCCACACATTAGGACTGTGCCTACCAATCCATGGGAATTCTGCCCATTCCATTGTCCAAAATCGTACAAATTAGGAGAAACCTCCAAAGTCCCTGAGGCCATGCCAATAGTGTAGGTCGCCCGGGACTAACAAGGGCTGTCTGACACCAGCTGATAATCTACCTCCACTCATACCATAAATGGATGTCCCCAGAGGAGAAGATTGAACTAGACAGGACCCTAGGCCATAATAGGATCCATTGCCTTGGTTTACAGGCATGTCTCCTCAAAAGCCTGATTCCAATACGAGCATAGGGGTTTTGCTGAGGCACCGAGCAGAACTCATCTCGTCTCCACAAGGAAACCTGTTCATGGGAGCAATGTCCAAAGCATAGGAGAGTACTTCAGGGTCCCGGTGCCACCGCCCCATTCCAAGGCCCTCATGGACACAAAAACACATTAGGACCCATCCTCAGGAAAGTCCATTTCAACTCAGCCACCCCGGTTGCTCCCGCAGAGCCATCAGATCTAAACTGTCTTGTTGCTAGGAGACAATTGGAATGCGAGGCGGGCTTCCCAGGCATCCATCCTCGAACGGTGCTCTGGAGTCATTCCATATGGGATGTCCTGGAGCTGTCCAACAGGTCTCCATTGTCCCGCAGAAGGAATCCTGGAAGGGGGCATCCCACAACTCCCAACGTGGGAAAACCTCAAGGGCCTCGAGATTCCGCTCCCTTCATGAAGCGGCCGTCATGCACGGAAACTCCAACCTGAGCCAACGTCTGATCCTCGTCCTTACTTCAGATGCATGAGTATTGGTTCAGATCGGCAGAGGTACCTGCTGTGCCCTCGCCCAGAAACCCAAGTCCAGCTTGTCTTCTCAGACTTCCGTCCTCACACTCCTGGTCCCGAAGCCCTCAAGTTTGGCAATTCTGGACCCAAAATGCAGCACTCTGCCTGCCCTCTAGAAAAAATATCTTGTCTAAAGAGCTGCCCAGGCACCTTAAATGAGGATAAACCTCCACAGCACTCGACTTCACCCAAATAATATAGTCTAACTTGGGCACTAATGCACTGTCGGACACAACCTGAGCGCGGACCTCCTGACCAACATCCGGAAAGCAGACCGCACACTGAGCACATAAAACCCGCCATGGCCTTAGGTCATCATCTCTTCCCTACCTCAGTTTTCAGGCCTCAGAACCGAGACATTATCTCCAATCACTGCCCAGGGGTGAGTGTGATGCAGAAATCAGAACACCTCCTTACCCACGGTAAAAAACCTTGGGTTGGCACATCGTCCAACGTTCAGTGTAGGAGAAACCAGCGTTCACCCTGAAGCCCCGCCCATTCTTGAGTGCGACAAGGGTATAAACACGCATTGTGACCCTCAGCATGAGTCCTGTCCGCTAGTAAGTCCTCTCAGTGACTGGACCATTAGATGTCATAATGGGCTTGATATGTCCCTAGGCCCCAAATTTTAACCAGATTTCTGATTGTCCAGTCACACCCCCCCAGGGCTCTACTCTGGAATCCCTCATTTGGTGGGACACCTGAGGTTAAAAAGAACATAACATCAAAAAAAAAAAAAAAACGGACTTCTTCCATCCCACAGAGTGACCCCAATGGCTTTGGACTGGGCCAAACCACCAGGGAGTAAGACTCGTCCAATTCCCATGAAGTCACCCAGAAATTTCACGACCATGAGTGACACGATATCCAGAGACAAAAACTTGAGCAGGAGCCTCACACTCGCCCTTTTCTCAAATCCCAAAAAGTTCTCCTCATGGTCTGTAGATAAGTCCTGCCATACCTATGACCTGAAACACAAGCCAAGTTTGTGTTTTCAGACAACTGTCCAAACAGCCCTGGCCTACACAACCTACAGGCTCAGGCCCCTGGAGCCAAACCTGAGGACTGTACTTGCCCTCTCCAAGGGAATTGTGTGTGCCCATTCCAATTGCCACATCCCTTCTAATAGGATAAACCTGCAAAGTCCCTGATCCATCTCATTAGTGGTGGCTTCCCACGTAAAACAGGGGCAATCTGAGCCCATCTGAGCACCTACCTGTACTTAGACCCATAGACAGATGTCTCCAGAGGTAAAAAGGAAAGAACAGGCCCCTAGGCACTAATCATATCCATTGCTTTGGTTTCCAGGCATCTCTCCTCAGAGGCCTGGATTTCAAACCAGCATATGGCTGTTTCTTGACTCACCCATCCGAAAACATCTCATCTACACATGGGAAACTTGCACGTTGGAGCTGTGTCAAAGCCTCTGTTTAGGAGAACCCTTCAGGGCCCCAGTGCCACCGCTTCATTCCAAGGTCTCCATAGACACAAAAGCACATTCGGACCCATCCATAGGGGAGTCCATTTCAACTCAGCCTGCTCGGTTGCTCCCCCAGATCCAGCAGATCTAACCTGTCTTGTTTCTAGGAGACAATTGGAATGCGAGGTGGGCTACCCAGCCATGCGTCCTTAGAACCCTGCTCAGAATCATCGGCCTGGAGCCAAAAAACAGGTCTCAATTGTCCTGCAGAAGACACTTTGCAGTTTGGAGCTTCTCACAAATCCCATCGTGGGAAAACCCCCATGGCCTCGTGATGCCCCCCCTTTGTGAAGGTGCCATCAGGGACAGAAACACCAACTTGAGCGATCGTCTGATCCTCGCCCTGACTTCAGATGCACGAGATCTCGATTCAGGTCTGTAGATTGTGCCATCGCTGATACAAAATCCAGAGACAAAAACCTGAGCATGCGCCTCAGACTCGCCCTTTTTCATATCCTGAAGATTTCTTCTCATGGTTTGTAGATCGGGCCTGCCATACCTACGTCCCCAAACCTAAGCTGAGTTTGTGTTTTCAGACTTCTGTCCTCAAAGTCCTGGGCCACACACCCTCCAGGCTGGAGCCCCTGGAGCCACACATTAGGACTGTGCCTACCAATCCATGGGAATTCTGCCCATTCCATTGTCCAAAATCGTACAAATTAGGAGAAACCTCCAAAGTCCCTGAGGCCATGCCAATAGTGTAGGTCGCCCGGGACTAACAAGGGCTGTCTGACACCAGCTGATAATCTACCTCCACTCATACCATAAATGGATGTCCCTAGAGGAGAAGATTGAACCAGACAGGACCCTAGGCCATAATAGGATCCATTGCCTTGGTTTACAGGCATGTCTCCTCAAAAGCCTGATTCCAATACGAGCATAGGGGTTTTGCTGAGGCACCCAGCAGAACTCATCTCGTCTCCACAAGGAAACCTGTGCATGGGAGCCATGTCCAAAGCATAGGAGAGTACTTCAGGGTCCCGGTGCCACCGCCCCATTCCAAGGCCCTCATGGACACAAAAACACATTAGGACCCATCCTCAGGAAAGTCCATTTCAACTCAGCCACCCCGGTTGCTCCCGCAGAGCCATCAGATCTAAACTGTCTTGTTGCTAGGAGACAATTGGAATGCGAGGCGGGCTTCCCAGGCATCCATCCTCGAACGGTGCTCTGGAGTCATTCCATATGGGATGTCCTGGAGCTGTCCAACAGGTCTCCATTGTCCCGCAGAAGGAATCCTGGAAGGGGGCATCCCACAACTCCCAACGTGGGAAAACCTCAATGGCCTCGAGATTCCGCTCCCTTCATGAAGCGGCTGTCATGCACGGAAACTCCAACCTGAGCCAACGTCTGATCCTCGTCCTTACTTCAGATGCATGAGTATTGGTTCAGATCGGCAGGGGTACCTGCTGTGCCCTCGCCCAGAAACCCAAGTCTAGCTTGTCTTCTCAGACTTCCGTCCTCACACTCCTGGTCCCGAAGCCCTCAAGTTTGGCAATTCTGGACCCAAAATGCAGCACTCTGCCTGCCCTCTAGAAAAAATATCTTGTCTAAAGAGCTGCCCAGGCACCTTAAATGAGGATAAACCTCCACAGCACTCGACTTCACCCAAATAATATAGTCTAACTTGGGCACTAATGCACTGTCGGACACAACCTGAGCGCGGACCTCCTGACCAACACCCGGAAAGCAGACCGCACACTGAGCACATAAAACCCGCCATGGCCTTAGGTCATCATCTCTTCCCTACCTCAGTTTTCAGGCCTCAGAACCGAGACATTATCTCCAATCACTGCCCAGGGGTGAGTGTGATGCAGAAATCAAAACACCTCCTTACCCACGGTAAAAAACCTTGGGTTGGCACATCGTCCAACGTTCAGTGTAGGAGAAACCAGCGTTCACCCTGAAGCCCCGCCCATTCTTGAGTGCGACAAGGGTATAAACACGCATTGTGACCCTCAGCATGAGTCCTGTTCTCTAGTAAGTCCTCTCAGTGACTGGACCATTAGATGTCATAATGGGCTTGATATGTCCCTAGGCCCCAAATTTTAACCAGATTTCTGACTGTCCAGTCACACCCCCAAGGGCTCTACTCTGGAATCCCTCATTTGGTGGGACACTTGAGGGTAAAAAGAACATAATATCAAAAAAAAAAAACGGACTTCTTCCATCCCACAGAGTGACCCCAAACGCTTTGGACTGGGCCAAACCACCAGGGAGTAAGACTCGTCCAATTCCCATGAAGTCACCCAGAAATTTCACGACCATGAGTGACACGATATCCAGAGACAAAAACTTGAGCAGGAGCCTCACACTCGCCCTTTTCTCAAATCCCAAAAAATTCTCCTCATGGTCTGTAGATAAGTCCTGCCATACCTATTACCTGAAACACAAGCCAAGTTTGTGTTTTCAGACAACTGTCCAAACAGCCCTGGCCTACACAACCTACAGGCTCAGGCCCCTGGAGCCAAACCTGAGGACTGTACTTGCCCTCTCCAAGGGAATTTTGTGTGCCCATTCCAATTGCCACATCCCTTTAATAGGATAAACCTCCAAATTCCCTGATCCATCTCATTAGTGGTGGCTTCCCACGTAAAACAGGGGCAATCTGAGCCCATCTGAGCACCTACCTGTACTTAGACCCATAGACAGATGTCTCCAGAGGTAAAAAGGGAAGAACAGGCCCCTAGGCACTAATCAGATCCATTGCTTTGGTTTCCAGGCATCTCTCCTCAGAGGCCTGGATTTCAAAACCAGCATATGGCTGTTTCTTGACTCACCCATCAGAAAACATCTCATCTACACATGGGAACCTTGCACGTTGGAGCTGTGTCAAAGCCTCTGTTTAGGAGAACCCTTCAGGGCCCCAGTGCCACCGCTTCATTCCAAGGTCTCCATAGACACAAAAGCACATTAGGACCCATCCATAGGGGAGTCCATTTCAACTCAGCCTGCTCGGTTGCTCCCCCAGATCCAGCAGATCTAACCTGTCTTGTTTCTAGGAGACAATTGGAATGCGAGGTGGGCTACCCAGCCATGCGTCCTTAGAACCCTGCTCAGAATCAGTGGCCTGGAGCCAAACAACAGGTCTCAATTGTCCTGCAGAAGACACTTTGCAGTTTGGAGCTTCTCACAAATCCCATCGTGGGAAAACCCCCATAACCTCGTGATGCCCCCCCTTCGTGAAGGGGCCATCAGGGACAGAAACTCCAACTTGAGCGATCGTCTGATCCTCGCCCTGACTTCAGATGCACGAGATCTCGATTCAGGTCTGTAGATTGTGCCATCGCTGATACAAAATCCAGAGACAAAAACCTGAGCATGCGCCTCAGACTCGCCCTTTTTCATATCCTGAAGATTTCTTCTCATGGTTTGTAGATCGGGCCTGCCATACCTACGTCCCCAAACCTAAGCTGAGTTTGTGTTTTCAGACTTCTTTCCTCAAAGTCCTGGGCCACACACCCTCCAGGCTGGAGCCCCTGGAGCCACACATTAGGACTGTGCCTACCAATCCATGGGAATTCTGCCCATTCCATTGTCCAAAATCGTACAAATTAGGAGAAACCTCCAAAGTCCCTGAGGCCATGCCAATAGTGTAGGTCGCCCGGGACTAACAAGGGCTGTCTGACACCAGCTGATAATCTACCTCCACTCATACCATAAATGGATGTCCCCAGAGGAGAAGATTGAACTAGACAGGACCCTAGGCCATAATAGGATCCATTGCCTTGGTTTACAGGCATGTCTCCTCAAAAGCCTGATTCCAATACGAGCATAGGGGTTTTGCTGAGGCACCGAGCAGAACTCATCTCGTCTCCACAAGGAAATCTGTGCATGGGAGCCATGTCCACAGCATAGGAGAGTACTTCAGGGTCCCGGTGCCACCGCCCAATTCCAAGGCCCTCATGGACACAAAAACACATTAGGACCCATCCTCAGGAAAGTCCATTTCAACTCAGCCACCCCGGTTGCTCCCGCAGAGCCATCAGATCTAAACTGTCTTGTTGCTAGGAGACAAATGGAATGCGAGGCGGGCTTCCCAGGCATCCATCCTCGAACGGTGCTCTGGAGTCATTCCATATGGGATGTCCTGGAGCTGTCCAACAGTTCTCAATTGTCCCAAAGAAGGAATCCATGAAGGGGGCATCCCACAACTCCCAACGTGGGAAAACCTCAATGGCCTCGAGATTCCGCTCCCTTCATGAAGCGGCCGTCATGCACGGAAACTCCAACCTGAGCCAACGTCTGATCCTCATCCTGACTTCAGATGCATGAGTATTGGTTCAGATCTACAGGGGTACCTGCTGTGCCCTCGCCCTGAAACCCAAGTCTAGCTTGTCTTCTCAGACTTCCGTCCTCACACTCCTGGTCCCGAAGCCCTCAAATTTGGCAATTTTGGACCCACAATGCAGCACTCTGCCTGCCCTCTAGAAAAAATATCTTGTCTAAAGAGCTGCCCAGGCACCTTCAATGAGGATAAACCTCCAAAGCACTCGACTTCACCCAAATAATATAGTCTAACTTGGGCACTAATGCACTGTCGGACACAACCTGAGCGCGGACCTCCTGAACAACACCCGGAAAGCATACCGCACACTGAGCACATAAAACCCGCCATGGCCTTAGGTCATCATCTCTTCCCTACCTCAGTTTTCAGGCCTCAGAACCGAGACATTATCTCCAATCACTGCCCAGGGGTGAGTGTGATGCAGAAATCAGAACACCTCCTTACCCACGGTAAGAAACCTTGTGGTTGGCACGTCGTCCAACGTTCAGTGTAGGAGAAACCAGCGTTCACCCTGAAGCCCCGCCCATTCTTGAGTGCGACAAGGGTATAAACACGCATTGTGACCCTCAGCATGAGTCCTGTCCTCTAGTAAGTCCTCTCAGTGACTGGACCATTAGATGTCAAAATGGGCTTGATATGTCCCTAGGCCCCAAATTTTAACCACATTTCTGATTGTCCAGTCACACCCCCCCAGGGCTCTACTCTGGAATCCCTCATTTGGTGGGACACAAGAGGTTAAAAAGAAAATAACATCAAAAAAAAAAAAAAAAAAACGGACTTCTTCCATCCCACAGAGTGACCCCAAACCCTTTGCACTGGGCCAAACCACCAGGGAGTAAGACTCGTCCATTTCCCATGAAGTCACCCAGAAATTTCACGACCATGAGTGATACGATATCCAGAGACAAAAACTTGAGTAAGAGCCTCACTCTCGCCCTTTTCTCAAACCCGAAAAGTTCTCCTCATGGTCGGTAGATAAGTCCTGCCATACCTATGACCTGAAACATAAGCCAAGTTTGTGTTTTCAGACAACTGTCCAAACAGCCCTGGCCTACACAACCTACAGGCTCAGGCCCCTGGAGCCAAACCTGAGGACTGTACTTGCCCTCTCCAAGGGAATTTTGTGTGCCCATTCCAATTGCCACATCCCTTCTAATAGGATAAACCTCCAAAGTCCCTGATCCATCTCATTAGTGGTGGCTTCCCACGTAAAACAGGGGCAATCTGAGCCCATCTGAGCACCTACCTGTACTTAGACCCATAGACAGATGTCTCCAGAGGTAAAAAGGAAAGAACAGGCCCCTAGGCACTAATCATATCCATTGCTTTGGTTTCCAGGCATCTCTCCTCAGAGGCCTGGATTTCAAACCAGCATATGGCTGTTTCTTGACTCACCCATCAGAAAACATCTCATCTACACATGGGAAACTTGCACGTTGGAGCTGTGTCAAAGCCTCTGTTTAGGAGAACCCTTCAGGGCCCCAGTGCCACCGCTTCATTCCAAGGTCTCCATAGACAGAAAAGCACATTAAGACCCATCCATAGGGGAGTCCATTTCAACTCAGCCTGCTCGGTTGCTCCCCCAGATCCAGCAGATCTAACCTGTCTTGTTTCTAGGAGACAATTGGAATGCGAGGTGGGCTATCCAGCCATGCGTCCTTAGAACCCTGCTCAGAATCATCGGCCTGGAGCCAAAAAACAGGTCTCAATTGTCCTGCAGAAGACACTTTGCAGTTTGGAGCTTCTCACAAATCCCATCGTGGGAAAACCCCCATGGCCTCGTGATGCCCCCCCTTCGTGAAGGGGCCATCAGGGACAGAAACACCAACTTGAGCGATCGTCTGATCCTCGCCCTGACTTCAGATGCACGAGATCTCGATTCAGGTCTGTAGATTGTGCCATCGCTGATATAAAATCCAGAGACAAAAACCTGAGCATGCGCCTCAGACTCGCCCTTTTTCATATCCTGAAGAGTACTTCTCATGGTTTGTAGATCGGGCCTGCCATACCTACGTCCCCAAACCTAAGCTGAGTTTGTGTTTTCAGACTTCTTTCCTCAAAGTCCTGGGCCACACACCCTCCAGGCTGGAGCCCCTGGAGCCACACATTAGGACTGTGCCTACCAATCCATGGGAATTCTGCCCATTCCATTGTCCAAAATCGTACAAATTAGGAGAAACCTCCAAAGTCCCTGAGGCCATGCCAATAGTGTAGGTCGCCCGGGACTAACAAGGGATGTCTGACACCAGCTGATAATCTACCTCCACTCATACCATAAATGGATGTCCCCAGAGGAGAAGATTGAACCAGACAGGACCCTAGGCCATAATAGGATCCATTGCCTTGGTTTACAGGCATGTCTCCTCAAAAGCCTGATTCCAATACGAGCATAGGGGTTTTGCTGAGGCACCGAGCAGAACTCATCTCGTCTCCACAAGGAAACCTGTGTATGGGAGCCATGTCCAAAGCATAGGAGAGTACTTCAGGGTCCCGGTGCCACCGCCCCATTCCAAGGCCCTCATGGACACAAAAACATATTAGGACCCATCCTCAGGAAAGTCCATTTCAACTCAGCCACGGTTGCTCCCGCAGAGCCATCAGATCTGAACTGTCTTGTTGCTAGGAGACAATTGGAATGCGAGGCGGGCTTCCCAGGCATCCATCCTCGAACGGTGCTCTGGAGTCATTCCATATGGGATGTCCTGGAGCTGTCCAACAGGTCTCCATTGTCCCGCAGAAGGAATCCTGGAAGGGGGCATCCCACAACTCCCAACGTGGGAATACCTCAATGGCCTCGAGATTTCGCTCCCTTCATGAAGCGGCCGTCATGCACGGAAACTCCAACCTGAGCCAACGTCTGATCCTCGTCCTTACTTCAGATGCATGAGTATTGGTTCAGATCGGCAGGGGTACCTGCTGTGCCCTCGCCCAGAAACCCAAGTCTAGCTTGTCTTCTCAGACTTCCGTCCTCACACTCCTGGTCCCGAAGCCCTCAAGTTTGGCAATTCTGGACCCAAAATGCAGCACTCTGCCTGCCCTCTAGAAAAAATATCTTGTCTAAAGAGCTGCCCAGGCACCTTAAATGAGGATAAACCTCCACAGCACTCGACTTCACCCAAATAATATAGTCTAACTTGGGCACTAATGCACTGTCGGACACAACCTGAGCGCGGACCTCCTGACCAACACCCGGAAAGCAGACCGCACACTGAGCACATAAAACCCGCCATGGCCTTAGGTCATCATCTCTTCCCTACCTCAGTTTTCAGGCCTCAGAACCGAGACATTATCTCCAATCACTGCCCAGGGGTGAGTGTGATGCAGAAATCAGAACACCTCCTTACCCACGGTAAAAAACCTTGGGTTGGCACATCGTCCAACGTTCAGTGTAGGAGAAACCTGCGTTCACCCTGAAGCCCCGCCCATTCTTGAGTGCGACAAGGGTATAAACACGCATTGTGACCCTCAGCATGAGTCCTGTCCTCTAGTAAGTCCTCTCAGTGACTGGACCATTAGATGTCATAATGGGCTTGATATGTCCCTAGGCCCCAAATTTTAACCACATTTCTGATTGTCCAGTCTCACCCCCCCAGGGCTCTACTCTGGAATCCCTCATTTGGTGGGACACCTGAGGTTAAAAAGAACATAACATCAAATAAAAAAAAAAAAACGGACTTCTTCCATCCCACAGAGTGACCCCAAACGCTTTGGACTGGGCCAAACCACCAGGGAGTAAGACTCGTCCAATTCCCATGAAGTCACCCAGAAATTTCACGACCATGAGTGACACGATATCAAGAGACAAAAACTTGAGCAGGAGCCTCACATTCGCCCTTTTCTCAAATCCCAAAAAGTTCTCCTCATGGTCTGTAGATAAGTCCTGCCATACCTATGACCTGAAACACAAGCCAAGTTTGTGTTTTCAGACAACTGTCCAAACAGCCCTGGCCTAAACAACCTACAAGCTCAGGCCCCTGGAGCCAAACCTGAGGACTGTACTTGCCCTCTCCAAGGGAATTGTGTGTGCCCATTCCAATTGCCACATCCCTTCTAATAGGATAAACCTCCAAAGTCCCTGATCCATCTCATTAGTGGTGGCTTCCCACGTAAACAGGGGCAAGCTGAGCCCATCTGAGCACCTACCTGTACTCAGACCCATAGACAGATGTCTCCAGAGGTAAAAAGGAAAGAACAGGCCCCTAGGCACTAATCATATCCATTGCTTTGGTTTCCAGGCATCTCTCCTCAGAGGCCTGGATTTCAAACCAGCATATGGCTGTTTCTTGACTCACCCATCAGAAAACATCTCATCTACACATGGGAAACTTGCACGTTGGAGCTGTGTCAAAGCCTCTGTTTAGGAGAACCCTTCAGGGCCCCAGTGCCACCGCTTCATTCCAAGGTCTCCATAGACACAAAAGCACATTAGGACCCATCCATAGGGGAGTCCATTTCAACTCAGCCTGCTCGGTTGCTCCCCCAGATCCAGCAGATCTAACCTGTCTTGTTTCTAGGAGACAATTGGAATGCGAGGTGGGCTACCCAGCTTTGCGTCCTTAGAACCCTGCTCAGAATCATCGGCCTGGAGCCAAAAAACAGGTCTCAATTGTCCTGCAGAAGACACTTTGCAGTTTGGAGCTTCTCACAAATCCCATCGTGGGAAAACCCCCATGGCCTCGTGATACCCCCCTTCGTGAAGGGGCCATCAGGGACAGAAACACCAACTTGAGCGATCGTCTGATCCTCGCCCTGACTTCAGATGCACGAGATCTCGATTCAGGTCTATAGATAATGCCATCGCTGATACAAAATCCAGAGACAAAAACCTGAGCAAGTGCCTCAGACTCGCACTTTCTTCATATCCTGACGAGTTCTTCTCATGGTTTGTAGATCGGGCCTGCCATACCTACATCCCCAAACCTAAGCTGAGTTTGTGTTTTCAGACTTCTGTCCTCAAAGTCCTGGGCCACACACCCTCCAGGCTGGAGCCCCTGGAGTCACACATAAGAACTGTGCCTACCAATCCATGGGAATTCTGCCCATTCCATTGTCCAAAATCGTACAAATTAGGAGAAACCTCCAAAGTCCCTGAGGCCATGCCAATAGTGTAGGTCGCCCAGAACTAACAAGGGCTGTCAGACACCAGCTGATAATCTATCTCCACTCATACCATAAATGGATGACCCCATAGGAGAAGATTGAACCAGACAGGACCCTAGGCCATAATAGGATCCATTGCCTTGGTTTACAGGCATGTCTCCTCAAAAGCCTGATTCCAATACGAGCATAGAGGTTTTGCTGAGGCACCGAGCAGAACTCATCTCGTCTCCACAAGGAAACCTGTGTATGGGAGCCATGTCCAAAGCATAGGAGAGTACTTTAGGGTTCCGGTGCCACCGCCCCATTCCAAGGCCCTCATGGACACAAAAACACATTAGGACCCATCCTCAGGAAAGTCCATTTCAACTCAGCCACGGTTGTTCCCGCAGAGCCATCAGATCTAAACTGTCTTGTTGCTAGGAGACAATTGGAATGCGAGGCGAGCTTCCCAGGCATCCATCCTCGGTCGTTGCTCTGGAGTCATTCGATATGGGATGTTGTGGAGCTGTCCAACAGGTCTCAATTGTCCCGCAGAAGGAATCCTTGAAGGGGGCATCCCACAACTCGCAATGTGGGAAAACCTCAATGGCCTCGAGATTCCGCTCCCTTCATGAAGCGGCCGTCATGCACGGAAACTCCAACCTGAGCCAACGTCTGATCCTCGCCCTGACTTCAGATGCATGAGTATTGGTTTAGATCTGCAGGGGTACCTGCCGTGCCCTCCCCCTGAAACCCAAGTCTAGCTTGTCTTCTCAGACTTCCGTCCTCACACTCCTGGCCCCGAAGCCCTCAAGTTTGGCAATTCCGGACCCACAATGCAGCACTCTCCCTGCCCTCTAGAAAAAAATTATTGCCTCATGAGCTGCCCAGTCACCTTCAATGAGGATAAACCTCCACAGCGCTCGACTTCACCCAAATAATATAGTCTAACCTGGGCACTAATACACTGTCGGACACAACCTGAGCGCGGACCTCCTGACCAACACCCGGAAAGCAGACCGCACACTGAGCACATAAAACCCGCCATGGCCTTAGGTCATCATCTCTTCCATACCTCAGTTTTCAGGCCTCAGAACCGAGACATTATCTCCAATCACTGCCCAGGGGTGAGTGTGATGCAGAAACCAGAACACCTCCTTACCCATGGTAAGAAACCTTGTGGTTGGCACGTCGTCCAATGTTCAGTGTAGGAGAAACCAGCGTTCACCCTGAAGCCCCGCCCATTCTTGAGTGAGACAAGGGTATAAACACGCATTGTGACCCTCAGCATGAGTCCTGTCCTCTAGTAAGTCCTCTCAGTGACTGGACCATTAGATGTCATAATGGGCTTGATATGTCCTTGGCTCCAAATTTTAACCAGATTTCTGATTGTCCAGTCAAACCCCCCCAGGCTCTACTCTGGAATCCCTCATTTGATGGTACACCTGAGTATAAATAGAAAAAACATTAAAAAAAAAAAAAAAACGGACTTCTTCCATCCCACAGAGTGTCCCCAAACGCTTTGGACTGGGCCAAACCACCAGGGAGTAAGACTCGTCCATTTCCCATGAAGTCACTCAGAAATTTCACAACCATGAGTGACACGATATCCAGAGACAAAAACTTGAGCAGGAGCCTCACACTCGCCCTTTTCTCAAATCCCGAAAAGTTCTCCTCATGGTCTGTAGATAAGTCTTGCCATACCTATGACCTGAAACATAAGCCAAGTTTGTGTTTTCAGACAACTGTCCTAACAGCCCTGGCCTACTCAACCTACAGACTCAGGCCCCTGGAGCCAAACCTGAGGACTGTACTTGCCCTCTCCAAGGGAATTGTGTGTGCCCATTCCAATTGCCAAATACCTTCTAATAGGATAAACCTCCAAAGTCCCTGATCCATCTCATTAGTGGTGGCTTCCCACGTAAAACAGGGGCAATCTGAGCCCATCTGAGCACCTACCTGTACTCAGACCCATAGACAGATGTCCCCAGATGTAAAAAGGAAAGAACAGGCCCCTAGGCACTAATCATATCCATTGCTTTGGTTTCCAGGCATCTCTCCTCAGAGGCCTGGATTTCAAAACCAGCATATGGCTGTTTCTTGACTCACCCATCAGAAAACATCTCATCTACACATGAGAAACTTGCACGTTGGAGCTGTGTCAAAGCCTCTGTTTAGGAGAACCCTTCAGGGCCCCAGTGCCACCGCTTCATTCCAAGGTCTCCATAGACACAAAAGCACATTAGGACCCATCCATAGGGGAGTCCATTTCAACTCAGCCTGCTCGGTTGCTCCCCCAGATCCAGCAGATCTAACCTCTCTTGTTTCTAGGAGACAATTGGAATGTGAGGTGGGATACCCAGCCATGCGTCCTTAGAACCCTGCTCAGAATCATCGGCCTGGAGCCAAAAAACAGGTCTCAATTTTCCTGGAGAAGACACTTTGCAGTTTGGAGCTTCTTACAAATCCCATCGTGGGAAAACCCCCATGGCCTCGTGATGCCCCCCCTTCGTGAAGGTGCCATCAGGGACAGAAACACCAACTTGAGCGATCGTCTGATCCTCGCCCTGACTTCAGATGCACGAGATCTCGATTCAGGTCTATAGATAATGCCATCGCTGATACAAAATCCAGAGACAAAAACCTGAGCAAGCGCCTCAGACTCGCACTTTCTTCATATCCTGACGAGTTCTTCTCATGGTTTGTAGATCGGGCCTGCCATACCTACATCCCCAAACCTAAGCTGAGTTTGTGTTTTCAGACTTCTGTCCTCAAAGTCCTGGGCCACACACCCTCCAGGCTGGAGCCCCTGGAGTCACACATAAGAACTGTGCCTACCAATCCATGGGAATTCTGCCCATTCCATTGTCCAAAATCGTACAAATTAGGAGAAACCTCCAAAGTCCCTGAGGCCATGCCAATAGTGTAGGTCGCCCGGAACTAACAAGGGCTGTCTGACACCAGCTGATAATCTATCTCCACTCATACCATAAATGGATGTCACCATAGGAGAAGATTGAACCAGACAGGACCCTAGGCCATAATAGGATCCATTGCCTTGGTTTACAGGCATGTATCCTCAAAAGCCTGATTCCAATACGAGCATAGGGGTTTTGCTGAGGCACCGAGCAGAACTCATCTCGTCTCCACAAGGAAACCTGTGTATGGGAGCCATGTCCAAAGCATAGGAGAGTACTTCAGGGTTCCGGTGCCACCGCCCCATTCCAAGGCCCTCATGGACACAAAAACACATTAGGACCCATCCTCAGGAAAGTCCATTTCAACTCAGCCACGGTTGTTCCCGCAGAGCCATCAGATCTAAACTGTCTTGTTGCTAGGAGACAATTGGAATGCGAGGCGGGCTTCCAAGGCATCCATCCTCGAACGGTGCTCTGGAGTCATTCCATATGGGATGTCCTGGAGCTGTCCAACAGGTCTCCATTGTCCCACAGAAGGAATCCTGGAAGGGGGCATCCCACAACTCCCAAAGTGGGAAAACCTCAATGGCCTCGAGATTCCGCTCCCTTCATGAAGCGGCCGTCATGCACGGAAACTCCAACCTGAGCCAACGTCTGATCCTTGTCCTTACTTCAGATGCATGAGTATTGGTTCAGATCGGCAGGGGTACCTGCTGTGCCCTCGCCCAGAAACCCAAGTCTAGCTTGTCTTCTCAGACTTCCGTCCTCACACTCCTGGTCCCGAAGCCCTCAAGTTTGGCAATTCTGGACCCAAAATGCAGCACTCTGCCTGCCCTCTAGAAAAAATATCTTGTCTAAAGAGCTGCCCAGGCACCTTAAATGAGGATAAACCTCCACAGCACTCGACTTCACCCAAATAATATAGTCTAACTTGGGCACTAATGCACTGTCGGACACAACCTGAGCGCGGACCTCCTGACCAACACCCGGAAAGCAGACCGCACACTGAGCACATAAAACCCGCCATGGCCTTAGGTCATCATCTCTTCCCTACCTCAGTTTTCAGGCCTCAGAACCGAGACATTATCTCCAATCACTGCCCAGGGGTGAGTGTGATGCAGAAATCAGAACACCTCCTTACCCACGGTAAAAAACCTTGGGTTGACACATCGTCCAACGTTCAGTGGAGGAGAAACCAGCGTTCACCCTGAAGCCCCGCCCATTCTTGAGTGAGACAAGGGTATAAACACGCATTGTGACCCTCAGCATGAGTCCTGTCCTCTAGTAAGTCCTCTCAGTGACTGGACCATTAGATGTCATAATGGGCTTGATATGTCCCTAGGCCCCAAATTTTAACCAGATTTCTGATTGTCCAGTCACACCCCCCCAGGGCTCTACTCTGGAATCCCTCATTTGGTGGGACACCTGAGGTTAAAAAGAACATAACATCAAAAAAAAAAAAAAACGGACTTTTCCATCCCACAGAGTGACCCCAAACGCTTTGGACTGGGCCAAACCACCAGGGAGTAAGACTCGTCCAATTCCCATGAAGTCACCCAGAAATTTCACGACCATGAGTGACACGATATCCAGAGACAAAAACTTGAGCAGGAGCCTCACACTCGCCCTTTTCTCAAATCCCAAAATTGTTCTCCTCATGGTCTGTAGATAAGTCCTGCCATACCTATGACCTGAAACACAAGCCAAGTTTGTGTTTTCAGACAACTGTCCAAACAGCCCTGGCCTACACAACCTACAGGCTCAGGCCCCTGGAGCCAAACCTGAGGACTGTACTTGCCCTCTCCAAGGGAATTTTGTGTGCCCATTCCAATTGCCACATCCCTTCTAATAGGATAAACCTCCAAAGTCCCTGATCCATCTCATTAGTGGTGGCTTCCCACGTAAAACAGGGGCAATCTGAGCCCATCTGAGCACCTACCTGTACTTAGACCCATAGACAGATGTCTCCAGAGGTAAAAAGGAAAGAACAGGCCCCTAGGCACTAATCATATCCATTGCTTTGGTTTCCAGGCATCTCTCCTCAGAGGCCTGGATTTCAAACCAGCATATGGCTGTTTCTTGACTCACCCATCAGAAAACATCTCATCTACACATGGGAAACTTGCACGTTGGAGCTGTGTCAAAGCCTCTGTTTAGGAGAACCCTTCAGGGCCCCAGTGCCACCGCTTCATTCCAAGGTCTCCATAGACACAAAAGCACATTAGGACCCATCCATAGGGGAGTCCATTTCAACTCAGCCTGCTCGGTTGCTCCCCCAGATCCAGCAGATCTAACCTGTCTTGTTTCTAGGAGACAAATGGAATGCGATGTGGGCTACCCAGCCATGCGTCCTTAGAACCCTGCTCAGAATCATCGGCCTGGAGCCAAAAAACAGGTCTCAATTGTCCTGCAGAAGACACTTTGCAGTTTGGAGCTTCTCACAAATCCCATCGTGGGAAAACCCCCATGGCCTCGTGATGCCCACCATCGTGAAGGGGCCATCAGGGACAGAAACACCAACTTGAGCGATCGTCTGATCCTCGCCCTGACTTCAGATGCACGAGATCTCGATTCAGGTCTATAGATAATGCCATCGCTGATACAAAATCCAGAGACAAAAACCTGAGCAAGTGCCTCAGACTCGCACTTTCTTCATATCCTGACGAGTTCTTCTCATGGTTTGTAGATCGGGCCTGCCATACCTACATCCCCAAACCTAAGCTGAGTTTGTGTTTTCAGACTTCTGTCCTCAAAGTCCTGGGCCACACACCCTCCAGGCTGGAGCCCCTGGAGTCACACATAAGAACTGTGCCTACCAATCCATGGGAATTCTGCCCATTCCATTGTCCAAAATCGTACAAATTAGGAGAAACCTCCAAAGTCCCTGAGGCCATGCCAATAGTGTAGGTCGCCCGGAACTAACAAGGGCTGTCTGACACCAGCTGATAATCTATCTCCACTCATACCATAAATGTATGACCCCATAGGAGAAGATTGAACCAGACAGGACCCTAGGCCATAATAGGATCCATTGCCTTGGTTTACAGGCATGTCTCCTCAAAAGCCTGATTCCAATACGAGCATAGGGGTTTTGCTGAGGCACCGAGCAGAACTCATCTCGTCTCCACAAGGAAACCTGTGTATGGGAGCCATGTCCAAAGCATAGGAGAGTACTTCAGGGTTCCGGTGCCACCGCCCCATTCCAGGCCCTCATGGACACAAAAACACATTAGGACCCATCCTCAGGAAAGTCCATTTCAACTCAGCCACGGTTGTTCCCGCAGAGCCATCAGATCCAAACTGTCTTGTTGCTAGGAGACAATTGGAATGCGAGGCGGGCTTCCCATGCATCCATCCTCGATCGTTGCTCTGGAGTCATTCCATATGGGATGTCCTGCAGCTGTCCAACAGGTCTCAATTGTCCCGCAGAAGGAATCCTTGAAGGGGGCATCCCACAACTCGCAACGTGGTAAAACCTCAATGGCCTCGAGATTCCGCTCCCTTCATGAAGCAGCCGTCATGCACGGAAACTCCAACCTGAGCCAACGTCTGATCCTCGCCCTGACTTCAGATGCATGAGTATTGGTTCAGATCTGCAGGGGTACCTGCCGTGCCCTCCCCCTGAAACCCAAGTCTAGCTTGTCTTCTCAGACTTCCGTCCTCACACTCCTGGCCCCGAAGCCCTCAAGTTTGGCAATTCCGGACCCACAATGCAGCACTCTCCCTGCCCTCTAGAAAAAAATTATTGCCTCATGAGCTGCCCAGTCACCTTCAATGAGGAAAAACCTCCACAGCGCTCGACTTCCCCCAATAATATAGTCTAACCTGGGCACTAATACTCTGTCGGACACAACCTGAGCGCGGACCTCCTGACCAACACCCCGAAAGCAGACCGCACACTGAGCACATAAGACCTGCCATGGCCTTAGGTCATCATCTCTTAACTACCTCAGTTTTCAGGCCTCAGAACCGAGACATTATCTCCAATCACTGCCCAGGGGTGAGTGTGATGCAGAAATCAGAACACCTCCTTACCCATGGTAAGAAACCTTGTGGTTGGCACGTCGTCCAACGTTCATTGTAGGAGAAACCAGCATTCACCCTGAAGCCCCGCCCATTCTTGAGTGCGACAAGGGTATAAACAGGCATTGTGACCCTCAGCATGAGTCCTGTCCTCTAGTAAGTCCTCTCAGTGACTGGACCATTAGATGTCATAATGGGCTTGACATGTCCCTAGGCCCCAAATTTTAACCAGATTTCTGATTGTCCAGTCACCCCGCCCAGGGCTCTACTCTGGAATCCCTCATTTGGTGGGACACCTGAGGATTAAAAAAAAAACAACATCAAAAAAAAAAAAAAACGGACTTCTTCCATCCTACAGAGTGACCCCAAACTCTTTGGACGGGGCCAAACCACCAGAGAGTAAGACTCATCCATTTCCCATCAAGTCACCCAGAAATTCCACGACCATGAGTGACACGATATCCAGAGACAAAAACTTGAGCAGAAGCCTCACACTCGCCCTTCTTTCAAATCTCGAAGTGTTCTCCTCGTGGTCTGTAGATCAGTCCTGCCATTCCTATGACCCGAAACATAAGCCGAGTTTGTGTTTTCAGATGACTCTCCAAACAGCCCTGGCCTACACAACCTACAGGCTCAGGCCCCTGGAGCCAAACCTGAGGACTGTACTCAGCCACCCCGGTTGCTCCTTCATAGCCACCAATCTCAAGTGTCTTTTGCTAGGAGACAATTGGAATGCAAGGCGGGCTTCCCTTGCATCCATCCTAGAACGGTGCTCTGGAGTCTTTCCAAATGGGATGTCCTGGAGATGCGCAACAGTTCTCAATTGTCCCGCAGAAGGAATCCTTGAAGGGTGCATCCCACAATTCCCAACGTGAAAAAACCTCCATAGCCAAGAGACTCCGCTCCGTTCATGAAGAGCAGTCATTCACAGAAACTCCAACCTGAGCCATCGTCTGATCCTCGCCCTGAATTCAGATGCACGAGATCTCGATTCCAGTCTGTAGATTCTGCCTGCCATGTCCTCAACCAGAAACCTAAGCCGAGCTTGTGTTCTCAGACTTCTCTCCTCATACTACTGGCCCACAAGCCCTCCAGTTTGGCAATCCAGAACTACAATGCAGCACTCTGCCTGCCCTCCAGAAGAAAAACATTGCCATCGGGGCTACCTAGTAACCCCAAATGAGGATCAACCTGCACCTACCTTGGCTGTACCCCAAATACATAGGCTGACCAGGGCACTAATGCCCTTTCTGACACAGCCTGAGCCTGGACCTCCTGGCCCCACCCAGATAGCTGGCCGCAACCTGAGCACAACGAGCCTCCTAGGCCTTAGATCGTCATCTCTTCCCAACCCTGGTTTTCAGGCTTCAGAACCTAGACCTTATCTCCAATCACTGCCCAGGGTTGAACGTGGTGCAGAAATCAGAACTTCTTCCCCATGGCAAGAATCCTAGTGGTTGGCATGTTGTCCACGTTCAGTGTAGTTGAAACCAGTGTGGCCAATGAGGACCCGCCCATGCTCACGGGCCACATGGGTCCCAAACAAACATTTTGACCCTCAGCCTGTGCCCAGTCCTCAAGTAAGGCCTCTCAGTAGCTGCTTGAAGAGATAGTATATTGGGATTGCCATGCCCCTAGGCCCCAATTTTGAACCATAGTTCGGGTTGTCCCTTCAGTCTTCCCCATGGCTTTGCTTTGGAATTCCTCTTTTGGTGGGAAACCTGAGGTAACAAAAATGAAATGAGTCATCCCATCCCACAGGTTGACGAAAACAATTGGGAATCGGGCGAAATCCTCATAGAGGTAGATTCGTCCATGGCCCATGAGGCCTCCTTGACATTCCACGGCCACCGCTGATACAAAATCCAGAGACAAAAACCTGAGCAAGCGCCTCAGACTCGCACTTTCTTCATATCCTGAAGAGTTCTTCTCATGGTTTGTAGATCGGGCCTGCCATACCTACGTCCCCAAACCTAAGCTGAGTTTGTGTTTTCAGACTTCTGTCCTCAAAGTCCTGGGCCACACACCCTCCAGGCTGGGGCCCCTGGATCCACACATTAGGACTGTGCCTACCAATCCATAAGAATTCTGCCCATTCCATGGTCCAAAATCGTACAAATGAGGAGAAACCTCCAAAGTCCCTGAGGCCATCCCAATAGTGTATGTCGCCTGGGACAAAAAGGGCGGTCTGACACCAGCTGAGCATCTACCTCCACTCATACCATAGATGGATGTCCCAGAGAAGAAGATTGAACCAGACAGGAACCTAGGCCATAATAGGATCCATTGCTTTGGTTTACAGGCATGTCTCCTCAAAAGCCTGATTCCAATACAAGCATAGGAGTTTTCCTGAGGCACCCATCAGAACTCATCTCGTCTCCACAAGGAAACCTGTGCATGGGAGCTATGTCAAAAGCTTAGGAGAGTACGTCAGGGTCCCGGTACCACCGCCCAATTCCAAGGCCCTCATGGACATAAAAACCCATTAGGACCCATCCTCAGGAATGTCCATCTCAACTCAGCCAACCCGGTTGCTCCCGCAGAGCCATCAGATCTAAACTGTCTTGTTGCTAGGAGACAATTGGACTGCGAGGCGGGTTTCCCAGGCATCCAACCTCGAACGGTACTCTGGAGTCATTCCGTTTGGGATATCCTGGAGCTGTCCAAAATGTCTCAATTGTCCCGCAGAAGGAATCCTTGAAGGGGGCATCCCACAACTCCCAACGTGGGAAAACCTCAATGGCCTCGAGTTTCTGCTCCCTTCATGAAGCGGCCATCATGATCAGAAACTCCAACCTTAGCCAATGTCTGATCCTCGACCTGACTTCAGATGCATGAGATATTGGTTCAAATCTGCAGGGGGTATCTGCCGTGTGCTCGCCCTGAAAGCCAAGTCTAGCTTGTCTTCTCAGACTTCCATCCTCACACTCCTGGCCCCGAAGCCCTCATGTTTGGCAATTTCGGACCCACAATGCAGCACTCTGCCTGCCCTGTAGAAAAAAAGTATTGCCTCATGAGCTGAGCAGGCACCTTAAATGAGGATAAACCTACACAGCACTCCATTTTAACCAAATTATATACTCTAACCTGGGCACTAAAGCACTGTCGGACACAACCTGAGGCCGGACCTCCTGACCAACCCCCAGAAAGCTGACTGCACACTGAGCACATAAGACCCGCCATGGCCTTAGGTCATCATCTCTTCCCTATCTCAGTTTTCAGGCTTCCGAACCGAGACTTTATCTCCAATCACTGCCACGGTTGAGTGTGATGCAGAAATCAGATCTCCTCCTTACCCATGGCAAGAAACCTTGTGGTTGGCACATTGTCCAATGTTCAGAGTAGAAGAAACCAGCATTCACCCCAAGGCCCCGCCCATTCTTGAGTGCGATGGGGGCATAAACACCGCATTGTGACCCTCAGCATGAGTCTTGTCCTCTAGTAAGTCCTCTCAGTGGCTGGACTATTAGATGTCATAATGGGCTTGACATGTCCTAGGCCCCAATTTTTAACCATATTTCTGATTGTCCAGTCGCCCCTTCCCAGGGCTATACTCTGGAATCCCTCATTTTGTGGGACACCTGGGGTTAAAAAAGAAAACAACAAAAACAAAAAAACGGACGTCTTCCATCCCACAGAATGACCCCAATCTCTTTGGAAAGGGCCAAACCACCAGAGAGTAAGACTCGTCCATTTCCCATGAAGTCACCCAGAAATTTCACCACCGTGAGTGACACGATATCCAGAGACAAAAACTTGAGCAGGAGCCTCACACTCGCTCTTTTTTCAAATCCCGAAGAGTTCTCCTCATGGTCTGTAGATCAGTCCTGCCATACCTATGACCTGAAACATAAGCCGAGGTTGTGTTTTCGAACAACTGTCCAAACAGCCCTGGCCTACACAACCTACAGGCTCAGGCCCCTGGAGCCAAGCTTGAGGACTGTACTTGCCCTCTGTAAGGAAAATGTGTTTGCCATTTCCAAAAGCCACAACCCTTCTAGTAGGATAAACACCCAAATCCCTGATCCATCTCACTAGGGCTGGCTTCCCAGGAAAAAAAGGGGCAATCTGAGCCCATCTGTGCACCTACCTGCACTCAGATTCATAGACAGATGTCCCTAGAGGTAAAAAGGAAAGAACAGGCCCCTAGGCACTAATCAGATCCATTGCTTTGGTTTCCAGGCATCTCTCCTCAGACGCCTGGATTTCAAAACCAGCAATGGCTTTTTCTTGACGCACCCATCAGAAAACATCTCATCTACACATGGGAAACTTGCACGTTGGAGCTCTGTCAAAGCCTCTGTTTTGGAGAACCCGTCAGGGCCCCAGTGCCTCCGCTTCATTCCAAGGTCCCGATACACACAAAAGCACGCTAGGACCCATCCCCAGGAGAGTCCATTTCAACTCAGCCTCCTCGGTTGCTCCCCCAGATCCAGCAGATCTAACCTGTCTTGTTGCTAGGAGACAATTGGAATGCGAGGTGGGCTACCCAGCGATCCATCCTTAGAACCCAGCTCAGATACATTGGCCTGGAGCCAAACAACAGGTCTCAATTGTCCTGCAGAAGACACTTTGCAGTTTGGAGCTTCTCACAACTCCCATCGTGGGAAAACCCCCATGGCCTCGTGATGCTCCCCCTTCATGAAGGGGCCATAAGGGACAGAAACTCCAACCTGAGCGATCGTCTGATCCTCGCCCTGACTTCAGATGCACGAGATCTCCATTCCGGTCTGTAGATTCTGTCTGCCATGTCCTCAACCAGAAACCTAAGCCAAGCTTGTGTTCTCAGACTTCTGTCCTCAGACTACTGGCCCACAAGCCCTCCATTTTTGCAATCCAGAACTACAATGCTGCACTCTGCCTGCCCTCCAGAAGAAAAACATTGCCCTCTGGGGCTACCCAGTAACTCCAAGTGAGGATCAACCTGCACCTACCTTGGCTGTACCCCAAATACATAGGCTGACCAGGGCACTAATGCCCTTTCTGACACAGCCTGAGCATGGACTTCCTGGCCCCACCCAGACAGCTGGCCGCACACTGAGCACATCGAGCCGCCATGGCCTTAGGTCGTCATCTTTTCCCAACCTCGGTTTTCAGGCTTTAGATTCTAGACCTTATCTCCAATCACTTCCCAGGGTTGAACTGGATGCGGAAATCAGAACTCCTTCCCCATGGCAAGAAACCTTGTGGTTGGCATGTTGTCCTACTTTCAGTGTAGTTGAATCCAGGGTTGCCCATGAGGCCCCGCCATGCTCGCAGGCTACATTGGTCACAAACACACATTGTGACCCTCAGCCTGACCAAAGTCCTCAAGTAAGGCCTCTCAGTGACTGGATGAAGAGATAGCATATTGGGCTTTCCATGCCCCAAGGCCCAAATTTTGAACCATATTTTGGGTGGTTCCTTCAGTGTTCCCCACGGCTTTGCTTTGGAATTCCTCTTTTCTTGGGACACCTGAGGTAACAAAACTGAAAGGAGTCCTCCCATCCCACAGATTGACGAAATATAATTGGGAATCGGGCGAAATCCTCATAGAGGTAGATTCGTCCATGGCCTATGAGGCATCCCCGATATTCCACGGCCATCGCTGATACAAATTCCAGAGACAAATGCCTGAGCAAGCGCCTCAGACTCGCTCTATACTCAAATCTTCATGAGTTCTTCTCATGGTTTATAGATTGGGCCTGCCATACCGATGTCCCCAAACAAGCTGAGTTTGTGTATCGGAATCACAATCAGAACTCTGCGTTCCACATGGCTCTAATGCTTGTTCTTCGCATGGAGTCACACCTTCACGTGGGGAAACCTTCATGGCCCCTTGAATCCACGGCTAAACATGAGTGCTGCTTGTGCATAAATTCACACTGTGACCCTAGCATGAGCCCCATGTCAAAGAAAGGCCTGTCAGGTTCGGGACGAAGATCCTGCATATAGTCCTTGCCAGGCCCATAGGCACCCAGGACTAACAAGATGGTGTGTATTCCAGTTGAGGGAACCCACTGCTGTGCTCTAGAGTCCCTCTCCTGGGGGGTCCTTTGTGGCAGAAAACAGTACTCTTCACTTCCCACAGAATGAATCCAAACACTTGGGAGCTTGGACAATCCCCCAAAAGGAAGGCTCTTACTCAGCCACTGAGGCAACCCCTACCCTGACGGGACACTGTGAACGCAACACCCAAAGACAAAAGCCTGAGCGACTGCCTCCCACTTGCCCTCCTTTGATATCCAGAGGATCTCCCCTCATGGACTGGAGATCAGGCCTGCCATTACCTTGGCTCCTACCTGAGCCAAGTTTGCTTTTTCAGACATCAGTCCCCTCAGCCCTGGCAAACAAAGCCTCTAGGATGGGTCTTCTGGAGCCATACCACAGGACCGTGCTGCTCTCTCCTGGGAAACTGTGTCCATTTTTTTGGCCACACATGTCCAGAATATGAGAAATCTCAAGGCCCCCGAGGACATCCCACTACTGGGAGCCTCCCTGGACACACAGGGGCATTCGGACACAAGCTAAGCAGCTACCTCCACAAAGGCATGCACACAGATGTCAACAGAGATAGGAGTTTGAGCCTGACAGGCCCTTAGGCCCTAATCTCAACTCTTGCTTTGGTTTCCAGGTGTCACTCCTCAGAGGCTTTGGTTCGAAGAACAGGATATGGGGCTTTCCTGAGGCACTGAACAGAACTCCTCTCGTCTCCACATGGGAAGCTTCCTGGTTGGAGCCGTATCAAACACCTCAGGTTGGAGAATCCTGTAGAGTCCCTGAGCCACCTCCACATTCCAAGGTCTCCCAGGCCACCAAGCCACAGTAGGACTCATCTTCAGGAGAGTCCATTTCAACTCTCCCCTCTGGGTAGCTCATCCAGGAGCCCGCAGATTGAGCCTGCCTTGTCCTGACTAAAGAGTGGGAATATGAGGTGGCGTTCCCAGGCATCCATGCTTAGACACGTGCTCTCGAGTCTTTCCGTATGGGGCCTCCTGGAACCATCCAATAGGATTCGACTGTCGTGCAGAAGGAAACCTTGAGGTTTGGAGTAGTTCACAAATCCCATCGTAGGCAAACCTCCCTGGCCTCATGAAGCCCCCACACCCTTCAGGAAGAGGCCATGCTGGACAAAAACTCTAGCCTGAGGCACGTCTCATAGTTGACATGACCTCAGTGCAGGAGATCCCGATTCAGCCTCTGCAGAGTGGGCCTGCCGTGCCCTCGGTCCCAAACCTCACGCTAGCTTGTGTTTTCAGACTTCCTTCCTCATACTCCTGGCAAACAAGCCCTCCGGACTAGGAACTCCAGAACCACAACCCAGCCCAGTGTCCTCCCAACGGAAGAAAAACATTTCCCTGTGGGGCTCTCCAGAAAACCCAGATGAGGATCAACGTGCTCAGGCCTTGACGGTTCCCGAACTGGATAGGCTGCTCTGGGCACTCATGCTCTGTCTGACACAGCCTGAAGCCAGACGTCCAGAAAGACAAGGAGACAGCTGGCCGCACACCCAGCACTTCGGAAACGCCATGCTTTTATGCCGTCACCTCTTCCTAACCTTGGTTTTCAGATATCTGAACCTAGATATCATATCAATTAACCACACAGCTCGGTATCGCAAGCACAAAACATAACTCCTCCTTCCCCATGGCTGTCAAGCTGGCTCTTGGCATGGAGTCACACCTTAAGAGTGGGAGAAACCTTCATGGCCCCTGATGCCACGCCCAAACTTGAGTGCTGCTTAGGCACAAATTCACACTGTGACCCTCAGCATGAGCCCCATGTCAAAGAAAGGCCTGTCAGGGCCTGGACCAAGAGCCCGCATATGGGGCTTGCCAAGCCCCTATGCACCCAATCCTCACCAGAGTTTGAGTTTTCCAGTCGCCACGCCCGTACCTGGGGCTCTGATCTGGAATCCCTTTCTTGGAGAGACCCATGAGCCAGACAACACGACTCCACCCTTCCCACAAAATGACCCCAATCTTGGGAGCTGGGACAAATCCCCAGAGAGGGATATTCGTCCACAGTCCCTGAGGCCACCCCTCCAATCCACGGCTATCCCGGACACAATATCCAGAGACAAAAGCCTGAGGAAAGCCTCCCACTCGCCCTTGTTTCAGAGGCCCAGGAGCTCCCTCTCGGGCTGTACCTCCAGCCTGCCACTCATAAGCTAGGCGCCACTCATAAGCTGAGTTTGTGTTTTCAGACTTCTGTGCCCACAGCCTGGACCCACACAACCTCCAGACTAGGGCCTCTGAAGCCACAGCGAAAGATTGTGCCTGCCATCTCCAAGGAAAGTGTGCCCAATCCATTGACCACAACCCTCCAGGTTAGGGAAAAGCTCCAAGGCCCCTGAGGCCATCAATAGTGTAGGCCACCCTGGACTAAGAGGGGCTCTCTGACACCAGCGGAGCAACTATCTCCACTTAGACTCTCAGAGAGTGTCCCCAGAGACAGAAGGTTGAAATGGACAGGCCCCCAGGCCCTAATCTGAACCTTAGCTTTGTTTCCATGTGTCCGTTCTTAGAGGACTGTTTTCGTAGACCAGCACATGGGGATTTTCTGAGGCACCAAACCAAACCTCTCTCGTCTCCACATGGGGAGCTTTCTTACTGGGGATGTATCAAACCCTTCAGGTAGGAGAGTTCCGCAGGGCCACTGAACAACCAGCACATTCCAAGGTCTCCATGGACCCAAACGCACATTATGACGGATCCTCAGGAGAGGCCATTTCAACTCAGCCCCCTGGGTAGGGTGCCCCAGAGGCAGCAGATCAAACATATTTTTTCGCTATGGCCAAGGGGAATGCCAGGCATGCTGTAGAGAGATCCATCCTTCGAACCCTGCTCTCCAGTCCTTCCGTATGGTATGTCCTGGAGCCATGCAACAGGACTCGAATGTCCCGCAGAAGGAAACCTTGTGGTTTGGGGCATCCTCCAAACTCAGCGTGGGAACACTTCCTTGGCCTCATGAGGCCCCCGCTTCAGGAAGGTGCCATCATGGACACATACTCCAGCCTCAGCCAACGTCTGATCCTCAGCCTGACTTCAGATGCAGGAGATTTTGATTCAGCCTCTGCAGAGTGGGCCTGCTCTGCCCTTGGCTCCAATCCTCACCCTAGCTTGTGTTTTCAGACTTCCATCCTCACACTCCTGGCCCACAAACCCTCCCTACTGGGAATTCTGGGGCCACAATGAAGCACTCTGCCTGCCTCCCAGGAGAAAAACATTGTCTATGGAGCCGCCCAGAAACCCCAAATGAGGATCAAACTGCTTGGCCCTCGGCAACACCCCAATTGCATAGGCTACCTTTAACACTGATGCTCTGTCGCAAATAGCCTGAGCCCAGACCTTCCAACAGTCACCGACACAGCTGGCTGCACACCCAGCACATTGGACCCGCCAATGCCTTAGGCCACCATCCATTCCCAACCTGTGTTTTCAGTCATTGGAACCTAGACCTTATCTCCAATCCCTGCACAGGGGTGAACCTGATGCACAAGTCAGAATCCCTCCTTCCCCATGGCAAGAAACCTTGCTGCTGGCAGTGAGTCAAACCTTCAGTGTAGGAGAAAAGGCATGGCCCATGAGGCCACCCACGCCCAAGCGTGAGAGCCGCCTTGGGCACAAACACACATTGTGACCCTCAGCGTGAGTACCTTATTCAAGTAACGCCTCTCAGTGACTGGACCAAGAGCCCGTATATGTGGCTTGCCATCCCCATAGGCACCCAGGACTAACTAGATGGTGTGTATTCCAGTTGAGGGAACCCAGTGCTGTGCTCTAGAGTCCCTCTCCTGGGGGGTCCCCTGTGACAGAAAACAGTACTCTTCCCTTCCCACAGAATGAACCCAAACTCTTGGGACCTTGGACAATCCCCCGAGAGGAAGGCTCTTCCTCGGCCCCTGAGGCAACCCCTACCCTAACCGGACACTGTGAACGCAACACCCTGAGACAAAAGCCTGAGCGACTGCCTCCTACTTGCCCTCCTTTGATATCCAGAGGATTTTCCTTCACGGACTGGAGATCAGGCCTGCCATTACTTTGGCCCTTAGCTGAGCCAAGTTTGCTTTTTCAGCCATCTGCCCCCACAGCACTGGCAAACACAGCCTCCTGGCTGGGTCCTCTGGAGCCATAACACAGGACCTTGCCTGCTCTCTCCTGGGAAACTGTGTCCATTCCTTTGGCCACACACCTCCAGAATTTGAGAAACCTCAAGGCCTCCGAGGACATCCCACTACTGGGAGCCTCCCTGGACACACAGGGGCATTCGGACACAAGCTGAGCAGCTACATCCATGAATGCATGCAAACAGATGTCAACAGATATAGAAGGTTGAGCAAGACAGGCCTTTAGGACGTAGTCTCAACTCTTGCTTTGGTTTCCTGGTGTCACTCCTCAGAGGCTTTGGTTCGAAGAACAGGTTATGGGGCTTTCCTGAGGCACTGAACAGAACACCTCTCGTCTCCACATGGGAAGTTTCCTCGTTGAAGACGTTCAAACACCTCAGGTTGGAGAATCCTGCAGAGTCCCTGAGTCACCTCCACATTCCAAGGTCTCCCAGGCCACCAAGCCACAGTAGGACTCATCTTCAGGAGAGTCCATTTCAACTCTCCCCTCTGGGTAGCTCACCCAGGAGCCCGCAGATTGAGCCTGCCTTGTCCTGACTAAGGAGTGGGAATATGAGGTTGCGTTCCCAGGCATCCAAGCTTAGACACGTGCTCTCGAGTCTTTCCATATGGGGCCTCTTGGAATCATCCAATAGGACTCGACTGTCGTGCAGAAGGAAACCTTGAGGTTTGGAGTAGTTCACAAATCCCATCTTAGGCAAACCTCCCTGGCCTCATGAAGCCCCCACACCCTTCAGGAAGAGGCCATGATGGACAAAAACTCTAGCCTGAGGCACGTCTCATAGTTGACATGACCTCAGTGCAGGAGATCTCGATTCAGCCTCTGCAGAGTGGGCCTGCCGTGCCCTCGGTCCCAAACCTCACGCTAGCTTGTGTTTTCAGACTTCCTTCCTCACACTCCTGGCAAACAAGCCCTCCGGACTAGGAACTCCAGAACCACAACAAAGCCCAGTGTCTGCCCAACGGAAGATAAACGTTTCCCTGTGGGGCTCTCCAGAATACCCAGATGAGGATCAACCTGCTCGGACCTTGATGGTACCAAAACTGGATAGGCTGCTCTGGGCACTCATGCTCTGTCTGACACAGCCTGAAGCCAAACATCCAGACAGACAAGGAGACAGCTGGTCGCACACCCAGGACTTCGGACACGCCATGGTCTTATGCCGTCACCTCTTCCTAACCTTGGTTTTCAGATATCTGAACCTAGACATTATATCAATTCTCCAAACAGCTGGGTATCGCAAGCACAAAACAGAACTCCTCTTTCCCCATGGCTGTAAAGCTAGCTCTTGGCATGGAGTCACACCTTCAGGGTTGGAGAAACCTTCATGGCCCCTGATGCCACGCCGAAACTTGAGTGCTGCTTGGGCACAAATTCACACTGTGACCCTCAGCATGAGCCCCATGACAAAGAAAGGCCTGTCAGGGCTGGACCAAGAGCCCCCATAGGGGGCTTACCAAGCCCCTATGCACCCAATCCTCACCAGGGTTTCAATTTTCCAGTCGCCCCACCTGTACCTGGGGCTCTGCTCTGGAATCCCTTTCTTGGGGAGACCCATGAGCCAGACAACACGACTCCACCGTTCCCTCAAAATGACCTTAAACTCTTAGGAGCTTGGACAAATCCCAAGAGAGGGATACCCGTCCACATTCCCTAAGGCCACCCCTCTTTCCACGGCTATCCCGGACACAACATCCAGAGACAAAAGCCTGAAGGAGCGCCTCCCACTCGCCCTTGTTTCAGAGGCCCAGGAGCTCCCTCTCGGGCTGTACATCCGGCCTGCCATACTCTAGGCGCCACTCTTAAGCTGATTTTGTGTTTTCAGACTTCTGTGCCCACAGCCTGGACCCACACAACCTCCAGGCGAGGTCCTGTGGAGCCACAGCGAAAGATTGTGCCTGCCCTGTCCAAGGAAAGTGTGCCCAATCCATTGACCACAACCCTACAGGTTAGGGAAAAGCTCCAAGCCCCTGAGGCCATCAATAGTGGAGGCCACCGTGGACTAAGAGGGGCTCTCTGACACCAGCGGAGCAACTATCTCCACTTAGACTCTCAGACAGTGTCCCCAGAGACAGAAGGTTGAAATGGACAGGCCCTCAGGCCCTAATCTGAACCTTAGCTTTGGTTTCCATGTGTCTGTCCTCAGAGGACTGTTTTCGTAGACCGGCACACGGGGCTTTTCTGAGGCACCAAACCAAACCTCTCTCGTCTCCACATGGGGAGATTTCTTACTGGGGATGTATCAAACCCTTCAGGTAGGAGAGTTCCGCAGGGCCACTGAACAACCAGCACATTCCAAGGTCTCCATGGACCCAAACGCACATTATGACGGATCCTCAGGAGAGGCCATTTCAACTCAGCCCCCTGGGTAGGGTGCCCCAGAGGCAGCAGATCAAACATATTTTTTCGCTTATGGCCAAGGGGAATGCGAGGCATGCTGTACAGGGATCCATCCTTCGAACCCTGCTCTCCAGTCCTTCCGTGTGGTATGTCCTGGAGCCATGCAACAGGACTCGAATGTCCCGCAGAAGGAAACCTTGTGGTTTGGGGCATCCTCCAAACTCAGCGTGGGAACACTTCCTTGGCCTCATGAGGCCCCCACTTCAGGAAGGTGCCATCATGGACACATACTCCAGCCTCAGCCAACGTCTGATCCTCAGCCTGACTTCAGATGCAGGAGATTTTGATTCAGCCTCTGCAGATTGGGCCTGCTCTGCCCTTGGCTCCAATCCTCACCCTAGCTTGTGTTTTCAGACTTCCGTCCTCAGAATCCTGGCCCACAAACCCTCCCCACTGGGAAATCTGGGTACACACTGAAGCACTCTGCCTGACTCCCAGGAGAAAAACATTGTCTATGGTGCTGCCCAGAAACCTTAAATGAGGATTAAACTGCTTGGCCCTCGGCAAAACTCCAATTGCATAGGCTACCTTTAACACTGATGCTCTGTCGCAAATAGCCTGAGCCCAGACCTTCCAACAGACACCGACACAGCTGGCTGCACACCCAGCACATTGGACCCGCCACTGCCTTAGGCCACCATCCATTCCCAACCTGGGTTTTCAGTCATCAGAATCTAGTCCTTATCTCCAATCCCTGCACAGGGGGGAACCTGATGCATAAGTCAGAACCCCTCCTTCCCCATGGCAAGAAACCTTGCTGCTTGCCGTGAGTCAAACCTTCAGTGTAGGAGAAAACGGCAAACCTGCCGGGCCTCATGAAGCCCCCCATATCCTTCAGGGAGAGGCCATCTTGGACAAAAACTCTAGCTTGAAGCACGTCTCATAGTAGACATGACCGCAATGCAGGAGATCTTGATTCAGCCTCTACAGAGTGCCTGCCGTGCCCTCGGTCCCAAACCTCACGCTACCTTGTGTTTTCAGACTTCCTTCCTCACACTCCTGGCAAACAATCCCTCCAGAGATGGAATTGAAGAACCACAAGCCAGCCCAGTGACTGCCCACCGGTAGAAAACGTTTCCTTGTGGGGCTCTCCATAAAACCCAGATGAGGATCAACCTGCTCTTGCCTCGATGGCACTCATATTTGATAGGCTGCTCTGGGCACTAATGCTCTGCCTTTCACAGCCTGATGCCAGACCTCCAGACAGCAAGGATCAGCTGGCCACACACCTAGCACTTCTGACACGCCATGGTCTTATGCCGTTATCTCTTTCTAACCTTTGTTTTCAGATATCTAAACCCATATATTATATCAATTCCCCACACAGTTGGGCATCTGAAGCACAATTCAGAACTCCTTCTTCCCCATGGCTGTAAGGCTTGCTCTTGGCATGGAGTCACACCTTCAGGGTGGGAGAAACCTTCATTTCCCCTGAAACCACACCCAAACTTGAGTGCTGCCTTGGGCACAAATTCACTCTGTGACCCTCAGCATGAGCCCAATATCAAAGAAAGGCCTGTCAGGGCCTTGACCAAGAGCCCGCATATGGGGCGTGCCAAGCCCCTATACACCCAATCCTCACCAGTGTTTGAGTTTTCCAGTCTCCCCCCCGTTCCTGGGGCTCTGCTCTGGAATCCCTTTCTTGGAGAGACACATGAGCCAGACAACAGGACTCCAGCCTTCCCACAAAATGACCCCAAAATCCTGTTAGCTGGGACAAATCCCCAGAGACGGATACTCGTCCACAGTCACTGAGGCCACCCCCCACAATCCACGGCTATCCTGGACGCATCCAGAGACAAAAGCCTGAAGGAATCTCGCCCTTGATTCACAAGCCAAGGAGCTCACTCTCTATCTGTACATACAGCCTGCCATACCCTCGGCGCTACTCATAAGCTGAGTTTTTGTTTTCAGACTTCTGTGCCCACAGCCTGGACCCACACACCCTCCAAGCTAGGGCATCTGGAGCCACAGCGAAAGATTGTGCCTGCCCTCTCCAAGGAAAGTGTGCCCAATCCATTGACCACAACCCTACAGGTTAGGGAAAAGCTCCAAGGCCCCTGAGGCCATCCTGATAGTGTAGGCTGCCCTGGACTAAAAGGGGCACTCTGACACCAGCTGAGCCATTATCACCACTTAGACTCTCAGACAGTGTCCCCAGAGACACAAGATTGAAATGGACAGGCCCTTAGGCCCTAATATGAACCTTAGCTTTAGTTTTCATGTGTCTGTCCTCAGAGGACTGGTTTCGTATACCAGCATATTAGGTTTTTCTGAGGCTCCAAACCAAACCTCTCTCGTCTCCACATGGAGTACTTTCTTACTGGATCTGTATCAAACCATTCTGGTCGGAGAATTCCGCAGGGCCACAGTACAACCATCACATTCCAAGGTCTCCATGGACAGAAACTCACATTATGACGCATCCTCAGGAGAGGCCATTTCAACTCAGCCCGCTGGTTAGCTTGCCCCAGAGCCAGCAGATCAAACATATCTTGTCGTTAATGGCCAAAGGGAATGCGAGGCATGCTGTTCAGGGATCCATCCTTTGAACCCTCCTCTTCAGTCCTTCCGTATGGTATGTACTGGAACCATTCAACAGGACTCGACTCTCTCGCAGAAGGAAACCTGGTGGTTTGTGGCAACCTCCAAACTCAGCGTGGGAAAACTTCGTTGGCCTCATGAGGCACCTGCTTCATGAAGGTGCCATCAAGGGCACAATCCAACCTCAGCCAACGTCTGACCCTCAGCCTGACTTCAGATGCATGAGATTTCCTTTCAGCCTTTGCAGAGTGGGCCTGCTCCCAACCTCACCCTATCTTTTGTTTTCAGACTCTACCCTAGCACTCCTGGCCCAAAAGCCCTCATGATTGGGAATTCTGGTTCCAGAACGATGCACTCTGCCTGCCCCCCAAAGAAAAACATTGTCTATGGCATTGCTCAGAAACCCCAAATGAAAATCAACCTGCTCAGCCCTCGGCAACACCCCAATTGCATAGGCTACCCTAAACACTATGCTCTGTCTTACATAGCCTGAGCCCAGACCTTGTGAGAGACATTGAGACAGTTGGCTTCACACCCAGCACATCGAACCTGCCATGGGTTAGGCCATTTCATCCCTTCCCATTGACCTGAGTGTCTTCCTGGAGGTATATTCTGAGGCTGTGTCAGACTATGCATTTTTTCTGGAGCTTCCTATGGAATTGGGGTGGTATTAGGGGCCTTGCAATTTTCTCTTAATCTGGTGGGTTGGGAAACTGAGACAGGCTGACATTCCTTGGGAGAGCTGGCCCAGTGCTGTTGTGTGTTCCTGGAGGCCCCATCCTGGAGGGCATATGGGTCAGGACTCTGGGTCCAAAGTCTTCAGACACAAACTCGGGTAAGAGTTAAGCTCGAGGTGATGGCAGACCCAATCTTCACACCCTGAGCGAAGCATCTCCAGATATGAAATTCGGACGGCTGTGAGGCAGGAGCACAGTCTTTTCTGTCTGACTTGTTTGTCTATGATGGCCACGAAATGGAGGGGTGGCCTCATGGGTCCATGTGAGATTCTACCTCTCTGGGAATTCTGCTCGGCACCCAAGAGTTTGGTGTATTTCCGGGGGATGGGAGGAGCGCAGTTTTCTGAGTCAGGGATCCCGTCCAAACAGCCATTCCAGAGATGGGTCCTGGGTTCTGGAGCTTGGATCACCGCAACAAGGCTTGGGATTTGGGCCTAGGGTCCTGCTCTATGTTTTCCTGGTACAGCTCCCGAGTGTTCTTGTTGGAAATGGGTCTCATTCTGAGGGTCACAATGCCTGTTTTTGCCCAGATGCCCATGCTGAGTGGGTGTGACCTCATGGGCTATGCACTTGGCTCCCACTCTGAGGGTTGGACTGCCATCTCAACATTCAGTTTTCCTGCCATGGGGAAGGAGGTGTACTTTTTTATGCTTCAGGTTCCCCCATGGGCAGGAATTTGAGCTAAGTTCTGGGACAGGTGCCTGAATACCCAGTTCACTTTGAGATGAGGTCCTCGGGCCAAGGCAGGACCCACCTGCAGAAAATGAGGCCTGCTTTCTGGGTGGCTGTCAGGAGCTCGGGCTCGAGCTGTGTCAGACAGAACATTCGTGGAGAGTTCGGCCTATGATATTGGGGTGCTTTTGAGAGCTGTGCAACTGGATCCTCATGGGTGATTTTTGCACAGACCCTTTCTTCACTTCTTCTATCTGGTGAGCAGGCAGATGGCTGCATTACGGCTCCAGAATATCCAAGTTGGAGGGTTTGCAGGCGAGGAGTGTGAGGACAGAAGTATGAAAATATAAGCTATGGTTACGCTCAGTGCTGAGCACATGTCTATTCCAATGTACAGCAGTTGTTTCGAGATCTCCAGCACCTGGGCGAGGGGAAGATGTCTGCTCACGCTGGAGTTTGTATCCATGATGGCCAACAAATGGTGGGGAGGCCTCAAGAATTCATGGAGGTTTTTCCAAGCTGGAGCTTGTGAGCTACTCCAAACATCAAGGTGTCCTACTAAGGGACAGCAGAAGTCTTCTTACAGGGCTCCAGGGTCCCCCATATGGAAGATTTGATAGCAATACTCTCTGAATGGAGGCCTGGGAAGCCAATCTCGTGTTACCATTGCAGCTGAGGAACAGGGTAAGCTTGAACCAATGACACTGATTCCAAGTTCCAAGTGATTTGCGTTGATGGAAGTTCTCAGTCTAACAGGTCCCAATGCTGCTTGGTGTCCAGGGAGACCTTAGAATGTGGTGGCGGCTCTCAGACCATTGAGGATTCTCTATCCTTAGGATTAGACCCAGTACCCAGGAGCCAGGTTTCCTTCTTGGGACAGGAGGTGTGCTCTTGTATGGCTCACAGACCACAGGTTGGACCATATGCTTGAATTTCCAGAACAGACCTCTAGGGAGAGAGACCTCAAAACATAAGCTAGGGTTCTGATGAGGTTTTAGGGCCATGGAAGTTTCAATCTTCGGACTAAGTGCCATTGGCCTGCATGTCATCCTGGAGGTAGGTGCTGAGGCTGTGTCAGGCTGTGCACTTTTTCCAGAGTGGCTTATGATATTGGGGTGCAGTCAGGGGCCTTGCAGTTTTCTCCTAATCTGGACATTTTGGGAAACTGAGATGGGCAGGGTTTCCTCAGGAGAGCAGGGCCAGTGATGTCATGTGTTTCTCGAGGCCCCATCCTGGAGGTCATGTGTGTCAGGACTTTGGGACCAAAGACTTTAGACACAACCTCGGATAAGAGATAGGAGTGAGGTGATGGCAGTCCGAATCTGAAGACCCTGAGGGAAGCTCCTCGGGATTTGAAATTCAGGTGGCTGGGAGGGAGGAGCACAGGCTTTTCTGTCTGGATTTTGTGTCTAGGATGGCCACTAAATGGAGGGGTGACCTCATGTGTCCATGGGATATTCTTCCACTCTGGTGATTCTGCTTGGCACCCAAGAGTTTGATTTCTTTCTGGGGAAGAGGAAAAGACTGTATTCCATCTCTGGGATCCTGTCCAAACAGGGATTCCAGAGATGGGTTCTGGGTCCAGACACTGGGAAAACTTAACCAAAGCTTCGATTTGGGTTCCTGGTCCAGATCCCAAGGGGGATCTTTGGAAAGGGGTCTCATTCTGAGGGTCACAATGCCTGTTTGTGCCCAGCTGCCCATCCTGTGTAGGCGTGGTCTCATGGACCATGCACCTGGTTCCCACTCAGGGTTGTAAAGCCATCTCAACATTCAGTTTTCTGGCCATGGAGAAGGAGGAGCACTCTTTTGTGCTTCCGAGTCCCCTATGGGCAGGAATTTGAGCTAAGTCTGGGACAGGTACCTGAATATCCAGGTTGCTTCAAGATGATTGCCTTGGGCCAAGGTTGGACCCACCTGGAGGATATGGGGCCCACTATCTGGGTGGCTGACAGGAGGTCGGGGATCAGGCGGTGTCAGACAGACAATTTATGCAGAGGTCGGTCTATTATATTGGGGTGCCATTGAGGGCCGTGCAGGAGGATCCTCATGTGGGTTTCTGCGAAGACCCATAGGGCACTTCTTCTTTCTGGTGGGCAGGCAGAAAGCTGCACTGTGGCTTCAGAATTCCCAATATGGAGGGCTTGTAGGCGAGGAGTGTGAAGACAGAAGTCTGAAAACACAAGCCACGGATAAGCTCAGTGCCGACCACAGGACCATTCCATTGTGCAGTGGTTGTTTCGAGATTTCCAGCACCTGAGTATGGGCGAGGGTCAGATGTCTGCTCACGCTGGGTTTGCATCCATGATGGTCAACGAATTGTGGGTTGGTTTCAAGAATTCTTGGAGATTTTCCCAAGCAGGACCTTGTGAGCTGCTCCAAACAGCAAGTGTCCTACTGTGGGACAGGGGAAGTCCGCTTACAAGGCTCCAGGGTCCCCCATATAGAAAGATTCGACAGCAGAGGTCTCTGAATGGGGGCCTGGGAAGTCTTCCTTGCATGACCATTACAGCTGAGGAACATTGCAGGCTTGATCTGCTGGTTTTTGTTCAAATTTCCAAGTGATCTAAGTTGACGGATGTTCTCAGTCTAATGAGTCACAATGCTGCTTGGTGTCCAGGGAGACCTTAGAATGTGGTGGTGAGGGTGCCTGGGTGGCTCAATGGGCTAAGCCGCTGCCTTCGGCTCAGGTCATGATCTCAGGGTCCTGGGATTGAGTCCCGCATCGGGCTCTCTGCTCAGCAGGGAGCCTGCTTCTTCCTCTCTCTCTCTCTGCCTTCCTCTATGCCTACTTGTGATCTCTCTCTGACAAATAAATAAATAAAATCTACATAAAAAAAAAAAGAATGTGGTTGTGGGTCTGTGGCCATGCAGGATTCTCCTACCTGAGGGTTAGACCCAGTTCCCAGGAGCCAGGTTCCCTTCTCGGGACAGGAGGGGTTCTCTTGTATGGCTCAGGGACCACATGTCGGATCATATGTTGGATTTCAAGACCAGGCCTCTGGGCACAGAGGCCTGAATATCTAGGCTAGGGTTCTTATGAGGTTGTAGGGGCATGTCATCCTCAACCTTCGGACTTAGGGACTTTGACCTGTGAGTCTTCCTGGAGGTAGATGCTCAGGCTGTGTCAGACTGTGCATTTTTTCCAGAGTGGCCTATGAAATTGGGGTGGGCTCAGGGGCCTTGCAGGCTTTTCCTAATCTGGAGGGTTTGTGCAACTGAGACGGCAGAATTTCATCCAGAGATCAGGCCCAGTGATGTAGTGTGGTTCTGTCAGCCCCATCCTGCAGGGAATGTGGTTAAGGGCTCTGGGACCAAAGTCTTCAGACACAAAATTGTGTATCAATTAGGAGGGAGGTGATGGCAGCCCCGATCTGCAGACGCTGAGGGCAGCTCCTCAGGATTTGAAATTCGTGTGGCTGGGAGGCAGGAGCAAAGGCTTTTCTGTCTGGATTGTGTCTAGGATGGCCTTGGAATGGTGGGGTGTCCTCATGTGTCCATGGAATATTCTACCTCTCTGGGGATTCTGCCCAGCATCCAAGAGTTTGGTTTCTCACTGGGAAGGAGAGAGCGTGGTTTACTGTTTCAGGGTTCCCGTCAACACAGGGATTCCAGAGGTGGGTTATAGGTCCCTGTGCCTGGATAACCCTACAAAGGCTTAGTATTTGGGCCTAGAGGCTTGACTGCCTGGCTCTGTGGGGCTTTGCTTCAGCTCCCATGGAGACTTGTTGGAAATGGGTCTCAGGGTAAGGGTCACAATGCCTGTTTGTGCCCAGATGCCCATCCTGAGTGGGCATTGGCTCTTGTTCCATGCACCTGGATCCCAATATGAGGGTTGGACCACCATATCAACATTTAATTTTCCTTCTATGAGGAAGGAGGAGTACTCTTTTGTGCTTCAGATTCCCCCATGCACAGTAATTTGAGCTATGTTCTGGGACTGGTACGTGAATAACCAAGTTGGTTTGAGATGAAGGACTCAGGTCAAGGCAGGTCACACCTGCCAGATATGGGTCCCGCTATCTAGGTGGCTACCAGGAGGTCGGGGCTCGAGCTGTGTCAGACAGAGCATTAGTTCACAAGGTGGCCTATGATATTGTGGTGCTATAGAGGGCTGTGCTGGTGGAACCTTATATGGAGTTTCACGCAGACCCATAGGGCACCTCTTTTTTCTGGTGGGCAGGCAGAAGGCTGCATTGTGGCTCCCAAATTCCCAATATGGGGGACTTGAAGGCAAGGAGTGTGAGAACAGAAGGCAGAAAACACAATCTATGCTTAATCTCAGTGCCGAGAACATGGCCGTTCCAATGTGCAGTGGTTTTTTCGAGATCTCCAGCATCTGAGTACAGGCGAGGGTCAGATGTCTGCTCATGATAGAGTTTGTATCTATCGTGGCCAACAAATGAAATATCCAGCACCTGAGTAAAGGTGGATTTCAGATGTTTACGCACACTGGAATATGTGTCTCTGATGACCGAATGGAGGAGTGGCATCAAGAGGCTGATGCATGTGAGATGCTCCAAACAGCAAGGTTGTTTTTTCTACTGGACAGTTAGAGTCTGGTATGTTTTCTGCAGGGCCCGCCATGTGAAAAGTATGGGTAGCAGAGCCCTTCCACATGGATGCCTGGAAAGCACACCTCTATTGACCAATGCAGCTGAGGAACATGCAGGTTCTTTACGGTGCTTCTGGGGCGAAGCACCAAGGTCTTGAGTTGACATGGAATCTCTTGAAGATGGGTTACAATGCTGGTTTTTTTTTACCAGGTAGATCTTAGAATGTGTTGGTGGCTAAGGTGCCTGCAGGATTCTCCTACCCTGAGGGTTTAACACAGGTCGAAGAGCACGGTTACCTTCTGAGGACAGGAGATGTAGTGTTTTGTGGCTCAGGGACCACATGCCGTATCATAAGTTCCTATTCAAGAACAGGCCTCTGAAGACAGATGCCCGACAACCTAATCTAGGGTTCCAATGAGTCCCAGGGGCATGAGAGGTTCAATCTTCAGACTTAGGACAGTTGACTTGGGTGTCTGCCAGGATGTAGGTGATCAGGGAGTTTCAGACTGCGCACTTATGTCCAGAGTAACCTCCAATATTGGGGTGGCCACAGGGGCCTTGAATGTTTCAACCAACTCTGGAGGGTTTGGTTAACTGACATGCACAATTTCCATGGGGATGGCAAGCACAGTCCTGTGGTGTGGCTCCAGAGACTCCACCCTGGAGGGCATGTGAGCCATGGTTCTGGGAGGGAAGTCTGCAAACACAAACTCGGGTTAGGTTTAGTGGCTAGGTTATCGCAGGGCAATGTGTAGACCTGGAAGGCTACTCGTCAGGAACAGTAACTGGAATGACCCAAAGGCGGAAGCACAGGCTTTTATATCTGGATTGTGTGTCTAGGGTGACCTCAGAATGTAGCTGTGGCCTCATGGGTCCATGGGAGATTTTTCCTCTAAGGATACTGGCGGCTCCCAATATTTTGATGACTTTTTGGGATGGGAAGACTGCTATTTTCGATCTTAGGTGGGCCCCAAAACAGGGATTCCAGAGATGGGCTCTGGGTCTAGGCGCCTGGAAAATCCCACCAAGGGATGGGATTTGGGCTTATGGGCAGACCAGGCCTGCAATGCAGGATCTTGGTGGTGCAACTGAGAGGGCTTGTTTGGAAGCATGCTCAGACTGAGCATTACAATGCCTGTTTGTGCCCAGGGTGGCCCTCAGGAGTGGGCGTGGTCCCATTGTCCATTTTCTGGCTCCCACACTGAGGGATGGACACACATTCCAATGGCCAGGTTTCCAGCCATGGGGAAGGAGGAAATATCTATTGTGCTTCATGTTCCCCCATAGGCAGGGATTACAGCAAAGGTCTGGAGACAGATGCCTGAATACCAAGGATGCATAGAGATGACAGATTTGGGCCATGGCCGTTCTCACATGCTGGATATGGGCCCCGCTCTCTGGGTGGCTGACACGAGGTCTGGGCTCAGGCTGTGTCAGACACAGCACTAGTGGCCAGACAAGTCTATATATTGGGGTTCTCTCCAGGGCCGAGTAAATTGATCCTCATGTAGAGTTTCTGGCCAGACTCATGAAGCACTTCTTTCTGTGGGGCAGGCAGAATGCTGCCTTATGGATCCAGAATTCCCTATCAAGAGGGTTTGGGGACAAATAGGGTGAGAATGCAATTGTAAACACCAGCTATGCTTAAATTGAGTGCCAAGCGGAAGTCAGTTTCAATGTGCAGCAGCTTATACGAGATATCCAGCACCTGAGTAAGGGCAGATGTCAGATATTTGCTCACACTGGAGTTTGTGTCTAGGATGACGACTAATGGAGGGGTGGCTTCAGGAGGCAATGGAGGATTACCCACGCTTAAGATTGTGAGATGCTCCAAACAACAAGTTTTCCTTCTAATGGACAGGAGGAGTCTGTTTTTTTTTTCCTCCAGGGTCCCTCAAGTGGAAGTTTGCGTAGCAGAGCCCTCCTGCATGGATGACTGGAAAGCACACGTCCAATGACCATTGCAGCTGAGGAACATGACAGGTTCGTTTTGGTGGTTCTGGTGCCAAGTACCAAGGCCTTGAGTTGACTTGGAATCTCTTACAGATGTGTCCCAAAACTGGTTTGTTACAAGGGAGGTCTTAGAATGTATTGGTGGCTATGGGCCACGCTGAGGTTTTGGCACAGGTCGATGTGCACAGTTTCCATCTTGGGAGAGGAGATGTTCTGTTTTGTGGCTCAGGGTACATATGTTGTATCCTGACTTGGTATTCAAGAACAGGCCTCTGAGGATTGATGCTTGCAACCTAATCTAGGGATCCAATGATGTCCTTGGTGCCCATCAGGTTCAATTTTCTGACTAAGGACCATTGATATGGTTGTCTGACTGGATGTAGGTGATCAGGGTGTTTCAGACTGTGCATTTGCATCCAGAGCCACTTCCAATATTGGGGTGGGCTCAGGGGCCTTGCAGGTTTCTCCTAACTTGGAGGCTTTGGGGAACTGTGATGGGCACAGTTTCCTTGGGGATGGCAGGCCCAGTCCTGTGGTAAGGCTTCAGAGACCACCTCCTTGAGGATATGAGAGCCATGGTTTTGGGAGGGAAGTCTGCAAACACAAATTTGGGTTAGGGATAGTGGCAAGGTGATCGCAGGTCCAATGCATAGACCTAGAAGGCATCACGTCAGGAACTGTAATTAGGGTGACTGAAAGCTGGTAGCACAGGCTTTTCTATCTGGATTGTGTGTCCAGGATGGGCTCTGAATGTAGACGTGGTCTCATGGTTCAATGGGAGACTTTTCCTCTCTAAGGATCCTGGTGGATCTCCATAGATTGGTGGTTTTTCAGAGAAGAAAAGAGTGCTCTTTTCCATCTTAGGGGTGCCCCAAAACAGGGAAGAATGCTGTTTTCCAACTTAGGCTTATGCCAAAACAGGGATTCCAGAGACGGGCTCTGGGTCTGGGTGCCCGGATATCCCACCAAGTGTTAGGATTTGGCCCTAGGGGCATTCCAGGCCTGCAATGCAGGATCCTAATGGTGTAACAGAGAGGGCTTGTTTGACAGCATGCTCAGGCTGAGGGTCATCATGCCTCTTTGTGCCCAGGGGGGCCCTCAGGAGAGGGCGTAGTCTCATTGGCCATATAGCTGGATCCCACTTTGAGGGTTGGACACCCATTGCAACAGCCAGGCTTCCTGCAATGGAAAGAGGAGTTCTCTATTGTGCTTCAGGTTCCCCCATTGGCAGGGTTACAGGAAAGGTCTGTGGAAAGTTGCCTTAATACCAAGGATGTGTACAGATGACAGGCTAAGAATCCCCAGGTAACTAAACAGCGTTGTTACCCATGTTCATGACATTCCATGTAAAAATAAGCCCTTAGTACTTCGCCCCAGAGCCACCAGAATGAACTTGCCATGTTCCTAAGCTGCAATGGTCAGTGGAGGTGTGGTTTCCAGGCAACCATACGGGGGTGCTCTGCTACACAAACTTTGCAATTGGCGGGGACCCTTGAGACAAAAAAACAGAATGCCCCTGTCCGGTAGAAGGAAACCTTCTGTTTGTAGCATCTCACAAGCCCCAGCGTGGGAAATCCTCCATTTCCTCTTGAAGCCACCACTCCATTTGTCAGTCATCATAGACACAAACTCCAGCATGAGCAAACATCTGACATCCGCCCTTACTCAGGTGCTGGATTTCAATTCAATCGCTGCACACTGGAACTGCCTTTAGTTTGACTGAATTAAGCCATAGTTTGGGTTTACAATTCCATCCTCAGCCTACTGGTCCACAAGCCCTATTGTGAGGGAATTCTGGAGCTACAACACAATATTCTGCCTTCCCCATAGAAAGAAAAAGGGCCTGGAGAGTCTGCCCAGAAACTCCATATTATGATCAATCTTCTCGGTGCTAGACGGAACCCTGATTCATAGGCTGCCCTGGGCACTAGTGCTGTGTTTGCCATAGCCGGAGCCAGGACCTAGTGTCAGCCACTGAGAGATCTGGGCCCATATCCAGCATGTGAGACCAGCTATGGCCCAAGTCTGTCTTCTCTTCTATTCTTGGTATTCAGGCATCTGTACCCACACCTTTGCTGAAATCCTTGCCATTGGGGGAACCTGAAGCACAATAGAGAACTCCTCCTTCCCCATGGAAGGTATTCTGACAGTTGGGATAGTTGCTCAACCCTCAAAGTGGAAGGCAGCTCCATGGCCAAGTAGACCATGTGCACTCATGATGGCTTCCCCGGGCACAAGCAGGCATTGTGACCTCAGCCTGAGCATGCTTTCAACCAAACGCTCTCAATTGCATCTCTGGGACCCCGAATTGCAGGCCTAGTACACACCTAGGCCCAAATCCTAACCCTGGTGGGATTTTACAGGGGCCCAGACACAGAGCCCATCTCTGGAATCCCTATTTTGGGGGACCCTTAAGATGGAAAACAGCACTCTTCCCTTCCCCGAGATAGTCACCAAACTCTTGGTAGCCACCAGGATCCTTGAGTGGAAAAATCTGCCATAGACCCATGAGAACACACCTGCATTCCGAGGCCATCCTGGACATACAATCCAGATACATATCATGTGCTATCACCTTTGAGTCATCGGATTTACAGTTCCTGACGAGCTGCCTTCCAGGTCTATGCATTGGGCCTGCAATCACCTTGCCATTAACCTAAACTGAGTTTGCGTTTGCAGACTTCCTTCCTAAAACCATGGCTCACATGACCTCCAGGTTCTGGCATCTGAAGCCACACCACAAGACTGTGCCTGAGATCCTCAAGGAAACTGTGCCCATCACTTTTGCCCGATACCTTTAGATTAGGAGAAACCTGCAAGGCCCCTGAGCGCAGCCAAATAATGGAGGCCGCTCTGGGCACAAATGCACAGTCTGAGACACCCTGATCACCTCCATACAGGCAGACACCCAAGTCAATGGTCCTGAGTCAGAAGATTGAACCTGACATGCCCCGAGGACTTCATTGGCACACTAGATTAGGTTTACAGGTATCTGTCGTCAGAGGCCTGCTCTGGAATATCAACTTATGATAAAATATATAGTCCCTGAGCCACAGAACAGAATATGTCCTCCCCAAAAAGGAAGCCATGCTCCTGGAATTGTGTCATACCCTAAGGGTATTTGGATCCTGAATGGCCCCTTAGCAACCAGCACATTCTATGATATTCCTGGTAACAAACCATCATTGTGCCCCATCTTCATGAGACTCCATGTCAACTCAAGGTCTCGATATATTGCCCCAGAGCCACCAGAATGCACCTGCCATGTTCCTCAGCTGCAATGGTCAATGGAGGGGTGATTTCCAGGCATCCCTGTGGGGTTCTCTGCTACAAAACTTTCCACATGGAGAAACCAGAGAAAACAAACCAGACTTCTCCTGTCCGGTAGAAAGAAACTTTGCTATTTGGAGCATCTCACAAGCCCCAGCATGGGAAATCCTCCATGGCCTCTTGACGCCACCCTTCCATTTGTGGGTAATCACAGACACAAACTCCAGTGTGAGCAAACATCTGACATCCACCCTTACTCAGGTGCTGGATATTCGAAACGGCAGCTGCACACTGGAACTGCCTTTTGCTTTTCACTGAACTTAACCATAGCTTTGTATTACTATTCTATCCTCACCACACTGGTCCACAATATCTCTTGATAGGGAATTCTGGAGCCACAACGCAGTATTCTGCCTTCCACATAGAAAGAAGAAGGACCTGTTGAGTCTGCCCAGAAACTGCACATGAGGATCAATCTACTCAGACCACGAGGCAACCCTGATTAATAGATTTCCCTGACCACTAGTGCTGTGTCTGACAGAGTCTAAGCCCCGACCTCGTGTCAGCCACCCAGAGGTGAGGGCCCATATTTAGCATGAGAGATCGGCCATGGCCCTGGGCCATCATCTGTACCCATCCTTGGTATCCAGTCATCTGTCCCCCAAACTTTGCTGGAATTCCTGCCAATGGCGAACCTGAAACACAATAGAGAACACCTCCTTCCTCATGGCAGGAATATTGGCTGTTGGGATGGTTGTCCAACCCTCAGCGTGGGAGCCAGCTGCATGGCCAAGGAGACCATGCCCACTCCTGAGGGCCGACATGGGCACAGGCAGGCATGGTGATCCTCAGCCTGAGCATGTTTTCAAACAAACACTCTCAGTTGCTCCTCCAGTACCAGCATTGCAGGCCTGGTATGCCCCTAGGCCCAAATCCTAACTCTTGGTGGGATTTTCCAGGTGCCCAGACCCAGAGTCCGTCTCAGAATCCCTGTTTAAGGCACCCTTAAGATGGAAAACAGCACTCTTCCCTTCCCTGAGAAAGGCACCAAACTATTGGGAGCCGCCAGGATCCTTAGAGAGAAAAAATCTCCCATGGACCCATGAAAACAAACCTGCATTCCGAGGCCATCCTGTCCACACAATCCAGAGAGAAAAGTCTTTGCTACCGCCTTCGAGTCATCCTATTTACATTTCCTGACGAGCTGCCCTCCATGTCTATGCATTGGGCCTGTGATCATCTCGACACTAACCCTAACCCCAGTTTGTGTTTGCCGACTTCTCTCCCAAAACCATGGCTTACATGCCCACCAAGATGTGGTCCCTCAAGCCACATCACAGGAAAGTTCCTGCCATCCCCAAGAAAACTGTGCCCATCAGGTTGTCCAAACCCTCCAGATTAGGAGAAACCTGCCAGGCCCTTGAACCCACCCCAATATTGGAGGTTGCTCTGGATGCAAACGTGCAGTCTGAAACACCCTGAGCACCTCCATCGAGGCAGAAAGCCAAGTCAATGGTTCTGAGTCAGATGATTGAACCTGACATGCCCCTAGGACTTTACTGGAACCCTAGATTGGGTCTTCAGACATCTGTTCTCAGAGTCCTGTTCTGGAATACCAAGTTATGATACAGCATGTGGTCCCTGATTCCCACAACAGAACATCTCCTGTCTCCAGAAGGAAAATGTGCTCTTGGATCTATGTCCAACTTTCAGGGTAGATGGATCCTGCATGACCCATTAGCCCCAGCACCTTCTATGATCTTCCTGGTAACAAACCAGCATTGTGACCCAACTTCCTGAGACTTGATGCCAACTCAAGGTGTTGGTACTTTGCCCAAGAGCCATGAAACGAATCTGCCATGTTCCTCAGGTACAAAGGTCAATGGACGTGTGCTTTCTAGGCATCCAAGAGGTAGTTCTCTGCTACACAAAAATTCCACATAGGGAACCCTAGAGCAAACAAATAAGACTGCTCCTGTCAGGTTGAAGGAAACCTTGGTTGTTTGGAGCATCTCACAAGCCCCATCCTGGGAAGTCCTCCACATTCTCTTGATGCCAACCCTCCATTTGTTAGTCATCATAGACACAAATTCCAGCATGAGCAAACATCTGACATCTGCTCTTACTCAGGTGCTGGATATTCGAATCAGTCACGCACACTGGAAATACCTTTCACTTGACACTGTATTCTTGCATAGTTTGGGTTTACAATTCCATCCTCACCCTACTGGACTGCAAGTCCTCTTGAGAGGGAATTAGGGAGACAAAACGCAACATTCTGCCTTCCCCATAGAAAGAAGAAAGGCCTGGTGAGTCTGCCCAGAAACTCCCCATGAAGATCAATCTACTTGGCCCTCGAGGGAACCCCGATTTATACTTTGCGCTGGCCACTAGCGCTGTGTCTGAGAGAGCCTGAGCCCCAACCTCGTGTCAGCCACCCAGAGTGTGGGGCCCTTATCCAGCATGTGGGACTGGCCATGGCCCAGTCATCTCTATCCATCCTTGGTATTCCGGCAACTATCCCAGACCTTTGCTGGAATCCCTACCAGTGGGGGAACCTGAAGCACAATTGAGAACTCCTCCTTCCCCATGGCAGGAAGCCTGGCTGTTGCTATGGGTGCCCAAACCTCAGAATTAGAACCAGGTGCATGGCCAATGAGACAACGCCCAATCATAAGGGCTGCCTGGGCCAAAGCAGGCATTGTGTCCCTCAACCTTAGCATGCATTCAAACAAATGCTCTCAGTTGTTTCTGCAGGGTCCCGCATCGCAGGCCTGGTATGCCCTTAGGACCAAATCCTAACACTTCGTGGGATTTTCCATGCCAACATAACCAGAGCCCGTCTCTGGAATCTCTGTTTTGAAGCACCCCTATGATGGAAAACAGCACTCTTCCCTCCCCTGAGAAAACTATTAGGAGCTGCCAGGATGCGTAGAGAGGAAAAATCTTCCAGGGCTCCATAAGACCACACCTTCATTCCGAGGCCATCCTGGACACACAATCCAGATACAAGAGACTGTGCTACCACCTTCGAATCACCTGGTTTACAGTTCCAGACGAGCTGCCCTACAGACCTACGCATTGGGCCTGTGATCACCTCGCCATTAACCCTACCCCAAGTTTGTGTTTGCAGACTTCTTTCCCAAAACCATGGCTCACATGCCCTCTATGATGGGTCTCTGTAGCCACACCACAAGAAAGATCCTGCTATCCCCAATGAAACTGTGTCCATCACAGTTGCCCAAACCCTCCAGATTAGGAGAGACCTGCAAGTCCCCTGAGCCCAGTCCAATATTGGAGGCCACTCTGGACACAAATGCACAGTGTGCAACACCCTGATCACCTCCATCCAGGAAGACACCCAAGTCAATGGTCCTGAGTCAGAAGATTGGTCCCTGAACCCCACAATAGAATATCTCCTGTCCCCAGATGGAATTCGTGCTCTTCAACTTGTGTCAAGTGTCGGGGTATATCAATTATGCACAGCCCCTTAGCCCCCAGCACATTCTAAGATCTCTCTGGTAACAAACAAACAGCATTGTGATCCATCTTCATGAGATTCCATGTCACTTCAAGTCCTTGGTAATTCGCCCCAGAGCCACCAGAATGAACCTGTCATGTTCCTCACCTGATATGGTCAGTGGAGGTGTGCTTTCCAGGCATCCATGTGGGAGTGCTCTTCTACTGATTCTTTCCACATGTGGGACCCTGGAGCAAACAAACGAGACTGCCACTGACCAGTAGAAGGGAACCCTCTGTTTGGAGCATCTCAGAAGCACCAGCAGGAGAAATCTTCCATGGCCCTTGACACAACCCCTCCATTTGTCAGTCATCATAGACAAAAACTCCAGCATGAGAAAACATCTGAAATCTGCCGTTATTTAGATTCTGCATTTTCTTTTCCACCACTGCACACTGGAACTGCGTTTCACTTGACACTGAATTTAACAATAGCTTGGGTTTAGAATTCCATCCCCAGCCTCCTGGTCTGCAAGCCCTCTAGAGAGGGAATTTGGAGCCACAAGGCAACATTCTCCATTCCCACTAGAAAGAAATAGGGCCTGGTGAATCTTCCCAGAAACTCCACATGAGGATCAATCTACTTGGCACTCGATGGAACCTTGATTTATAGGCTGTCCTGGGCACTAGTACTAGTACTAGTACTAGTACTGTGTCTGACAGAGCCTGAGCCAAGACCTAGTTTCAGGCACCCAGAGATATGAGCCCATATCCAGCATGTGAGATTGGCCAGGGCCCAAGTCCATCATCTCTACCCATCCTTGGTATTCAGGCACCTGTCCCCAGACCTTTTATGTAATCCCTACCAATGGGGTAACCTAAAGCACAATAGAGAACTCCTCCTTCCCCATGGTAGGAATCCTGGCTGTTGATATGGGTGTCCAAACCTCAAAGTGGGAGCCAGCTGCATGGCCAAGGAGAAAATGCCCACTCATGAGGGCTGCCCTGGGCACAAGTAGCCATTGTAACCCTCAGCTTGATCAAGCCTTCAAAAAAAATGCTCTTAGTTGCACCTCCAGGATCCTGCATTGCAGGCCTGATATGCCCTTAAGCCCAAATCCTAACACATCGTGGGATGTTCCATGTGCACATACCCAGAGCCCGTCACTGGAATCCCTGTTTTGAGGCACCCCTAAGATGGAAAACAGCACTCTTCACTTCCCTGAGAAAGCCACCAAATTAATGGGAACCCCCAGGATCCTTGAGAAGAAGAATCTCCCATGGTCCCATGAGTCCACACCTGTATTCCGAGGCCAGCGTGGATATGCTATCCAGATACAAGAGACTGTGCTACTGGCTTCGAGTCACCTGATTTACAGTTCCTGACGTGCTGCCCTCCAGATCTTTGGATTGGGACTGTGAACACCTCTCCATTAACCTTATCCCGAGTTTGTGTTTGCAGATCTCTCTCTAAAAACCATAGCTCACATGTCCTCTAGGATGGGGCCCCTAGAGTCACACCACAAGACTGTGCTTGCCATCCCCAAGGAAACTGGGCCCATCACAGTTGCCCAAACCCTCCTGATTAGGAGAAACCTGGAAGGCTCCTGAGCACATCCCAATATTGGAGGCTGCTCTGGATGCAAATGCACAGTCTGAAACACCCTGATCACCTCCATCCAGGCAGACACCCAAATCAATGGTCCTGAGTCAGATAATTGAACCTGACATGGCCCTAGGACCTCATTGGAAGAGGGATTAACTTTTCAGGCACCTGTCCTCAGAGGCCTCTTCTGGAATACCAACTTATGATACAAATTATGGCTCCTGAGCCCCAGGGTGGGAAATCCTCCATGGCCTCTTGACGCCACCTCTCCATTTGTTGGTCATCATAGACACAAACTCCAGCCTGAGCAAACATCTGACATCCGCCCATATTCAGGCGCTGATATTGGAATCAGCTGCTGCACACTGGAACTGCCTTTCGCTTTGCAATGAATTTAAGCCTAGCTTCAGACTACAATTTCATCCTCACCCTACTGGTCTGCCATATCTCTTGATCGGGAATTCTGGAGCCACAACGCAACATTCTGCCTTCTTCATAGATAGAAGGACCTGGTGAGTCTGCCCATAAACTGCACATGAAGATCAATATACTCAGCCCAGGAGGGAACCCCTATTTATAGTTTTCCCTAGTCACTAGTGCTGTGTCTGACAGAGCCTGAGCCCCTACCTCGTGTCAGCAACCCAGAGGGTGGGGCCCACATTAACCATGTGAGACCGGCCATGGCCCAGGGCTGTCATTACTACCCATCCTTGGTATTCAGGCATCTGTCCCCTAGATCTTAGCTGGAATCCCTACCAATGGGGGGACCTGAAGCACAATAGAGAATTCATCCTTCGCCATGGCAGGAAACCTGGCTTTTGGATGGGTGTCCAACCCTAGGAATGGGAACTGGCTGCATGGCTGAGTAGAAATCGCCCAATCCTGATGGCCTCCGGGGCACAAGCAGACATTGGGACCCTCAGCTTGACCATACTTTCAAACAAACGCTCTCAGTTGCACCTCCAGGATCCCGCATTGCAGGCCTGGTATGGCCCTAGGCCTAAATATTAACCCTTGGTGGGATTTTCCAAGCACTTAGACCCAAAGCTCATCTCTGGAATGCCTGTTTTGGGGCACGCCTAAGCTGGAAAACAGTACTCATCCCTTCCCGGAGAAATCCAACAAACTATTGAGAACCGCCAGGATCCTTGAGAGGAGAAATCTCCCAAGGACCCTTGAGACAACACCTGCAATAAAGGCCATTCTGGAAATTAAATCCAGATACAATTACCTGTGCTACCACCTTTGAGTTACGTGATTTACAGTTCCAGACTTGCTGCCATCCTGGTCTATGGATTGGGACTATGATCACCTTGCCACTAACCCTAACCTAAGTTTGTGTTTGCAGACTTCTCTCTCAAAATCATGGCGCACATGTCCTCCAGAATGGGGTCTCTGGAGTCACACCACAGAACAGTTCCTGCAATCCCCAAGGAAACTGCCCATCACAGTTGTCCAAAAACCCCATATAAGGAGAAACCTGCAAGGAACCTGAGCCAACCCTAGTATTGGATGCCACTCTGGACACAAATGCACAGTCTGAAACACCCTCATCACCTGCATCCAGTCAGACACCAGAGTCAATGATCCTGAGTCAGAAGATTGAATGACATTCCCCCAGGGCCTCATTCAAACCCTTTATTAGGTTTTCAGGCTTCTGTCCTCAGAGACCTGTTCTGGATTACCAATTTATGATACAACATATGGCCGCTGAGCCCCACAACAGAATATCTCCTGCCCCCAGAAGCAATCCGGGCTCTTGGGCCTGTGTCAAATCCTCAGGCTAGATGAATCCTGCATGGCCCATTAACCACCAGCACATTCTAAGATCTCCCTGGTAACAAACCAACATTTTGACCCATCTTCATGAGGTTCCATGTCCAATCCAGTCTTTATTTCTTCGCCTCAAAGCCACCAGATGCCATGTTCCTTCGCTGTCATGGTCAATGAAGGTGTGCTTTCCAGTCACCCATGTGGGAGATCTATGTTATCCGATCTTTCGACATGGGGAACCATGGAGGAAACAAATCAGACAGCCCCTGTCTGGTAGAAGGAAACCTTGCTGTTTGGAGCATCTCAAAAACACCAGATTGGGAAATCCTCCATGGCCTCTTGACGCCACCCCTCCATTTTTGTGTCATCATAGACACAAACTCCAGCATGAGCAAATATCTGACATCCACCCTCACTCAAGTGCTGAATATTGGATTCAAACATTGCACACTGGAAATTCCTTTCGCTTGATACAGAATGTAACCATAGCTTAGGTTTACAATTCCATCCTCAGCCTCCTGGTCCACAAGCCCTCTTGATAGTGAATTCTAGAGCCACAAAGCAGCATTCTGCCTTCCCCTTACAAACAAGAAGGGCCTGGTGAGTCTGCCCAGAAACCTTACATGAGGATCAATCTGCTCGGCACTCGAGGGAACCCCAATTTATAGGCTGCCCTGGGCACTAGTGCTGTGTCTGACAGAGCCTGAGCCAAGACCTAGTGTCAGCCACCCAGTGATCGGGGCCCATATCCACGATTTGATACTGGCCATGGCCCATGTCCATCATCTTTACCCATCCTTGGTATTCAGGCCTCTGTCCCCAGACCTTTGCTGGAATCCCCGCTAATGGGGGAACCTGAAGCACTATAGAGAACTCCTCTTTCCCCATGGCAGGATTCTGGCTGTTGGGATGGTTGTCCAACCCTCAAAGTGGGAGCCAGCTGCATGGCCAATGTGACCACGCCCACTCATGAGGGCCACCTGGGCATAAGCAAGTATTGTGACCCTCAGCCTGAGAATGATTTCAAACAAGCCCTCTCAGTTGCACCTCCAGGATCCTGCATGCAGGCCTGGTAAGCCACTAGGCCCAAATCCTAACACTTGGTGGGATTTTCCAGGGGACCTAACCCAGAGTCCGTCTCTGGAATCTATATTTTGGGGCACCCCTAACATGAAAAACAGCACTCTTCCCTTCCCCGAAAAAGCCACCAACTATTGGGAGCCACCAGGATCCTTAGAGAGGAAAAATCTCCCATGGACCCATGAGGCCACAACTGCATTCTGAGGCCATCCTGCACACAATACAGAGAAAAAAGCCTGTGATTCTGCCTTTGAGTCACCCGATTAACAGTTCCTGAAGAGCTGCCATCCATGTCTATGCATTGGGCCTGTGATAACCTTGCCACTAACCCTAACCGAAGTTTGTGTTTTCAGACTTCCCTCCCAAAACCATGGCTCACATGCCCTCCAGTTTGTGATAACTGGAGCCACACCACGGGATTGTACCTGTCTTTCCAAAGGAAACTGTGATTGTCACTATTAAACAAACCTTCTAGATTACGAGAAACCTGCAAGGCCCCTAAGCCCAGCCCAATATTGGAGGCCACTCTGGACGCAAATGCACAGTCTGACACACCATATCACCTACATCCAGGCTGATATCCAAGTCAATGGTCCTCAGACAGAAGATTGAACCTGACATGCTCCTAGGATTTACTGGAACACTAGAATAGGTTTTCAGGTATCTGTACTCAGAAGGCTGTTCTGAATATCAATGTATGATACAATATGGTCACTGAGCCACACAAAAGAACATCTCCTGTCCTTAGAAGAAAGCTGTGCTCTGGACCTGTGTCAAACACTCTGGGTAGATGAATCCTTCAAGGCCCCCTGGCAACCAGCACATTCTATGATCTCCCTGACAACATACCAGCATTGTGACCCATCTTCATGAGACTCCATGACAACTCCAGCCCTTGGTACTTCGGCCCAGAGCCACCAGAATGAAACTGCCATGTTCCTCTGCTGCCATGGTCAATGTAGGTGTACTTTCCAGGCATCCAGCGGGAGTGCTCTGATACCAACTTTCCACATGGGGAACCCTGGAGGAAACAAACCAGACTCCCCTGTACGGTAAAAGGAATCTTTGCTGTATGGAGTATCTCAAGCCTGAAGGTGGGTAATCCTCCATGGCCTCTTGAGGCCACCCATCCATTTGTTGGTCATCATAGACACTAACTCCAGCGTGAGCAATCAACTGACATCTGCACTTACTCAAGTGCTGGATATTTGAATCAGCTGCTACACACTGGAATTGCCTTATGCTTGGCACTGAATTTAAAAGTAGCTTGGCGGGACGCCTGGGTGGCTCAGTTGGTTAAACAGCTGCCTTCGGCTCAGGTCATGATCCCAGCGTCCTGGGATCGAGTCCCACATCAGGATCCTTGCTCCGCAGGGAGCCTGCTTCTCCGTCTGACTCTGCCTTCCACTCTGTCTGCCTGTGCTTGCTCTCGCTCACTCTCTGACAAATAAATAAAATCTTAAAAAAAAAAAAGTAGCTTGGGTTTGCAATTCCATCCTCAGCCTGGTGTTCAGTAAGCTCTCTTGATAGGGAATTCTGAAGCCACAACACAGCATTCTGCCTTCCCCATAGCAAGAAAAAACAGCCTGGAGAGACTGCCCAGAAACCCTACATGAGGATAAATCTACTCGACCCTCGAGTGAACCCCATTTATAGGTTTACCTGGCCACTAGCGCTGAGTCTGACAGAACCTCGTCTCTGACCTCGTGTCAGGACCCAGAGACTGGGCTCCAACTCCAGAATGTGAGACCAGCCATGACCCAGGGCTGTCATCTCTACCCATTCTTGATTCAGGCATCTGTCCCCAGACATTTGCTAAAATCCCTGCCAATGGGGGAACCAAAAGCACAATAGGGAAATCCTCCTTCCCCATGGCAGGAATGATGGCTCTTAGGATGGGTTTCCAGACCTCAGAGTGGTAGCCAGCTGAATGGCCAATGATAACCCGCCCACTCATGAGGGCCGCCCTGGACACAAGCAGGCATTGTGACCCCCAACATGAGCATGCTTTCAAACAAACACTCTCAGTTGCATTCCAGAATCCAAATTTGCAGGCCTGATATGCCCCTAAGCACAAATCCTAACACCTGGTGGGATTTTTCAGGGGCCCAGAAACACAGCCTGTCTCTGGAATCCCTGTTTTGGGACACCTCTAAGATGGAAAATAGCACTCTCCCCTTCGCCAAGAAAGCCACCATAGTATAGGGAGCCGCTAGGATCCTTGAGAGGAAAAATCTCCCATGGATCCATGAGACCACACCTGCATTCCGAGGCCATCCTGGACACAAAAGCCAGATACACAAGCCTGTGCTACCACCTTCAAGGCAACTAATTTATAGTTCCAGACGAGCTGCCCTCCAGGTCTATGCATTGGGCCTGCGATCACCTCACCGCTAACCTTAACCCGAGTTTGTGCTTACAGACTTCTATCCCGAAACCATGGCTCATATTTCCTCCAGGATGGGGTCTCTGGAGCCAAACCAAAGGACTGTGCCTGCCATCCCCAAGGAAAATGTGTCTGTCACATTTGCCTAAAACTTCGAGATAAGGAGAAACCTGCAAGGCCCCTGAGCCCACCCAAATACTGGAGGCCCCTCTGGACACAAATGTGCAGTCTGAAATACGCTGATCACCTGAATCCAGGCAGATACCCAAATCAGTGTTTCTCAGTCAGAAGATTGAACCTGACATGCTCCTATGACCTCATTGTAACCCCTGATTAGGTTTTCAGGCATCTGTAATCAGAGACCTGTTCTGGAGTACCAACTTAAGATACAACATATGGTCCCTGATCCCCACAACAGAACATCTCCTTTCTCTAGATGGAAGCCGTGCTCTTGGAACTGTGTCAAACCCTCAGGGTAGATGAATCCTACTTGGCCCGTAGCCACCAGCAGATTCTAAGATCTCACTGGTAACAAGCCAGCATTGTGAGCCATCTTCATGAGATTCCATGTCAACTACAGGCCTTGGTACTTCACCCCAGAGCCTTCAGAAAGAACCTGCCATGTTCCTCAGCTGCAATGTTCAGTGGAAGTGTGCTTTCCAGGCATCCATGTGGGAGTGCTCTGCTACCCAAACTTTCCACATGGGGGACTCTCGAGCAAACAAATCTGACTGCCCTGTCCTGTAGAAGGAAACCTGGCTGTTTGGAGCATCTCACAAGCTCAAGTGTGGGAAATCCTCTATGACCTCTTTTCAACTCCTCTCCATTTGTCGGTCATTATAGACACAAACTCCAGCTTGAGCAAACATCTGACGTCTGCGCTTACTCAGGTGCTGGATATTCGAATCAGCCGCTGCACACTGGAAATGCCATTCGCTTGTCACTGAATTTATTCATAGCTTGGGTTTACAATTCCATCCTCACCCTACTGGTCCACAAGCCCTCATGATAGGGAATACTGCAGCCACAACACAGCATTCTGCCTTCCCAATAGAAAGAAGAAGGGCCTGGTGAGTCTGCCCAGAAACTCCACATTATGATCAATCTACTTGTCCCTTGAGGGAACCCTGAATTATAGACAGCCCTGGCCCCTAGTGTTGTGTCTGACAGAGCCTAAGCCCCGACCTCGTGTCAGCCACCTAGAAGGCGGGGCCCATATCCCGCATGTTAGACTGGCCACGGAACAGAGCTGTCATCTTTACCCATCCTTGGTATTCAGGCATGTGTCCCCAGACCTTTCCTGGAATCCCTACCAATGAGGGAACCTGAATCACAATAGAGAAATCCTCATTCCCCATGGCAGGATTCCTGTAAGTTCGGAAGGGTGTCCAACACTCAGAGTGTTAGCCTACTGAATGGCCATTGAGACCACCCCCATTCCTGAGGGCCACCCTATGCAAAAGCTGGCATAGTGACCCTCAGCCTGAGCATGCTTTCAAACAAACGCTCTCAGTTGTATCTCCAGGACTTGCATTTGAGGCCTGGTAAGCCCCTATGCCCAAATCATAACCCTTGGTGGGTATTTCCAGGTGCCCAGAGCCAGAGAACTTCTCTGCAATCCCTGTTATGGGACACCCTTAATATGGAAAACAGAACTCTTTCCTCTGTGAGAAAGCCACCACATTATAAGGAGCCGCCAGGATACTTGAGAGGAAATATCACCCATGGACACCTGAGACCACACCTGCATTCTTAGTCCATCGTGGATACACAATCCAGATAAAAAAGCCTGTGCTACCTCCTTTGAGGCATGCGATTTACATTTCACACGGAGCTTCCCTCCAGGAGTATGCATTGGGCCTACAATCACTTCGCCACTAAACCTAACCCGCATTTGTGTTTGCAGACTTCCCTCCCAAAACCATGGCTCTCATGCCCTCCAGCATGGGGTCTCTGGAGCCACACAACAGGACTGTGCCCACCATTGCCAAGGAAACTGTGCCCGTCAAATTGCCCTATCTTTCCAGATTAGGAGAAACCTGCAAGGCCCCTGAGCCCACCCCAATACTGGTTGCCACTCAGTACACAAATGCACAGTCTGGAACAACCTGATCACCTACATCTAGGCAGACATTGAAGTCAATGATACTGAGTCAGAGGATTGAACCTGACATTCCGTTAGGATTTTATTGGAACCCTAGATTAAATTTTCAGGCATCTATCCTCAGAGTCCTGTTCTGCAATACCAAATTATGATACATTTGGTCCGTTAGCCCCACATCAGAACATCTCTGGTCCAAGAAGGAAACCGTGCCCTTTGACCAGTGTCAAACCCTCAGGGTAGATGAATCCTACATGGTCCCTTAGCCACCAGCACACTGTAAGGTCTCCATGGTAACAAACCTGCATTATGACCCATCTTCATGAGACTTCATGTCAACTCCAGGCCTTGGTAATTCGCCCAAGAGCCACCAGAACGAATTGGCCATGTTTCTCAGCTGCAATTTTAATGGAGGTGTGCTTTTCAGGCATCCATGTGGGAGTGCTCTGCTACCCAAACTTTCCACATGGGGGACCCTGGAGCAAATAAACCAGACTCCCCCTGTCTGGTAGAAGGAAACTTTGCTGTTTGAAGCATCTCACAAGCCCCAGCATGTGAAATCCTCCATGGCCTCTTGACGCCACCCCTCCATTCGTCGGTCATCATAGACATAAACTCCAGCATGAGGAAATGTCTGACTTTCACCTTTACTCAGGTGCTGGATATCTGGAATCAGACACTGCACAATGGAACTGCCTTTCGCTTGGCACTGAATTGAACCTTAGCTTGAGTTTACAATTCCATCCTCACCCTACTGGTCCCCAAGCCCGCTTGATAGGGAATTCTGGGGCCACAACGCAGCTTTTTGCCTTCCCCTTAGAAAGAAGAAGGGCATGGTGATTCTTCCCAGAAACTCTGCATGAGGATCAATCTGCTCAGCCCTTGAGGGATCCCTGATTCATACTCAGCCCTGACCACTAGTTCTGTTTCTGACAGAGCCTGAGTGCTCAATTCATGTCAGCTACTCAGAGAGTCAGGCATGTGAGACTGGCCATGTCTCAGGTCCCTCATCTCTACCCATCCTTGGTATTCAGGCATCTGTCCCCAGACATTTGCTAGAATACCTGCTAATGGGGGAACCTGAGGCACAATAGAGAATTCTTCCTTTTCCATGGCAGGAATCCTGGTAGTTGGGATGGGTGTCCTACATTAAAGTGGTAGCCAGCTGCATGGCCAAGGAGACAACTCCCACTCATAAGGGCTGCCCTAATCACATCAGGCATTGTGACACTCAGACTAGCATGCTTTCAAACAAACGCTCTCAGTTGTACCTCCAAGTCACACATTGTAGGCCTGGTACTCCCCTAGGCCCAAATCCTAATCCTGGTGGGATTTTCCAAGCACCCAGACTCACAGCCCTTCTCTGGAATCCCTTTTTGGGGAACATCTAAGATTGAAAACAGCACTCTTCCATTCAAACGAGAAAGCCACCATACTATTGGGAGCTTCCAGGATCCGTAGAGAGGAAAATACTCTCATGGAAACATTAGAACACACCTGCATTCCAAGGCTATCATGGACACACAATCCAGATACAAAAGCCAGTGCTAGTGCCTTCGAGGTACGTGATTTACAGTTCCTGACGATCTGCCCTCCAGGTCTATGCATTGGGCCTACGATCACCTCGCAACTCAACCTAATCTGAGTTTGTGATTGCAGACTTCTCTCCCAAAACCATGGATTACATGCCCTCCACGATGGAGTCTCTGGAGCCACACAACAGGACTGTGCCTGCCACCCCCAAGGAAACCGTGCCCACAAATTTGCCTAAACCTTCAAGATTAGGAGAAACCTGCAAGGCCCCAGAGCCCACCCCAATATTGGAGGCCATTCTGTACACAAAGGCACAGTCAGAAACACCCTGATTGCCTACATATAGGCAGACACCGAAGTCAATGGTCCTGAGTCTGATGATTGAACCTGAAATTCCCCTTGGACTCCATTGGAACCCTAGATGAAGTTTTTAGGCATCTGTCCTCAGAGGCCTGTTCTGGAATACCAACTTATGATACAACATTTGGTCCGTGAGCCCCACAACAGAACATCTCTGATACCCAGAAAGAAACCGTGTTTTTCGACCGGTGTCAAACCATCAGGATAGACGAATCTTACATGGCCCCTTAGCCACCAGCACATAGTAAGATTTCCGTGGTAACAAAACTGCATTGTGACCCAACTTCATTAGAATCCAGGCCTTGGCACTTTGCCCTAGAGCAACCAGAAAGAACCTGCCATGTTCCTTAGGTGCAATGGTCAATGTAGGTGTGCTTTCCAGTATCCACGTGCGAGTACTATGCTACCCAAACTTTTCACATGGGGGAACCTGGTGTAAACAAACCAGACCTCCCCTGTCCAGTAGAAGGAAACCTTATGTTTGGATCAACTCACAGGCCTCAGCGTGTAAACTGCTCCATGGCCTCTTGATGCCACCACTCCATTGGTCGGTCATCATAGACACAAACTCCAGTCTAAGCAAACATCTGACATGCACCCTTATCCTGGTGCTGGATGTCTTGAATAAACCACTGCACATTGGAACTGCCTTCCACTTGGCACTGAATTGAACCATAGCTTGTGTTTACAATTCCATCCTCACCTGACTGATCCCTAAGCCCTCTTGATAGGGAAATCTGGGGCCACAACGCAGCATTCTGCCTTCCCCATCGAATGAAGAAATGCCTGGTGAGTCTGCCCTGAAAACCCACATGAGGATCAATCAGGTCTGCCCTCGAGTCAACACCGATTTATAGGCTGCCATGGCCACTAGTGCCGTGTCTGAAAGAGCCTGAGCCCGACTGAGTTTCAGCCACTAGAGAGCAGGCCCCATATCTAGAATTTGGGATTGCCATGGCCCAAGTATGTCATCTCTACCCATCCTTGATATTCAGGAACCTGTCCCCAGACCTTGGCAGAGATCCCTGCCAATTAGGGAACTTGAAGCACAATAGAGAACTCTTCTTTCCCCATGGCAATAAACCTGGCTTTTGGGATGGGTGTTTAACCCTTAAAGGGGGAGCCAGTTACAACATCAAAGACACCACACACACTCCTGAGGACTACCCTTGGCACAAACAGGCATTGTGACCCTCACCCTGAGCATGCTTTCAAAAAATCCCTCTCAGATTCACCACAATGATCCCTCATTTTAGGCCTGGTATGCCTGTAGGTTCAAATCATAAAACTTGGTGGGATTTTCGAGTTGCCCAGACCCAGAGACCGTCTCTGGAATTTTTGTTTTGGTGCACCCTTCAGATGGAAAACAGCCCTCATCCCTTCCCCAAAAATGTCACCAAATTATGAGGAGCCACCAGGATCCATAGAGAGGCAATGTCTCCCATGGACCCATGAGAACACACCTGCATTCTGAGGCCATCCTGGACACACAATCCGGAGAGAAAAGCCTGTGCTACTGCCTTCCATTCACCCTAATTACAGTTCCAGATGAGCTGCTCTCAAGGTCTATGCATTGGGCCTGTGATCACCTCGCCACTCACCCTAATTCGAATTTGTGTTTGCAGACTTATCTACCAAAACCATGGCACACATGCCCTCCAGGATGGGGTCTCTGTATCCACACTGCAGGACTGTCCCTGCCATCCACAAGGAAACTGTTTCCATCACAGTTGCCCAAACTGTCTAGATTAGGAGAAACCTACAAGGCTTCTGGGCCTACCCCAATTTCGGTGGCCGCTCTGAACACAAATGCACAGTCTGAAATACCCTGATCCCCTACATCCAGGAACACAGCCAAGTCAATGGTCCTGAGTCAGAATGAATGCCAGGGAAGCCCACCTCGCATTCCAATTGTCTCATCGCAACAAGACAGTGGAGATCGGATGGCTCTGCGGGAGCAACCGGGGTGGCTGAGTTGAAATGGTCTTTCCTGAGGATGGGGCCTAATGTGTGTTTGTGTCCATGAGGGCCTTGGAATGGGGCAGTGGGACCGGGAACCTGAAGTATTCTCCTAAGCTATTGACATAGCTCCCATGCACAAGTTTCCTTGTGGAGACGAGATTTGTTCTGATGGGTGCCTCAGAAAACCCCCTATGTTGGTATTGGAATCCAGGCTTTTAAGGAGACATGCCTGTAAACCAAAGCAATGGATCCGATTATGGCCTAGGGTCCTGTCTGGTTCAATCTTCTTCTCTGGGGACATCCATCTATGGTATGAGTGGAGGTAGATGCTCAGTTGGTGTCAGAGCACCCTTGTTTGTCCAAAGAGACCTACACTATTGGGATGGACTCGGGAACTTTGGAGGGTTCTTCTAATTTGTACGTTTTTGGACAATGGAATGGGCAGAATTCCCATGGACTGGGTAGGCTCAGTCCTAATGTGTGGCTTCAGGAGACCCAGCCTGAAGGCTGTGTGGCCCCTGGACTTTGAGGACCGACGTCTGAAAACACAAACTCTACTTAGTTTTGGGGACGTAGGTACAGAAGGCCCAATTAACAAACCATGAGAAGAACTCTTCAGGATATGAAGAAAGAGCGAGTCTGAGGCGCTTGCTCAGGCTTTTGTCTCTGGATTTTGTATCAACGATGGCCGTGGAATGTGGTGAGCCTCATGGACCATGGACGAATCTTCCGCTCTGTGGATTTGGCACGGTCCCATTTGTTTTTCGACAATCTGTTTGATGGGAAGTCTCATTTCAGGTTTGTTACCTCAGGTTACCAACCAAAGAGGAATTCCAAAGCAGAGCCCTGGGAAAGAGTGAAGGGACAACGCAAAATATGGTTAAAAATTGGGGCCTAGGGTCATGGATGGACAATATGCTGTCTCTTCATCCAGCCGCTGAGAGGCCTACTTGAAGAATGGCCTCAGGCTGAGGGTCACAATGTGTGTTTGTGACCAATGAGGCCCGCGAGCATGAGCCGGGCCTCATGGGCCACACTGGTTTCAACTACACTGAACTTTGGACAACATGCCAATCACAAGGTTTCTTGCCATGGGGAAGGAGTTCTACTTTCTGCATCATTATCAACCCTGGGCAGTGGTTGGAGATAAGGTCTAGGTTCTGAAGCCTGATAACCGCAGTTGGGAAGAGATGACGACCTAAGGCCATGGCATGTCTGATGTGCTCAGTATGCGGTCAGCTTCCTGGGTGTTGGTCAGGAGGTTCGGGCTCAGGTGGTGACAGAGAGTGCATTAGTGCCCAGGTTAGACTAATTAATTTGGGTACAGTGGAGTGCCGTTTAGGTTTATCCTCATTTAAGGTACCTGGGCAGCTCATTAGGCAATAAAATTTTTTCTATAGGTCAGGCAGAGTGTTGCCTTGTGGGTCCGGAATTGAAAAACTTGAGGGATTCTTGGCTAGGAGTGTGAGGACAGAAGTTTGAGAACACAAGCTAGACTTGGGCTTCAGGGCGAGGGGAAGGCTGGTACCCCCTGCAGATCTGAACCTATATCTCATGCATCTGAAGTCACGGCGAGGATCAGACGTTGGCTCAGGTTGGAGTTTCTGTGCATGACAGCCCCTTCATGAACGGGGCGGAATCTCAAGGCCATGGAGGTTTTCCCACGTTGGGAGTTGTGGGATGCCTCCTTCAAGGATTCCTTGTGCGGGACAATTGAGAACTGTTGGGCAGCTCCAGGACATCACATATGGAATGACTCCAGAGCACTGTTCGGGGATGGATGCCAGGGAAGCCCGCCTCGCATTCCAATTGTCTCGTAGCAACAAGACAGTTGAGATCGGATGGCTCTGCGGGAGCAACCGGGGTGGCTGAGTTGAAATGGACTTTCCTGAGGATGGGGCCTCATGTGTGTTTTTGTCCATGAGGGCCTTGGAATGGGGCGGTGGCACCGGGACCCTGAAGTATTCTCCTAAGCTTTTGACTAGCTCCCATGCACAAGTTTCCTTGTGGAGACGAGATTTGTTCTGATGGGTGCCTCAGGAAACTCCCTTTGCTGGTATTGGTTTCCAGGGATTTAAGGAGACATGCCTGTAAACCAAAACAATGGATCCGATTATGGCCTAGGGTTCTGTCTGGTTCAATCTTCTTCCCATGGATTGGGTAGGCACAGTCCTAATGTGTGGCTCCAGGGGCCCCAGCCTGGAGGGTGTGTGGCCCAGGACTTTGGGGACAGAAGTCTGATAACACAAACTCATCTTAGGTTGTGGGAGTTAGGTATGGCAGGCCCAATCTACAAACCATGAGAAGAATTCTTCAGGATATGAAGAAAGAGCTAGTCTGAGGTGCTTGTTCAGGCATTTGTCTCTGGATATTGTATCAACGATGGCCGTGGAATGTGGGGAGGCCTCATGTGCCATGGACGGATCTTCCTCTTTGTGGATTTGGCCCGGTCCCAAATATTTTTCGTCAATCTGTGGGATGGGAGGCCTCTTTCAGGTTTGCTACCTCAGGTGTCCCAACCAAGAGGAATTCCAAAGCGGAGCCCTGGGGAAGAGTGAAGGGAAAACCCAAACTATGGTTAAAAATTGGGGCCTAGGGGCATGGCATGCCCAATATGCTGTCACTTCATCCAGACACTGAGAGGCTTTACTTGAGGGTCACAAGGTGTGTTTGTGACCAATGTGGCCCGCGAGCATGTGCGGGGCCTAATTGGCCAAACTGATTTCAACTACACTGAACTTTGGACAACATGCCAATTACAAGGTTTCTTACCACGGGGAAAGAGTTCTGATTTCTTGATCATTTTTACCCTGGGCAGAGGATTGAGATAAGGTCTTGGTTCTGAAACCTGAAAACCGCAGTAGGGAAGAGATGAGGAACTAAGTGTGTGTGTGACCTATGTGGCCTGCGAGCATGGGCGGGGCAACTTGGCAACACTGCTTTCAACTACACTGACCTAAGGCCATGGCGGGTCTGATGTGCTCAGTGTGCGGTCAGCTGCCTGGGTTTTGGTCAGGAGGTTCGTGGTCAGGTGATGCTGATGGTGCATTAGTGCCCAGGTTAGACTATATAATTTGGGTACAGTCGAGTGCCGTGTAGGTTTATCCTCATTTAAGCTGCCTGGGCTTCTCAGGGGCAAGATATATTTTTTTTTAGAGGGCTGGCAGAGTGCTGCACTGTGGGTCCGGAATTGACAAACTTGAGGGCTTCTAGGCCAGGAGTGTGAGGACAGAAATCTGAGAACACAAGCTAGATCTGGACTTCAGGCCGAGGCCACGGCAGGTACCCCCTGCAGATCTGACCCAATGTCTCATGCGTATGATGTCACAGCGAGGATCAGACGTTGGCTCAGTTTGGAGTTTGGTGCATGACTGCCTCTTCATGAACGGAGCAGAATCTAAAGGCCATGGAGGTTTTCCCACGTTGGGAGTTGTGGGATGCCCCCTTCAAGGATTCCTTCTGCAGGACAATTGAGACCTGTTGGGCAGCTCCAGGACATCCCATATGGAATGACACCAGAGCACCGTTCAAGGATGGATGCCAGGGAAGCCCGCCTCGCATTCCAAATGTCTCCTAGGAACAAGACAGTTTAGGTCGGATGGCTCTGCGGGGGCAAACGGGGTGGCTGAGTTGAAATGGACTTTCCTGGGGCTCCTGGGTGGCTCAGTGGGTTAATCCGTTGCCTTAGGCTCAGGTCATGATCTCAGAGTCTGGTTTCGAGCCTCATATCGAGCCTGCTTCCTTCTCTCTCTCTGCCTGTCTCTCTGCCTGGTTGTGATCTCTGTCTGTCATATAAATAAATAAAATCTTTAAACAAAAAAAAAGAAATGGACTTCCTGAGGATGGTTCCTAATGTGTGTTTGTGTCCATGAGGGCCTTGGAATGGGGTGGTGGCACCGGGACCCTGAAGTATTCTCCTAAGCTTTTGACATAGCTCCCATGCACAACTTTCCTTGTGGAGACAAGATTTGTTTTGATGAGTGCCTCAGGAAACCCCCTCTCCTGGTATTGGAATCCAGGCTTTTGCGGAGACATGCCTGTAACCAAAGCAATGGATCCGATTATGGCCTAGGGTCCTGTCTGATTCAATTTTCTTCTCTGGGAAATCCATCTATGGTATGAGTGGAGGTAGATGCTTAGCTGGTGTCAGACTGCCCTTGTTTGTCCCGGGAGCCTACACTATTGGGATGGCCTCGGCGTCTTTTGAGGGTTCTCCTAATTTGTACGATTTTGGACAATGGAATGGGCAGAATTCCCATGGATTGGGTAGGCACAGTCCTAATGTGTAGCTCCAGGGGCCCCAGCCTGAAGGTTGTGAGGCCCAGGACTTTGAGGACAAAATCTGAAAACACAAACTCAGCATAGGTTTGGGGACGTAGGTATGGCAGGCCCAATCTATAAACCATGTAAAGAATTCTTCAGGATATGAAGAAAGAGCAAGTCTGAGGCACTTGCTCAGGCTTTGTCTCTGGATTTTGTATCAACGATGGCCGTGGAATGTGGGGAGGCCTCATGTGCCGTGGACGAATCTTCCTCTCTGTGGATTCGGCCCGGTCCCAATTGTTTTTCGTCAAGCTGTGGGATGGGAGGTCTCCTTTCAGGTTTGTTACCTCAGTGTCCCAACCAAAGAGGAATTCCAAAGCAGAGCCCCGGGCAAGAGTGAAGGGAAAACCCAAACTATGGTTAAAAATGGGGGCCTAGGATCATGGCAGGCCCAATATGCTGTCTCTTCATCCAGCCGCTGAGAGGCCTTACTTGAGGACTGGGCTCAGGCTGAGGGTCACAATATATATTTTTTTTTTCTAGAGGGCAAGCAGAGTCCTGCATTGTGGGTCCGGAATTGCCAAACTTGAGGGCTTTGGGGCCAAGAGTTGAGGACAGAAGTCTGAGCGGAACAATTGAGACCTTTTTGGCAGCTCCAGACATCCCATATGGAATGACTCCAGAGCACCATTCAAGATGGATGCCAGGAAAGCCCGCCTTGCATTCCAATTGTCTCCTAGCACCAAGACAGTTTAGATTGGATGGCTCTGCGGGAGGAACTGGGGTGGCTGAGTTGAAATGGATTTTCCTGAGGATGGGGCCTAATGTGTGATTGTGTCCATGAGGGCCTTGGAATGGGGCGGTGGCACAGGGCCCCTGAAGTATTCTCCTAAGCTTTTGACATAACTCCCATGCACAAGTTTCCTTGTGGAGACAGATTTGTTCTGATGGGTGCCTCAGGAAACCACCTATGCTGGTATTAGAATCCAGGCTTTTGAGGAGACATGCCTGTAAACCAAATCAATGCATCCGATTATGGGCTAGGGTCCTGTCTGGTTCCATCTTCTTCTCTGGGGACATCCATCTATGGTATTAGTGGAGGTAGATGCTCAGCCGGTGTCAGACCGCCTTTGTTTGTCCCGGGAGACCTACACTATTGGGATGGCCTCAGGGACTTTGGAGGGTTCTCCTGATTTGTAAGATTTTGAACAATGGAATGCACAGAATTCCCATGGATTGGGTAGGCCCTGTCCTAATGTGTGGCTCCAGGGGCACCAGCCTGTACGGTGTGTGGCCCAGTACTTTGAGGACAAAATCTGAAAACACAAATTCACCTTAGGTTTGGGGACGTAGGAATGCCAGGCCCAATCTACAGACCATGAGAAGAAATCTTCAGGGTATGAAGAAAGAGCTAGTCTGAGGCGCTTGCTCAGGCTTTTGTCTCTGGATTTTGTATCAACGATGGCCGTGGAATGTGGGGAGTCCTCATGTGCCATGGACGAATCTTCCTCTTTGTGGATTTGGCTCGGTCCCAATGGGTTTTCGTCAATCTGTGGGATGGGAGGTCTCCTTTCAGGTTTGTTACCTCAGTGTCCCAACAAAAGAGGAAATCCAAAGCAGAGTCCTGGGGAAGAGTGAAGGGACAACCCAAACTATGGCTAAAATTGGTGCCTTGTGGCATGGCAGGCCCAATATGCTGTCACTTCATCCAGCCACTAAGAGGCCTTAGTTGAGGACTTGGCTCAGGCTGAGGGTCACAATGTGTGTTTGTGACCAATGTAGCCAACGAGCATCCCCGGGGATCATGGGCCACACTGGTTTCAACTACACTGAACTTTGGACAACATGCTAATCACAAGGTTTCTTGCCATGGAAAAGGAGTTCTGATTTCTGCATCATTTTCAACCCTGGGCAGTGGTTGGAGATAAGGTCTAGGTTCTGAAGCCTGAAAATTGCAGTTGGGAAGAGATGAAGACCTAAGGCCATGGCAGGTCTGATGTGCTCAGTGTGCGGTCAGCTGCCTGGGTGTTGGTCAAGAGGTTCGGGGTCAGGTTGGGCCAGAGTGCATTAGTGCCCAGGTTAGCCTACATAATTTGCGTACAGTCGAGTGCCGTGTATGTTTATCATCATTTGAGATTCCTGGGAAACTCATTAGGAAATATATTTTTTTCTAGAGTGCTGGCAGAGTGCTGCATTGTGGGTCCGGATTTGCTAGACTTGAGGGGTTCTGGGTAGTAGTGTGAGGACAGTAGTCTGAGAACACAAGCTAGACTTGGGCTTCAGGCCAAGGGCACGGCAGGTACGCCCTGCACATCTGAACCAATATATCATGCATCTGAAGTCATGGCGTGGATCAGACGTTGGCTCAGGTTGGAGTTTCTGTGCATGACTGCCCCTTCATGAACGAAGCGGAATCTCAAGGCTGTTAACGTTTTCCCACGTTGGGAGTAGTGGGATGCCCCATTCAAGGATTCCTTATTCGGGACATTTGAGATTTGTTGGGCAGCTCCAGGACATTTCCTATGGAATGACATCAGAGCATCGTTCGAGGATGGATGCCAGGGAAGATCGCCTCGCATTCCAATTGTCTCCTAACAACAAGACAGTTGAGATCTGATGGCTCTGCGGGAGACACCGGGGAGGCTGAGTTGAAATGGACTTTCCCGAGGTAAGGTCCTAAAGTGTGTTTGTGTCTATGAGGGCCTTGAAATGGGGCGGTGGCACCGGGACCGTGAAGTATTCTCCTAAACTTTTGATATAGCTCCCATGCTCAAGTTTCCTTGTGGAGATGAGGTTTGTTCTGATGGGTGCCTCAGGAAACCCCCTATGCTTGTATTGGAATTCAGGCTTTTGAGGAGACATGCCTGTAAACCAAAGCTTGGATCCGATTATGGCCTAGGGTCATGTCTGGTTCCATCTTCTTCTCTGGGGACATCCATCTATGAGATGTGTGGAGATAGATGCTCAGCTGGTGTCAGACCGCCCTTGTTTGTCCCGGGAGACCTACACTCTTGGGATGGCCTCGGGGACTTTGCAGGGTTCTCCTAATATGTACGATATTGGACAATGGAATGGGCAGAATTTCCATGCATTGGGTAGGCACAGTCCTAATGTGTGGCTCCAGGGGCCCCATCCTGGAGTGTGTGTGGCCCTGGAATTTGAGGACAGAAGTCTGAAAACATAAACTCAGCTTAGGTTTGGGGACGTAGGTATGGCAGGCCCAATCTACAAACCATGAGAAGAACACTTCAGGATATGAAGAAAGAGCGAGTCTGAGGCGCTTGCTCAGGCTTTTGTCTCTGGATTTTGTATGAACGATGGCCGTGGAATGTGGGGAGGCCTCATGGGCCATGGACAAATCTTCCTCTCTGTGGAAATGGCCCGGTCCCAAAGGTTTTTCGTCAATCTGTGGATTGGGAGGTCTCCTTTCAGGTTTGATACCTCAGGTGCCCCAAACAAAGAGGAATTCCAAAGCAGAGCCCTGGGGAAGAGTGAAGGGACTAGACAGTTGAGATCTGATGGATCTAGGAGAAACTGGGGTGGCTGAGTTGAAATGGACTTTCTTGAGGATGGGGCCTAATGTGTGTTTGTGTCCATGAGGTCCTTGGAATGGAGGCTAGCCTGGAAGTTGTGTGGGTCTTGGCTGTGGGCACAGATGTCTGGAAACACAAACTCAGCTTATGAGTGGCGCCTAGTGTATGGCAGGCCGGATGTGTAGCCCAAGAGGGAGCTCCTGGGCCTCTGAAACAAGGGCGAGTGGGAGGCGCTCCTTCAGGCTTTTGTCTCTGGATGTTGTGTCCGGGATATCCGTGGATTGGACCGGTGGCCTCAGGGAATATGGACGAGTATCCCTCTCTGGGTATTTGTCCCAGCTCCCAAGAGTTTTGGGTCATTTTGTGGGAAGGGTGGAGTCGTGTTGTCTGGCTCATGTGTCTCTCCAAGAAAGGGATTCGAGAGCAGAGCCCCCGGTACGGGCGGGGCGACTGGAAAACTCAAACACTGGTGAGGATTGGGTGCATAGCGGCTTGGCAAGCCCCATATGCGGGCTTTTGGCCAGGCCCTGACAGGCCTTTCTTTGACATGGGGCTCACGCTGAGGGTCACAGTGTGAATTTGTGCCCAAGCAGCACTTACGGTTGGGCGTGGAATCAGGGGCCATGAAGGATTCTCTCACCCTAAAGGTGTGACTCCATGCCAAGAGCAAGCTTTATAGCCATGGGGAAGGCGGAGTTCTGTGTTGTGCTTGCGATACCCAGCTGTGTGGAGAATTGATATAATGTCTAGGTTCAGATATCTGAAAACCAAGGTTAGGAAGAGGTGACGGCATAAGACCATGGCGTGTCCGAAGTGCTGGGTGTGCGGCCAGCTGTCTCCTTGTCTGTCTGGACGTCTGCTTCAGGCTGTGTCAGATGGATCATAAGTGCCCAGAGCAGCCTATCCAGTTCGGGTACCGTCGAGGCCCGAGCAGGTTGATCCTCATCTGGGTTTTCTGGAGAGCCCCACAGGGAAACCTTTTCCTTACGTTGGGCAGACCCTGGGCTGGGTTGTGATTCTGGAGTTCCTAGTCCCTAGGGCTTGTTTGCCAGGAGTGTGAGTAAGAAAGTCTGAAAACACAAGCTAGCGTGAGGTTTGGGACCGAAGGCACGGCAGGCCCACTCTGCAGAGGCTGAATCGAGATCTCCTGCACTGAGGTCATGTCAACTATGAGACATGCCTCAGACTAGAGTTTTTGTCCAGCATGGCCTCTTCCTGAAGGGTGTGGGGGCTTCGTGATGCCAGGGAGGTTTGCCTACGATGGGATTTGTGAACTACTCCAAACCTCAAGGTTTCTTTCTGCACGACAGTCGAGTCCTATTGGATGATTCCAGGAGGCCCCATACGGAAAGACTCGAGAGCAGGTGTCTAAGCATGGATGCCTGGGAACGCCAACCCATATTCCCACTCTTTAGTCAGGACAAGACAGGCTCAATCTGCGAGGTCCTGGGTGAGCTACCCAGAGGGGAGAGTTGAAATGGACTGTCATGAAGATGAGTCCTACTGTGGGTTGGTGGCCTGGGAGACGTTGGAATGTGGAGGTGGCTCAGGGACTCTGCAGGATTCTCCAACCTGAGGTGTTTGACATGGCTCCAAAAAGGAACCTTCCCATGTGGAGTCGAGAGGAGTTCTTTTCAGTGCCTCAGGAAAGCCCCATATCCTGTTCTTCGAACCAAAGCCTCTGAGGAGTGACACCTGGATACCAAAGCAAGAGTTGAGATTAGGGCCTAAGTGCCTGGCCGGCTCAACATTCTATCTCTGTTGACATCTGTGTGCATGCCTTCGTGGAGGTAGCTGCTCAGCTTGTGTCCGAATGCCCCTCTGTGTCCAGGGAGGCTCCCAGTAGTGGGATGCCTCGGGGGCCTTGAGGTTTCTCATATTATGGAGGTGTGTGGCCAAAAGAATGGACACAGTTTCCCAGGAGAGAGCAGGCACGGTCCTGTGGTATGGCTCCAGTGGACCCAACCTAGAGGCTGTGTTTGCCCGGGCTGTGGGGACAGATGTCTGAAAAAGCAAACTTGGCTCAGTTAGGGGCCAAGGTAATGGCAGGCCTGATCTCCAGTCCGTGAGGGGAGATCCTCTGGATATCAAAGGAGGGCAAGTGGGAGGCAGTCGCTCAGGCTTTTGTCTCTGGGTGTTGCGTTCACAGTGGCCGATCAGGGTAGGGGTTGCTTCAGGGCCCGAGGAAGAGCCTTCCTCTCGGGGGATTGTCCAAGCTCCCAAGTGTTTGGGTTCAATCTGTGGGAAGGGAAGAGTACTGTTTTCTGTCACAGGGGACCCCCCCCCAGGAGAGGGACTCTAGAGCACAGCAGTGGACTCCCTTAACTGGAATACACACCATCTAATTAGTCCTGGGTGCCTATGGGCATGGCAAGCCACATATGCGGGCTCTTGGTCCAGTCACTGAGAGGCGTTACTTGAATAAGGTACTCACGCTGAGGGTCACCATGTGTGTTTGTGCCCAAGGCGGCCCTCACGCATGGGCGTGGCCTCATGGGCCATGCCGTTTTCCTCACACTGAAGGTTTGACTCACTGCCAGCAGCAAGGTTTCTTGCCATGGGGAAGGAGGGGTTCTGACTTGTGCATCCGGTTACCCCTGTGCAGGGATTGGAGATAAGGTCTAGGTTCCGATGACTGAAAACCCAGGTTGGGATTGGATGGTGGCCTAAGGCAGTGGCGGGTCCAATGTGCTGGGTGTGCAGCCAGCTGTGTCGGTGTCTGTTGGAAGGTCTGGGCTCAGGCTATTTTTGACAGAGCATCAGCGTTTAAGGTAGCCTATGCAATTGGGGTGTTGCCGAGGGCCAAGCAGTTTGATCCTCATTTGGGGTTGCTGGGCAGCACCATAGACAATGTTTTTCTCCTGGGAGGCAAGCAGAGTGCTTCATTGTGGCCCAAGAATTCCCAGGAGGGAGGTTTTGTGGGCCAGGAGTGTGGAGGACGGAAGTCTGAAAACACAAGCTAGGGTGAGGATTGGAGCCAAGGGCAGAGCAGGCCCTCTCTGCAGAGGCTGAAACAAAATCTCCTGCATCTGAAGTCAGGCTGAGGATCAGACGTTGGCTGAGGCTGGAGTATGTGTCCATGATGGCACCTTCATGAAGCGGGGGCCTCATGAGGACAAGGAAGTTTTCCCACGCTGAGTTTGGAGGTTGCCCCAAACCACAAGGTTTCCTTCTGCGGGACATTCGAGTCCTGTTGCATGGCTCCAGGACATACCCTACGGAAGGACTGGAGAGCAGGGTTCGAAGGATGGATCCCTGTACAGCATGCCTCGGGTTCCCATTGGCCATTAGCCACAAGATATGTTTGATCTGCTGCCTCTGGGGCACGCTACCCAGGGGGCTGAGTTGAAATGGCCTCTCCTGAGGATGCGTCATAATGTGAGATTGGGTCAATGGAGACCTTGGAATGTGCTGGTTGTTCAGTGGCCCTGCGGAACTCTCCTACATGAAGTGTTTGATATATCCCCAGTAAGAAAGCTCCCCATGTGGAGACGAGAGAGGTTTGGTTTGGTGCCTCAGAAAAGCCCCATGTGCTAGTCTACGAAAACAGTCCTCTGAGGACGGACACATGGAAACCAAAGCTAAGGTTCAGATTAGGGCCTGGGGACCTGTCCATTTCAACCTTCTGTCTCTGGGGACACTCTCTGAGAGTCTAAGTGGAGATGGTTGCTCCGCTGGTGTCAGAGAGCCAATCTTAGTCCAGGGTGGCCTACACTATTGATGGCCTCAGGGGCCTTGGAGCTTTTCCCTAACCTGTAGGGTTTTGGTCAATGGATTGGGCACAATTTCCTTGGAGAGGGCAGGCACAATCTTTCGCTGTGGCTCCAGAGGCCCTAGCCTGGAGGTAGTGTGGGTCCAGGCTGTGGACACAGAAGTCTGAAAACACAAACTCAGCTTATGCGTGGTGCCTAGGGTATGGCAGGCCGGATGTACAGCCCGAGAGGGAGCTCCTGGGCCTCTGAAACAAGGGCGAGTGGGAGGCGTTCCTTCAGGCTTTTGTCTCTGGATGTTGTGTCCGGGATAGCCGTGGATTGGAGGGGTGGCCTCAGCGACTATTGAGGAGTATCCCTCTCTGGGGATTTGTCCCAGCTCCTAAAAGATTGGGGTCATTTTGTGGGAAGGGTGGAGTCGTGTTGTCTGGCTCATGTGTCTACACAAAAAGGGATTCGAGAGCAGAGAACCAGGTACGTGTGGGACGAATGGAAATCTCAAACACTCGTGAGGATTGGGTGCATAGGGGCTTGGCAAGCCCCATATGCGGGCTCTTGGTCCAGGCCATGAGAGGCCTTGCTTTGACTTGGGGCTCACGCTGAGGGTCACAGTGTGAATCTGTGCCCAAGCAGCAATCACGTTTGGGCGTGGCATCAGGGGACATGAAGGTTTCTCCCACACTGAAGGTGTGACTCTATGTCAAGAGCAAGCTTTACAGCCATGGGGAAGGAGGAGTTCTGTTTTGTTCTTGCGATCCCCAGCTGTGTGGAGAATTGATATAATGTCTAGGTTCAGATATCTGAAAACCAAGGTTAGGAAGAGGTGAAGGTATAAGACCATGGCGTGTCCGAAGTGCTGGGTGTGCGGCCAGCTGTCTCCTTGTCTGTCTGGACGTCTGGCTTCAGGCTTTGTCAGACAGAGCATGAGTGCCCAGAGCAGACTATCCAGTTCGGGGACCGTCGAGGCCCGAGCAGGTTGATCCTATCTGGGTTTACTGAAGAGCCCCACATGGAAACGTTTTTCTTTCGTTGGGCAGACACTGGGCTGGGTTGTGGTTCTGGAGTTCCTAGTCCGGAGGGCTTGTTTGCCAGGAGTGTGAGGAAGGAAGTCTGAAAACACAAGCTAGCCTGAGGATTGGGACCGAGGGCAGAGCAGGCCCACTCTGCAGAGGCTGTATTGAGATCTCCTGCACTGAGGTCATGTCAATTATGAGACGTGCCTCAGGCTAGAATTTTTGTCCAGCATGGCCTCTTCCTGAAGGGTGTGGGGGCTTCATGAGGCCAGGGAAGTTTGCCTACGATGGGATTTGTGAACTACTCCAAACCTCAAGGTTTCCTTCTGCACGACAGTCGAGTCCTATTGGATGGTTCCAGGAGGCCCCATACGGAAAGACTCGTGAGCAGGTGTCTAAGCATGGATTCCTGGGAACGCCACTTCATATTCCCACTCTTTAGTCAGGACAAGGCAGGCTCAATCTGCGGGCTCCTGGGTGAGCTACCCAGAGGGGAGAGTTGAAATGGACTCCCCTGAAGATGAGTCCTATTGTGGCTTGGTGGCCTGGGAGACCTTTGAATGTGGAGGTGGCTCAGGGACTCTGCAGGATTCTCCAACATGAGGTGTTTGACACGGCTCCAACAAGGAAGCTTCCCATGTGGAGACGAGAGAAGTTCTGTTCAGTGCCTCAGGAAAGCCCCATATCCTGTTCTTCGAACCAAAGCCTCTGAGGAGTGACCCCTGGAAACCAACGCAAGAGTTGAGATTAGGGCCTAAGGGCCTGGCCGGCTCAACCTTCTTTCTCTGTTGATATCTGTGTGCAAGCCTTCGTGTTAGTAGCAGCTCAGGTTGTGTCTGAATGCCCCTGTATGTCCAGGGAGGCTCCCCGTACTGGGATGTCCTCGGGGGCCTTGAGGTTTCTCATATTCTGGAGGTGTGTGGCCAAAGGAATGGACACAGTTTCCCAGGAGAGAGGAGGCACGGTCCTGTGGTATGGCTCCCGAGGACCCAGTCTAGAGGCTGTGTTTGCCAGGGCTGTGTGGACAGTTGTCTGAAAAAGCAAACTTGGCTCAGCTAGGGGCCAAGGTAATGGCAGGCCTGATCTCCAGTCCGTGAGAGGAGATCCTCTGGATATCAAAGGATGGCAAGTGGGAGGCAGTTGCTCAGGCTTTTGTCTCTGGGTGTTGCGTTCACAGTGGCCGTTCAGGGTAGGGGTTGCTTCAGGGCCCGAGGAAGACCCATACTCTCGGGGGATTGTCCAAGCTCCCAAGTGTTTGGGTTCAATCTGTGGGAAGGCAAGAGTACTGTTTTCTGTCACAGGGGACCCCCACGAGAGGGACTCTAGAGCACAGTAGTGGGTTCCCTCAACCTGAATACACACCATCTATTTAGTCCTGGGTGCCTATGGGCATGGCAAGCCACATATGCGGGCTCTTGGTCCAGTCACTGAGAGGCGTTACTTGAATAAAGTACTCACGCTGAGGGTCACCATGTGTGTTTGAGCCCAAGGCGGCCCTCACGCATGGGCGTGGCCTCATGGGCCATGCCGTTTTCCCCTACACTGAAGGTTTGACTCACCTCCAACAGCAAGGTTTCTTGCCATGGGGAAGGAGGGGTTCTGACTTCTGCATCCGGTTACCCCTGTGCAGGGATTGGAGATAAGGGCTAGGTTCCGATGACTGAAAACCCAGGTTGGGAATGCATGGTGGCCTAAGGCAGTGGCGGGTCCAATATGCTGGGGTGCAGCCAGCTGTGTCGGTGTCTGTTGGAAGGTCTGGGCTCAGGCTATTTGTGACAGAGCATCAGTGTTTAAGGTAGCCTATGCAATTGGGGTGTTGCCGAGGGCCAAGCAGTTTGGCCCCAGAATTCCCAGGAGGGTGGGTTTGTGGGCCCGGAATGTGAGGACAGAAGTCTGAAAACACAAGCTAGGATGAGGATTGGAGCCAAGGGCTGAGCAGGCCCACTCTGCAGAGGCTGAATCAAAATCTCCTGCATCTGAAGTCAGGCTGAGGATCAGACGTTGGCTGAGGCTGGAGTATGTGTCCATTATGGCACCTTCATGAAGCCGGGGCCTCATGAGGCCAAGGAAGTTTTCCCACGCTGAGTTTGGAGGTTGCCCCAAACCTCAAGGTTTCCTTCTGCGGGACATTCGAGTCCTGTTGCATGGCTCCAGGACATACCCTACGGAAGGACTGGAGAGCAGGGTTCGAAGGATGGATCTCTGTACAGCATGCCTCGCATTCCCATTGGCCATTAACCACAAGATATGTTTGATCTGCTGCCTCTGGGACACGCTACCCAGGGGGCTGAGTTGAAATGGCCTCTCCTGATGATGCGTCTTAATGTGCGTTTGAGTCACTGGAGACCTTGGAATGTGCTGGTTGTTCATTGGCCCTGTGGAACTCTCCTAACTGAAGGGTTTGATACGTTCCCATTAAGAAAGCTCCCCATGAGGAGACGAGAGAGGTTTGGTTTGGTGCCTCAGAAAAGCCCCGTGGGCTGGTCTACGAAAACAGTCCTCTGAGGATGGACACATGGAAACCAAAGCTAAGGTTCAAATTAGGGCCTGGGGGCCTGTCCATTTCAACCTTCTGTCTCTGGGGACACTGTCTGAGAGTCTAAGTGGAGATAGATGCTCCGCTGGTGTCAGAGAGCCCTTCTTAGTCCAGGGTGGCCTACACTATTGATGGCCTCAGGGGCCTTCGAGCTTTTCCCTAACCTCTAGGGTTGTGGTCAATGGATTGGGCACACTTTCCTTGGAGAGGGCAGGCACTATCTTTCGCTGTGGCTCCAGAGGCCCTAGCCTGGAGTTAGTGTGGGTCCAGGCTGTGGGCACAGAAATCTGAAAACACAAACTCAGCTTATGCTTGGCGCCTAGGGTATGGCAGGCCAGATGTACAGCCCGAGAGGGAGCTCCTGGGCCTCTGAAACAAGGGCGAGTGGGAGGCGTTCCTTCAGGCTTTTGTCTCTGGATGTTGTGTCCGGGATAGCCGTGGATAGAATGAGGGCCTCAGGACTGTGGACGAGTATCTCTCTCTGGGGATTTGACCCAGTCCCAAGAGTTTGGGGTCATTTTGTGGGAAGGGTGGAGTCGTGTTGTCTGATTCATGTGTCTCTCCAAGAAAGGGATTCCAGAGCAGAGCCCCAGGTACGGGCTGGGCAACTGGTAAACTCAAACACTGGTGAGGATTGAGTGTATAGGGGCTTGGCAAGCCCCATATGCGGGCTCTTGTTCCAGGCCCTGACAGACCTTTCTTTGACATGGGGCTCATGCTGAGGGTCACAGTGTGAATTTGTGCCCAAGCAGCAATCACGTTTCGGCGTGGCATCAGGGGCCATGAAGGTTTCTCCCACCCTGAAGGTGTGACTCCATGCCAAGAGCAAGCTTTACAGTCATGGGGAAGGAGGAGTTCTGTTTTATGCCTGCGATACCCAGTTGTGTGGAGAATTGATATAATGTCTAGGTTCAGATATCTGAAAACCAAGGTTAGGAAGAGGTGACGGCATAAGACCATGGCGTGTCTGAATTGCTGTGTATGCGGCCAGCTGTCTCCTTGTCTGTCTTAACGTCTGGCTTCAGGCTGTGTCAGACAGAGCATGAGTGCCCAGAGCAGCCTATCCAGTTCGGGGAACGTCGAGGCCCGAGCAGGTTGATCCTCATCTGGGTTTTCTGGGGAGCCCCACGGGGAAACGTATTTCTTCCGATGGGCAGACACTGGGCTGGGTTGTGGTTCTGGAGTTCCTAGTCCGGAGGGCTTGTTTGCCAGGAGTGTGAGGAAGGAAGTCTGAAAACACAAGCTAGCATGAGGTTTGAGACCGAAGGCATGGCAGGCCCACTCTGCAGAGGCTGAATCGATATCTCCTGCTCTGAGGTCATGTCAACTATGAGACGTGCCTCAGGCTAGAGTTTTTGTCCAGCATGGCCTCTTCCTGAAGGGTGTGAGGGCTTCATGAGGCCAGGGAAGTTTGCCTACGATGGGATTTGTGAACTACCCCAAACCTCAAGGTTTCCTTCTGCACGACTGTCGAGTCCTATTGGATGGTTCCAGGAGGCCCCAAATGGAAAGACTCGAGAGCAGGTGTCTAAGCATGGATGCCTGGGAACGCCACCTCATATTCCCACTCTTTATTCAGGACAAGGCAGGCTCAATCTGTGGGCTTGGGGTGAGCTACCCAGAGGGGAGAGTTGAAATGGACTCTCCTGAAGATGAGTCCTACTGTGGCTTGGTGGCCTGGGAGACCTTGGAATGTGGAGGTGGCTCAGGGACTCTGCAGGATTCTCCAACATGAGGTGTTTGACACGGCTCCAACAAGGAAGCTTACCATGTGAAGACGAGAGGTGTTCTGTTCAGTGCCTCAGGAAAGCCCCATATCCTGTTCTTCGAACCAAAGCCTCTGAGGAGTGACACCTGGAAACCAAAGCAAGAGTTGAGATTAGGGCCTAAGGGCCTGTCCGGCTCAACTTCTATCTCTGTTGACGTCTGTATGCATGCCTTCGTGGAGGTAGCTGCTCAGGTTGTGTCCGAATGCCCCTGTGTGTACAGAGAGGCTCCCCGTACTGGGATGTCCTCGGGGGCCTTGAGGTTTCTCATATTCTGGAGGTGTGTGGCCAAAGGAATGGACACAGTTTCCCAGGAGAGAGCAGGCACGGTCCTGTGGTATGGCTCCAGAGGACCCAGCCTAGAGGCTGTGTTTGCCAGGGCTGTGGGGACAGATGTCTGAAAAAGCAAACTTTGCTCAGGTAGGTGCCAAGGTAATGGCAGGCCTGATCTCCAGTCCGTGAGGGGAGATCCTCTGGATATCAAAGGAGGGCACGTGGGAGGCAGTTGCTCAGGCTTTTGTCTCTGGGTGTTGCTTTCACAGTGGCCGTTCAGGGTAGGGGTTACTTCAGGGGACGAGGAAGAGCCTTCCTCTCGGGAGATTGTCCAAGCTCCCAAGTGTTTGGGTTCATTCTGTGGGAACGGAAGAGTATTGTTTTCTGCCACAGGGGACCCCCTATGAGAGGGAATCTAGAGCAAAGCAATGGGATCCCTCAACTGGAATACACACCATCTAGTAATTCTGGGTGCCTATGGGCATGGCAAGCCACATATGCGGGATCTTGGTCCAGTCAATGAGAGGCGTTACTTGAATAAGGAACTCACGCTGAGGGTTACAATGTGTGTTGGTGCCCAAGGCGGCCCTCACGCATGGTCGTGGCCTCATGGGCCCTGCCGTTTTCTCCTACACTGAAGGTTTGACTCACTGCCAGCAGCAAGGATTCTTGCCATGGGGAAGGAGAGGTTTTGACTTGTGCATCAGGTTCCCCCCTGTGCAGATATTGGAGATAAGGTCTAGGTTCCGATGACTGAAAACCCAGGTTGGGAATGGATGGTGGTATAAGGCAGTGGCGGGTCCAATGTGCTGGGTGTGCAGCCAGCTGTGTCGGTGTCTGTTGGAAGGTCTGGGCTCAGGCTATTTGCGACAGAGCACCTGTGTTTAAGGTAGCCTATGCAATTGGGTTTTTGCCGAGGGCCAAGCAGTTTGATCCTCATTTGGGGTTGCTGGGCAGCACCATAGACAATGTTTTTCTCCTGGGAGGCAGGCAGAGTGCTTCATTGTGGCCCCAGAATTCCCAGGAGGGAGGTTTTGTGGCGCAGGAGTGTGAGGACGGAAGTCTGAGAACACAAGCTAGGGTGAGGATTGGAACCAAGGGCAGAGCAGGCCCACTCTCTAAAGGCTGAATTAAAATCTCCTGCATCTGAAATCAGGCTGAGGATCAGACGTTGGCTGAGGCTGGCGTATGTGTCTATGATGGCACCTTCATGAAGCGGGGGCCTCATGAGGCCAAGGAAGTTTTCCCACGCTGAGTTTGGAGGTTGCCCCAAACCACAAGGTTTCCTTCTGCGGGACATTCGAGTCCTGTTGCATGGCTCCAGGACATACCATACGGAAGGACTGGAGAGCAGGGTTCGAAGGATGGATCCCTGTACTGCATGCATCGCATTCCTATTGGCCATTAGCCACAAGATATGTTTGATCTGCTGCCTCTGGGGCACGCTACCCAGGGGGCTGAGTTGAAATGGCCTCTCCTGAGGATGCGTCATAATGTGCGTTTGGGTCCATGGAGACCTTGGAATGTGCTGGTTGTTCAGTGGCCCTGCGGAACTCTCCTACCTGAAGGGTTTGATACATCCCCAGTAAGAAAGCTCCCCATGTGGAAACGAGAGAGGTTTGGTTTGGTGCTTCAGAAAAGCCCCATGTGCTGGTCTACGAAAACAGTCCTCTGAGGACGGACACATGGAAACCAAAGCTAAGGTTCAGATTAGGGCCTGGGGACCTGTCCATTTCAACCTTCTGTCTCTGGGGACACTGTCTGAGAGTCTAAGTGGAGATAGTTGCTCTGCTGGTGTCAGAGAGCCCCTCTTAGTCCAGGGTGGCCTACACTATTGATGGCCTCAGGTGCCTTGGAGCTTTTCCCTAACCTGTAGGGTTGTGGTCAATGGATTGGGCACACTTTCCTTGGAGAGGGCAGGCACAATCTTTCGCTGTGGCTCCAGAGGCCCTAGCCTGGAGATTGTGTGGGTCCAGGCTGTGGGCACAGAAGTCTTAAAACACAAACTGAGCTTATGAGTGGCGCCTAGGGTATGGCAGGCCGGATGTACAGCCAGAGAGGGAGATCCTGGTCCTCTGAATCAAGGGCGAGTGGGAGGCGTTCCTTCAGGCTTATGTCTCTGGATGTTGTGTCCGGGATAGCCGTGGATTGGAAAGGTGGCCTCAGGGACTACGGAGGAGTATCCCTCTCTGGGGTTTGTCCCAGCTCCCAAGAGTTTGGGGTCATTTTGTGGGAAGGGTGGAGTCGTGTTTTCTGGCCCATGTGTCTCTCCAAGAAAGGGATTCCAGAGGAGAGCCCCAGGTACGGGCGGGGTCACGGGAAAACTCAAACACTGGTGAGGATTGGGTGTATGGGGGCTTGGAAAGCAAGCATGAGCGGGGCCTCATGGGCCACACTGGTTTCAACTACACTGAACGTTGGACAACATGCCAACCACAAGGTTTCTTGCCCTGGGGAAGGAATTCTGATTTCTGCATTACGTTCAGGCCTGGGCAGTGAATAGAGATAAGGTCTAGGTTCTGAAGCCTGAAAACCGAGATGGAAAGAGATGACGTCCTAAGGCCATGGCGGCTCGATGTGCTCAGTGTTCGGCCAGCTGTCTTGGTGGGACCAGGAGGTCTAGGCTCAGGCTGTGTCAGAAAGGGCATTAGTGCACTGGTCAGCCTATGTATTTGGGGTACAGCCAAGGTAGGTGCAGGTTGATCCTCACTTGGGGTTACTTGGTAGCCCCAGAGGGCAATGTTTTTCTTTCAGAGGGGAGGAAGAGTGCTGCTTTGTAGTTCTGGATTGCCAAATTGGAGGGCTTCTGGGCCAGTAGTCTGAGGACAGAAGTCTGAGAACACAAGCTAGGCTTAGGTTTCTGAGTGAGGACATGGCAGGCACAATCTACAGAACTGAATAGAGATCTCGTGCATCTGAAGTCAGGGCGAGGATCAGACGATCGCTCAGGTTGGAGTTTCTGACCCTGATAGCCCCTTCATGAAGGGGGGCATCACGAGGCCATGGCGGTTTTCCCACAATGGGAATTGTGAGAAGCTCCAAACTGCAAAGTGTCTTCTACAGGACAATTGAGACCTGTTGTTGGCTCCAGGCTAATGATTCTGAGCAGGGTTCTAAGGATGAATGGCTGGGTAGCCCACCTCGCATTCCAATTGTCTCCTAGCAACAAGACAGGTTAGTTCTGCTGGATCTAGGGGAGAAACCGAGGAGGCTGAGTTGAAATGGACTCTCCTGTGGATGGGTCCTAACGTGCTTTTGTGTCTATGGAGACCTTGGAATGAGGCGGTGGAACTGGGGCCCTGAAGGGTTCTCCTAAACAGAGCCTTTGAAAACAGCTCCAACGTGCAAGTTTACCATGTGTAGATGAGATGTTTTCTGACGGGTGAGTCAAGAAACAGCCATTGCTGGTTTTGAAATTCAGGCCTCTGAGAAGAGATGCCTGGAAACCAAAGCAATGGATATGATTAGTGACTAGGGGCCTGTTCTTTCCTTTTTACCTCTGGGGACATCTGTCTATGGGTCTGAGTACAGGTAGGTGCTCAGATGGGCTCAGATTGCCCCTGTTTGACCTGGGAAGCCACCACTAATGAGATGGATCAGGGACTTTGGAGGTTTATCCTATTAGAAGGGATGTGGCCATTGGAATGGGCACACACAATTCCCTTGGAGAGGGCAAGTACAGTCCTCAGGTTTGGCTCCAGGGGCCTGAGCCTGTAGGTTGTGTAGGCCAGGGCTGTTTGGACAGTTGTCTGAAAACACAACTTGGCTTATTGTCGCTCTCGACCCGCAAGAACGACCCGCAGACGAGATGAGTGGCAAACTTCTTTATTGACAGTCTTCAGCCCCGGGACCCCGTACAAGGATTATAGCCCCAAATTATAGAACACAGCGGATAGAAAGCAACCAATCACCACATAACACGACTAGTATAACATCCAATCAGAAGGGATACAGATGAATTCAGTCCGGAGCATGCAAGGTGCTCGTGTCTAATGACGTGAGCTCCCGAAACTTATTGTTCACTTACTCCTGTGCCTTTCCCATGGTCCCTGGTTATTCTTATACTAGTCCCAATACTTCAGTACAGGTTGTGCGTCACCCTTGAGCGCCCCCACATAAACATTCACCTGCCCTTCTCCTCAAACCTCGCCTAGTACGTGACTCCTTGCTTCTGCTGCATGGCTCTCCACAGCTCCCCCTTTTTGTATTTTTATATGGCAGGGATCGTGCCTGTCTTAGGTTGCCAATCCTCAACACACATGCTTACCCGTCATCGGGTACTCCCCTTCACCGAGGAGCCCCTGTCTTAGGTTGCTAAGGTGAGGGATCAGTCTTACCCGTCTTTGGCTACCGACCCAGCATACAGCCATATTCAGGGGGAGGCATCAATTACTAGCTCCTTTTAGGCAGCAAAGCCAGTTTTGAGACGCTTGAGGCAGCAGGGTACTAGCTATGGTGGGAGCACCCCATAATCAGGGTTGCCGTGCAGTTTTGTCACGAGCAGCCCGTTGCTGATTCCGCTCAATGGCTCGCACGTTATATAATTCTGTAAGCATGAATTTCACCACACAGGGAAAGAGGCACATGAATAAAAGCATAAGTATTAACACTCCTATAATAGAGCCTATAGCATACCAAGTACGTGATAGCGAAGGAATATGAGAAAATAGCGAATTTACAAAATTGTCAGCAAGCTGAGCCACGGGCAGTTTGGCATGCGGAGCTTCTGCAATATCTAAAATCTCTTGATGTAACTGCAGCAAGTCAATGTACACATTAGAGTTAGACCATACCCCTTCAAGGTGGTACAACACTCGACCCCAGGAAGTTTCTGTGATGTTATAGCGCTTGGGGGTGACACAGATCCAATGGTAGTCACTATGGCATTGGATCCTAGTTCGCAATTTCAAACTTTGAAGTTCGTCCCCCAGAAACTTCACAGCGTCATATAAGGCATTTAATCTGGTTTCAACCCTTTTGTCTATATCCTCTTGTGTTCCCAAGGCCATAGAAGTATTATGTGCCAGATGATCTACAGTATCTGCAGCTTGCACTGCTTGAGTTAAAGAAATAGATGCAGTAACAGTCATAGCAATTATCGTTATAAGAGAAACTATACCTAAGATCAACAAACCTAATTCTCGTCTAGGCCGACTAAGGGCATTCTGTACCCGATCCCACAATTCTAACCCAGGGTTAGAGTACCATGGCTTAGATATATTAACAGGAAGCATGATAAAGGGGGGTTGTCGAACTACTAATACACTATCATCTACCGAGACACCCTGAATGCAGTTAGTTAAAGTACAATTCTGACAGAGCAGGTGATATGTAGCTTCATCTTTTTTAATAGCGAGATTCCCCACTAGCAGCATAAAAGGTCTAGGCACACACGCTTGAGGGTATCTATCCTCTGGATCCTGGGGCCCCTTGTTCCAACGAACTGCTTTACCAAAAGCGGCTAAAAGCTTCCATAATTCCGTTTGTACTGGATACCCCCTTGGTGGAGCAAGTATAGGAGGTACTTTTGGCTTATAAAACCGGGTAGGTGCCCCAGGTCCCCAATCTAAAAGTGTAAATCCCTCCTCAAGGGTGTAAGCAGTGGCCTTCTTTTCCACACATAACCTCCAGGGAACGTCTATTCATTTAGATATTCCCAACTGAGCTGCACATAATGGGATATCCCGGGGAATCTTACCTATTGATGGTGCGTGGCCAGCAGTTAACCCTGCTATGGTTACATCATTATATTGAAGTAGTGTAAACACCCACAAGCAATGTGGTAGTCTACCATTCATGGTGAAACACATAGGATACATATCAGAATAGCCCCTATAAGAAATGTTTGCCTGCTGCGGCTGAAGATGTACCGAGGAAGGCGGTCCTAGCAGGGCAGTGTCATTAACATAAACAGGGACAGAGCTCATATCCCAACTCACAGGTTGTAACAAAGGCGGATCAGGCACGCATGCCCAATATACAGAACCTTGAGCTGACAATATTTGCATACAAACAAGCAGTAGTGACAGATATGAGTCCAGAAGAGAAAAATGCACTCTATGCTGAGTCATTTGAAGAAGAGCTTGAAGCTGGGTAGTCTCTTGTTTCGGCCACAGTTGGATTGGTTCCGGATTCACGGGGGCAGGCTGCAGGACGATCGTCGTCACTGCCATCCGCAGTAGCAGCATCTTCCACAGGTTCCACGGCCACCAGCCTGGTGAGACGTTCTGGTACCCAGAGTGGAGTGGCGCATCCTATGGGAAAACACAAAGGGAACCTCGGTGCCATCGGAGCACCGGGTCAGGGCCCTTCCATGAACCAGTAAGGACATCCTTCCACTTCACCATAGATTGCTGCGTTTTCTGTTGGCCCCAATGGCGCTCCGCAGCTGAAACGCCATCCTTGTCAAGCGTAAGAAAATTTAAAATAAAAGTGGTCAAGTTGGCAAGGTCTGTAGGCGTGTGATGCTCCTCTCCAATTCCCCCTTTTTGTATTTTTTGCAAGGTAGTTTTAAAGGTCAGGTGAGTGCGCTCTATGACACCCTGGCCTCGAGGGCTGTAAGGAATGCCTGTAACATGGTGAATATTATAACAGGCTAGAAAGTTTGAAAAGCTTTTAGAAGTATAAGCAGGAGCATTGTCTGTTTTTAACTGTTTAGGCACTCCCCAGCAGGCAAAGCTGCGCAGGCAATGAGATATCACGTTTTTAACATTTTCCCCTCGCAGGGGGGTTGCACTAACGACCCCTGAGCAAGTATCCACACTCACATGAACGTACTTTTGTTGCCCAAAGGAAGGTACATGTGTTACATCCATCTGCCACAAATGGTTAGGCAATAGCCCTTTAGGGTTTACCCCTAAGGAGGGCATGGGCAAGTGCACCACACAATTGCCACAAGACTTTACGATATCTCGTGCGTCAGCTCTGGAGATATGAAAGCGTGCCTTTAATGTTTGGGCATTCACATGCCATTTATCATGATATCTTTTAGCATCTTCTAGAGCACTGCAAACATAAAAGCGCGCAGCTGCATCAGCCATTCGGTTTCCCTCAGCCATAGGTCCTGGAAGGTCTGAATGTGCTCTAAGATGTCCAATATAAAAAGGGGCACCACGGGAGAGTATAAGGTGTTGCAATTCAGCCAGCAGGGAGGAAATTTCTGACTGGCTGGCTGAGATAATAGCAGTTTCTATAGACCTGGTGGCTGCAACTGCATATTTGCTATCTGAGATAATATTAATAGGTTGATTTAGAAACCTTTGTAAAACACACATAATCACCAACAATTCTGTTCTCTGAGCTGAAGTCGAGGGCACAACAACAGGAATTATTTTTCTTTCTACCACATAAGCGCCAGTTCCTGATTTACTGCCATCTGTAAATACTGTGAGGGCCCCGATTAATGGCTCCAATCGACAGGATTTAGGCCAAATAAGGGGTGTATTCTTATAAAACTCAATGAGAGGGTGTGAGGGATAATGATTATCAAACGTAACAGGATAAGCAACTGTTAGAATGGCCCAATCGTCATTTTCATGCGTTAAAATGCTTATTTGGGTTTTATCATAAGGGATTATACAAACATCGGGCAGTTTCCCGAGGACCTGTATGCTGGCTTTAAAGGCTTTATTTGCCACTGTAGCTACAGCCGTAGCATACGGGGTGATGACACGGCTAAGATTATGGGGTAGATAAATCCATAGTAGGGGTCCTCCTTGCCATAAGGCCCCCGTGGGTGATCCCGGGGATGGGATAATTATGACACTTATAGGCTTTTCCGGGTTACACCTATCTGCTGCTGTTAAAGCTAGCCTGCTTTCAACTAACTGTAATGATTTAATAGCAGCTGGAGTGAGTACTCTTGGGGAGTCTAATGCAGGGTCCCCAGGCAGAATATCGAATAAAGGTTTCAGCTCTGCAGTAGTAATTTTTATGTATGGTCGAATCCAGTTAATGTCCCCTAAAAGTTTTTGGAAATCATTCAGTGTATGCAAGTGATCTCTACGGATTTGAATTAGCTGAGGCTTTACTGACGTTTTAGAGAGCTGCATACCAAGGTAATTTTGTAGGTCTCCTGCTTGGATCTTTTCAGGGGATATAGTTAGACCCCATTTTGCTAACTGTTTCTGTAGGAAGGTTAGAGCTGAAGGAAGAGACCTCTCATTTGGTCCACAAATCAAGATATCATCCATATAATGATAACAAAGCAAGTCTGGAAATGCTTTTCGGAAAGACTCTAGTGCTTGGCTTACATATAACTGACACAAGGTGGGGCTATTGGCCATCCCCTGAGGGAGTACTTTCCATTCATACCTTTGATCTGGCTCAGCATGATTAATTGATGGCAGAGTAAATGCAAAGCGCTCTGTATCTGCAGGGTGTAGTGGAATGGAAAAGAAACAGTCTTTGATGTCAATTACAATAGAAGGCCAGTTTTTTGGCAGCGCCGTCACGACTGGAAGCCCTAACTGAATGGGTCCCATGACCTGCATTTGATCATTAATCTGTCGCAGGTCATGTAGCAATCGCCAGTTGCCTGATTTCTTTCTTATTACAAATATGGGTGTATTCCACGGGGACGTGGATTTTTGAATATGCCCTGCTTTGAGTTGTTCTTGGACTAGCTCTTTTGCCGCTTGTAATTTATCTTTTGTTAAAGGCCACTGAGGCACCCAGCGCGGCTCTTGTGTTTTCCAAGTTATGCGAATTGCCTCAGTGGCCGCTAGGAAAAAACCTGACCTCCCATGGAAGGCGGATTGAGATCTCCCTGACCCTTGGTTCCGAGTCCTTGGCCAGGCTTATATCCCATGTTTCTCATCATGGTTTGGGAGGCCTCACTATATAGTTTTTCAGTAGTAAGTCTGATATCCATCTGCTCCAGCACATCGCACCCCCACAGAGAAACAGGGGTGGAACAGACATATGGTTGGAAAATGCCTTTATGTCCTTCCTCATCCTCCCAGTACAAAGATGCGGCACTAATATCAGGACTGGTAGCTATCCCTAGTCCTCGGAGGGTCTGGCTGGCCTTGACTAGAGCCCAGGCTTTAGGCCAATCTAGACAATTTATAATGCTTTTGTCTGCTCCTGTCTCTAGGAGCCCCCAGAATAGTTTACCCCTAATCTTTAATTTAAGCATAGGTCTCTCTTTCATGCTCATAGTAAGGCATGCGAGGGAAGATCCTGTGGATCCCAGGCCACCTTTTCTAGTCTGGCCTGTAGAGGGATATTTTTCATGATTACTAGGCAAAATCAAAAGCTGTGCAATTCTGTCCCCTGGATTTATAATATTAATTCCCTTAGGAGATGATATCAGAATTTTAACTTCCCCTTCAAAATCAGGGTCAATAACTCCCGGGTGGATTTGAAGTCCCCGCATAGTGGAAGAGCTTCTACCAAGAAGGAGTCCCACCGTTCCTCTTGGAGGCCCTCCAGACAGGTCAGATGGCACAGCCTGCACCCCCATTTCAGGTGTTAAGACCATTCGGGTGGTGGCACAGACGTCAAGTCCGGCGGAGCCTGTTGTGGCTCTCCTGGGTTTTGCAGGGTTTGACTCCCTTGTTCGGAAGGTGGAAAGGCCCATCGCGGTTTGACAGGCAGAGACATTGCCACCCCGTACATTTGCTTGTGGCCCCGGGGGGCTGGGCCCTGCCTCCCGTTTTTTGAACTCCCCCAATTATTAGATGGTAGGGGGTTGCCCTCAATATCAACTACGGAGCGACACTCATGTGCCCAGTGATTTCCTTTTCGGCATCGAGGGTATAGCTGGGGCTTGATGTTCTCAGGTGAACGACTAAAGGAGGTTTTCCCTCGCTGTGGACAATCTCTCTTTATGTGACCTTCCTGTCCGCATTGGAAACATTTCCTAGGGCGAGTGCCCTTTTGTCCCTGCATAACTTGTGCAAAAGCAGCGGCCATTACTTGTCCTTGTATTACTGGTCCCGTGATATCCCTACACACCTTAATATATGCAGAAAGATCCTTAGACTTCCAAGGCCTGATAGCTTCCCGGCACCATTTATTAGCATTTTCATATGCCAACTGTTTAACTAGTGGCATTGCTGACTCCACGTCCCCAAACATCCTGCCTGCCACCTGCATCAGCCTGTCCACAAAGTCAGCGTATGGCTCATTCGGTCCTTGAACAACCTTGGAAAGTTGACCCTGTAGGTCTCCAACACCCCTTAAAGTTTTCCATGCTCGGATGGCGGTGGTAGCAATTTGCTGATAGACCGCAGGAGGGTAATTGCTTTGTGCCTGAGCCCCAAGATATGGTCCTATGCCTAACAGCATATCTAAATCCCATTGAGGATTTCCAGCAGCAGTGTTTCTGCGTGCGGTATCCTGGAAATTGTCTTGATTTTGAATTTTCCATTCCAGATATTGCCCTCTGCTCAAAACTGCTCTGGCTAAATTAGTCCAATCCTCGGGGACAAGAAAAAGTGCCCCTAATGACTCCACAATGGATACTGTGAAAGCTGCTTGGGGTCCATAGGCACTAACTGCTTCCTTGAGTTGCTTTACCAGTTTAAAATCTAGTGGCTGGTGATACCTCCGCTGATTTTGATCTTCTAGTACTGGAAAAAACCCTTTTTCCGGGCCTAAGACCTCTCTCCAGTTTGCCGTGGTGCAGTCTGAGCAATGGCAGACTCTCGCACAGCCTGACCGATATGGCGGGGGCCACTCATAAGGTGGCGCCGTGGGGCTGGAATGAGGAGTCGGCGCATGGTCTGTTTTTGCTACCGACTGCGTTACAGCTATAGGCTTTGCCCCAGTGGGTAAGCCAAGAGCCTCTGGACTCTTTTTCTCCTTACCCCCTTTTAAATTTTGGGTTATTTCGTCTGAGAGTTCCTCCGAACTTTCACTGTCCACATCAGAACCCCGGGAGGACCCCTTGTGCGACTCTTCCTTTAACTGTTCTAAGATCTCCCCTCCTTGCTGCACCACCTGTTTTAGTCGTTCCCGGGAAGACTGTAACATACTTTCACAAGGGACCACACGGCAAGAGTTCCGGCAGTAACGGTGGGGCTTTGCCTCAAATCCTCCCCCAGATGTTCCCACTGAGGCACATTCAGAAGTCCCTCTTCTATAAACCAAGGGGCAATCTCCCCTACTTCTTTCAGAAAAGCACGAGCAGTCTTAGATTTTAAAGGGGTACCATTGGCTTTCAGTATATCTCTCAATGGACTTTCCATCTTATATATGGCTAATTCGTTTCCCATGCCGGAAACCTTACCCTCTTGAGGAACTTAAAGTATAGCCTCTTAATATCGTCCTCAGAGAATCCCCCCGTCTTAAGACAGGAAATAGGCACGCACTTTCCAAATCGTTGCTCTTACCCCAATCCTCGTTCTGCGTCCGGCGTCTCGGGTCCCGGGTTTCGGCACCAGATGTCTCTCTCGGCCCGCAAGAACGACCCGCAGACAAGGTGAGTGGCAAACATCTTTATTGACAATCTTCAGCCCCGGGACCCCGTACAAGGATTATAGCCCCAAATTATAGAACACAGCGGATAGAAAGCAACCAATCACCACATAACACGACTAGTATAACATCCAATCAGAAGGGATACAGATGACTTCAGTCCGGAGCATGTAGGGTGCTCGTGTCTAATGACGTGAGCTCCCGAAACTTATTGTTCACTTACTCCTGTGCCTTTCCCATGGTCCCTGGTTAATCTTATACTAGTCCCAATACTTCAGTACAGGTTGTGCGTCACCATTGAGCGCCACCACATAAACATTCCCCTGCCCTTCTCCTCAAGCCTCGCCTAGTACGTAACTCCTTGCTTCTGCTGCATGGCTCTCCAAAGCTTATGTTTCAGGTCATAGGTATGGCAGGACTTATCTACAGGCCATGAGGAGAACTTTTCGGGATTTGAGAAAAGGGCGAGTGTGAGGCTCTTGCTCAAGTTTTTGTCTCTGGATATCGTGTCACTCATGGTCGTGAAATTTCTGGGTGACTTCATGGGAAATGGACGAGTCTTACTCCCTGGTGGTTTGGCCCAGTCCAAAGCGTTTGGGGTCACTCTGTTGGATGGAAGAAGTCCGTTTGTTTTTTTTTTGATGTTGTTTTCTTTTTAACCTCAGGTGTCCCACCAAATGAGGGATTCCAGAGTAGTGCCCTGGGGGGGGGGGTGACCGGACAATCAGAAATCTGGTTAAAAATTGGGGCCTAGGGACATGTAAAGCCCATTATGACATCTAATGGTCCAGGCACTGAGAGGACTTAATAGAGGACAGGACTCATGCTGAGGGTCACAATGCGTGTTTATGCCCTAGTCGCACTCAAGAATGGGCGGGGCCTCAGGGTGAATGCTGGTTTCTCCTACACTGAACGTTGGACGACGTGCCAAACACAAGGTTTCTTACAATGGGTAAGGAGGTGTTCTGATATCTGCATCACACTCACCCCTGGGCAGTGATTGGAGATAATGTCTCGGTTCTGAGTCCTGAAAACTGAGGTAGGGAAGAGATGATGGCCTAAGTCCATGGCGGGTCTTATGTGCTCAGTGTGCGGTCTGCTTTCCAGGTGTTGGTCAGGAGGTCCAGGCTCAGGTTGTGTCCGACAGTGCATTAGTGCCCAGGTTAGACTATACAATTTGGGTAAAGTCGAGGTCTGTGGAGGTTTATCCTAATTGAAGGTGCCTGGGCAGCTCATGAGGCAATAATTTTTTTCAAGAGGGCAGGCAGAGTGCTGCATTGTGGTCCAGAATTGCCAAACTTGAGGGCTTCGGGGCCAGGAGTGTGAGGACAGAAGTCTGAGAAGACAAGCTAGACTTGGGTTTCAGGGCGAGGGCACGGCAGGTACCCCCTGCAGATCTGAACCAATACTCATGCATCTGAAGTCAGGGCGAGGATCAGAAGTTGGCTCAGGTTGGAGTTTCCGTGCATGACGGCCGCTTCAAGAAGGGAGCGGAATCTCGAGGCCATTGAGGTTTTCCCACGTTGGGAGTTGTGGGATGCCCCCTTCAAGGATTCCTTCTGCAGGACAATTAAGACCTGTTGGACAGCTCCAGGACATCCCATATGGAATGACTCCAGAGCACCGTTCGCGGATGGATGCCTGGGAAGCCCACCTCGCATTCCAATTGTCTCCTAGCAACAAGACAGTTTAGATCTGATGGCTCTTTGGGACAACCGGGGTGGCTGAGTTGAAATGGACTTTCCTGAAGATGGGTCCTAATGTGTTTTTGTGTCCATGAGGGCCCTGGAATGGGGCGGTGGCACCGGGACCCTGAAGTACTCTCCTATGCTTTGGACATGGCTCCCATGCACAGGTTTCCTTGTGGAGACGAGATGAATTCTGTTGGGTGCCTCAGCAAAACCCCTATGCTCGTATTGGAATCAGGCTTTTGAGGAGACATCCCTGTAAACCAAGGCAATGGATCTTATTATGGCCTAGGGTCCTGTCTGGTTCAATCTTCTCCTCCGGGGACATCCATTTATGGTATGAGTGGAGGTAGATTATCAGCTGGTGTCACAGCCCTTGTTTGTTCCGGGCGACCTACACTATTGGGATGGCCTCAGGGACTTTGGAGGTTTCTCCTAATTTGTACCATTTTCAACAATGGAATGGGCAGAATTCCCATGGATTGGTAGGCACAGTCCTAATGTGTGGCTCAGGGGGCCCCAGCTGGAGGGTGTGTGGCCCAGGACTTTGAGGACAGAAGTCTGAAAACACAAACTCAGCTTAGGTTTGGAGACGTAGTTATGGCAGGCCCGATCTACAAACCATGAGAAGAAATCTTCAGGATATGAAGAAAGTGCGAGTCTGAGGCACTTGCTCAGGTTTTTGTCTCTGGATTTTGTATCAGCGATGGCACAATCTACAGACCTGAATCGATATCTCTTGCATCTGAAGTCAGGGCGAGGATCAGACGATAGCTCATGTTGGTGTTTCTGTCCCTGATGGCCCCTTCAGGAAGGGGGGGAATCACGAGGCCATGGGGGTTTTCCCACGATGGGATTTGTGAGAAGCTCCAAACTGCAAAGTGTCTTCTGCAGGATAATTGAGACCTGTTGTTTGGCTCCAGGCCAATGATTCTGAGCAGGGTTCTAAGGATGCATGGCTGGGTAGCCCACGTCGCATTCCAATTGTCTCCTAGAAACAAGACAGGTTAGATATGCTGGATCTGGGGGAGCAACCGAGGAGGCTGAGTTGAAATGGACTCTTCTATGGATGGGTCCTAATGTGCTTTTGTGTCTATGGAGACCTTGGAATGAAGCGGTGGCACAGGGGCCTTGAAGGGTTCTCCTAAACAGAGGCTTTGACACAGCTCCAACGTGCAAGTTTCCCATGTGTAGATGAGATGTTTTCTGATGGGTGAGTCAAGAAACAGCCATATGCTGGTTTTTACATCCAGGCCTCTGAGGAGAGATGCCTGGAAACCAAAGCAATGGATATGATTAGTGCCTAGGGGCCTGTTCTTTCCTTTTTACCTCTGGGGACATCTGTCTATGGGTCTGAGTACATGTAGGTGCTCAGATGGGCTCAGATTGCCCCTGTTTTACCTGGGAAGCCACCACTAATGAGATGGATCAGGGACTTTGGAGGTTTATCCTATTAGAAGGGATGTGGCCATTGGAATGGGCACACACAATTCCTTTGGAGAGGGCAAGTACAGTCCTCCGGTTTGGCTCCAGGGGCCTGAGCCTGTAGGTTGTGTAGGCCAGGGCTGTTTGGACAGTTGTCTGTAAACACAAACTTGGCTTATGTTTCAGATCATAGGTATGACAGGACTTATCTACAGACCATGAGGAGAACATTTCGGGATTTGAGAGAAGGGCGAGTGTGAGGCTCTTGCTCAAGTTTTTGTCTCTGGATATCGTGTGACACATGGTCGTGAAATTTCTGGGTGACTTTATGGGAAATGGACGAGTCTTACTCCCTGGTGGTTTGGCCCAGTCCAAAGCGTTTGGGGTTACTCTGTGGGATGGAAGAAGACCGTTTTTTGTTGTTTTTTTTTTTTTTTGATGTTGTTTTTTTTTTAAACTTAGGTGTCCCACCAAATGAGGGATTCCAGAGTAGAGCTCTGGGGGGGTGTGTGAATGGACAATCAGAAATCTGGTTAAAAATTGGGTCCTAGGGAAATGTAAAGCCCATTATGACATCTAATTGTCCAGTCACTGAGAGGACTTAGTAGAGGACAGGACTCATGCTGAGGGTCACAATGCATGTTTATGCCCTTGTCGCACTCAAGAATGGGCAGGGCCTCAGGGTGAATGCTGTTTTCTCCTACACTGAACGTTGGACGACGTGCCAACCACAAGGTTTCTTACAATGGGTAAGGAGGTGTTCTGATTTCTACATCACACTCACCCCTGGGCAGTGATTGGAGATAATGTCTCGGTTCTGAGGCTTGAAAACTGAGGTAGGGAAGAGATGATGACCTAAGGCCATGGCGGGTTTTATGTGCTCAGTGTGCGGTCAGCTGCCTGGGTGTTGGTCAGGAAGTTCGTGCTCATGTTGTGTAGACAGTGCATTAGTGCCCAGGTTAGAGTGTATAATGTGGGTACAGTCGAGTGCCGTGTAGGTTTTCCGCATTTGAGGTGCCTGGGCAGATCATTAGGCAAGATATTTTTCTAGAGGGCAGGCAGATTGCTGCATTGAGTGTCCGGAATTGCCAAACGTGAGGGCTTCTGGGCCAGTAGTGTGAGGACAGAAGTCTGAGACCACAAGCTAGACTTGGGCTTCAGGCCGAGGGCAAGGCAGGTACCCCCTGCACATCTGAACCATTATCTCATGCATCTGAAGTCACGGCGAGGATCAGACGTTGGCTCAGGTTGTAGTTTCTGTGCATGACTGCCCCTTCATGAACAGAGAGGAATTTCAAGGCCATGGAGGTTTTCCCACGTTGGGAGTTGTGGGATGCCCCCTTCAAGGATTCATTCTGAGGCACAATTGAGATCTGTTTTGGCAGCTCCAGGACATTCTTCATGGAATGACTCCAGAGCACCGTTCGAGGATGGATGCCAGGGAACCCCGCCTCTCATTCCAATTGTCTCCTAGCAACAAGACAGTTGAGATAGGATGGCTCTGTGGGAGCAAACGGGGTGGCTGAGTTGAAATGGACTTTCTTGAGGATGGGGCCTAATGTGTGTTTGTGTTCATGAGGGCCTTGGAATGGGGCGGTGGCACCGGGACTCTGAAGTATTCTCCTAAGATTTTGACATAGGGCCCATGCACAAGTTTTCTCGTGGAGACGAGATTTTTTCTGATGGGTGCCTCAGGAAACCCCCTATGCTGGTATTGGAATCCCGGATTTTGAGGAGACATGCCTGTAAACCAAAGGAATGGATCCGATTATGGCCTAGGGTCCTGTCTGGTTCCATCTCCTTCTCTGGGTCATACATCTATGGTAAGAGTGGAGGTAGATGCTCAGCTGGTGTCAGACCGCCCATGTTTGTCCAAAGAGACGTCCATATTGGGATGGCCTCGGGGACTATGGAGGGTTCTCCTAATTTGTACAATTTTGGGTAATGGAATGGGCAGAATTCTCATGCATGGGGTAGGCACAGTCCTAATGTGTGGCTCCAGGAGCCCCAGCCTGGAGGGTGTGTGGCCCAGGACGTTGAGGACAGAAGTCGGAAAACACAAACTCAGCTTAGGTTTAGGGACGTAGGTATGGCAGGCACAATCTACAAACCATGAGAAAAACTTTTCAGGATACGAAGAAAGAGCGATTCTGAGGCGCTTGCTCAGGCTTTGGTCTCTGGATTTTGTGTCAACGATGGCCGTGGAATGTGGGGAGGCCTCATGGCCATGGACGAATCTTCCTCTCTGTGGATTTGGCGTGGTCCCAATTGTTTTTCGTCAATCTGTGGGATGGGAGGTCTCCTTTCAGGTTTGTTAACTCAGGTGTCCCAACCAAATAGGAATTCCAAAGCAGAGCCCTGGGGAAGAGTGAAGGGACAACCCAAACTATGGTTAAAATTTGGGGCCTAGGGGCATGGCAGGCCCCATATGCTGTCTCTTCATCCAGCCACTGAGAGGCCTTCCTTGAGGACTGGGCTCAGGCTGAGGGTCACAATGTGTGCTTGTGACCAATGTGGCCCGCGAGCATGGGCGGGTCCTCATGGGCCACACTGGTTTCTTTTACACTGAACTTTGGACAACATGGCAAACACAAGGTCTCTTGCCATGGGGAAGGAGTTCTGATTTCTGCATCATTTTCAACCCTGGTCAGTGGTTGGAGATAAGGTCTAGGTTCGGAAGCCTGAAAACCGCAGTTGGGAAGGGATGATGAACTAAGGCCATGGTGGGTCTGATGTGCTCAGTGTGCGGTCAGCTGCCTGGTTGTTGGTCAGGAGGTTCGGGCTCAGGTTGTGTCAGACAGTGCATTTGTTCCCAGGTTAGACTCTATAATTTGGGTGCAGTCGAGTGCCGTGTAGGTAGATCCTCATTTGAGGTGCCTGGGCTGCTCATTATGCAAGATATTTTTTCTAGAGGGCAGGCAGAGTGCTGCATCGTGGGTCCAGAGTGGCCGAACTTGTGGGCTTCTGGTCCAGTAGTGTGAGGACAGAAGTCTGAGAACACAAGCTAGACTTGGGCTTCAGGCAGAGGGCAAGGCAGGTACCCCCTGCACATCTGAACCAATATCTCATGCATCTAAGTCACGGCGAGGATCAGACGTTGGCTCAGGTTGTAGTTTCTGTGCATGACTGCCCCTTCATGAACGGAGAGGAATCTCAAGGCCATGGAGTTTTTCCCACGTTGGGTGTGTGGGATGCCCCCTTCAAGGATTCCTTCTGCGGGACAATTGAGACCTGTTGGGCAGCTCCAAAACATCCCATATGGAACGACTCCAGAGCACCGTTCGAGGATGGATGCCACGGAAGCCCACCTCGCATTCCAATTGTCTCCTAGCAACAAGACAGTGGAGATCGGATGGCTCTGCGGGAGCAACCGGGATGGCTGAGTTGAAATGGACTTTCCTGAGCATGGGGCCTAATTTGTGTTTTTGTCCATGAGGACCTTGGAATGGGGCGGTGGCACCGGGACTCTGAAGTATTCTCCAAAGATTTTGACATAAGTCCCATGCAGAAGTTTCCTCGTGGAGACGAGATTTTTTCTGATGGGTGCCTCAGGAAACCACCTATGCTGGTACTGGAATCCAGGATTTTTAGGAGACATGCCTGTAAACCAAAGCAATGGATCCGATTAAGGCTTAGGGTCCTTTCTTGTACCATATCCTTCACTGGTGACATCCATCTATGGTTTGAGTGGACGTAGATACTCAGCAGGTGTCAGACCGCCCTTGTTTGTCCACTGAGACCTACATATTGGGATGGCCTAAGGGACTCTGGAGTGTTCTCCTAATTTGTACAATTTTGGAAAATGGAATGGGCAGAATTTCCATACATGGGTTAGGCACAGTCCTAATGTGTGGCTCCAGGGGCCCCAGGCTGGAGGGTGTGTGGCCCAGGACTTTGAGGACAGAAGTCTCAAAACACAAACTCAGCTTAGGTTTGGGGACGTAGGTATGGCAGGCCCAATTTACAAACCATGAGAAGAACTCTTCAGTATATGAAGAAAGAGCGAGTCTGAGGCGCTTGCTCAGGCTTTGGTCTCTGAATTTTGTGTTAACGATGGCCGTGGAATGTGGGGAGGCCTCATGGGCCATTGACGAATCTTCCCCTCTGTGGATTTGGCCCGGTCCCAATTGTTTTTCGTCAATCTGTGAGATGGGAGGTCTCCTTTCAGGGTTGTTGCCTCAGGTGTCCCAACCAAAGAGGAATTCCAAAGCAGAGCCCTTGGAAGAGTGAAGGGACAACCCAAACTATGGTTAAAATTTGGGGCCTAGGGGCATGGCTGGCCCGATATGCTGTCTCTTCATCCAGCCACTGAGAGGCCTTACTTGAGGACTGGGCTCAAGCTGAGGGTCACAATGTTTGTTGTGACCAATGTGGCTCGCGAGCATGTGCGGGGCCTCATGTCTCACACTGGTTTCAACTACACTGAACTTTGGACAACATGCCAATCACAAGGTCTCTGCCATGGGGAAGGAGTTCTGATTTCTGCATCATTTTCAACCCTGGGCAGTGGTTGGAGACAAGGTCTAGGTATAGGTTCGGAATCCTGAAGACCGCAGTTGGGAAGAGATGATGACCTAAGGCCATGGTGGGTCTGATGTGCTCAGTGTGCGGTCAGCTGCCTGGTTGTTGGTCAGGAGGTTCGGGCTCAGGTTTTGTCAGACAGTGTATTAGTGCCCAGGTTAGACTCTATAATTTGGGTACAGTCTTCTGCCGTGTAGGTTGATCCTCATTTGAGGTGCCTGGGCAGCTCATTAGGCAAGATATTTTTTCTAGAGGGCAGGCAGAGTGCTGCATTGTGGGTTTGGAATTGCCAAACTTGAGGGATTCTGGGCCATTAGTGTGAGGACAGAAGTCTGAGAACACAAACTAGACTTGGGCTTCAGGCCGAGGGCAAGGCAGGAATCCCCTGCACATCGGAACCAATATCTCATGCATCTGAAGTCTCGGCGAGGATCAGAAGTTGGCTCAGGTTGTAGTTTCTGTGCATGACTGCCCCTTCATGAACGGAGAGGAATCTCAAGGCCATGGAGGTTTTCCCACGTTGGGAGTTGTGGGATGCCCCCTTCAAGGATTCCTTCTGCGAGACAATTGAGACCTGTTGGGCAGCTCCAAAACATCCCATATGGAATGACTCCAGAGCACCGTTCTAGGATGGATGCCGGGGAAGCCCGCCTTGCATTCCAATTGTCTCCTAGCAACAAGAGAGTTGAGATCGGATGGCTCTGCGGGAGCAACCAGGGTGGCTGAGTTGAAATGGACTTTCCTGACCATGGGGCCTAATGTGTGTTTGTGTCCATGAGGACCTTGGAATGGAGCGGTGGCACCGGGACTCTGAAGTATTCTCCTAAGATTTTGACATAGGTCCCATGCACAAGTTTCCTCTTGGAGACGAGATTTTTTCTGATGGGTGCCTCAGGAAACCCACTATGCTGGTATTGGAATCCAGGATTTTGAGGAGACATGCCTGTAAACCAAAGCAATGGATCCGATTATGGCCTAGGGTCCTGTCTGTTACCATATCCTTCTCTGGGGACATCCGCTATGGTATGAGTGGAGGTAGATGCTCAGCTGGTGTCAGACCGCCCTAGTTTGTCCACTGAGACGTACATATTGGGATGGCCTCGGGGTCTTTGGATGGTTCTCCAAATTTGTACAATTTTGGACAATGGAATGGGCAGAATTCCCATGCATGGGGTAGGCACAGTCCTAATGTGTGGCTCCAGGGGCCCCAGCCTGGAGGTTGTGTGGCCCAGGACTTTGAGGACAGAAGACTGAAAACACAAACTCAGCTTAGGTTTGGGGACGTAGGTGTGGCAGGCCCAATCTACAAACCATGAGAAGAACTCTTCAGGATACGAAGAAAGAGCGATTCTGAGGCGCTTGCTCAGGCTTTGGTCTCTGGATTTTGTGTCAACGATGGCCGTGGAATGTGGCGCGGCCTCATGGGCCGTGGACGAATCTTCCTCTCTGTGGATTTGGCCCGGTCCCAATTGTTTTTCGTCAATCTGTGGGATGGGAGGTTTCCTTTCAGGTTTGTTACCTCAGGTGTCCCAACCAAAGAGGAATTCCAAAGCATTGACCTGGGGAAGAGTGAAGGGACAACCTAAACTATGGATAAAATATGGGGCCTAGGGGCATGGCAGGCCCCATATGCTGTCTCTTCATCCAGCCACTGAGAGGCTTAATTGAGGACTGGGCTCAGGCTGAGGGTCACAATGTCTGTTTATGACCAATATTGCCCGCGAGCATGGCGGGGCCTCATGGGCCACACTGGATTCATCTACACTGAGCTTTGGACAACATGCCAATCACAAGGTTTCTTGCCATGGGGAAGGAGTTCTGATTTCTGCATCATTTTCAACCCTGGGCAGTGGTTGGAGATAAGGTCTAGGTACGGAAGCCTGAAAACCGCAGTTGGGAAGAGATGATGACCTAAGGCCATGGTGGGTCTTAGGTGCTCAGTGTGCGGTCAGCTGCCTGGTTGTTGGTCAGGAGGTTCGGGCTCAGGTTGCGTCAGACAGAGCATTTGTGCCCAGGTTAGACTATGTAATTTGGGTACAGTCGAGTGCCGTGTAGGTTGATCCTCATTTGAGGTGCCTGGGCAGCTCATTAGGCTAGATATTTTTTTTGGAGGGCAGACACAGTGCTGCATTGTGGGTCCGAATTGCGAAAGGTGAGGGCTTCTGGGCCAGTAGTGTGAGGACAGAAGTCTGTGACCACAAGCTAGACTTGGGCTTCAGGCCGAGGGCAAGGCAGGTATCCCTGCACATCTGAATCAATATCTCATGCATCTGAAGTCATGGCGAGGCTCAGGCGTTGGCTCAGGTTGTAGTTTCTGTTCATGACTGGCCTTCATGAACGGAGAGGAATCTCAAGGCCATGGAGGTTTTCCCACGTTGGGAGTTGTGGGATGCCCCCTTCAAGGATTCCTTCTGCGGGACAATAGAGACCTGTTGGGCAGCTACAAAACATCCCATATGGAATGACTCCAGAACACCATTCGAGGATCGATGCCAGGGAAGCCCGCCTCCCATTCCAATTGTCTCTTAGCAACATGACAGTTGAGATCGGATGGCTCTGCGGGAGCAACCGTGGTGGCTGAGTTGAAATGGACTTTCCTGACCATGGGGCCTAATGTGTGTTTGTGTCCATGAGGACCTTGGAATGGAGCGGTGGCACCGAGACTCTGAAGTATTCTCCTAAGATTTTGACATAAGGCCCATGCACAAGTTTCCTCGTGTAGACGAGATTTTTTCTGATGGGTGCCTCAGGAAACCCACTATGCTGCTATTGGAATCCAGGATTTTGAGGATTCATGCCTGTATACCAAAGCAATGGATCCGATTATGGCCTAGGGTCCTGTCTGCTACCGTATACTTCTCTGGGGACATCCATCTATGGTATGAGTGGAGGTAGATGCTGAGCTGGTGTCTGACCGCCCTTGTTTGTCCTCTGAGACATACATATTGGGATGGCCTCGGGGACTTTCGAGGGTTCTCCTAATTAGTACAATTTTGGACAATGGAATGGGCAGAATTTCCATGCATGGGGTAGGCACAGTCCTAATGTGTGGCTCCAGGGGCCCCAGCCTGGAGGGTGTGTGGCCAAGGACTTTGAGGACAGAAGTCCGAAAACACAAACTCAGCTTAGGTTTGGGGACGTAGTTATGGCAGGCCCAATCTACAAACCATGAGAAGAACTCTTCAGGATATGAAGAAAGAGCGAGTCTGAGGCGCTTGCTCTGGCTTTCGTCTCTGGATTTTGTGTCAACGATTGCCGTGGAATGTGGGGAGGCCTCATGTGCCATGGACGAATCTTCCTCTCAGTGGATTTGGCCCGGTCCCAATTGTTTTTCGTCTATCTGTGGGATGGGAGGTCTCCTTTCAGGTTTGTTACCTCAGGTGTCCCAACCAAAGAGGAATTCCAAAGCAGAGCCCTGGGGAAGAGTGAAGGGACAACCCAAACTATGGTTGAAATTTGGGGCCTTGGGGCATGCCAGGACCCATATGCTGTCTATTCATCCAGCCACTAAGAGGCCTTACTTGAGGACTGGGCTCTGGCTGAGGGTCACAATGTCTGTTTGTGACCAATATGGCCCGCGATCATGGGCGGGGCCTCATGGGCCACACTGTTTTCATCTACACTGAACTTTGGACAACATGCCAATCACAAGGTCCCTTGCCATGGGGAAGGAGTTCTGATTTCTGCATCATTTTCAACCCTGGGCAGTGGTTGGAGATAAGGTCTAGGTAAGAAAACCTGAAAACCGCATTGGGAAGAAATGATGACCTAAGGCCATGGTGGGTCTGATGTGCCCAGTGTGCGGTCAGCTGCCTGGTTGTTGGTCAGGAGGTTCGGGCGCAGGTTGTGTCAGACAGTGCATTAGTGCCCAGGTTAGACTATATAATTTGGGTACAGTCGAGTGCCGTGTAGGTTGGTCTTCATTTGAGGTGCCTGGGCAGCTCATTAGGCAAGATATTTTTTGTATAGGGAAGGCAGAGTGCTGCATTGTGGGCCCGGAATTGCCAAACTTGATGGCTTCTGGTTCAGTAGTGTGAGGACAGAAGTCTGAGAACACAAGCTAGACTTGGGCTTCAGGCCGAGGGCAAGGCAGGTACCCCCTGCACATCTGAACCAATATCTCATGCATCTGAAATCACGGGGAAGATCAGACATTGGCTCAAGGTGTAGTTTCTGTGCATGACTGCCCCTTCATGAACGGAGAGGAATCTCAAGGCCATGGAGGTTTTCCCACGTTGGGAGTTGTGGGATGCCCCCTTCAAGGATTCCTTCTGCGGGACAATTGAGACCTGTTGGGCAGCTCCAAAACATCCCATATGGAATGACTCCAGAGCACCGTTCGAGGATGGATGCCAGGGAAGCCCGCCTCGCATTCCAATTGTCTCCTAGCAACAAGAGAGTTGAGAACGGATGGCTCTGCGGGAGCAACCGGGGTGGCTGAGTTGAAATGGACTTTCCTGAGCATGGTGTCTAATGTGTGTTATGTCCATGAGGTCCTTGGAATGGGGCGGTGGCACCGGGACTCTGAAGTATTCTCCTAAGATTTGACATAGGTCCCATGCACAAGTTTCCTCGTGGAGACAAGATGTTTTCTGATGGGTGCCTCAGGAAACACCCTATGCTGCATTAGAATCCAGGCTTTTGAGGAGACATGCCTGTAAACCAAAGCAATGGATCCGATTATGGCCTAGGGTCCTGTCTGGTTCCATCTCCTTCTCTTGGGATATCCATCTGTGGTATGAGTGGAGGTAGATGCTCAGCTGGTGTCAGACCGCCCTTGTTTGTCCACAGAGTCTTTTATATTGGGATGGCCTCGGGGATTTTGGAGGGTTCTCCTAATTTGTACAATTTTGGACAATGGAATGGGCAGAATTCCCATGCATGGGGTAGACACAGTCTTAATATGTGGCTCCAGGGGCACCAGCCAGGAGGATGTGTGGCCCAGGACTTTTAGGACAGAAGTCTGAAAACACAAAATCAGCTTATGTTTGGGCACGTAGGTGTGGCAGGCCCAATCTACAAACCATGAGAAGAACTCTTCAGGTTACGAAAAAAGAGCGAGTCTGAGTCGCTTGCTCAGTCTTCGGTCTCTGGTTTTTGTATCAACGATTGCCGTGGAATGTGGGGAAGCCTCATGGGCCATGGACGAATCTTTCTCTCTGTGGATTTGCCCCGGTCCCAATTGTTTTTCGTCAATCTGTGGGATGGGAGGTCTCCTTTCAGGTTTGTTACCTCAGGTGTCCCAACCAAAGAGGAATTCCAAAGCAGAGCCCTGGGGAAGAGTGAAGGGACAACCCAAACTATGGTTAAAATTTGGGGCCTAGGGGCATGGCAGGCCCCATATGCTGTCTCTTCATCCAGCCACTGAGAGGCCTTACTTGAGGAGTGGGCTCAGGCTGAGGGTCAAAATGTGTGTTTGTGACCAATATGGCCCGCGAGCATGGGCGGGGCCTCATGGGCCAAACTGGTTTCAACTACACAGAACTTTGGACAACATGCCAATCACAAGGTCTCTTGCCATGGGGAAGGAGTTCTGATTTCTGCATCATTTTCAACCCTGGGCAGTGGTTGGAGATAAGGTCTAGGTACGGAAGTCTGAAAACCGCAGTTGGGAAGAGATGATGACCTAAGGCCATGGTGGGTCTGAGGAGCTCAGTGTGCGGTCAGCTTCCTGGGTGTTGGTCAGGAGGTTCGGGCTCATGTTGTGTCAGACAGTGTATTAGTGCCCAGGTTAGACTCTATAATTTGGGTACAGTCGAGTGCCGTGTAGGTTGATCCTCATTTGATGTGACGGGGCAGCGCATTAGGCAAGATATTTTTTTAGAGGACAGTCAGAGTGCTGCATTGTGGGCCCGGAATTGCCAAACTTGAGGGCTTCTGGTTCAGTAGTGTGAGGTCAGAAGTCTGAGAACACAAGCTAGACTTGGGCTTCAGGCCAAGGGCAAGGCAGGTACCCCCTGCACATCTGAACCAATATATCATGCATCTGAAGTCACAGCGAGGCTCAGAAGTTGGCTCAGGTTGTAGTTTCTGTGCATGACTGCCCCTTCATGAACGGAGAGGAATCTCAAGGCCATGGAGTTTTTCCCACGTTGGGAGTTGTGGGATGCCCCCTTCAAGGATTCCTTCTGCGGGACAATTGAGACCTGTTGGGCAGCTCCAAAACATCCCATATGGAATGACTCCAGAGCACCGTTCGAGGATGGATGCCAGGGAAGCCTGCCTCGCATTCCAATTGTCTCCTAGCAACAAGACAGTGGAGATCGGATGGCTCTGCGGGAGCAACCGGGGTGGCTGATTTGAAATGGACATTCCTGAACATGGGGCCTAATGTGTGGTTGTGTCCATTAGGACCTTGGAATGGGGCGGTGGCACTGGGACTCTGAAGTATTCTCCTGAGATTTTGACATAGGTCCCATGCACAAGTTTCCTCGTGGAGACGAGATGTTTTCTGATGGGTGCCTCAGGAAACCCCCTATGCTGGTATTGGAATCCAGGATTTTGAGGAGACATGCCTGTAAACCAAAGCAATGGATCCGATTATGGCCTAGGGTCCTGTCTGGTTCCATCACCTTCTCTGGGGACATCCATCTATGGTATGAGTGGAGGTAGATGCTCAGCTTTTGTCAGACCGCCCTTGTTTGTCCAAAGAGACCTACATATTGGGATGGCCTCGGGGACTTTGAGGGTTCTCCTAATTTGTACAATTTTGGACAATGGAATGGGCAGAATTCCCATGCATGAAGTAGGCACAGTCCTATTGTGTGGCTCCAGGGGCCCCAGCCTGGATTGTGTGTTGCCCAGGACTTTGAGGACAGAAGTCGGAAAACACAAACTCAGCTAGGTTCTGAATCCTGAAAACCGCAGTTGGGAAGAGAGATGACCTAAGGCCATGGTGGGTCTGATGTGCTCAGTGTGCATTCAGCTGCCTGATTGTTGGTCAGGAGGTTCGGGCTCAGGTTGTAGTTTCTGTGAATAACAGCCTCATCATGACCTACATAGGTCCCATGCACAAGTTTCCTCGTGGAGACGAGATTATTTCTGATGGGTGCCTCAGTAAACCCCTATGCTGGTATTGGAATCCAGGATTTTGAGGAGACATGCCTATAAACCAAAGCAATGGATCCGATTATGGTGTCAGACCGCCCTTGTTTGTCCACAGAGACCTACACTATTGGGATGGCTTCAGGGACTTTGGAGGTTTCTCCTAATTTGTACGAAATTTTACAATTGAATGGGCATGGGGTAGGCACAGTCCTAATGTGTGGCTCCAGTGGCCCCAGCCTGGAGTATGTGTGGCCCAGTAATTTGAGGACAGATGTCTGAAAACACAAACTCAGCTTAGGTTTGTGGACGTAGGTATATCAGGCCCCATCTACAAACCATGAGAAGAACTCTTCAGGATATGAAGAAAGAGCGAGTCTGAGGCGCTTGCTCAGGCTATGGTCTCTGTATTTTGTATCAACGAAGGCCGTCAAATGTGGGGAGGCCTCATGGGCCATGGACGAATCTTCCTCTCTGTGGATTTCGCCCGGTCCCAATTGTTTTTCGTAAATCTGTGGGCTGGGAGGTCTCCTTTCAGGTATGTTACCTCAGGTGTCCCAACCAAAGAGGAATTCCAAACTAGAGACCTGGGGAAGAGTGAAGGGACCACCCAAACTATGGTTAAAAATTGGGGCCTAGTGGCATGGCAGGCCCCATATGCTGTCTCTTCATCCAGCCACTGAGAGGCCTTACTTGAGGACTGGGCTCAGGCTGAGGGTCACAATGCATGTTTGAGACCAATGTGGCCCGCGAGCATGGGTAAGGCCTCATGGGCCACACTGGTTTCAACTACACTGAACTTTGGACAACATGCCAATCGCAAGGTTTCTTGCCATGGGGAAGGAGTTCTGCTTTCTGCATCATTTTCAAACCTGGGCAGTGGTTGGAGATAAGGTCTAGGTTCTTGATCCTGAAAACCGCTGTTGGGAAGAGATGACGACCTAAGTCCAAGGCGGGTCTGATGTGCTCAGTGTGCGGTCAGCTGCCTGGGTGTTGGTCAGGAGGTTTGGGCTCAGGTTGTGTCAGACAGTGCATTAGTGCCCAGGTTAGACTCTATAATTTGGGTACAGTCGAGTGCCCTGTAGGTTGATCCTCATTTGATGTGCCGGGGCAGCTCATTAGGCAAGTTATTTTTTCTAGAGGGCAGGCAGAGTGCTGCATTGTGGGCCCGGAATTGCCAAACTTGAGGGCTTCTGGTTCAGTAGTGTGAGGACAGAAGTCTGAGAACACAAGCTAGACTTGGGCTTCAGGCCGAGGGCAAGGCAGGTACCCCCTGCACATCTGAACCAATATCTCATGCATCTGAAGTCACGGCGAGGATCAGACGTTGGCTCAGGTTGTAGTTTCTGTGCATGACTGCCCCTTCATGAACGGAGAGTAATCTCAATGCCATGGAAGTTTTCCCACGTTTGGAGTTGTGGGATGCCCCCTTCAAGGATTCCTTCTGCAGCACAATTGAGACTTGTTGGGCAGCTCTAAAACATCCCATACGGAATGACTCCAGAGTACCGTTCGAGGATGGATGCCAGGGAAGCCCGCCTCACATTCCAATTGTCTCCTAGCAACAAGAGATTGGAGATCGGATGGCTCTGCGGGAGCAACCGGGGTGGTTGAGTTGAAATGGACTTTCCTGAGCATGGGGCCTAATGTGTGTTTGTGTCCATGAGGACCTTGGAATGGGGCGGTGGCACTGGGACTCTGAAGTATTCTCCTAAGATTTTGACATAGGTCCCATGCAAAAGTTTCCTCGTGGAGACGAGATGTTTTCTGCTGGGTGCCTCAGGAAACCCCCTATGCTGGTATTGGAATCCAGGATTTTGAGGAGACATTCTTGTAAACCAAAGCAATGGATCCGATTATGGCCTAGGGTCCTCTCTGGTTCCATCTCCTTCTCTGGGGACATCCATCTATGGTATGAGTGGAGGTAGATGCTCAGCTGTTGTCAGACCGCCCTTGTTTGTCCAAAGAGACCTACATATTGGGATGGCCTCGAGGACTTTGGAGGGTTCTCCTAATTTGTACAATTTTGGACAATGGAATGGGCAGAATTCCCATGCATGGGGTAGGCACAGTCCTAATGTGTGGCTCCAGGGGCCCCAGCCTGGAGGGTGGGTGGCCCAGGACTTTGAGGAAAGAAGTCTGAAAACACAAACTCAGCTTAGGTTTGGGGACGTAGGTGTGGCAGGCCCAATCTACAAACCATGAGAAGAACTCTTCAGGATATAAAGAAAGAGCGAGTCTGAGGCACTTGCTCAGGCTTTGGTCTCTGGATTTTGTGTCAACGATGGCCGTGGAATGTGGGGAAGCCTCATGGGCCATGGACGAATATTCCTGTCTGTGGATTTGGCCCGGTCCCAATTGTTTTTCTTCAATCTGTGGCATGGGAGGTCCCCTTTCAGGTTGTTACCTCAGGTGTCCCAACCAAAGCGAATTCCAAAGTAGATCCCTGGGGTAGATTGAGGGGACAACCAAAACTATGGTTAAAATATGGGGCCTAGGGGCATGGCCGGCCCCATATGCTGTCTCTTCATCCAGCCTCTGAGAGGCCTTACATGAGGAGTGGGCTCAGGCTGAGGGTCACAATGTTTGTTTGTGACCAATGTGGCCCACGAGCATGGGAGGGACCACATTGGCCACACTGGTTTAATCTACACTGAACTTTGGACAACATGCCAATCACAAGGTCTCTTACCAAGGGGTAGGAGTTCTGATTTCTGCATCATTTTCAACCCTGCGCAGTGGTTGGAGATATGGTCTAGGTACGGAAGCCTGAAAACCGCAGTTGGGAAGAGATGATGACCTAAGGCCATGGTGGGTCTGATGTGCTCAGTGTGCGGTCAGCTGCCTGGTTGTTGGTCAGGAGGTTCGGGCTCAGGTTGTGTCAGACAGTGCATTAGTGCCCAGGTTAGACTATATAATTTGGGTACAGTCGAGTGCCATGTAGGTTGATCCTCATTTGATGTGCCGGGGCAGCTCATTAGGCAAGATATTTTTTCTAGAGGGCAGGCAGAGTGCTGCATTGTGGGCCCGGAATTGCCAAACTTGAGGGCTTCTGGTTCAGTAGTGTGAGGACAGAAGTCTGAGAACACAAGCTAGACTTGAGCTTCAGGCCGACCGCACGGCAGGTACCCCCTGAAGTCTGAACCAATATATCATGCATCTGAAGTCACGGCGAAAATCAGACGTTGGCTCAGTTTGGAGTTTCTGTGCATGACTGCACCTTCATGAACATGGCTGAATCTCAAGACCATGGAGGTTTTCCCACGTTGAGAGTTGTGGGATGCCCCCTTCCAGGATCTCTTCTGCGGGATAATTGAGACCTTTTGGGCAGCTCCAGGACGTCCCATATGGAATGACTCCAGAGCACAGTTCGAATATGGATGCCAGGGAAGCCCGCCTCGCATTCCAATTGTCTCTTTGCAACAAGACATTTGAAATCAGATGGCTCTGCGGGAGCAACCGGGGTGGCTGAGTTAAAATGGACTTTCTTGAGGATGGGGCCTAATGTGTGTTTGTGTCCATGAAGACCTTGGAATGGGCGGTGGCACTGGGACCCTGAAGTATTCTCCTAAGCTTTTGACATAGCTTCCATGCACAAGTTTCCTCATGGAGACGAGATTTGTTCTCATGGGTGCCTCAGGAAAACCCCTATGCTGGTATTGGAATCCAGGCTTTTGAGGAGACATGCCTGTAAACCAAAGCAATGGATCCGATTATGGCCTAGTGTCCTGTCTGGTTCAATCTTCTTCTCTGGGGATATATATCTATGGTATGAGTGGAGGTAGATGCTCAGCTGGTGTCAGACCGCCCTTGTTTGTCCCGGGAGACCACACAATTGTGATGTCCTCGGGGACTTTGGAGGGTTCTCCTAATTTGTACGATTTTGGACAATTGAATGGGCAGAATTCCCATGTATTGTGTAGGCACAGTCCTAATATGTGGTCCAGGTGCCCAGCCTGGAGGGTGTGTGGCCCAGGACTTCTAGGACAGAAGTCTGAAAACACAAACTCAGCCAAGGTTTGGGACGTAGGTATGGCAGGCCCAATCTACAAACCATGAGAAGAACTCTTCAGGATATGAAGAAAGTGCGAGTCTGAGTCGCCTGCTCAGGCTATTTCTTGATTTTGTATGAACGATGGCCGTGGAATGTGGGGAGGCCTCATTGGCCACGGATGAATCTTCCTCTCTGTGGATTTCGTGTGGTCCCCATTGTAATTCGTCAATCTGTGGGATGGGAAGTCACCTTTCAGTTTTGTTACCTCAGGTGTCCCAACCAAAGAGGAATTCCAAAGCAGAGCCCTTGGGAAGAGTAAAGGGTCAACCCAAACTGAACCAATATCTCATGCATCTGAAGTCACTGCGATGATTAGACGTGGCTCATGTTGGAGTTTCTGTGCATGAATGTCCCTTCAGGAACGGAGGAGAAACTTAAGGCCATGGTGGTTCTCCCACGTTGGAAGTTGTGGGATGCCCCCTTCAAGGATTTTTTCCGTGGGACAATTCAGACCTGTTGGGCAGCTCCAGGACATCCCATATGGAATGACTCCAGAGCAACGTTCGAGGATGGATGCCAGGAAAGCCTGCCTCGCATGCCAATAGTCTGCTAGCACCAAGAGAGTTTAGATTCGATGGGTCTGCGGGAGCTACCGGTGTGACTGAGTTGAATGGGACTTTCGTGGTGCTCCTGGGTGGCTCAGTGTGTTAAGCCACTTCTTTCGACTCAGGTCATGATCTCAGAGTCCTAGGATCGAGCCTCACATCAGGCACTCTGCTCAGCAGGGAGCCTGCTTCCTACTCTCTCTCTGCCTGCTTGTGATCTATGACTGTCAAATAAATAAATAAAATCTTAAAAAAAAAAGTAATGGACTTCCTGAGGTTGGGGTCTAAGGTGTGTTTGTGTCCATGAGGGCCTTGGAATGGGGGGGGGGCACCGGGACCCTGAAGTATTCTCCTAAGATTTGGACATAGCTCCCATTCACAAGTTTCCTTGTGGAGATGAGATTTGTTCTAATGGGTGCCTCAGGAAACCCCCTACGCTGGTATTGGAATCCAAGCTTTTGAGGAGACATGCCTGTAAATCAAAGCAATGGATCCAATTATGGAATAGCGTCCTGTCTGGTTCAATTATCTTCTCTGGGGACATCCATCTGTGGTATGAGTGGAGGTAGATGCTCAGCTGGTGTGAGACCGCCCTTGTTTGTCCTGGGAGATCTACACAATTGGGATGGCCTCGGGGACTATAGAGGGTTCTCCTAATTTGTCAGATTTTCGACAATGGAATGGGCAGAATTCCCATAGATTGGGTAGACACAGTGCTCATTGTGGCTCCAGTGGCCCTAGCCTAGCGGGTGTGTGGCCTAGGACTTTGAGGACAGAATTCTGAAAACACAAACTTAGCTTAGGTTTGGGGACGTAGGTATGGGAGGCCCAATCTACAAACCGTAGGAAGAACTCTTCAGGATATGAAGAAAGAGTGAGTCTGAGGCGCTTGCTCAGGCGTTTGTCTCTGGATTTTGTATCAACGATGGCCGTGGAATGTGGGGAGGCCACATGGGCCATGGACGAATCATCCTCTCTGTGGATTTGGCTCGGTCCCAATTGTTTTTCGTCAATCTGTGGGATGGGAGGTCTCCTTTCAGGTTTGTTACCTCAGGTGTCCCAACCAAAGAGGAATCCTAAGCAGAGGCCTGGGAAAGAGTGAAGGGACAACCCAAACTATGGTTAAAAATTGGGGCCTATGGGCAGGGCAGGCCCAATATGCTATCTCATCATCTAGCTGCTGATACCCCTTACTTGAGGACTGGGATTAGGCTGAGGGACAGAATGTGTGTTTGTGACCAATGTGGCCCTCGAGCTTGGGCGGGGCCTCATTGGCCACACTGGTATCAACTACACTGAACTTTGGACAACATGCCAATCACAAGGTTTCTTTCCATGGGGAAGGAGTTCTGATTTCTGCATCATTTTCAACCCTGGGCAGTGGTTGGAGATAAAGTCTAGGTTCTGAAGCCTGAACCGCAGTTGGGAAGAGATGATGACCTAAGGCCATGGCGGGTCTGATGTGCTCTGTGTGCGGTCAGCTGTCTGGGTGTTGGTCAGGAGGTTCGGGCTCAGGTTGTGTCAGACAGTGCATTAGTGTTCTGGTTAGACTATATAATTTGGGTATAGTCAGAGCCGTGTAGTTTTATCCTCATTAAGGTGCCTGGGAGGGTCATTAGGCAAAATATTTTTTCGAGAGGGCTGTCAGAGTGCTGCATTTGGGTCGGGAATTGCCAGAGTTGAGGGCTTCTGGGCCAGGAGTGTGAGGACAGAAGTCTGAGAACACAAACTAGACTTGGGCTTCACCGTGGGCACTGCAGGTACCCCCTGCAGATCTGAACCAATATCTCATGCATCGGAAGTCACTGCGAGGATCAGACGTTAGCTCAGTTGGGTGTTTCTGTCCATGACTGCACCTTCATGAAAGGAGCGGAATCTCAAGGCCATGGAGTTTCTCCCACGTTGGGAGTTGTGGGATGCCCCCTTCAGAGGATTCCCTCTGCGGGACAATTGAGACCATTTTGGGCAGCTCCAGGACCTCCCATATGGAATGACTCCAGAGCACCGTTTGAGGATGAATGCCAGGGAAGCCCAACTCGCATTCCAGTTGTCTCCTCACAACAAGACAGTGGAGATCGGATGGCTCTGTGGGAGCAACAGGGGTGGCTGAGTTGAAATGGTCTTTCCTGAGGATGGGGCCTAATGTGTGTTTGTGTCCATGAGGGCCTTGGAATGGGGCGGTGGGACCGGGAACCTGAAGTATTCTCCTAAGCTATTGACATAGCTCCCATGCACAAGTTTCCTCGTGGAGACGAGATTTGTTCTGATGGTTTCCTCAGAAAACCCCCCTATGTTGGTATTGGAATCCAGGCTTTTAAGAAGACATGCCTGTAAACCAAAGCAATGGATCCGATTATGGCCTAGGCTCCTGTTTGGTTCAATCTTCTTCTCTGGGGACATCCATCTATGGTATGAGTGGAGGTAGATGCTCAGTTGGTGTCAGACCACCCTTGTTTGTCCCGAGACCTACACTATTGGGATGGCCTCGGGAACTTTGGATGGTTCTCCTAATTTGTACGTTTTTGGACAATGGAATGGGCAGAATTCCCATCGACTGGGTAGGCTCAGACCTATTGTGTGGCTCCAGGAGCCCAGCCTGGAGGCTGTGTGGCCCCTGGACTTTGAGGACCGAAGTCTGAAAACACAAACTCTACTTAGTTTTGGGGACGTAGGTACGGAAGGCCCAATCTACAAACCATGAGAAGAACTATTCAGGATATGAAGAAAGAGCGAGTCTGAGGCGCTTGCTCAGGCTTTTGTCTCTGGATTTTGTATCAACGATGGCCGTGGAATGTGGTGAGTCTCATGGACCATGAATGAATCTTCCGCTCTGTGGATTTGGCCCAGTCCCATTTGTTTTTCGTCAATCTGTTTGATGGGAAGTCTCATTTCAGGTTTGTTACCTCAGGTTCCCAACCAAAGAGGAAATCCAAAGCAGAGCCCTGGGGAAGAGTTAAGGGACAACGCAAAATTTGGTTAATAATTGGGGCCTAGGGTCATGGCTGGACAATATGCTGTCTCTCCATCCAGCCTCTGAGAGGCCTACTTAAAGAATGGCCTCAGGCTGAGGGTCACAATGTGTGTTTGTGACCAATGAGGCCCGCGAGCATGAGCGGGGCCTCATGGGCCACACTGGTTTCAACTACACTGAACTTTGGACAACATGCCAATCACAAGGTTTCTTGCCATGGGGAAGGAGTTCTGCTTTCTGCATCATTATCAACCCTGGGCAGTAGTTGGAGATAAGGTCTAGGTTCTGAAGCCTGATAACCGCAGTTGGGAAGAGATGACGACCTAAGGCCATGGCATGTCTGATGTGCTCAGTATGCGGTCAGCTGCCTAGGTGTAGGTCAGGAGGTTCGGGCTCAGGTGGTGACAGACAGTGCATTAGTGCCCAGCTTAGATTATATAATTTGGGTACAGTGGAGTGCCGTTTAGGTTTATCCTCATTTAAGGTGCCTGGGCAGCTCATTAGGCAATAAAATTTTTGTAGAGGTCAGGCAGAGTGTTGCCTTGTGGGTCCGGAATTGCAAAACTTGAGGGATTCTTTGCTAGGAGTGTTAGGACAGAAGTCTGAGAACACAAGCTAGACTTGGGCTTCAGGCCGAGGGGAAGGCTTGTACCCCCTGCAGATCTGAACCTATATCTCATGCATCTGAAGTCACGGGGAGGATCAGACGTTGGTTCAGGTGGAGTTTCTGTGCATGACAGCCCTTTCATGAACGGTGCGGAATCTCAAGGCCATGGAGTTTTTCCCACGTTGGGAGTTGTGGGATGCCCCCTTCAAGGATTCCTTGTGCGGGACAATTGAGACCTGTTGGGCAGCTCCAGGACATCACATATGGAATGACTCCAGAGCACTGTTCGGGGATGGATGCCAGGGAAGTGTGCCTCGCATTCCAATTGTCTCCTAGCAAAAAGAGAGTTGAGAATGGATGGCTCTGCGGGAGCAACCGGGGTGGCTGAGTTGAAATGGACTTTCCTGAGAATGGGGCCTAATGTGTGTTTTTGTCCATGAGGGCCTTGGAATGGGGCGGTTGCACCGGGACCCTGAAGTATTCTCCTAAGCTTTTGACTAGCTCCCATGCACAAGTTTCCTTGTGGAGACGAGATTTTTTCTGATGGGTGCCTCAGGAAACCCCCTTGCTGGTATTGGTTTTCAGGGTTTTGAAGAGACATGCCTGTAAAGCAAAGCAATGGATCCAATTATGGCCTAGGGTCCTGTCTGGTTCAATCTTCTTCCCATGGATTGGGTAGTCACAGTCCTAATGTGTGGCTCCAGGCGCCCCAGCCTGGAGGGTGTGTGGCCCAGGACTTTGGGGACAGAAGTCTGATAACACAAACTCATTAGTTTGTGGGAGGTAGGTATGGCAGGCCCAATCTACAAACCATGAGAAGATTTCTTCAGGATATGAAGAAAGAGCTAGTCTGAGGTGCTTGTTCAGGCATTTGTCTCTGGATATTGTATCAACGATGGCCGTGGAAGGTGGGGAGGCCTCATGGGCCATGGACGAATCTTCCTCTTTGTGGATTTGGCCTGGTCCTAAATATTTTTCGTCAATCTGTGGCATGGGAGGCCTCTTTCAGGTTTGCTACCTCAGGTGTCCCGACCAAAGAGGAATTCCAAAGCAGAGCTCTGGGGAAGAGTGAAGGGAAAACCCAAACTATGGTTAAAAATTGGGGCCTAGGGGCATGGCATGCCCAATATGCTGTCACTTCATCCAGACACTGAGAGGCCTTACTTGAGGACTGGGCTCAGGCTGAGGGTCACAATGTGTGTTTGTGACCAATGTGGCCCGCGAGCATGGGAGGGGCCTAATTGGCCACACTGATTTCAACTACACTGACCTAAGGCCATGGCGGGTCTGATGTGCTCAGTGTGCGGTCAGCTGCCTGGGTTTTGGTCAGGAGGTTCGTGCTCAGGTGGTGCTGATGGTGCATTAGTGCCCAGGTTAGACTATATAATTTGGGTACAGTCGAGTGCCGTGTAGATTTATACTCATTTAAGGTGCTTGGGCAGCTCATTAGGCAAGATATTTTTTTTTAGAGGGCTGGCAGAGTGCTGCATTGTGGTTCTGGAATTGACAAACTTGAGGGCTTCTAGGCAGGAGTGTGAGGACAGAAATCTGAGAACACAAGCTAGACTTGGACTTCAGGCCGAGGCCACGGCACGTACCCCCTGCAGTACTGACCCAATGTCTCATGCGTATGAAGTCACGGCAAGGATCAGACGTTGGTTCAGTTTGGAGTTTCTGTGCATGACTGCCTCTTCATGAACGGAGCAGAATCTAAAGACCATGGAGGTTTTTCCACGTTGGGAGTTGTGGGCTGCCCCCTTCAAGGATTCCTTCTGCGGGACAATTGAGACCTGTTGGGCAGTTCCAGGACATCCCATATGGAATGACTCCAGAGCACTGTTCGAGGATGAATGCCAGGGAAGCCCGCCTAGCATTCCAATTGTCTACTAGGAACAAGACAGTTTAGGTCGGATGGCTCTGCGGGGGCAAACGGGGTGGCTGAGTTGAAATGGACTTTCCTTGGGCTCCTGGGTGGCTCAGTGGGTTAAGCCGCTGCCTTAGGCTCAGGTCATGATCTCAGAGTCCTGGTTTCGAGCCTCATATCGGGCCTGCTTCCTTCTCTCTCTCTGCCTGCCTCTCTGCCTGCTTGTGATCTCTGTCTGTCAAATAAATAAATAAAATCTTTAAACAAAAAAAAGAAATGGACTTCCTGAGGATGGTGCCTAATGTATGTTTGTGTCCATGAGGGCCTTGGAATGGGGCGGTGGCACCGGGACCCTGAAGTATTCTCCTAAGCTTTCGACATAGCTCCCATGCACAACTTTCCTTGTGGAGACGAGATTTGTTCTGATGGGTGCCACAGGAAGCCCCCTATTCTGGTATTGGATTCCAGGCTTTTGAGGAGACATGACTGTAAACCAAAGCAATGGATCCGATTATGGCCTAGGGCCCTGTCTGGTTCAATCTTCTTCTCTGGGGACATCCATCTATGGTATGAGTGGAGGTAGATGCTCAGCTGGTGTCAGACCGCCCTTGTTTGTCCCCGGAGACCTACATTATTGGGATGGCCTCGGGGACGTTGGAGGGTTCTCCTAATTTGTACGATTTTGGACAATGGAATGCGCAGATTCCCATGGATTGGGTAGGCACAGTCCTAATGTATGGCTCCAGGGGCCCCAGCCTGGAGGGTGTGTGGCCCAGGACTTTGAGGACAGAAGTCTGAAAACACAAACTCAGCTTAGGTTTGGGGACTTAGGTATGGCAGGCCCAATCTATAAACCATGTAAAGAATTCTTCAGGATATGAAGAAAGAGCGAGTCTGAGGCACTTGCTCAGGCTTTGTCTCTGGATTTTGTATCAACGATGGCCGTGGAATGTGGGGAGGCCTCATGGGCCGTGGACGAATCTTCCTCTCTGCGGATTTGACCCGTTCCCAATTGTTTCTCGTCAAGCTGTGGGATGGGAGGTCTCCTTTCAGGTTTGTTACCTCAGTGTCCCAACCAAAGAGGAATTCCAAAGCAGAGACCCGGGGAAGAGTGAAGGGACAACCCAAACTATGGTTAAAAATGGGGGCCTAGGATCATGGCAGGCCCTATATGCTGTCTCTTCATCCACCCGCTGAGAGGCCTTACTTGAAGACTCTGCTCAGACTGAGGGTCACAATATATATATATTTTTTTTTTCTAGAGGGCAGGCAGAGTCCTGCATTGTGGGTCCGGAATTGCCAAACTTGAGGGCTTCTGGGCCAGGAGTGTGAGGACAGATGTCTGAGCGGGACAATTGAGACCTGTTTGGCAGCTCCAGACATCCCATATGGAATGACTCCAGAGCACCGTTCAAGATTGATGCCAGGGAATCCCGCCTCGCATTCCAATTGTCTCCTAGCACCAAGACAGTTTAGATTGGATGGCTCTGCGGGAGGAACCGGGGTGGCTGAGTTGAAATGGATTTTCCTGAAGATGGGGCCTAATGTGTGATTGTGTCCATGAGGGCCTTGGAATGGGGCGGTGGCACAGAGCCCCTGAAGTATTCTCCTAAGCTTCTGACATAACTCCCATGCACAAGTTTCCTTGTGGAGACAGATTTGTTCTGATCGGTGCCTGAGGAAACCACCTATGCTGGTATTAGAATCCAGGCTTTGAGGAGACATGCCTGTAAACCAAATCAATGCATCCGATTATGGGCTAGGGTCCTGTCTGGTTCCATCTTCTTCTCTGGGGACATCCATCTATGGTATGAGTGGAGGTAGATCCTCAGCCGGTGTCAGACCGCCCTTGTTTGTCTGGGAGACCTACACTATTGGGATGGCCTCGGGGACATTGGAGGGTACTCCTGATTTGTAAGATTTTGAACAATGGAATGCGCAGAATTCCCATGGATTGGGTAGGCCCAGTCCTAATGTTTCGCACCAGGGGCACCAGCCTGTACGGTGTGTGGCCTAGGACTTTGAGGACACAAGTCTGAAAACACAAACTCACCTTAGGTTTGGGGAGGTAGGAATGGCAGGCCCAATCTACAGACCATGAGAAGAAATCTTCAGGGTATGAAGAAAGAGCTAGTCTGAGTCGCTTGCTCAGGCTTTTGTATCTGGATTTTGTATCAACGATGGCCGTGGAATGTGGGGAGGCCTCATGTGCCATGGACGAATCTTCCTCTTTGTGGATTTGGCCCGGTCCCAATGGTTTTTCGTCAATCTGTGGGATGGGAGGTCTCCTTTCAGGTTTGTTACCTCAGTGTCCCAACAAAAGAGGAAATCCAAAGCAGAGCCCTGGGGAAGAGTGAAGGGACAACCCAAACTATGGCTAAAATTGGTGCCTTGGGGCATGGCAGGCCCAATATGCTGTCACTTCATCCAGCCACTAAGAGGCCTTAGTTGAGGACTTGGCTCAGGCTGAGGGTCACAATGTGTGTTTCTGACCAATGTGGCCTGTGAGCATCGGCGGGGCCACATGGGCCACACTGGTTTCAACTTCACTGAACTTTGGACAACATGCCAATCACAAGGTTTCTTGCCATGGGGAAGGAGTTCTGATCTGCATCATTTTCAACCCTGGGCAGTGGTTGGAGATAAGGTCTAGGTTATAAATCCTGAAAACCGCAGTTGGGAAGAGATGATGACCTAAGGCCATGGTGGTTCTGATATGCTCAGTGTGCGGTCAGCTGCCTGGTTGTTGGTCAGGAGGTTCGGGCTCAGGTTTTGTCAGACATTGCATTAGTGTCCAGGTTAGACTTGATAATTTGGTTACAGTTGAATGCCATGTAGTTTTATCCTCATTTGTGGTGCCTGGGCAGCTAAGTACGCAAGATATTTTTTCTAGAGGGCAGGCAGAGTGCTGTATTGTGGGTCCGGAATTGCCAAACGTGAGGGCTTCGGGGCCAGTAGTGTGAGGACAGAAGTCTGAGAACACAAGCTAGACTCGGATGTCAGGCTGAGGGCAGGGCAGGTACCCCTGCAGATATGAAACAATATCTCATGCATCTGTAGTCACGGCGTGGATCAGACGTTGGCTCAGGTTGGAGTTTCTGTGCATTACTGCCCCTTCATGAACGAAGCGGAGTCTCAAGGCTGTTAACGTTTTCCCACGTTGGGAGTAGTGGGATGCCCCCTTCAAGGATTCCTTATTCGGGACATTTGAGACCTGTTGGGCAGCTCCAGGCCATTTCCTATGGAATGACTCCAGAGCATCGTTTGAGGATGTATGCCAGGGAAGATCGCCTCGCATTCCAATTCTCTCCTAACAACAAGACATTTGAGATCTGATGGCTATCGGGAGACACCGGGGAGGTTCAATGGAAATGGACGTTCCCGAGGTAAGGTCCTAAAGTGTGTTTGTGTCCATGGGGGCCTTGGAATGGGGCGGTGGCACCAGGACCCTGAAGTATTCTCCTAAACTTTTGACATAGCTCCCATGCTCAAGTTTCCTTGTGGAGATGAGGTTTGTTCTGATGGGTGCCTCAGGAAACCCCCTATGCTTGTATTGGAATTCAGGCTTTTGAGGAGACATGCCTGTAAACCAAAGCTTGGATTCGATTATGGCCTAGGGTCATGTCTGGTTCCATCTACTTCTCTGGGGACATCCATCTATGTCATGTGTGGAGATAGATGCTCAGCTGGTGTCAGACCGCCCTTGTTTGTCCCGGGAGACCTACACTCTTGGGATGGCCTCGGGGACTTTGCAGGGTTCTCCTAATATGTACGATATTGGACAATGGAATGGGCAGAATTTCCATGCATGGGGTAAGCACAGTCCTAATGTGTGGCGCCAGGGACCCCATCCTGGAGGGTGTGTGGCCCTGGAATTTGAGGACAGAAGTCGAAAACACAAACTCAGCTTAGGTTTGGAGACGTAGGTATGGCAGGCCCAATCTACAAACCATGAGAAGAAAACTTCAGGATATGAAGAAAGAGCGTGTCTGAGGCGCTTGCTCAGGCTTTTGTCTCTGGATTTTGTATCAACGATGGCCTTGGAATGTGGGGAGGCCTCCTGGGCCATGGACAAATCTTCCTCTCTGTGGATATGGCCCGGTCCCAATGGTTTTTCGTCAATCTGTGGCATGGGAGGTCTCCTTTCAGGTTTGATACCTCAGGTGCCCCAAACAAAGAGGAATTCCAAAGCAGATCCCTGGCGAACAGTGAAGGGACTAGACAGTTGAAATCTGATGGCTCAGCGGGAGAAACCGGGGTGGCTGAGTTGAAATGGTCTTTCTTGAGGATGGGGCCTAATGTGTGTTTCTGTCCATGAGGGCCTTGGAATGGAGGCTAACCTGGAGGTTGTGTGGGTCCAAGCTGTGGGCACAGATGTCTGGAAACACAAACTCAGCTTATGAGTGGCGACTAGGGTATGGCAGGCCGGATGTACAGCACGAGAGGGAGCTCCTGGGCATCTGAAACAAGGGCGAGTGGGAGGCGTTCCTTCAGGCTTTTTCTCTGGATGTTGTGTCCGGGATAGCCGTGGATTGGACGGGTGGCCTCAGGGACTATGGACGAGTATCCCTCTCTGGGTATTTGTCCCAGCTCCCAAGAGTTTGGGGTCATTTTGTGGGAAGGGTGGAGTCGTGTTGTCTGGCTCATGTGTCTCTCCAAGAAAGGGATTCGAGAGCAGAGCCCCCGGTACGGGCGGGGCGACTGGAAAACTCAAACACTGGTGAGGATTGGGTGCATAGGGGCTTGGCGAGCCCCATATGTGGGCTCTTGGTCCAGGCCCTGACAGGCCTTTCTTTGACAAGGGGCTCACGCTGAGGGTCACAGTGTGAATTTGTGCTGTTGCACTCAGGGTTGGGCGTGGAATCAGGGGCCATGAAGGTTTCTCTCACCCTGAAGGTGTGACTCCATGCCAAGAGCAAGCTTTACAGCCATGGGGAAGGAGGAGTTCTGTTTTGTGCTTGCGATCCCCAGCTGTGTGGAGAATTGATATAATGTCTAGGTTCAGATATCTGAAAACCAAGGTTAGGAAGAGGTGACGGCATAAGACCATGGCGTGTCTGAAGTGCTGGGTGTGCGGCCAGCTGTCTCCTTGTCTGTCTGGACGTGTGACTTCAGTCTGTGTCAGATGGAGCATAAGTGCCCAGAGCAGCCTATCCAGTTCGGGTACCGTCGAGGCCCGAGCAGGTTGATCCTCATCTGGGTTTTCTGGAGAACCCCACAGGGAAACTTTTTTCTTCCGTTGGGCAGACCCTGGGCTGGGTTTTGGTTCTGGAGTTCCTAGTCCGGAGGGCTTGTTTGCCAGGAGTGTGAGTAAGAAAGTCTGAAAACACAAGCTAGCGTGAGGTTTGGGACCGAGGGCACAGCAGGCCCACTCTGCAGAGGCTGAATCGAGATCTCCTGCACTGAGGTCATGTAAACTATGAGACGTGCCTCAGGCTAGAATTTTTGTCCAGCATGGCCTTTTCCTGAAGGGTGTGGGGTCTTCGTGAGACCAGGGAGGTTTGCCTATGATGGGATTTGTGAACTACTCCAAACCTCAAGGTTTCCTTCTGCACGACTGTCGAGTCCTATTGGATGGTTCCAGGAGGCCCCATAGGGAAAGACTCGAGAGCAGGTGTCTAAGCATGGATGCCTGGGAACGCCACCTCATATTCCCACTCTTTAGTCAGGACAAGGCAGGCTCAATCTGCGGGATCCTGGGTGAGCTACCCAGAGGGGAGAGTTGAAATGGACTCTCCTGATGATGAGTCCTACTGTGGGTTGGTGGCCTGGGAGACCTTGGAATGTGGAGGTGGCTCAGGGACTCTGCAGGATTCTCCAACCTGAGGTGTTTGACACGGCTCCAACAAGGAAGCTTCCCATGTGGTCGAGAGGAGTTCTGTTCAGTGTCTCAGGAAAGCCCCATATCCTGTTCTTCGAACCAAAGCCTCTGAGGAGTGACACCAGGACACCAAAGCAAGAGTTGAGATTAGGGCCAAAGGGACTGTCCGGCTCAATCTTCTATCTCTGTTGACATCTGTGTGCATGCCTTTGTGGAGGTAGCTGCTCAGCTTGTGTCCGAATGCCCTTGTGTGTCCAGGGAGGCTCCCAGTAGTGGGATGTCCTCGGGGGCCTTGAGATTTCTCATATTCTGGAGGTGTGTGGCCAAAGAAATGGACACAGTTTCCCAGGAGAGAGCAGGCATGGTCCTGTGGTATGGCTCCAGAGGACCCAGCCTAGAGGCTGTGTTTGCCAGGGCTGTGGGGACAGATGTCTGAAAAAGCAAACTTGGCTCTGCTAGGGGCCAAGGTAATGGCAGGCCTGATCTCCAGTCCGTGAGGGGAGATCTTCTGGATATCAAAGGAGGGCAAGTGGGAGGCAGTTGCTCAGGCTTTTGTCTCTGGGTGTTGCGTTCACAGTGGCCGTTCAGGGTAGGGGTTGCTTCAGGGGCCGAGGAAGTGCCTTCTTCTCGGGGGTTTGTCCAAGCTCCCAAGTGTATTTGTTCATTCTGTGGGAAGGGAAGAGTACTGTATTCTGCCACAGGGGACCCCCCAGGAGAGGGATTCTAGAGCACAGCAGTGGCTTCCCTCAACAGGAATACACACCATCTAGTTAGTCCTGGGTGCCTATGGGCATGGCAAGCCACATATGCGGGTTCTTGGTCCAGTCACTGAGAGGCGTTACTTGAATAAGGTACTCACGCTGAGGGTCACAATGTGTGTTTGTGCCCAAGGCGGCCCTCACGCATGGGCGTGGCCTCATGGGCCATGCCATTTTCTCCTACACTGAAGGTTTGAATCACTGCCAGCAGCAAGGTTTCTTGCCATGGGGAAGGAGGGGTTCTGACTTGTGCATCAGGTTCCCCCCTGTGCAGGGATTGGAGATAAGGTCTAGGTTCCGATGACTGAAAACCCATGTTGGGAATGGATGGTGGCCTAAGGCAGTGGCGGGTCCAATGTGCTGGGTGTGCAGCCAGCTGTGTCGATGTCTGTTGGAAGGTCTGCGCTTAGGCTATTTGCGACAGAGCATCAGTGTTTAAGGTAGCCTATGCAAATGGGGTGTTGACGAGGGCCAAGCAGTTTGATCCTCATTTGGGGTTGATGGGCCCCACCACAGACAATGTTTTTCTCCTAGGAGGAAGGCAGAGTGCTTCATTGTGGCCCCATAATTCCAAGTAGGGAGGGTTTGTGGGCCAGGAGTGTGAGGACAAGAGTATGAAAACACAAGCTAGGGTGAGGATTGGAGCCAATGGCAGAGCAGGCCCTCTCTGCAGAGGCTGAATCAAAATCTTCTGCATCTGAAGTCAGGCTGAGGATCAGACGTTGGCTGAGGCTGGAGTATGTGTCCATGATGGCACCTTCATGAAGCGGGGGCCTCATGGGCCAAGGAAGTTTTCCCACGCTGAGTTTTGAGGTTGCTTCAAACCACAAGGTTTCCTTCTGCGGGACATTCGAGTCCTGTTGCATGGCTCAAGGACATACCCTACGGTAGGACTGGAGAGCAGGGTTTAAAGGATGGATCCCTGTACAGCATGCCTCGGGTTCGCATTGGCCATTAGCGACAAGATATGTTTGATCTGCTGCCTCTGGGCACGCTACCCAGGGGGCTGAGTTGAAATGCCCATTCCTGAGGATGCGTCATAATGTGCGTTTGGGTCCATGAAGACCTTGGAATGTGCTGGTTGTTCAGTGGCCCTGCGGAACTCTCCTACCTGAATGGTTTGATACATCCCGAGTAAGAAAGCTCCCCATGTGGAGACGAGAGAGGTTTGGTTTGTTGCCTCAGAAAAGCCCCGTGTGCAGGTCTACGAAAACAGTCCTCTGAGGACGGACACATGGAAAGCAAAGCTAAAGTTCAGATTAGGGCCTGCGGACCTGTCCATTTCAACCTTCTGTCTCTGGGGACACTGTCTGAGAGTCTAAGTGGAGATAGTTGCTCCGCTGGTGTCAGAGAGCCCCTCTTAGTCCAGGGTGGCCTACACTATTGATGGCCTCAGGGGCCTTGGAGCTCTTCCCTAACCTGTAGGGTTGTGGTCAATGGTTTGGGCACAATTTCCTTGGAGAGGGCCGGCACAATCTTTCGCTGTGGCTCCAGAGACCCTAGCCTGGAGGTAGTGTGGGTCCAGGCTGTGGACACAGAAGTCTGAAAACACAAACTCAGCTTATGAGTGGCGCCTAGGGTATGGCAGGCCAGATGTACAGCCCGAGAGGGAGCTCCTGGGCCTCTGAAACAAGGGCGAGTGGGAGGCCTTCCTTCAGGCTTTTGTCTCTGGATGTTGTGTCAGGGATAGCCGTGGAATGGAGGGGTGGCCTCAGGGACTATTGAGGAGTATCTCTCTCTGGGGATTTGTTTCAGCTCCCAAGAGTTTGGGGTCATTTTGTGGGAAGGGTGGAGTCGTGTTGTCTGGTTCATGTGTCTACCCAAGAAAGGGATTCGAAGGCAAAGAACCTGGTACGGGCGGGGCGACTGGAAAACTCAAACACTCGTGAAGATTGGGTGCATAGGGGCTTGGCAAGCCCCATATGCGGGCTCTTGGTCCAGGCGCTGACAGGCCTTTCTTTGACATGGGGCTCACGCTGAGGGTCACAGTGTGAATTTGTGCCCAAGCAGCACTCAAGGTTGGGCGTGGCATCAGGGGCCATGAAGGTTTCTCCCACTCTGAAGGTGTGACTCCATGCCAAGAGCAAGCTCTACAGCCATGGGGAAGGAGGAGTTCTGTTTTGTGCTTGCGATCCCCAGCTGTTTGGAGAATTGATATAATGTCTAGGTTCAGATATCTGAAAACCAAGGTTAGGAAGAGTTGACGGCATAAGACCATGGCGTGTCTGAAGTGCTGGGTGTGCGGCCAGCTGTCTCCTTGTCTGTCTGGACGGCTGGCTTCAGGCTGTGTCAGACAGAGCATGAGTGCCCAGAGCAGCCTATCAAGTTCGGGTACCGTCGAGGCCCGAGCAGGTTGATCCTCATCTGGGTTTACTGGAGAGCCCCACAGGGAAACGGTTTTCTTCCGTTGGGCAGACACTGGGCTGGGTTGTGGTTCTGGAGTTCCTAGTCCGGAGGGCTTGTTTGCCAAGAGTGTGAGGAAGGAAGTCTGAAAACACAAGCTAGCGTGAGGTTTGGGACCGAGGGCAGAGCAGGCCCATTCTGCAGAGACTGTTTCGAGATCTCCTGCACTGAGGTCATGTCAACAATGAGACGTGCCTCAGGCTAGAGTTTTTGTCCAGCATGGCCTCTTCCTGAAGGGTGTGGGGGCTTCATGATGCCAGGGAGGTTTGCCTACGATGGGATTTGTGAACTACTCCAAACCTCAAGGTTTCCATATGCACGACAGTCGAGTCCTATTGGATGGTTCCAGAAGGCCCCATATGGAAAGACTCGATAGCAGGTGTCTAAGCATGGATGCCTGGGAATGCCACCTCATATTCCCACTCTTTAGTCAGGACAAGGCAGGCTCAATCTGCGGGCTCCTGGGTGAGCTACCCAGAGGGGAGAGTTGAAATGGACTCCCCTGAAGATGAGTCCTATTGTGGCTTGGTTGCCGGGGAGACCTTGGAATGTGGAGGTGGCTCGGGGACTCTGCAGGAATTCTCCAACCTGAGGTGTTTGACATGGCTCCAACAAGGAAGCTTCCCATGTGGAGACTAGAGGAGTTCTGTTCAGTGCCTCAGGAAAGCCCCATATCCTGTTTTTCGAACCAAAGCCTCTGAGGAGTGACACCTGGAAACCAAAGCAAGAGTTGAAATTAGGGCCTAAGGGCGTGTCCGGCTCAACCTTCTATCTCTGTTGACTTCTGTGTGCAAGCCTTCGTGGAAGTAGCTGCTCAGGTTGTGTCCGAATGGCCCTGTTTGTCCAGGGAGGCTCCCAGTAGTGGGATGTCCTCGGGGGCCTTGAGGTTTCTCATATTCTGGAGGTGTGTGGCCAAAGGAATGGACACAGTGTCCCAGAAGAGAGGAGGCACGGTCTTGTGGTATGGCTCCAGAGGACCCAGCCTAGAGGCTGTGTTTGCCAGGGCTGTGGGGACAGATGTCTGAAAAAGCAAACTTGGCTCAGCTAGGGGCCAAGGTAATTGCAGGCCTGATACCCAGTACGTGAGGGGAGATCATCTGGATATCAAAGGAGGGCAAGTGGGAGGCAGACGCTCAGGCTTCTGTCTCTGGGTGTTGCGTTCACAGTGGCCGTTCATGGTAGGGGTTGCTTCAGGAGGTGAGGAAGAGCCTTCCTCTCGGGGATTTGTCCAAGCTCCCAAGTGTTTGGGTTCAATCTGTGGGAAGGGAAGAGTACTGTTTTCTGCCACAGGTCACCCCCCAGGCAAGGGTCTCTAGAGCACAGCAGTGGCCTCCTCAACTGGAATACACACCATCTAGTTAGTCCTGGGTGCCTATGGGCATGGCAAGCCATATATGCGGGCTCTTGGTCCAGTCACTGAGAGGCGTTACATGAATAAGGTACTCACGCTGAGGGTCACAATGTGTGTTTGTGCCCATGGGCGTGGCCTCATAGGCCATGCCGTTTTCTCCTACACTGAAGGTTTGACTCACTGCCAGTTGCATGGTTTCTTGCCATGGGGAAGGAGGGGTTCTGACTTGTGCATCAGGTTCCCCCCTGTGCAGGGATTGGAGAGAGGGTCTAGGTTCTAATGAATGAAATCCAAGGTTGGAATGGATGGTGGCCTAAGGCAGTGGCGGGTCCAATGTGCTGGGTGTTCAGCCAGATGTGTCGATGTCTGTTGGAAGGTCTGGGCTCAGGCTATTTGCGACAGAGCATCAGTGTTTAAAGTAGCCTATGCAATTGGGGTGTTGCCAAGGTCCAAGCAGTTTGATCCTCATTTGGGGTCTCTGGGCAGCAACATAGACAATGTTTTTCTCCTGGGAGGCAGGCAGAGTGCTTCATTGTTGCCTCAAAATTCCCAGTAGGGAGGGTGTGTGGGCCAGGAGTGTGAGGACGGAAGTCTGAAAACACCAGCTAGGGTGAGGATTTTTCCAAGGGCAGAGCAGGCCCACTCTGCGGAGGCTGAATCGAAATCTCCTGCATCTGAAGTCAGGCTGAAGATCAGAAGTTGGCTGAGGCTGGAGTATGTGTCCAGGATGGCACCTTCATGAAGCGGGGCCTCATGAGGCCAAGGAAGTTTTCCCACGCTGAGTTTGGAGGTTGCCCCAAACCACAAGGTTTCCTTCTGCGAGACATTCGAGTCCTGTTGCATGGCTCCAGGACATACCATACGGAAGGACTGTAGAGCAGGGTTCAAAGGATGGATCCCTGTACAGCATGCCTCGGGTTCCCATTGAACATGAGCGACAAGATATGTTTGATCTCCTGCCTCTGGGGCACGCTACCCAGGGGCTGAGTTGAAATGGCCTCTCCCGAGTATGGGTCATAATGTGCGTTTGGGTCCATGGAGACCTTGGAATGTGCTGGTTGTTCAGTGGCCCTACGGAACTCTCCTACCTGAAGGGTTTGATACATCCCAAGTAAGAAAGCTCCCCATGTGGAGACGAGAGAGGTTTCGTTTGGTGCCCAAATAAGCCCCTAGTGCTGGTCTACGAGAACAGTACTCTGAGGACAGACACATGGAAACCAAAGCTAAAGTTCATATTAGGGCCTGGGGCCCTGTCCATTTCAACCTTCTGTCTCTGGGGACACTGTCTGAGAGTCTAAGTGGAGATAGTTGCACCGCTGGTGTCAGAGAGCCCCTCTTAGTCCAGGGTGGCCTACACTATTGAGGGCCTCAGGGGCCTAGGGGCTTTTCCCTAACCTGTAGGGTTGTGGTCAATGGATTGGGCACACTTTCCTTGGAGAGGGCAGGCACAATCTTTCGCTGGGGCACCAGAAGCCCTAGCCTGGAGGTAGTGTGGGTCCAGGCTGTGGACACAGAAGTCTGAAAACACAAACTCAGCTCATGAGTGGCGCCAAGGGTATGGCAGGCCGGATGTACAGCCCGAGAGGAAGCTCCTGGGCCTCTGAAACAAGGGCGAGTGGGAGGCGTTCCTTCAGGCTTTTGTCTCTGGATGTTGTGTCAGGGATAGCCGTGGATAGGAGGGGTGGCCTGAGGGACTGTGGACGAGTGTCTCTCTCTGGCGATTTGTCCCAGGTCCCAAGAGTTTGGGGTCATTTTGTAGGAAGGGTGGAGTCGTGTTTTCTGGCTCATGTGTCTCTCCAAGAAAGGGATTCCAGACCAGAGCCCCAGGTACGGGCTGGGCGATTGGTAAACTCAATCACTGGTGAGGATTGGGTGCATAGGTGCTTGGCAAGTCCATATGCGGGCTCTTGGTCCAGGCCGTGACAGGCCTTTTTTGACATGGGGCTCATGCTGAGGGTCACTGTTTGAATTTGTGCCCAAGCAGCACTCACGTTTGGGCGTAGCATCAGTGGCCATGAAGGTTTCTCCCACCCTGAAAGTGTGACTCCATGCCAAGAGCAAGCTTTACAGCCATGGGGAAGGAGGAGTTCTGTTTTGTGCTTGCGATACCCAGCTGTATGGAGAATTGATATAATGTCTAGTTTCAGATATCTGAAAACCAAGGTTAGGAAGAGTTGACGGCATAAGACCATGGCGTGTCCGAAGTGCGGGGTGTGCGGCCAGCAGTCTCCTTGTCTGTCTGGACGTCTGGCTTCAGGCTGTGTCAGACAGAGCATGAGTGCCCAGAGCAGCCTATCCAGTTCGGGTACCGTCGAGGCCTGAGCAGGTTGATCCTCATCTGTGTTTTCTGGAGAGCCCCACAGGGAAACGGTTTTCTTCCGTTGGGCCGACACTGGGCTGGGTTGTGGTTCTGGAGTTCATAGTCCGGAGGGCTTGTTTGCCAGGAGTGTGAGGAAGGAAGTCTGAAAACACAAGCTAGCATGGGGTTTGGGACCGAAGACATGGCAGGCCCACTCTGCAGGGGCTGAATCAAGATCTCCTGCTCTGAGGTCATGTCAACTATGAGACGAGCCTAAGGCTAGAGTTTTTGTACAGATGGCCTCTTCCTGAAGGGTGTGGGGGCTTCATGAGGCCAGGGTGGTTTGCCTACGATGAGATTTGTGAACTACTCCAAACCTCAAGGTTTCCTTCTGCACGACTGTCGAGTCCTATTGGATGGTTCCAGGAGGCCCCATACGGAAAGACTCGAGAGCAGGTGTCTAAGCATGGATGCCTGAGAACGCCACCTCATATTCCCACTCTTTAGTCAAGACAAGGCCGGCTCAATCTGAGGCCTCCTGGGTGAGCTACCCAGAGGGGAGAGTTGAAATGGACTCTCCTGAAGATGAGTCCTACTGTGGCTTGGTGGCCTGGGAGACCATGGAATGTGGAGGTGTCTCAGGGACTCTGCAGGATTCTCCAACCTGAGGTGTTTGACACGGCTCCAACAAGGAAGTTTCCCATGTGGAGACGAGAGGAGTTCTGTTCAGTGCCTCAGGAAAGCCCCATATCCTGTTCTTCGAACCAAAGCCTCTGAGGAGTGACACCTGGAAACCAAAGCAAGAGTTGAGATTAGGGCCTAAGGGCCTGTCCGGATCAACCTTCTATCTCTGTTGACATCTGTGTGGATGCCTTCGTGGAGGTAGCTGCTCAGCTTGTGTCCGAATGCCCCTGTGTGTCCAGGGAGGCTCCCAGTAGTGGGATGTCCTTGGGGGCTTTGAGGTTTCTCATATTCTGGAGGTGTGTGGCCAAAGGAATGGACACAGTTTCCCAGGAGAAAGCAGACACGGTCCTGTGGTATGGCTCCAGAGGACGCAGCCTAGAGGCTGTGTTTGCCAGGGCTGTGGGGACAGATGTCTGAAAAAGCAAACTTGGCTCAGCTAGGGGCCAAGGTAATGGCAGGCCTGATCTCCAGTCCGTGAGGGGAGATCCTCTGGATATCAAAGGAGGGCAAGTGGGAGGCAGTTGCTCAGGCTTTTGTCTCTGGGTGTTGCTTTCACAGTGGCCGTTCAGGGTAGGGGTTGCTTCAGGGGCCGAGATAGAGCCTTCCTCTCGGGGGATTTTCCAAGCTCCCAAGTGTTTGGGTTTATTCTGTAGGAAGGGAAGAGTACTGTTTTCTACCACAGAGGACCCCCAGGAGAGGGACTCTAGAGCACAGTAGTGGGCTCCCTCAACCTGAATACACACCATCTATTTAGTCCTGGGTGCCTATGGGCATGGCAAGCCACATATGCGGGCTCTTGGTTAAGTCACTGAAGCGTTACTTGAATAGGTACTCACGCTGAGGGTCACAATGTGTGTTTGTGACTAAGGCTGCCCTCACGCATGGGCGTGGCCTCATGGTCCATGCCGTTTTCTCCCACACTGAAGGTTTGACTCACTGCCAGCACCAAGGTTTCTTGCCATGGGGAAGGAGGGGTTCTGACTTGTGCATCCGGTTACCCCTGTGAAGGGATTGGAGATAAGGTCTAGGATCCGATGACTGAAAACCCAGGTTGGGAATGGATGGTGGCCTAAGGCAGTGGCGGGTCCAATGTGCTGGGGGTGCAGCTAGATGTGTCGGTGTCTGTTAGAAGGTCTGGGCTCAGGCTATTTGCGACAGAGCATCAGTGTTTAAGGTAGCCTATGCAATTGGGGGGTTGCCGAGAGCCAAGCTGTTTGGTCCTCATTTGGGGTTCTGGGCAGCACCATAGACAATGTTTTTCTCCTGGGAGGCAGGCAGAGTGCTTCATTGTGGCCCCAGAATTCCCAGGAGGGTGGGTTTGTGGGCCCGGAATGTGAGGACAGAAGTCTGAGAAGACAAGCTAGGGTGAGGATTAGAGCCAAGGGCAGAGCAGGCCCACTCTGCAGAGGCTGAATCAAAATCTCCTGCATCTGAAGTCAGGCTGAGGATCAGACTGAGGCTGGAGTATGTGTCCATGATGGCACCTTCATGAAGCGGGGGCCTCATGAGGCCAAGGAATTTTTCCCACGCTGAGTTTGGAGGTTACCCCAAACCACAAGGTTTCCTTCTGTGGGACATTCGAGTCCTGTTGCATGGCTCCAGGACATACCATACGGAAGGATTGGAGAGCAGGGTTCGAAGGATGGATCCCTGTACAGCATGCCTCGCATTCCCATTGGCCATTAGCCACAAGATATGTTTGATCTGCTGCCTCTGGGACACGCTACCCAGGGGGCGGGGTTGAAATGGCCTCTCCTGAGGATGCGTCTTAATGTGCGTTTGAGTCCATGGAGACCTTGGAATGTGCTGGTTGTTCAGGGGCCCTGCGGAACTCTCCTACCTGAAGGGTTTGATACGTCCCCAGTAAGAAAGCTCCACATGTGGAGACAAGAGAGGTTTGGTTTGGTGCCTCAGAAAAGCCCCGTGTACTGGTCTACGAAAACAGTCCTCTGAGGACGGACACATGGAAACCAAAGCTAAGGTTCAGATTAGGGCCTGGGGACCTGTCCATTTCAACCTTCTGTCTCTGGGGACACTGTCTGAGAGTCTAGGTGGAGATAGATGCTCCGCTGCTGTCAGAGATCCCTTCTTAGTCCAGTGTGGCCTACACTATTGATGGCCTCAGGGGCCTTGGAGCTTTTCCCTAACCTGTAGGTTTGTGGTCAATGGATTGGGCACACTTTCCTTGGAGAGGGCAGGCACAATCTTTCGCTGGGGCACCAGAAGCCCTAGCCTGGAGGTTGTGTGGGTCCAGGCTTTGGGCACAGAAGTCTGAAAACACAAACTCAGCTTATGCGTGGCGCCTAGCTTATGGCAGGCCTGATGTACAGCCCGAGAGGGAGCTCCTGGGCCTCTGAAACAAGGGCGAGTGGGAGGCCTTCCTTCAGGCTTTTGTCTCTGGATGTTGTGTCAGGGATAGCCGTGGAATGGAGGGGTGGCCTCAGGGACTATTGAGGAGTATCTCTCTCTGGGGATTTGTTTCAGCTCCCAAGAGTTTGGGGTCATTTTGTGGGAAGGGTGGAGTCGTGTTGTCTGGTTCATGTGTCTACCCAAGAAAGGGATTCGAAGGCAAAGAACCTGGTACGGGCGGGGCGACTGGAAAACTCAAACACTCGTGAAGATTGGGTGCATAGGGGCTTGGCAAGCCCCATATGCGGGCTCTTGGTCCAGGCGCTGACAGGCCTTTCTTTGACATGGGGCTCACGCTGAGGGTCACAGTGTGAATTTGTGCCCAAGCAGCACTCAAGGTTGGGCGTGGCATCAGGGGCCATGAAGGTTTCTCCCACTCTGAAGGTGTGACTCCATGCCAAGAGCAAGCTCTACAGCCATGGGGAAGGAGGAGTTCTGTTTTGTGCTTGCGATCCCCAGCTGTTTGGAGAATTGATATAATGTCTAGGTTCAGATATCTGAAAACCAAGGTTAGGAAGAGTTGACGGCATAAGACCATGGCGTGTCTGAAGTGCTGGGTGTGCGGCCAGCTGTCTCCTTGTCTGTCTGGACGGCTGGCTTCAGGCTGTGTCAGACAGAGCATGAGTGCCCAGAGCAGCCTATCAAGTTCGGGTACCGTCGAGGCCCGAGCAGGTTGATCCTCATCTGGGTTTACTGGAGAACCCCACAGGGAAACGGTTTTCTTCCGTTGGGCAGACACTGGGCTGGGTTGTGGTTCTGGAGTTCCTAGTCCGGAGGGCTTGTTTGCCAAGAGTGTGAGGAAGGAAGTCTGAAAACACAAGCTAGCGTGAGGTTTGGGACCGAGGGCAGAGCAGGCCCATTCTGCAGAGACTGTTTCGAGATCTCCTGCACTGAGGTCATGTCAACAATGAGACGTGCCTCAGGCTAGAGTTTTTGTCCAGCATGGCCTCTTCCTGAAGGGTGTGGGGGCTTCATGATGCCAGGGAGGTTTGCCTACGATGGGATTTGTGAACTACTCCAAACCTCAAGGTTTCCATATGCACGACAGTCGAGTCCTATTGGATGGTTCCAGAAGGCCCCATATGGAAAGACTCGATAGCAGGTGTCTAAGCATGGATGCCTGGGAATGCCACCTCATATTCCCACTCTTTAGTCAGGACAAGGCAGGCTCAATCTGCGGGCTCCTGGGTGAGCTACCCAGAGGGGAGAGTTGAAATGGACTCCCCTGAAGATGAGTCCTATTGTGGCTTGGTTGCCGGGGAGACCTTGGAATGTGGAGGTGGCTCGGGGACTCTGCAGGAATTCTCCAACCTGAGGTGTTTGACATGGCTCCAACAAGGAAGCTTCCCATGTGGAGACTAGAGGAGTTCTGTTCAGTGCCTCAGGAAAGCCCCATATCCTGTTTTTCGAACCAAAGCCTCTGAGGAGTGACACCTGGAAACCAAAGCAAGAGTTGAAATTAGGGCCTAAGGGCGTGTCCGGCTCAACCTTCTATCTCTGTTGACATCTGTGTGCAAGCCTTCATGGAAGTAGCTGCTCAGGTTGTGTCCGAATGGCCCTGTGTGTCCAGGGAGGCTCCCAGTAGTGGGATGTCCTCGGGGGCCTTGAGGTTTCTCATATTCTGGAGGTGTGTGGCCAAAGGAATGGACACAGTGTCCCAGAAGAGAGGAGGCACGGTCTTGTGGTATGGCTCCAGAGGACCCAGCCTAGAGGCTGTGTTTGCCAGGGCTGTGGGGACAGATGTCTGAAAAAGCAAACTTGGCTCAGCTAGGGGCCAAGGTAATTGCAGGCCTGATACCCAGTACGTGAGGGGAGATCATCTGGATATCAAAGGAGGGCAAGTGGGAGGCAGACGCTCAGGCTTCTGTCTCTGGGTGTTGCGTTCACAGTGGCCGTTCATGGTAGGGGTTGCTTCAGGAGGTGAGGAAGAGCCTTCCTCTCGGGGATTTGTCCAAGCTCCCAAGTGTTTGGGTTCAATCTGTGGGAAGGGAAGAGTACTGTTTTCTGCCACAGGTCACCCCCCAGGCAAGGGTCTCTAGAGCACAGCAGTGGCCTCCTCAACTGGAATACACACCATCTAGTTAGTCCTGGGTGCCTATGGGCATGGCAAGCCATATATGCGGGCTCTTGGTCCAGTCACTGAGAGGCGTTACATGAATAAGGTACTCACGCTGAGGGTCACAATGTGTGTTTGTGCCCATGGGCGTGGCCTCATAGGCCATGCCGTTTTCTCCTACACTGAAGGTTTGACTCACTGCCAGTTGCATGGTTTCTTGCCATGGGGAAGGAGGGGTTCTGACTTGTGCATCAGGTTCCCCCCTGTGCAGGGATTGGAGAGAGGGTCTAGGTTCTAATGAATGAAATCCAAGGTTGGAATGGATGGTGGCCTAAGGCAGTGGCGGGTCCAATGTGCTGGGTGTTCAGCCAGATGTGTCGATGTCTGTTGGAAGGTCTGGGCTCAGGCTATTTGCGACAGAGCATCAGTGTTTAAAGTAGCCTATGCAATTGGGGTGTTGCCAAGGTCCAAGCAGTTTGATCCTCATTTGGGGTCTCTGGGCAGCAACATAGACAATGTTTTTCTCCTGGGAGGCAGGCAGAGTGCTTCATTGTTGCCTCAAAATTCCCAGTAGGGAGGGTGTGTGGGCCAGGAGTGTGAGGACGGAAGTCTGAAAACACCAGCTAGGGTGAGGATTTTTCCAAGGGCAGAGCAGGCCCACTCTGCGGAGGCTGAATCGAAATCTCCTGCATCTGAAGTCAGGCTGAAGATCAGAAGTTGGCTGAGGCTGGAGTATGTGTCCAGGATGGCACCTTCATGAAGCGGGGCCTCATGAGGCCAAGGAAGTTTTCCCACGCTGAGTTTGGAGGTTGCCCCAAACCACAAGGTTTCCTTCTGCGAGACATTCGAGTCCTGTTGCATGGCTCCAGGACATACCATACGGAAGGACTGTAGAGCAGGGTTCAAAGGATGGATCCCTGTACAGCATGCCTCGGGTTCCCATTGAACATGAGCGACAAGATATGTTTGATCTCCTGCCTCTGGGGCACGCTACCCAGGGGCTGAGTTGAAATGGCCTCTCCCGAGTATGGGTCATAATGTGCGTTTGGGTCCATGGAGACCTTGGAATGTGCTGGTTGTTCAGTGGCCCTACGGAACTCTCCTACCTGAAGGGTTTGATACATCCCAAGTAAGAAAGCTCCCCATGTGGAGACGAGAGAGGTTTCGTTTGGTGCCCAAATAAGCCCCTAGTGCTGGTCTACGAGAACAGTACTCTGAGGACAGACACATGGAAACCAAAGCTAAAGTTCATATTAGGGCCTGGGGCCCTGTCCATTTCAACCTTCTGTCTCTGGGGACACTGTCTGAGAGTCTAAGTGGAGATAGTTGCACCGCTGGTGTCAGAGAGCCCCTCTTAGTCCAGGGTGGCCTACACTATTGAGGGCCTCAGGGGCCTAGGGGCTTTTCCCTAACCTGTAGGGTTGTGGTCAATGGATTGGGCACACTTTCCTTGGAGAGGGCAGGCACAATCTTTCGCTGGGGCACCAGAAGCCCTAGCCTGGAGGTAGTGTGGGTCCAGGCTGTGGACACAGAAGTCTGAAAACACAAACTCAGCTCATGAGTGGCGCCAAGGGTATGGCAGGCCGGATGTACAGCCCGAGAGGAAGCTCCTGGGCCTCTGAAACAAGGGCGAGTGGGAGGCGTTCCTTCAGGCTTTTGTCTCTGGATGTTGTGTCAGGGATAGCCGTGGATAGGAGGGGTGGCCTGAGGGACTGTGGACGAGTGTCTCTCTCTGGCGATTTGTCCCAGGTCCCAAGAGTTTGGGGTCATTTTGTAGGAAGGGTGGAGTCGTGTTTTCTGGCTCATGTGTCTCTCCAAGAAAGGGATTCCAGACCAGAGCCCCAGGTACGGGCTGGGCGATTGGTAAACTCAATCACTGGTGAGGATTGGGTGCATAGGTGCTTGGCAAGTCCATATGCGGGCTCTTGGTCCAGGCCGTGACAGGCCTTTTTTGACATGGGGCTCATGCTGAGGGTCACTGTTTGAATTTGTGCCCAAGCAGCACTCACGTTTGGGCGTAGCATCAGTGGCCATGAAGGTTTCTCCCACCCTGAAAGTGTGACTCCATGCCAAGAGCAAGCTTTACAGCCATGGGGAAGGAGGAGTTCTGTTTTGTGCTTGCGATACCCAGCTGTATGGAGAATTGATATAATGTCTAGGTTCAGATATCTGAAAAACAAGGTTAGGAAGAGTTGACGGCATAAGACCATGGCGTGTCCGAAGTGCGGGGTGTGCGGCCAGCAGTCTCCTTGTCTGTCTGGACGTCTGGCTTCAGGCTGTGTCAGACAGAGCATGAGTGCCCAGAGCAGCCTATCCAGTTCGGGTACCGTCGAGGCCTGAGCAGGTTGATCCTCATCTGTGTTTTCTGGAGAGCCCCACAGGGAAACGGTTTTCTTCCGTTGGGCCGACACTGGGCTGGGTTGTGGTTCTGGAGTTCATAGTCCGGAGGGCTTGTTTGCCAGGAGTGTGAGGAAGGAAGTCTGAAAACACAAGCTAGCATGGGGTTTGGGACCGAAGACATGGCAGGCCCACTCTGCAGGGGCTGAATCAAGATCTCCTGCTCTGAGGTCATGTCAACTATGAGACGAGCCTAAGGCTAGAGTTTTTGTACAGATGGCCTCTTCCTGAAGGGTGTGGGGGCTTCATGAGGCCAGGGTGGTTTGCCTACGATGAGATTTGTGAACTACTCCAAACCTCAAGGTTTCCTTCTGCACGACTGTCGAGTCCTATTGGATGGTTCCAGGAGGCCCCATACGGAAAGACTCGAGAGCAGGTGTCTAAGCATGGATGCCTGAGAACGCCACCTCATATTCCCACTCTTTAGTCAAGACAAGGCCGGCTCAATCTGAGGCCTCCTGGGTGAGCTACCCAGAGGGGAGAGTTGAAATGGACTCTCCTGAAGATGAGTCCTACTGTGGCTTGGTGGCCTGGGAGACCATGGAATGTGGAGGTGTCTCAGGGACTCTGCAGGATTCTCCAACCTGAGGTGTTTGACACGGCTCCAACAAGGAAGTTTCCCATGTGGAGACGAGAGGAGTTCTGTTCAGTGCCTCAGGAAAGCCCCATATCCTGTTCTTCGAACCAAAGCCTCTGAGGAGTGACACCTGGAAACCAAAGCAAGAGTTGAGATTAGGGCCTAAGGGCCTGTCCGGATCAACCTTCTATCTCTGTTGACATCTGTGTGGATGCCTTCGTGGAGGTAGCTGCTCAGCTTGTGTCCGAATGCCCCTGTGTGTCCAGGGAGGCTCCCAGTAGTGGGATGTCCTTGGGGGCTTTGAGGTTTCTCATATTCTGGAGGTGTGTGGCCAAAGGAATGGACACAGTTTCCCAGGAGAAAGCAGACACGGTCCTGTGGTATGGCTCCAGAGGACGCAGCCTAGAGGCTGTGTTTGCCAGGGCTGTGGGGACAGATGTCTGAAAAAGCAAACTTGGCTCAGCTAGGGGCCAAGGTAATGGCAGGCCTGATCTCCAGTCCGTGAGGGGAGATCCTCTGGATATCAAAGGAGGGCAAGTGGGAGGCAGTTGCTCAGGCTTTTGTCTCTGGGTGTTGCTTTCACAGTGGCCGTTCAGGGTAGGGGTTGCTTCAGGGGCCGAGATAGAGCCTTCCTCTCGGGGGATTTTCCAAGCTCCCAAGTGTTTGGGTTTATTCTGTAGGAAGGGAAGAGTACTGTTTTCTACCACAGAGGACCCCCAGGAGAGGGAGTCTAGAGCACAGTAGTGGGCTCCCTCAACCTGAATACACACCATCTATTTAGTCCTGGGTGCCTATGGGCATGGCAAGCCACATATGCGGGCTCTTGGTTAAGTCACTGAAGCGTTACTTGAATAGGTACTCACGCTGAGGGTCACAATGTGTGTTTGTGACTAAGGCTGCCCTCACGCATGGGCGTGGCCTCATGGTCCATGCCGTTTTCTCCCACACTGAAGGTTTGACTCACTGCCAGCACCAAGGTTTCTTGCCATGGGGAAGGAGGGGTTCTGACTTGTGCATCCGGTTACCCCTGTGAAGGGATTGGAGATAAGGTCTAGGATCCGATGACTGAAAACCCAGGTTGGGAATGGATGGTGGCCTAAGGCAGTGGCGGGTCCAATGTGCTGGGGGTGCAGCTAGATGTGTCGGTGTCTGTTAGAAGGTCTGGGCTCAGGCTATTTGCGACAGAGCATCAGTGTTTAAGGTAGCCTATGCAATTGGGGGGTTGCCGAGAGCCAAGCTGTTTGGTCCTCATTTGGGGTTCTGGGCAGCACCATAGACAATGTTTTTCTCCTGGGAGGCAGGCAGAGTGCTTCATTGTGGCCCCAGAATTCCCAGGAGGGTGGGTTTGTGGGCCCGGAATGTGAGGACAGAAGTCTGAGAAGACAAGCTAGGGTGAGGATTAGAGCCAAGGGCAGAGCAGGCCCACTCTGCAGAGGCTGAATCAAAATCTCCTGCATCTGAAGTCAGGCTGAGGATCAGACTGAGGCTGGAGTATGTGTCCATGATGGCACCTTCATGAAGCGGGGGCCTCATGAGGCCAAGGAATTTTTCCCACGCTGAGTTTGGAGGTTACCCCAAACCACAAGGTTTCCTTCTGTGGGACATTCGAGTCCTGTTGCATGGCTCCAGGACATACCATACGGAAGGATTGGAGAGCAGGGTTCGAAGGATGGATCCCTGTACAGCATGCCTCGCATTCCCATTGGCCATTAGCCACAAGATATGTTTGATCTGCTGCCTCTGGGACACGCTACCCAGGGGGCGGGGTTGAAATGGCCTCTCCTGAGGATGCGTCTTAATGTGCGTTTGAGTCCATGGAGACCTTGGAATGTGCTGGTTGTTCAGGGGCCCTGCGGAACTCTCCTACCTGAAGGGTTTGATACGTCCCCAGTAAGAAAGCTCCACATGTGGAGACAAGAGAGGTTTGGTTTGGTGCCTCAGAAAAGCCCCGTGTACTGGTCTACGAAAACAGTCCTCTGAGGACGGACACATGGAAACCAAAGCTAAGGTTCAGATTAGGGCCTGGGGACCTGTCCATTTCAACCTTCTGTCTCTGGGGACACTGTCTGAGAGTCTAGGTGGAGATAGATGCTCCGCTGCTGTCAGAGATCCCTTCTTAGTCCAGTGTGGCCTACACTATTGATGGCCTCAGGGGCCTTGGAGCTTTTCCCTAACCTGTAGGTTTGTGGTCAATGGATTGGGCACACTTTCCTTGGAGAGGGCAGGCACAATCTCTCGCTGGGGCACCAGAAGCCCTAGCCTGGAGGTTGTGTGGGTCCAGGCTTTGGGCACAGTAGTCTGAAAACACAAACTCAGCTTATGCGTGGCGCCTAGCTTATGGCAGGCCTGATGTACAGCCCGAGAGGGAGCTCCTGGGCCTCTGAAACAAGGGCGAGTGGGAGGCGTTCCTTCAGGCTTTTTCTCTGGATGTTGTGTCCGGGATAGCCGTCGATAGGAGGGGTGGCCTCAGGGTCTGTGGACGAGTATCTCTCTCTGGGGATTTGTCCCAGTCCCAAGAGTTTGGGGTCATTTTGTGGGAAGGGTGGAGTCGTGTTTTCTGGCTCATGTGTCTCTCCAAGAAAGGGATTCCAGAGCAGAGCCCCAGGTACGGTCTGGGCGACTGGTAAACTCAAGCACTGGTGAGGATTGGGTGCATAGGGGCTTGGCAAGCCCCATATGTGGGCTCTTGGTCCATGCCCTGACAGGCCTTTCTTTGACATGGGGCTCATGCTGAGGGTCACAGTGTGAATTTGAGCCCAAGCAGCACTCAAGTTTGGGCGTGGCATCAGGGGCCATAAAGGTTTCTCACACCTGAAAGTGTGACTCCATGCAAAGAGCAAGCTTTACAGCCATGGGAAGGAGGAGTTCTGTTTTGTGCCTGCGATACCCAGGTGTGTGGAGAATTGATATAATGTCTAGGTTCAGATATCTGAAAACCAAGGTTTGGAAGAGTTGACGGCATAAGACCATGGCGTGTCCGAAGTGCTGGGTATGCGGCCAGCTGTCTCCTTGTCTGTCCGGACGTCTGGCTTCAGGCTGTGTCAGACAGAGCATGAGTGCCCAGAGCAGCCTATCCAGTGCGGGTCCGTCGAGGCCCAAGCAGGTTGATCCTCATCTGGGTATTCTAGAGAGCCCCACAGGGAAACGGTTTTCTTCCGTTGGGCAGACACTGGGCTGGGTTGTGGTTCTGGAGTTCCTAGTCCGGAGGGCTTGTTTGCCAGGAGTGTGAGGAAGGAAGTCTGAAAACACAAGCTAGCATGAGGTTTAAGACCGAAGGCATGGCAGGCCCACTCTGCAGAGGCTGAATCGTTATCTCCTGATCTGAGGTCATGTCAACTATGAGACGTGCCTCAGGCTAGAGTTTTTGTCCAGCATAGCCTCTTCCTGAAGGGTGTGGGGGCTTCATGAGGCCAGGGAAGTTTGCCTACGATGGGATTTGTGAACTACTCCAAACCTCAAGGTTTCCTTCTGCACGACGGTCGAGTCCTATTGGATGGTTCCAGGAGGCCCCATACGGAAAGACTCGAGAGCAGGTGTCTAAGCATGGATGCCTGGGAACGCCACCTCATATTCACACTCTTTAGTCAGGACAAGGCAGGCTCAATCTGTGGGCTCCTGATTGAGCTACCCAGAGGGGAGAGTTGAAATGGACTCTCCTGAAGATGAGTCCTACTGTGGCTTGGTGGCCTGGGAGACCTTGGAATGTGGAGGTGTCTCAGGGACTCTGCAGGATTCTCCAACCTGAGGTGTTTGACACGGCTCCAACAAGGAAGCTTCCCATGTGGAGACTAGAAGAGTTCTGTTCAGTGCCTCAGGAAAGCCCCATATCCTGTTCTTCGAACCAAAGCCTCTGAGGAGTGACACCTGGAAACCAAAGCAAGAGTTGAGATTAGGGCCTAAGGGACTGTCCGGCTAAACCTTCTATCTCTGTTGACATCTGTATGCATGCCTTCGTGGAGGTAGCTGCTCAGCTTGTGTCAGAATGCCCCTGTGTGTCCAGGGAGTCTCCCAGTAGTGGGATGTCCTCGGGGGCCTTGAGGTTTCTCATATTCTGGAGGTGTGTGGCCAAAGGAATGGACACAGTTTACCAGGAGAGAGCAGGCACGGTCCTGTGGTATGGCTCCAGAGGACGCAGCCTAGAGGCTGTGTTTGCCAGGGCTGTGGGGACAGATGTCTGAAAAAGCAAACTTGGCTCAGGTAGGGGCCAAGGTAATGGCAGGCCTGATCTCCAGTCCGTGAGGGAAGATCCTCTGGATATCAAAGGAGGGTAAGTGGGAGGCAGTTGCTCAGGCTTTTGTCTCTGGGTGTTGCATTCACAGATGCCGTTCAGGGTAGGGGTTGCTTCAGGAGCCCAGGAAGAGCCTTCCTCTCGGTGGATTGTCCAAGCTCCAAAGTGTTTGGGTTTATTCTGTGGGAAGGGAAGAGTACTTTTTTCTACCACAGGGGACCCCCAGGAGAGGGACTCTAGAGCACAGCAGTGGGTTCCCTCAACCTGAATACACACCATCTATTTAGTCCTGGGTGCCTATGGGCATGGCAAGCCACATATGCGGGCTCTTGGTTCAGTCACTGAAGCGTTACTTGAATAAGGTACTCACGCTGAGGGTCACAATGTGTGTTTGTGACTAAGGCTGCCCTCACGCATGGGCGTGGCCTCATGGGCCATGCCGTTTTTTCCTACACTGAAGGATTGACTCACTGCCAGCAGCAAGGTTTCTTGCCATGGGGAAGGAGGGTTTCTGACTTGTGCATCCGGTTACCCCTCTGCAGGGATTGGAGATAAGGTCTAGGTTCCGATGACTGAAAACCCAGGTTGGGAATGGATGGTGGCCTAAGGCAGTGGCGGGTCCAATGTGCTGGGGGTGCAGCTAGATGTGTCGGTGTCTGTTAGAAGGTCTGGGCTCAGGCTATTTGCGACAGAGCATCAGTGTTTAAGGTAGCCTATGCAATTGGGGTGTTGCCGAGGGCCAAGCTGTTTGGTCCTCATTTGGGGTCTGGGAAGCACCATAGACAATGTTTTTCTCCTGGGAGGCAGGCAGAGTGCTTCATTGTGGCCCCAGAATTCCCAGGAGGGTGGGTTTGTGGGCCCGGAATGTGAGGACAGAAGTCTGAAAACACAAGCTAGGGTGAGGATTGGAGCCAAGGGCAGAGCAGGCCCACTCTGAAGAGGCTGAATCAAAATCTCCTGCATCTGAAGTCAGGCTGCGGATCAGAAATTGGCTGAGGCTGGAGTATGTGTCCATGATGGCACCTTCATGAAACGGGGGCCTCATGAGGCCAAGGAAGTTTTCCCACGCTGAGTTTGGAGGTTACCCCAAACCACAAGGTTTCCTTCTGCGGGACATTCGAGTCCTGTTGCATGGCTCCAGGACATACCATACGGAAGGACTGTAGAGCAGGGTTCAAAGGATGGATCCCTGTACAGCATGCCTCGGGTTCCCATTGAACATGAGCGACAAGATATGTTTGATCTCCTGCCTCTGGGGCACGCTACCCAGGGGGCTGAGTTGAAATGGCCTCTCCCGAGTATGGGTCATAATGTGCGTTTGGGTCCATGGAGACCTTGGAATGTGCTGGTTGTTCAGTGGCCCTACGGAACTCTCCTACTTGAAGGGTTTGATACATCCCAAGTAAGAAAGCTCCCCATGTGGAGACGAGAGAGGTTTCGTTTTGTGCCCAAATAAGCCCCTAGTGCTGGTCTACGAGAACAGTACTCTGAGGACAGACACATGGAAACCAAAGCTAAAGTTCATATTAGGGCCTGGGGCCCTGACCATTTCAACCTTCTGTCTCTGGGGACACTGTCTGAGAGTCTAAGTGGAGATAGTTGCACCGCTGGTGTCAGAGAGCCCCTCTTAGTCCAGGGTGGCCTACACTATTGAGGGCCTCAGGGGCCTAGGGGCTTTTCCCTAACCTGTAGGGTTGTGGTCAATGGATTGGGCACACTTTCCTTGGAGAGGGCAGGCACAATCTTTCGCTGGGGCACCAGAAGCCCTAGCCTGGAGGTAGTGTGGGTCCAGGCTGTGGACACAGAAGTCTGAAAACACAAACTCAGCTCATGAGTGGCGCCAAGGGTATGGCAGGCCGGATGTACAGCCCGAGAGGAAGCTCCTGGGCCTCTGAAACAAGGGCGAGTGGGAGGCGTTCCTTCAGGCTTTTTCTCTGGATGTTGTGTCAGGGATAGCCGTGGAAAGGAGGGGTGGCCTCAGGGACTGTGGACGAGTATCTCTCTCTGGCGATTTGTCCCAGGTCCCAAGAGTTTGGGGTCATTTTGTGGGAAGGGTGGAATCGTGTTTTCTGGCTCATGTGTCTCTCCAAGAAAGGGATCCAGACCAGAGCCCCAGGTACGGGCTGGGCGATTGGTAAACTAAATCACTGGTGAGGATTGGGTGCATAGGTGCTTGGCAAGTCCATATGCGGTCTCTTGGTCCAGGCCCTGACAAGCCTTTTTTGACATGGGGCTCATGCTAAGGGTCACTGTTTGAATTTGTGCCCAAGAAGCACTCACGTTTGGGCGTAGCATCAGGGGCCATGAAGGTTTCTCCTACCCTGAAGGTGTGACTCCATGCCAAGAGCAAGCTTTACAGCCATGGGGAAGGAGGAGTCTGTTTTGTGCTTGCGATACCCAGCTGTATGGAGAATTGATATAATGTCTAGGTTCAGATATCTGAAAAACAAGGTTAGGAAGAGTTGACGGCATAAGACCATGGCGTGTCCGAAGTGCGGGGTGTGCGGCCAGCAGTCTCCTTGTCTGTCTGGACGTCTGGCTTCAGGCTGTGTCAGACAGAGCATGAGTGCCCAGAGCAGCCTATCCAGTTCGGGTACTGTCGAGGCCCGAGCAGTTGATTCTCATCTGTGTTTTCTGGAGAGCCCCACAGGGAAACGGTTTTCTTCCGTTGGGCCCAAACTGGGCTGGGTTGTGGTTCTGGAGTTCATAGTCCGGAGGGCTTGTTTGCCAGGAGTGTGAGGAAGGAAGTCTGAAAACAAAAGCTAGCATGAGGTTTGGGACCGAATGCATGGCAGGCCCACTCTGCAGGGGCTGAATCGAGATCTCCTGCTCTGAGGTCATGTCAACTATGAGACGAGCCTAAGGCTAGAGTTTTTGTACAGCATGGCCTCTTCCTGAAGGGTGTGGGGGCTTCATGAGGCCAGGGAGGTTTGCCTACGATGAGATTTGTGAACTACTCCAAACCTCAAGGTTTCCTTCTGTGGAAATGGATTCCGTGACTTGTGCATCCGGTTACCCCTCTGCAGGTATTGGAGATAAGGTCTAGGTTCCGATGACTGAAAACCCAGGTTGGGAATGGATGGTCGCCTAAGGCAGTGGCGGGTCCAATGTGCTGGGGGTGCAGCTAGATGTGTCGGTGTCTGTTAGAAGGTCTGGGCTCAGGCTATTTGCGACAGAGCATCAGTGTTTAAGGTAGCCTATGCAATTGGGGTGTTTCTGAGGGCCAAGCTGTTTGGTCCTCATTTGGGGTTCTGGGCAGCACCATAGACAATGTTTTTCTCCTGGGAGGCAGGCAGAGTGCTTCATTGTGGCCCCAGAATTCCCAGGAGGGTGGGTTTGTGGGCCCGGAATGTGAGGACAGAAGTCTGAAAACACAAGCTAGGGTGAGGATTGGAGCCAAGGGCAGAGCAGGCCCACTCTGCAGAGTCTGAATCAAAATCTCCTGCATCTGAAGTCAGGCTGAGGATCAGAAATTGGCTGAGGCTGGTGTATGTGTCCATGATGGCACCTTCATGAAGCGGGGGCCTCATGAGGCCAAGGAAGTTTTCCCACACTGAGTTTGGAGGTTACCCCAAACCACAAGGTTTCCTTCTGCGGGACATTAGAGTCCTGTTGCATGGCTCCAGGACATACCATATGGAAGGACTGGAGAGCAGGGTTCGAAGGATGGATCCCTGTACAGCATGCCTCGCTTTCCCATTGGCCATTTGCCACAAGATATGTTTAATCTGCTGCCTCTGGGACACGCTACCCAGGGTGCTGAGTTCTAATGGCCTCTCCTCAGGATGCGTCATAATGTGCGTTTGAGTCCATGGAGACCTTGGAATGTGCTGGTTGTTCAGGGGCCCTGCGGAACTCTCCTACCTGAAGGGTTTGATACGTCCCTAGTAAGAAAGCTCCCCATGTGGAGACGAGAGAGGTTTGGTTTGGTGCCTCAGAAAAGCCCCGTGTGCTGGTCTACGAAAACAGTCCTCTGAGGACGGACACATGGAAACCAAAGCTAAGGTTCAGATTAGGGCCTGGGGGCCTGTCCTTTTCAACCTTCTGTCTCTGGGGACACTTTCTGAGAGTCTAAGTGGAGATAGATGTTCCGCTACTGTCAGAGATCCCTTCTTAGTCCAGTGTGGCCTACACTATTGATGGCCTCAGGGGCCATGGAGCTTTTCCCTAACCTGTAGGTTTGTGGTCAATGGATTGGGCACACTTTCCTTGGAGAGGGCAGGCACAATTTTTCGCTGTGGCTCAGGAGGCCCTAGCCTGGAGGTTGTGTGGGTCCAGGCTTTGGGCACAGAAGTCTGAAAACACAAACTCAGCTTATGCGTGGCGCCTAGCTTATGGCAGGCCTGATGTACAGCCCGAGAGGGAGCTCCTGGGCCTCTGAACAAGGGCGAGTGGGAGGCGTTCCTTCAGGCTTTTGTCTCTGGATGTTGTGTCCGGGATAGCCGTCGATAGGAGGGGTGGCCTCAGGGTCTGTGGACGAGTATCCCTCTCTGGGGATTTGTCCCAGTCCCAAGAGTTTGGGGTCATTTTGTGGGAAGGGTGGAGTCGTGTTTTCTGGCTCATGTGTCTCTCCAAGAAAGGGATTCCAGAGCAGAGCCCCAGGTACGGTCTGGGCGACTGGTAAACTCAAACACTGGTGAGGATTGGGTGCATAGGGGCTTGGCAAGCCCCATATGTGGGCTCTTGGTCCATGCCCTGACAGGCCTTTCTTTGACATGGGGCTCATGCTGAGGGTCACAGTGTGAATTTGTGCCCAAGCAGCACTCAAGTTTGGGCGTGGCATCAGGGGCCATAAAGGTTTCTCCCACCCTGAAAGTGTGACTCCATGCCAAGAGCAAGCTTTACAGCCATGGGGAAGGAGGAGTTCTGTTTTGTGCCTGCGATCCCCAGCTGTGTGGAGAATTGATATAATGTCTAGTTTCAGATATCTGAAAACCAAGGTTAGGAAGAGTTGACGGCATAAGACCATGGCGTGTCCTATGTGCTGGGTATGCGGCCAGCTGTCTCCTTGTCTGTCCGGACGTCTGGCTTCAGGCTGTGTCAGACAGAGCATGAGTGCCCAGAGCAGCCTATCCAGTGCGGGTCCGTCGAGGCCCGAGCAGGTTGATCCTCATCTGGGTATTCTGGAGAGCCCCACAGGGAAATGTTTTTCTTCCGTTGGGCAGACACTGGGCTGGGTTGTGGTTCTGGAGTTCCTAGTCCGGAGGGCTTGTTTGCCAGGAGTGTGAGGAAGGAAGTCTGAAAACACAAGCTAGCGTGAGGTTTGGGACCGAAGGCATGGCAGGCCCACTCTGCAGAGGCTGAATCAATATCTACTGCTCTGAGGTCATGTCAACTATGAGACGTGCCTCAGGCTAGAGTTTTTGTCCAGCATGGCCTCTTCCTGAAGGGTGTGGGGGCTTCATGAGGCCAGGGAAGGTTGCCTACGATGGGATTTGTGAACTACTCCAAACCTCAAGGTTTCCTTCTGCACGACGTTCGAGTCCTATTGGATGGTTCCAGGAGGCCCCATATGGAAAGACTCGAGAGCAGGTGTCTAAGCATGGATGCCTGGGAACGCCACCTCATATTCCCACTCTTTAGTCAGGACAAGGCAGGCTCAATCTGTGGGCTCCTGGGTGAGCTACCCAGAGGGGAGAGTTTAAATGGACTCTCCTGAAGATGAGTCCTACTGTGGCTTGGTGGCCTGGGAGACCTTGGAATGTGGAGGTGTCTCAGGGACTCTGCAGGATTCTCCAACCTGAGGTGTTTGACACGGCTCCAACAAGGAAGCTTCCCATGTGGAGACTAGAGGAGTTCTGTTCAGTGCCTCAGGAAAGCCCCATATCCTGTTCTTCGAACCAAAGCCTCTGAGGAGTGACACCTGGAAACCAAAGCAAGAGTTGAGATTAGGGCCTAAGGGACTGTCAGGCTCAACCTTCTATCTCTGTTGACATCTGTATGCATGCCTTCGTGGAGGTAGCTGCTCAGCTTGTGTCAGAATGCCCCTGTGTGTCCAGGGAGTCTCCCAGTAGTGGGATGTCCTCGGGGGCCTTGAGGTTTCTCATATTCTGGATGTGTGTGGCCAAAGGAATGGACACAGTTTACCAGGAGAGAGCAGGCACGGTCCTGTGGTATGGCTCCAGAGGACGTAGCCTAGAGGCTGTGTTTGCCAGGGCTGTGGGGACAGATGTCTGAAAAAGCAAACTTGGCTCAGCTAGGGGCCAAGGTAATGGCAGGCCTGATCTCCAGTCCGTGAGGGGAGATCGTCTGGATATCAAAGGAGGGCAAGTGGGAGGCAGTTGCTCAGGCTTTTGTCTCTGGGTGTTGCGTTCACAATGGCCGTTCAGGGTAGCGGTTGCTTCAGGGACCGAGGAAGAGCCTTCCTCTCGGGGGATTGTCCAAGCTCCCAAGTGTTTTGGTTCATTCTATGGGAAGGGAAGAGTACTGTTTTCTGCCACCGGGGACCCCCCACGAGAGGGACTCTAGAGCAAAGCAATGGGATCCCTCAAATTGAATACACACCATCGTGTTAGTCCTGGGTGCCTATGGGCATGGCAAGCCACATATACGGGCTCTTGGTCCAGTCACAGAGAGGCGTTTCTTGAATATGGAACTCACGCCTTGGTTACATGTGTGTTGGTGCCCAAGGCGGCCCTCACGCATGGTCGTGACCTCATGGGCCATGGCGTTTTCTCCTACACTGAAGGTTTGACGCACTGCCAGCAGCAAGGTTTCTTGCCTTGGGGAAGGAGGGGTTCTGACTTGTGCATCAGGTTCCCCCCTGTGCAGGGATTTGAGATAAGGTCTAGGTTCTGATGACTGAAAACCCAGGTTGGGAATGGATGGTGGCCTAAGGCAGTGGCGGGTCCAATGTGCTGGGTGTGCAGCCAGCTCTGTCGGTGTCTGTTGGAAGGTCTGGGCTCAGGCTATTTTCGACAGAGCATCAGTGTTTAAGGTAGCCTATGCAATTGGGGTGTTGCTGAGGGCCAAACAGTTTGATCCTCATTTGGGGTTTCTGGGCAGCACCATAGACAATGTTTTACTCCTGGGTGGCAGGCAGAGTGCGTCATTGTGGCCCCAGAATTCCCAGGAGGGAGAGGTAGTGGGCCAGGAGTGTGAGGACTGAAGTCTGAAAACACAAGCTAGGGTGAGGATTGGAGCTAAGGGCAGAGCAGGCCCACTCTGCAGAGGCTGAATCAAAATCTCCTGATTCTGTAGTCAGGCTGAGGATCAGACGTTGGCTGAGGCTGGGGTATGTGTCTATGATGGCACCTTCATGAAGCAGGGGCCTCATGAGGCCGAGGAAGTTTCCCAAGCTGAGTTTGGAGGTTGCCCAAAACCACAAGGTTTCCTTCTGCGGGACATTCGAGTCCTGTTGCATGGCTCCAGGACATACCATACGGAAGGACTGGAGAGCAGGGTTCGAAGGATGGATCCCTGTACTGCATGCATCGCATTCCTATTGGCCATTAGCCACAAGATATGTTTGATCTGCTGCCTCTGAGGCACGCTACCCAGGGGGCTGAGTTGAAATGGCCTCTCAGGAGGATGCGTTATAATGTGCGTTTGGGTCCATGGAGACCTTGGAATGTGCTGGTTGTTCAGTGGCTCTACGGAACTCCCCTACCTGAAGGGTTTGATACATCCACAGTAAGAAAGCTCCCCATGTGGAGACGAGAGAGGTTTGGGTGGTGCCTCAGAAAAGCCCTGTGTGCTGGTCTACGAAAACAGTCCTCTGAGGACGGACACATAGAAACCAAAGCTAAGGTTCAGATTAGGGCCTGGGGGCCTGTCCATTTCAACCTTCTGTCTCTGGGGACACTGTCTGAAAGTCTAAGTGGAGATAGTTGCTCCGCTGGTGTCAGAGAGCCCCTCTTACTCCAGGGTGGCCTACACTACTGATGGCCTGAGGGGCCTTGGAGCTTTTCCCTAACCTGTAGGGAAGTGGTCAATGGATTGGGCACACTTTCCTTGGAGAGGGCAGGCACAATCTTTCGCTGTGGCTCCAGAGGCCCTAGCCTGGAGGTTGTGTGGGTCCAGGCTGTGGGCACAGAAGTCTGAAAACACAAACTCAGCTTATGCGTGGCGCCTAGAGTATGGCAGGCCAGATGTACAAACCGAGAGGGAGCTCCTGGGCCTCTGAAACAAGGGCGAGTGGGAGGCGTTCCTTCAGGCTTATGTCTCTGGATGTTGTGTCCGTGATAGCCGTGGATTGGAAGTTGGCCTCAGGGACTATGGACGAGTATCCCTCTTTGGGGATTTGTCCCAGCTCCCAAAACTTTGGGGTCAATTTGTGGGAAGGGTGGAGTCGTGTTTTCTGGCTCATGTGTCTCTCCAAGAAAGGGATTCCAGAGGTGAGCCCCAGGTATGGGCGGGGTGACCGGAAAACTCAAACACTGGTGAGGATTTTGTGTATGGGGGCTTGGAAAGCAAGCATGAGCGGGGCCTCATGGGCCACACTGGTTTCAACTACACTGAACGTTGGACAACATGCCAACCACAAGGTTTCTTGCCCTGGGGAAGGAATTCTGATTTCTGCATTACGTTCAGGCCTGGGCAGTGAATAGAGATAAGGTCTAGGTTCTGAAGCCTGAAAACCTAGGTGGAAAGAGATGACGTCCTAAGGTCATGGCGGCTCAATGTGCTCAGTGTGCGGCCAGCTGTCTTGGTGGGGCCAGAAGGTCAAGGCTCATGCTGTGTAAGAAACGGCATTAGTGCCTTGGTCATCCTATGTATTTGGGGTACAGCCAAGGTAGGTGCAGGTTGATCCTCACTTGGGGTTACTTCGTAGCCCCAGAGGGCAATGTTTTAATTCTGGAGGGCAGGCAGAGTGCTGCTTTGTAGTTCTGGATTGCCAAATTGGAGGGCTTCTGGGCCAGTACACTGAGGCCCTGAAGGGTTATCCTAAACAGTGTCTTCTGCAGGACAATTGAGACCTGTTGTTTGGCTCCAGGCCAATGATTCTGAGCAGGGTTCTAAGGATGCATGGCTGGGTAGCCCACCTCTCATTCCAATTGTCTCCTAGAAAGAAGACAGGTTAGTACTGCTGGATCTGGGGGAGCAACCGAGGTGGCTTAGTTGAAATGGACTCTCCTATGGATGGGTCCGAATGTGCTTTTGTGTCTATGGAGACCTTGGAATGAAGCGGTGGCACTGGGGCCTTGAAGGGTTCTCCTAAACAGAGGCTTTGACACAGCTCCAACGTGCAAGTTTCCCATGGGTAGATGAGATGTTTTCAGATGGGTGAGTCAAGAAACAGCCATATGCTGGTTTTGAAATCCAGGCCTCTGAGGAGATATGCCTGGAAACCAAAGCAATGGATCTGATTATTGCCTAGGGGCCTGTTCTTTCCTTTTTACCTCTGGGGACATCTGTCTATGGGTCTGAGTACAGGTAGGTGCTCAGATGGGCTCAGATTGCTCCTGTTTTACCTGGGAAGCCACCACTAAAGAGATGGATCAGGGACTTTGGAGGTTTATCCTATTAGAAGGGATGTGGCCATTGGAATGGGCACACACAATTCCCTTGGACAGGGCAAGTACAATCCTCAGGTTTGGCTCAAGGGGCCTGAGCCTGTAGGTTGTGTAGGCCAGGGCTGTTTGGACAGTTGTTTGAAAACACAAACTTGGCTTATGTTTCAGGTCATAGGTATGGCAGGACTTATCTACAGACCATGAGGAGAACATTTCGGGATTTGAGAAAAGGGCGAGTGTGTGGCTCTTGCTCAAGTTTTTGTCTCTGGATATCGTGTGACTCATGGTCGTGAAATTTCTGGGGGACTTCATGGGAAATGGACGAGTCTTACTCCCTGGTGGTTTGGCCCAGTCCAAAGCGTATGGGGTCACTCTGTGGGATGGAAGAAGTCCGTGTTTTTTTTGTTTTGATGTTGTTTTCTTTTTAACCTCAGGTGTCCCACCAAATGAGGGAATCCAGAGTAGAGCCCTCGGGGGGGGGGGGTGACTGGACAAACAGAAATCTGGTTAAAAATTGGGGCCTAGGGACATATCAAGCCCATTATGACATCTAATGGTCCAGTCACTGAGAGGACTTACTAGAGGGCAGAACTCATGCTGAGGGTCACAATGCGTGTTTATGCCCTTGTCGCACTCAAGAATGGGCGGGGCCTCAGGGTGAATGCTGGTTTCTCCTACACTGAACGTTGGACGACGTGCCAAACACAAGGTTTCTTACCATGGGCAAGGAGGTGTTCTGATTTCTGCATCACACTCACCCCTGGGCAGTGATTGGAGATAATGTCTCGGTTCTGAGGCCTGAAAACTGAGGTAGGGAAGAGATGATGACCTAAGGCCATGGCGGGTCTTATGTGCTCAGTGTGCGGTCTGCTTTCCGGGTGTTGGTCAGGAGGTCCGGGCTCAGGTTGTGTCCGACAGTGCATTAGTGCCCAGGTTAGACTATATAATTTGTGTGAAGTCGAGTCCTGTGGAGGTTTATCCTCATTGAAGGTGCCTGGGCAGCTCATGAGGCAATAATTTTTTTCTAGACGGCACGCAGAGTGCTGCATTGTGGGTCAGGAATTGCCAAACTTGAGGGCTTCGGGGCCAAGAGTGTGAGGACGGAAGTCTGAGAAGACAAGCTAGACTTGGGTTTCAAGGCGAGGTCACGGCAGGTACCCCCTGCAGATCTGAACCAATACTCATGCATCTGAAGTCAGGGCGAGGATCAGACGTTGGCTCAGGTCGGAGTTTCCGTGCATGACGGCCGCTTCATGAAGGGAGCGGAATCTCGAGGCCATTGACGTTTTCCCACGTTGGGATTTGTGGGATGCCCACTTCAAGGATTCCTTCTGCAGGACAATTGAGACCTGTTGGACAGCTCCAGGACATCTCATATGGAATGACTCCAGAGCACCGTTCGAGGATGGATGCCAGGGAAGCCCGCCTCGCTTTCCAATTGTCTCCTAGCAACAAGACAGTTTAGATCTGATGGCTCTGTGGAAGCAACCGGGGTGGCTGAGTTAAAATGGAATTTACTGAGGATGGGTCCTAATGTGTTTTTGTGTCCATGAGGGCCTTGAAATGGGGCGGTGGCACGGGGACCCTGAAGTACTCTCCTATGCTTTGGACATGGCTCCCATGCACAGGTTTCCTTGTGGAGACGAGATGAGTTCTGCTGGGTGCCTCAGCAAAACCCCTATGTTCGTATCGGAATCAGGCTTTTGAGGAGACATGCCTGTAAACCAAGGAAATGGATCCTATTAAGGCCTAGGGTCCTTTCTGGTTCAATCTTCTCCTCTAAGGACATCCATTTATGGTATGAGTGGAGGTAGATTATTAGCTGGTGTCAGACAGCCCTTGTTTGTTCCGGGCGACCTACACGATTGGGATGGCCTCAGGGAATTTGGAGGTTTCTCCTAATTTGTACGATTTTGGACAATTGAATGGGCAGAATTCCCATGGATTGGTAGGCACAGTCCTAATGTGTGGCTCCAGGGGCCCCAGCCTGGAGGGTGTGTGGCCCAGGACTTTGAGGACAGAAGTCTGAAAACACAAACTCAGCTTAGGTTTGGGGACGTAGGTATGGCAGACCAGATCTACAAACCATGAGAAGAACTCTTCAGGATATGAAGAAAGTGCGAGTCTGAGGCGCTTGCTCAGGTTTTTGTCTCTGGATTTTGTATCAGCGATGGCATAATCTAAAGACCTGAATCGAGATCTCGTGCAACTGAAGTCAGGGCGAGGATCAGACAATGGCTCACGTTGGTGTTTCTGTCCCTGATGGCCCCTTCACGAAGGGGGGGCATCACGAGGCCATGGGGGTTTTCCCACGATGGGATTTGTGAGAGCTCCAAACTGCAAAGTGTCTTCTGCAGGACAATTGAGACCTGTTGTTTGGCTCCAGGCCAATGATTCTGAGCAGGGTTCTAAGGATGCATGGCTGGGTAGCACACCTCGCATTCAAATTGTCTCCTAGAAACAAGACAGGTTAGATCTGTTGGATCTGGGGGAGCAACCGAGGATGCTGAGTTGAAATGGACTCTCCTATGGATGGGTCCTAAAGTGCTTTTGTGTCTATGGAGACCTTGGAATGAAGTGGTGGCACTGGGGCCCTGTCGGGTTCTCCTAAACCGAGGCTGTGACACAGCTCAAACGTGCAAGTTCCCATGGGTAGATGAGATGTTTTCTAATGGTTGAGTCATGAAACAGCCATATGCGGTTTTTGAAATCCAGGCCTCTGAGGAGAGATGCATGGAAACCAAAGCAATGGATCTGATTAGTGCCTAGGGGCCTGTTCTTTCCTTTTTACCTCTGGGGACATCTGTCTATGGGTCTGAGTACAGGTAGGTGCTCAGATGGGCTTAAATTGCCCCTGTTTTACCTGGGAAGCCAGCACTAATGAGATGGATCAGGGACATTGGAGGTTTATCCTATTAGAAGGGATGTGGCCATTGGAATGGGCACACACAATTCCCTTGGAGAGGGCAAGTACAGTCCTTAGGTTTGGCTCCAGGGACCTGATCCTGTAGGTTGTGTAGGCCAGGGCTGTTGGACAGTTGTCTGAAAACACAAACTTGGCTTATGTTTCAGGTCATCGGTATGGCAGGACTTATCTACAGACCATGAGGAGAACTTTTCGGGATTTAAGAAAAGGGCGAGTGTGAGGCTCTTGCTCAAGTTTTTGTCTCTGGATATCGTGTCACTCATGGTCCTGAAAATTCTGGGTGACTTCATGGGAAATGGACGAGTCTTACTCCCTATGGTTTGGCCCATCCAAAGCGTTTGGGGTCACTCTGTGGGATGGAAGAAGTCCCTTTTTTTTTTTTGATGTTGTTTTCTTTTTAACCTCAGTTGTCCCACCAAATGAGGGATTTGAGAGTAGAGCCCTGGGGGGTGTGACTTGACAATCAGAAATCTGGTTAAAAATTGGGGCCTTGGGTCATATCAAGCCCATTATGACATCTAATGTTCCAGTCACTGAGAGGACTTACTAGAGGACAGGACTCATGCTGAGGGTCACAATGCGTGTTTATGCCCTTGTCGCACTCAAGAATGGGCGGGGACTCAGGGTGAATGCTGGTTTCTCCTACACTGAACGTTGGACAACGTGCCAACCACAAGGTTTCTTACCATGGGTAAGGAGGTGTTCTGATTTCTGCCTCACACTCACCCCTGGGCAGTGATTGGAGATAATGTCTCGGTTCTGAGGCCTGAAAACTGAGGTAGGGAAGAGATGATGACCTAAGGCCATGGCGGGTCTTATGTGCTCAGTGTGCCGTCTGCTTTCTGGGTGTTGTTCAAGAGGTCCGGGCTCAGGTTGTGTCCGACAGTTCATTATTGCCCAGGTTAGACTATATAATTTGGGTAAAGTCGAGTGCTGTGGAGGTTTATCCTCTTTGAAGTTGCCTGGGAAGCTCATGAGGCAATAATTTTTTTCTAGAGGGCAGGCAGAGTGCTGCATTGTGGTTCCGGAATTGCCAAACTTGAGGGCTTCGTGGCCAGGAGTGTATGACGGAAGTCTGAGAAGACAAGCTAGACTTGGGTTTCAGGGCGAGGGCACGGCTGGTACCCCCTGCAGATCTGAACCAATACTCATGCATCTGAATCAGGGCGAGGATCAGACGTTGGCTCAGTAGGAGTTTCCGTGCATGATGGCCGCTTCATGAAGGGAGCGGAATCTCGAGGCCACTGAGGTTTTCCCACGTTGGGAGTTGTGGGAAGCCCCCTTCAAGGATTCCTTTTGCTTGACAATTGAGACCTGTTGGACAGCTCCAGGAAATCCCATATGGAATGACTCCAGAGCACCGTTCGAGGATGGATGCCTGGGAAGCCCGCCTCGCATTCCAATTGTCTCCTAGCAACAAGACAGTTTAGATCTGATGGCTCTGCGGGAGCAACCGGGGTGGTTGAGTTGAAATGGACTTTCCTGAGGATGGGTCCTAATGTGTTTTTGTGTCCATGAGGGCCTTGGAATGGGGCGGTGGCACCAGGACCCTGAAGTACTATCCTATGCTTTGGACATGGCTCCCATGCACAGGTTTCCTTGTGGAGACGATGAGTTCTGATGGGTGGCTCAGCAAAACCCTTATGCTCGTATTGGAATCAGGCTTTTGAGGAGACATGCCTGTAAACCAAGGCAATGGATCCTATTATGGCCTAGGGTCCTGTCTGGTTCAATCTTCTCCTCTGGGGACATCCATTTATGTTATGAGGGGAGGTAGATTATCAGTTGGTGTCAGACAGCCCTTGTTTGTTCCTAACGACCTAAACTATTGGGATGGCCTAAGGGACTTTGGAGGTTTCTCCTAATTTGTACGATTTTGGACAATGGAATGGGAAGAATTCCCATGGATTGGTAGGCACAGTCCTAATGTGTGGCACCAGGGGCCCCAGCCTGGAGGGTGTGTGGCCCAGGATTTTGAGGACAGAAGTCTGAAAACACAAACACAGCTTAGGTTTGGGGACGTAGGTATGGCAGGCCCGATCTACAAACCATGAGAAGAACTCTTCAGGATATGAAGAAAGTCGGAGACTGAGGCGCTTGCTCAGGTTTTTGTCTCTGGATTTTGTATCAGCGATGGCACAATTTACAGACCTGAATCGAGATCTCGTGCATCTAAAGTCAGGGCGAGAATCAGACGATCGCTCAAGTTGGTGTTTCTGTCTCTGATGGCCCCTTCACGAAGGGGGGGGGCATCACGAGGCATTGGGGGTTTTCCCACGATGGGATTTGTGAGAAGCTCCAAACTGCAAAGTGTCTTCTGTAGGACAATTGAGAACTGTTGTATGGCTCCAGGCCAATGATTCTGAGCAGGGTTCTAAGGATGCATGGCTGGGTAGCCCACCTCGCATTCCAATTGTCTCCTAGAAACAAGGCAGGTTAGATCTGCTGGATCTGGGGGAGCAACCGAGGAGGCTGAGTTGAAATGGACTCTCCTATGGATGGGTCGTAATGTGCTTTTGTGTCTATGGAGACCTTGGAATGAAGCGGTGGCACTGGGGCCCTGAAGGGTTCTCCTAAACAGAGGCATCGATACAGCTCCAACGTGCAAGTTTCCCATGTGTAGATGTGATTTTTTCTGATGGGTGAGTCAAGAAACAGCCATATGCTGGTTTTGAAATCCAGGCCTCTGAGGAGAGATGCCTGGAAACCAAAGAAATGGATCTGATTAGTGCCTAGGGGCCTGTTCTTTCCTTTTTACCTCTGGGGACATCTGTCTATGGGTCTGAGTACAGGTAGGTGCTCAGATGGGCTCAGATTGCCCCTGTTTTACCTGGGAAGCCACCACTAATGAGATGGTTCAGGGACTTTGGAGCTTTATCCTATTAGAAGGGATGTGGCCATTGGAATAGGCACACACAATTCCCTTGGAGAGGGCAAGTACAGTCCTCAGGTTCGGCTCCAGTGACCAGAGCCTGTAGGTTGTGTAGGCCAGGGCTGTTTGGACAGTTGTTGAAAACACAAACTTGGCTTATGTTTCAGGTCATCGGTATGGCAGGACTTATCTACAGACCATGAGGAGAACTTTTCGGGATTTGAGAAAAGGGCGAGTCTGAGGCTCTTGCTTAAGTTTTTGTGTCTGGATATCGTGTCACTCATGGTCGTGAAAATTCTGGGTGACTTCATGGGAAATGGACGAGTCTTACTCCCTGGTGGTTTGGCCCAGTCCAAAGCGATTGGGGTCACTCTGTGGGATGGAAGAAATCCGTTTTTTTTTTTTTTTTGATGTTGTTTTTTTTTAACCTCAAGTGTCCCACCAAATGAGGGATTCCAGAGTAGAGACCTGGGGGGGGGGTGAATGGACAATCAGATCTGTTTAAAAATTGGGGCCTAGGGTCATATCAAGCCCATTATGACATCTAATGGTCCAGTCACTGAGAGGACTTACTAGAGGACAGGACTCATGCTGAGGGTCACAATGCGTGTTTATGCCCTTGTCGCACTCAAGAATGGGCGGGGCCTCAGGGTGAATGCTGGTTTCTCCTACAATGAACGTTGGACAACGTGCCAACCACAAGGTTTCTTACCATGGGTAAGGAGGTGTTCTGATTTCTGCCTCACACTCACCCCTGGGCAGTGATTGGAGATAATGTCTCGGTTCTGAGGCCTGAAAACTGAGGTAGGGAAGAGATGATGACCTAAGGCCATGGCGGGTCTTATGTGCTCAGTGTGCGGTCTGCTTTCCGGGTGTTGGTGAGGAGGTCCGGGCTCAGGTTGTGTCCGACAGTGCATTAGTGCCCAGGTTAGACTATATAATTTGGGTAAAGTCGAGTGCTGTGGAGGTTTATCCTAATTGAAGGTGCCTGGGCAGCTCATGAGGCAATAATTTTTTTCTAGAGGGCAGGCAGAGTGCTGCATTGTGGGTCCAGAATTGCCAAACGTTAGGGCTTATTTCAACGATGGCCGTGGAATATGGGGAGGCCTCATGGGCCATGGACGAATCTTCCTCTCTGTGGATTTGGCACGGTCCAAATTATTTTTCGTCAATCTGTGGGATGTGAGGTCTCCTTTCAGGTTTATTACCTCAGGTGTCCGAACAAAAGAGGAATTCCAAAGCAGAGCCCTGGGGAAGATTGAAGGGTCAACCCAAACTATGGTTAAAAATTGGGGCCTAGGGGCATGGCATGCCCAATATGCTGTCTCTTCATCCAGCCACTGAGAGGCCTTACTTGAGTATTGGGCTCAGGCTGAGGGTCAAATGTGTGTTTGTGACAATTGTGGCCCGTGAGCATGGGCGGGGCCTCATGGGCCACACTGGTTTCAACTACACTGGACCTTGGACAACATGCCAATCACAAGGTCTCTTGCCATGGGGAAGGTGTTCTGATCAGCATCATTTTCAACCCTGGCAGTGGTTGGAGATAATGTCTACGTTCTGAAGCCTGAAAAATCGCAGTTGGGAAGAGATGACGATCTAAGGCGAACCCGCATCTGATATGCTCAGTGTGCGGTCAGCTGCCTGGGTGTTGGTCGAAGTTCTGGGTCAGGTTTTGATCATACAGTGCATTAGTGCCCTGGTTAGACTATATAATTTGGGTACAGTCGAGTGCCGTGTAGGTTTATCCTCATTTTAGGTGCCTGGGCACATCATTAGGCAAAATATTTTTTGTAGAGGGCAGGCATAGTGCTGCATGGTGGGTCCTGAATAGCCCAAAATGAGAGCTTCTGGGCCAGGAGTGTGAGGACAGAAGACTGAGAACACAAGCTAGACTTGGGCTTCTGCCCGAGGGCATGGCAGGTACCCCCTGCAGACCTGAACCAATATATCATGCATCTAAAATCACGGTGAGGATCAGACGTTGGCTCAGGTTGGAGTTTCTGTGCATGACTGCGCCTTCATGAACGGAGCGGTCTCTCAAGGCCATGGAGTTTTTCCCACGTTGGGAGTTGTGGTATGCCCTCTTCAAGGATGCCTTCTGTGGGACAATTGAGACCTGTAGGGCAGCTCCAGATCATCACATATGGAATGACTCCAGAGCACCGTTGGAGGATGGATGCCAGGGAAGCCCGCTTCGCATTCCAATTGTCTCCTAGCAACAATACAGTTGAGATCGGATGGCTCTGCGAGAGCAACCGGGTTGGCTGAGTTGAAATGGACTTTCCTGAAAATGGGGCCTAATGTGTGTTTGTGTCCATGAGGGCCTTGGAATGGTGCGGTGGCACCGGGACCCTGAAGTTTTCTCCTAAGCTTTTGACATAACTCCCATGCACAAGTTTCCTTGTGGAGACGAGATTTGTTCTGATGGGTGCCTCAGGAAACGCCTTATGCTGGTATTGGAATGCAGGCTTTTTAGGAGACATGCCTGTAAACCAAAGCAATGGATCCGATTATGGCCTAGGGTCCTGTCTGGTTCAATCTTCTTCTCTGGGGATATCCATCTATGGAATGAGTGGAGGTAGATGCTCACCTGGTGTCAGACCGCCCTTCTTTGTCCCCGAAGGCATACACCTCGGGGACTTTGGAGAGTTCTCCTAATTTGCCCAATTTTGGACAAAGGAATGGGCAGAATTCCCATGGATTGGGTAGGCACAGTCCTAATGTGTGGCTCTAGGGGCCCCAGCCTGGAAGGTGTGTGGCCCAGGACTTTGAGGACAGAAGTCTGAAAACACAAACTCAGCTCAGGTTTGGGGACGTAGGTGTGGCAGGCCCAATGTACAAACCATGAGAAGAACTCTTCAGGATATGAAGAATGAGCGAGTCTGAGCCACTTGCTCAGGCTTTTTTCTCTGGATTTTGTATCAACGATGGCCGTGGAATGTGGGGAGGCCTGATGGACCGTGGACGAATCTTCCTCTCTGTGTATTTGGCCTTGTCCCAAATGTTTTTCGTCAATCTGTGGATGGGAGGTCTCCTTTCAGGTTTATTACCACAGGTGTCCTAACAAAAGAGGAATTCCAAAGCAGAGGCCTGGGGAAGAGTGAAGGGACAACCCAAACTATGGTTAAGAATTGGGGCCTAGGGGGATGGCAGGCCCAATATGCTGTCTCTTCATCCAGCCAGAGAGGCCTTACTTGAGGACTGGGCTCAGGCTGAGGGTCACAAGGTGTGTTTGTGACCAATGTGGCCCGCGAGCATGGACGGGGCCTCATGGGCAACACTGGTTTCAAATACAGTGGACTTTGGAAAACATGCCAATCACAAGGTCTCTTGCCATGGGGAAGGTGTTCTGATCTGCATCATTTTCAACCCTGGGCAGCGGTTGGAGATAAGGTCTAGGTTCTGAAGCCTGAAAAACCGCAGTTGGGAAGAGATGACGACCTAAGTCCATGGCGGGTCTAATATGCTCAGTGTGTGGTCAGCTGCCTGGGTGTTGGTCAGGAGGTTCTGGCTCAGGTTGTGTCAGACAGTGCATTAGTGCCCAGGTTAGACTATATAATTTGGGTACAGACGAGTGCCGTGTAAGTTTATCCTCATTTGAGGTGCTTGGGCAGCTCATTACGCAAGATATTTTTTCTAGAGGGTAGGCAGAGTGCTGCATTGTGGGTCCGGAATTGCCAAACTTGAGGGCTTCTGGGCCAGGAGTGTGAGGACAGAAGTCTGAGAACACAAGCTAGACTTGGGCTTCAGGCCGAGGGCACGGTAGGTACCCCTGCAGAACTGAACCAATATCTCTAGCATCTGAAGTCATGGCGAGGATCAGACGTTGGCTCAGGTTGGAGTTTCTGTGCATGACTGCCCCTTCATGAACGGAGCGGAATCTCAAGGCCATGGAGGTTTTCCCACGTTGGAGTTTTGGGATGCCCCCTTAAAGGATCCTTCTGCGGGACAATTAAGACCTGTTGGGCAGCTCCTGGACATCCCATATGGAATGACTCCAGAGCACCTTTGGAGGTTGGAAGCCAGGGAAGCCCGCCTCGCATTCCAATTGTCTCCTAGCAACAAGACAGTTGAGATCGGATGGCTCTGCGGGAGCAACCGGGGTGGCTGAGTTGAAAAGGACTTTCCTGAGTATGGGGCCTAATATGTGTTTGTGTCCATGAGGGCCTTGGAATGGGGCAGTGGCACCGGGACCCTGAAGTATTCTCCTAAGCTTTTGACATAGCTCCCATGCACAAGTTTCCTTGTGGAGACGAGATTTGTTCTGATGGGTGCCTCAGGAAACGCCTTATGCTGGTTTTGGAATCCCGGTTTTTAAGGAGACATGCCTGTAAACCAAAGCAATGGATCCGATTATGGCCTAGGGTCCTGTCTGGTTCAATCTCCTTAACTGGGGATATCCATCTATGGAATGAATGGAGGTAGATGCTCACCTGTTGTCAGACTGCCCTTGTTTGTTCCAGGAGACTTACACTATCGGGATGGCCTCGGGGACTTTGGAGAGTTCTCATAATTTGTACGATTTTGGACAATGGAATGGGCAGAATTCCCAGGGATTGGGTAGGCAAGTCCTAATGTGTGGCTCCAGGGGCTCCAGCCTGGAGGTTGTGTGGTCCAGGACTTTGAAGACAGAAGTCTGAAAACACAAACTCATCTCAGGTTTGGGGACGTAGGTAGGGCAGGGCGAATCTTCAAACCATGAGAAGAACTCTTCAGGATATGAAGAAAGTGCGAGTCTGAGCCACTTGCTCAGGCTTTGTCTCTGGTATTTGATTCAACGATGGCCGTGGAATGTGGGGAGGCCTCATGGCCCATGGACGAATATTCCTCTCTTTGGATTTGGCACGGTCCCAATTGTTTTTTGTTAATCTGTGGGATGTGAGGTCTCCTTTCAGGTTTATTACCTCAGGTGTCCGAACAAAAGAGGAATTCCAAAGCAGCGCCCTGGGGAACATTGAAGGGACAACCCAAACTATGGTTAAAAATTGGGGCCTAGGGGCATGGCAGGCCCAATATGCTGTCTATTCATTCAGCCACTGAGAGACCTTACTTGAGGAGTGGGCTCAGGCTGAGGGTCACAATGTGTGTGTGTGACCAATGTGGCACGCGATCATGGGCGGGGCCTCATGGGCCACACTGGTTTCCACTACACTGAACTTTGGACAACATGCCAATCACAAGGTCTCTTGCCATGGGGAAGGTGTTCTGATTTATGCATCATTTTCAACCCTGGGCAGTGGTTGGAGATAAGGTCTAGGTTCAGAGGCCGGAAAAACCGCAGTTGGGTAGAGATGACGACCTAAGCCCATGGTGGGTCTGATATGCTCAGTGTGCGGTCAGCTGCCTGGGTGTTGGTCAGGAGGTTCTGGCTCAGGTTGTGTCAGACAGTGCATTAGTGCCCAGGTTAGATGATATAATTTGGGTACAGTCGAGGGCCGTGTAGGTCTATCCTCATTTGAGGTGCCTGGGCAGCTCATTAAGCTAAATATTTTTTCTAGAGGGCAGGCAGAGTGCTGCATTGTGGGTCCGGAATTGCCAAACGTGAGGGCTTCTGGGCCAGGAGTGTGAGGACAGAGTCTGAGAACACAACGTGGACTTGGGCTTTAGTCCGAGGGCACGGCAGGTACCCCTGCAGATCTGAAACAATATCTCAAGCATCTGAAGTAACGGCGAGGATCAGACTTTGGCTCAGGTTGGAGTTATTGTGCATGACTGCCCCTTCATGAACGGAGCGGAATCTCAAGGCCATCGAGATTTTCCCACGTTGGGAGTTGTGCACTGCCCCCTTCAAGGATTTCTTCTGCGGGACAATTGAGACATGTTGGGCAGCTCTAGGACATTCCATATGGAATGACTCCAGAGCACCGTTGGAGGATAGATGCCAGGGAATCGCGCCTCGCATTCCAATTGTCTCCTAGCAACATGACAGTTGAGATCGGATGGCTCTGCGGGAGCAACCGGGGAGGCTGAGTTGAAATGGACTTTCCTGAGGATGGGGCCTAACGTGTGTTTGTGTCCATGAGGGCCTTGGAATGGCGCGGTGGCACCGGGACCCTGAAGTATTCTTCTAAGCTTTTGACATAGCCCCCATGCACAAGATTCCTTGTGGAGACGAGATTTGTTCTGATGGGTGCCTCAGGAAACCCATTATGTTGGTATTGGAATCCAGGGTTTTGAGGAGACATGCCTGTAAATCAAAGCAATGGATCCAATTATGGCCTAGGGTCCGGTCTGGTTCAATCTTCTCTTCTGGGGATATCCATCTATGGAATGAGTGGAGGTAGATGCTCACCTGGTGTCAGACCGCCCTTGTTTGTCCCCGGAGACCTACACTATCGGGATGGCCTCGGGCACTTTGGAGAGTTCTTCTAATTTGTACGATTTTGGACAATGGAATGGGCAGAATTCCCATGGATTGGGTAGGCACAGTCCTAATGTGTGGCTCCAGGGGCCACAGATTGGAGGGTGTGTGGCCCAGGACTTTGAGGACAGTAGTCTGAAAACACAAACTCAGCTTAGTTTGGGGATGTAGGTATGGCAGGCCCAATTCACACACCATGAGAAGATCTCTTCAGTTTATGAAGAAAGAGCGATTCTGAGGCACTTGCTCAGGCGTTTTTCTCTGGATTTTGTATCAACGATGGTCGTGGAATGTGGGGAGGACACATGGGCCATGGACGAATCTTCCTCTCTGTGGATTTGGACCGGTCCCAATAGTTTTCGTCAATCTGTGAAATGGGAGGTCTCCTTTCAGGTTTATTACCTCAGGGGTCCGAACAAAAGACTAATTCCAAAGCAGAGCCCTGGAGAAGAGCGAAGGGACAACCCAAAATATGGTTAAAAATTGGGACCTAGGATCAACGCAGGCCCAATATGCTGTCTCTTCATCCAGCCACTGAGAGGCCTTACTTGAGGACTGGGATCAGCCTGAGGGTCACAATGTGTGTTTGTGACCAATGTGGCCCGAGAGCATTGTCAAGGTCTCATGGGCCACACTGCTTTCAACTACACTGGACTTTGGACACCATGCCAATCACAGGGTCTCTTGCCATGGGGAAGGTGTTCTTATTTCTGCATCATTTTCAACCCTGGGCAGTGGTTGGAGATAAGGTCTACGTTCTGAAGCCTGAAAAACCGCAGTTGGGAAGAGATGACATCCTAAGGCCATGGTGGGTCTGATATGCTCAGTGTGCGGTCAGGTGCCTGGGTGTTGGTCAGGAGGTTCTGGCTCAAATTGTGTCAGACAGTGCATTAGTGCCCAGATTAGAATATATAATTTCGGTACAGTCGAGTGCCTTGTAGGTTTATCCTCATTTGAAGTGCCTGGGCAGCTCATTAGGCAAGATATTTTTAATAGAGGGCAGGCAGAGTGCTGCATTGTGGGTCCGGAATTGCCAAACTTGAGGGCTTCAGGCCCAGGAGTGTGAGGACAGAAGTCTGAGTACACAAGCTAGACTTGTGCTTCAAGCCGAGGGCACAGCAGGTACCCCCTGCAGATCTGAACCAATATCTCAAGTATCTGAAGTCACGGCGAGGATGAGACGTTGGCTCAGGTTGGAGTTTTTGTGCATGACTGCCCCTTCATTAACGGAGTGGAATTCCAAGGCCATGGAGGTTTTCCCACGTTGGGAGATGTGGGACGCCCCCTTCAAGGATTCCTTCTGTTGGACAACTGAGACCTGTTGGGCAGCTCCAGGACATCCCATATGGAATGACTCCAGAACACCGTTTGAGGATGGATGCCAGGGTAGCCCGCCTCGCATTCCAATTGTCTCCTAGCAACAATACAGTTGAGATCGGATGGCTCTGCGGGAGCAACCGGGGTGGCTGAGTTGAAATGGACTTTCCTGAGGATGGGGCCTAACGTTTGTTTGTGCCCATGAGGGCCTTGGAATGGGGCAGAGGCACCGGGACCCTGAAGTATTCTCCTAAGCTTTTGACATAGCTCCCATGCACAAGTTTCCTTGTGGAGGCGAGATTTATTCTGATTGGTGGCTCAGGAAACCCCTTATGCTGTTATTGGAATTCAGGCTTTTGAGGAGACATGCCTGTAAATCAAAGCAATGGATCCGATTATGGCCTAGGGTCCGGTCTGGTTCAATCTTCTCTTCTGGGGATATCCATCTATGGAATGAGTGGAGGTAGATGCTCACCTGGTGTCAGACCGCCCTTGTTTGTCCCCGGAGACCTACACTATTGGGATGGCCTTGGGGACATTGGAGAGTTCTCCTAATTTGTACGATTTTGGACAATGGAATGGGCAGAATTCCCTTGGATTGGGTAGGGAGAGTCCTAATGTGTGGCTCCAGGGGCCCCAGCCTGGAGGGTGTGTGGCCCAGGACTTTGAGGACAGTAGTCTGAAAACACAAACTCAGCTTAGGTTTGGGGACGTAGGTATGGCAGTCCCAATCTACAATCCATGAGAAGAACTCTTCAGGATATGAAGAAAGAGCAATTCTGAGGCACTTGCTCCTGTGTTTGTCTCTGGATTTTGTATCAACGATGGCCGTCGAATGTGGGGAGGCCTCATGGGCCATGGACAATTTTCCTCTCTGTGGATTTGGTCCGCTCCCAATTGTTTTTCATCAATTGTGGGATGGGAGGTCTCCTTTCAGGTTTATTACCTCAGGTGTCCGAACAAAAGAGGAATTCCATAGCAGAGCCCTGGGGAAGAGTGAATGGACAACCCAAACTATAGTTAAAAATTGGGGCATAGTGTCAATGCAGGCCCAATATGCTGTCTCTTCATCCAGCCACTGAGAGGCCTTACTTGAGGACTGGGCTCAGGCTGAGGGTCACAATGTGTGTTTGTGACCAATGTGGCCCGCGAGCATGAACGAGGCCTCATGGCCACACTGGTTTCAACTACACTGGATTTTGGACACCATGCCAATCACAAGGTCTCTTGCCATGGGGAAGGTGTTCTGATTTCTGCATCATTTTCAACCCTTGGCAGTGGTTGGAGATAAGGTCTAGGTTCTAAAGCCTGAAAAAACGCAGTTGGGAAGAGATGACAACCTAAGGCCATGGCGGGTCTCATAAGCTCAGTGTGCGGTCAGCTGCCTGGGTGTTGCTCAGGAGTTCCGGCTCGGGTTGTGTCAGACAGTGCATTAGTGCCCAGGTTAGACCATATGAATTGGGTATAGTCGAGTGCCGTGTAGGTTTATCCTCATTTGTGTTGCCTGGGCAACTCATTAGGCAAGATATTTTTTCTAGAGGTCAGGCAGAGTGCTGCATTGTGGGTACGGAATTGCCAAACATGAGGGCTTCTGTGCCAGGAGTGTGACGACAGAAGTCTGAGAAGACAAGCTAGACTTGGGCTTCAGGCCGAGGGCACGGCAGGTACCCCCTGCAGATCTGAACCAATATCTCATGCATCTGAAGTCACGGCGATGATCAGACGTTGGCTCAGATAGGAATTTCTGTGCATGACTGCCCCTTCATGAACGGAGCGGAATCTCAAGGCCATGGAGGTTTTCCCACGTTGGGAGTTGTGGGATGCCCCCTTCAAGGATTCCTTCTGCAGGACAATAGAGACCTGTTGGGCAGCTCCAGGATATCCCATATGGAATGACGCCAGAGCCACATTGGAGCATGGATGCCAGGGAAGCCCGCCTCGCATTCCAATTGTCTCCTAGCAACAAGAGAGTAGAGATCAGATGGCTCTGCGGGAGTAACCGGGGTGGCCCAGTTGAAATGGACTTTCCTGAGAATGGGGCCTAATGTGTGTTTGTGTCCATGAGGGCCTTGGAATGGGGCGGTGGCACCGGGACCCTGAAGTATTCTCCTAAGCTTTTGACAGAGCTCCCATGCACAAGTTTCCTTGTGGAGACGAGATTTGTTCTGATGGGTGCCTCAGGAAACCCCCTATGCTCGTATTGGAATCCAGGCTTTTGAGGTGACATGCCTGTAAACCAAAGCAATGGATCCGATTATGCCCTAGGGCCTGTCTGGTTCAATCTTTAACTCTGGGGACATCCATCTATGGTATGAGTGGATGTAGATGCTCAGCTGGTGTCAGATCTCCCTTGTTTGTCCCGGGAGACCTACACTATAAGGAGGGCCTCAGGAATTTCTAGGGTTATCATATTTTGTATGATTTTGGACAATGGAATGTGCAGAATTCCCAGGGATTGGTTAGGAACAGTCCTAATAAGTGGCTCCAGGGTCCCCAGCCTGGAGGGTGTGTGTCCCAGGACTTTGAGGCCAGAAGTCTAAAAACACAAACTCAGTGTAGGTTTGGGGACGTAAGTATGGCTGGCCCAAACTACAACCATTAGAAGAACTCTTCAGGATATGAAGAAAGAGCAAATCTGAGGCGCTTGCTCATGCTTTTGTATCTGGATTTTGTATCAACGATGGCCGTGGAATGTGGGGAGGTCTCATGTGCCATGGACGAATCTTCCTCTCTGTGAATTTGGCCCGGTCCCCATTGTTTTTCGTCAAGCTGTGGGATGGGGGGTCTCCTTTCAGGTTTGTTACCTCAGGTGTCCCAACAAAAGAGGAATTCCAAAGCAGAGCCATGAGGAAGAGTGCAGGGACAAGCCAATCTATGGTTAAAAATTTGGGCCTAGTGCCATGGCAGGCCCAATATGCTGTCTATACATCCAGCTTCTGAGAGCCCTTACACTATTGGGATGGCCTCGGGGACTTTGGAGGGTTCTCCTAATTTGTACGATTTTGAACAATGGAATGGGCAGAATTCCCATGGATTGGGTAGGCTAAGTCCTAATGTGTGGCTCCAGTTGCCCCAGCCTGGAGGGCGTGAGGCCCAGGACTTTGAGGACAGAAGTCTGAAAACACAAACTCAACTTAGGTTTGGGGACGTAGGTATGGCAGGCCCAGTCTAAAAATCCATGAGAAGAACTCTTCAGGATATGAAGAAAGAGTGAGTCAGAGGCGCTTGCTCAGGTTTTTGTCTCTGGATTTTGTATCAACGATGGATGTGGGGAGGCCTCATGGGCCATGGACGAATCTTCCTCTCTGTGGATTTGGCCCGATACCAATTGTTTTCCGTCCAGCTGTGGGATGGGAGGTCTCCTTTCAGGTTTGTTACCTCAGGTGTACCAACCAAAGAGGAATTCCAAAGCAGATCCCGGGAAGAGTGAAGGGACAACCCAAACTATGGTTAAATTTTGGGCCTAGGGGAATGGCAGGCCCAATAAGCTGTCTCATCATCCAGCCAATGAGAGGCCTTACTGGAGGACTGGGCTCACGCTGAGGGTCACAATATGTGTTTGTGACCAATGTGGACCGCGAACATGTGCGGGGCCTCATGGGCCACACTGGATTCAACTACACTGAACTTTGGACAACATGCCAATCACAAGGTCTCTTGCCATGGGGAAGGATTTCTTATTTCTGCATCATTTTCAATCCTGGGCAGTGGTTGGAGATAAGGTCTAGGTTTTGTGTTGGGGAGAGATGACAACCTAAGGCCATGACGGGTCTGATGTGCTCACTGTGCGGTCAGCTGCCTGGGTGTGGGTCAGGAGGTTCGGGCTCAGGTTGTGTCAGACAGTGCATTAGTGTTCAGGTTAGACTATATAATGTGGGTACAGTCGAGTGCCGTGTAGGTTTATCCTCATTTGAGGTACCTGGGCAGCTCATTACGCAAGATATTTTTTCTAGAGTGCAGGCAGAGTGCTGCATTGTGGGTCCGGAATTGCCAAAGGAAGGGATTCCAGCCAGGAGCGTGAGGACAAAAGTCTGAGAATACAACCTAGACTTGGGCTTCATGCCGAGGGCACAGCAGGTACCCCTTTCAGATCTGAACCAATATATCATGCATCTGAAGTCACGGCAAGGATGAGACGTTGGCTCTGGTTGGAGTTTCTGTGCATGACTGCCCCTTCATGAACGGAGTGGAATCTCAAGGCCATGGAGGTTTTCCCACGTTGGGAGTTGTGGGATGCCCCCTTCAAGGATTCCTTCTGCGGGACAATTGAGACCTGTTGGGAGGCTCCAGGACATCCCATATGGAATGACTCCAGAGCACCGTTCGAGGATGGATGCCAGGGAAGCCAGCCTCGCATTCCAATTTTCTCCTAACAACAAGGCAGTTGAGATCGGATAGCTCTGCGGGAGCAACCGGGGTGGCTGAGTTGAAATGGACTTTCCTGAGGATGGGGCCTAATGTGTGTTTGTGTCCATGAGGGCCTTGGAATGGGGCGGTGGCACTAGTACCCTGAAGTATTCTCCTAAGCTTTTGACATAGCTCCCAAGCACAAGTTTCCTTGTGGAGGTGAGATTTGTTCTGATGGGTGCCTCAGGAAACCCCCTATGCTCGTATTGGAATCCAGGCTTTTGAGGAGACATGATTGTAAACCCAAGCAATGGATCCGATTATGGCCTAGGGTCTTGTCTGGTTCAATCTTCTTCTCTGGGGACATCCATCTATGATATGAGTGGATGTAGATGCTCAGCTGCTGTCAGACTGCCCTTGTTTGTCCCAGGAGACCTACACTATTGGGATGGCCTCCGGGACATTGGAGGTATCTCCTGATTTGTACGATTCTTGGCAATGGTTTGGGCAGAATTCCCATGGATTGGTAGGCACAGTCAAATGTGTGGCTCCAGGGCCTCCAGCCGGGAGGGTTTGCCCAAGGACTTTGAGGATGGAAATCTGAAAACACAAACTCGGCTTAGGTTTGGGTCGAAGGTATGGCAGGCCCAAACTAAAAACCCATGAGAAGAACTCTTCAGGATATGAGAAAGAGCGAGTCTGAGGTTCTTGCTCAGGATTTTGTCTCTGGATTTTTTATCAACGATGGCGTGGAATGTTGGACGCCTCATGGGCCATGGACGAATCTTCCTCTCTGTGGAATTGGTTCGGTCCGAATTCTTTTTCATCAATATGTGGGATGGGAAGTCTCCTTTCAGGTTTGTTACCTCAGTTGTCCCAACCAAATAGGAATTCCAAAGCAGAGCCCTGGGGAAGAGTGAAGGGACAAACCAAACTATGGTTAAAAATTGTGGCTAGGGGCATGGCAGGCCCTATATGCTGTCTCTTCATCCAGCCACTGAGAGGCCTTACTTGAGGACTGGGCTCAGGCTGTGTTTGTGACCAATGTGGCCCGCGATCATGGGCGGGGTCTCATGGGCCACACTGGTTTCAACTACACTGAACTTTGGACAACATTCCAAGCACAAGCTCTCTTGCCATGGATAAAGAGTTCTGATTTCTGCATCATTTTCAACCCTGGGCAGTGGTTGGAGATAAGGTCTAGGTTCTGAAGCCTCAAAACCGCAGTTGGGTATAGATGAGGACATAAGGCCATGGCGGGTCTGATATGCTCACTGTGCGGTCAGCTGCCTGGGTGTTGGTCAGGAGATTTGCGCTCAGGTTTTGTCAGAGAGTACATTTTTGGTCAGGTTAGACTATATAATTTGGGTACAGTAGGTTTACGCTCATTGGAGTTGCCTGGGCAGCTCATTAGGCAAGATATTTTTTCTAGAGGGCAGGCAGAGTGCTGCATTGTGGGTCCGGAATTACCAAACTTGAGGACTTCTGGGTCAGGAGTGTGAGGACAGAAGTTTGAGAATACAAGCTAGACTTGGGCTTCAGGCCGAGGGCATGGCAGGTACACCCTGCATATCTGAACTAATATCTCAAGTATCTGAAGTAATGGCGAGGATCAGACGTTGGCTCAGGTTGGAGTTTCTGTGCATGACAGCCCCTTCATGAATGGAGCGGAATCTCAAGGCCATGGAGGTTTTCCCACGTTGGGAGTTGTGGGATTCCCCCTTCAAGGATTCCTGCTGTGCGACATTTGAGACCTGTTGGGCAGCTCCAGGACATCCCATATGGAATGACTCGAGAGCACCGTTCGAGGATGGATGCCAGGGAAGGCAGCCTCTCATTCAAATTGTCTCCTAGCAACAAGACAGTTAAGATCGGATAGCTCTGCCGGAGCAACCCTTGTGGCTGAATTGACTTGGACTTTCCTGAGGATGGGGCCTAATGTGTGTGTGTGTCCATGAGGGCCTTAGAATGGGGCGGTGGCACCGGGACACTGAAGTATTCTCTTAAGCTTTTGACATAACGACCATGCACAAGTTTCCTTGTGGAGACGAGATTTGTACTGATGGGTGGCTCAGAAAACCCACTATGCTGGTATTGGTATCCAGGCTTTTGAGGAGACATGCCTGTAAACCAAAGCAATGGATCCGATTAAGGCCTAGGGTCCAGTCTGGTTCAATATTCTTCTCTGGGGACATCTATCTATGGTATGAGTGGAGGTAGATGCTCAGCTGGTGTCAGACCGCCCTTGTTTGTCCTGGAATCCTACACTATTGGGATGGCCTCGGAGACTTTGGAGTGTTGCCTAAATTTGTACGATTTTGGACAGTGGAATGGGCTGAAGTCCCATGGATCGGGTAGGTACAGTCCTAATGTGTGGCTCCAGGGGCCCCAGCCTGGAGGGTGTGTGGCCCAGGACTTTGAGGACAGAATCTGAAAACACAAACTCAGCTTAGGTTTGGGGACGTAGGTAGGGCAGGCCCAATCTACAAACCATGAGAAGAACTCTTCAGGATATGAAGAAAGAGCAATTTTGAGGCGCTTGCTCAGGCTTTTATCTCTGGATTTTGTATCAACGATGGCCATGGACTGTGGGGAGGCCTCATGGGCCATGGATGAATCTTCCTCTGTGTGGATTTAGCCCGGTCCCTCTTGTTTTTCGTCAATCTGTGGGCTGGGAGGTCTCCTTTCAGGTTTATTACCTCAGGTGTCCAAACAGAAGAAGAATTCCAAAGCAGAGCCCTGGGAAAGAGTGAAGGGACAACCCAAACTATGGTTAAAAATTGGGGCGTAGGGGCATGGCAGGCCCAATATGCTGTCTCTTCATCCAGCCACTGAGAGGCCTTACTTGAGGACTGGGCTCAGGCTGAGGGTCACAATGTGTGTTTGTGACCAATGTGGCCCGGGAGCATGGGCGGGGCCTCATGGGCCACACTGGATTCAACTACAATGAACTTTGGACAATATGCCAATCACAAGGTCTCTTGCCATGGGAAAGGTGTTCTGATTTCTGCATCATTTTCAACCCTGGGCAGTGGTTGGAGATAAGGTGTAGGTTCTGACGCCTGAAAACCGCAGTTGGGAAGAGATGACGACCTAAGGCCTTGGCGGGTCTGATGTGCTCACTGTGCGTTCAGCTGCCTGGGTGTGGGTCAGGAGGTTCGCTCTCAAGTTGTGTCAGAAAGTACATTAGTGCTCAGGTTAGACTATATAATTTGGGTACAGTCGAGTTCCGTGTAAGTTTATCCTCATTTGAGGTGCCTGAGCAGCTCATTAGGCAAGATATTTTTTCTGGAGGGCTGGCAGAGTGCTGCATTGTGGGTCCGTAATTGTCAACTTGACGGCTTCTGGGCCAGGAATGTGAGGACAGAAGTGTGAGAACAAAAGCTAGACTAGGGCTTCAGGCCGAGGGCACGGCAGGTACGCCCTGAAGGTATGAACCAATATCTCAAGTATCTGAAGTCACGGCGAGGAACAGACGTTGGCTCAGGTGGAGTTTCTGTGCATGACAGCCCCTTCATGAACGGAGAGGAATCTCAAGGCCATGGAGGTTTTCCCACGTTGGGAGTTGTGTGATGCCCCCTTCAAGGATTCCTTCTGCAGGACAATTGACACCTATTGGGCAGCTCCAGGACATCCCGTATGGAATAACTCCAGAGCCCCGTTGGAGGATGGATGCCAGGGAATCCCGCCTCGCATTCCGATTGTCTCCTAGCACAAGACACTTGAGATCGGATGGCTCTGCGGGAGCAACCGGGGTGGCTGAGTTGAAATGGACTTTCCTGAGGATGAGGCCTAATGTGTGTTTGTTTCCATAGGGCCTTGGAATGGGGCCGTGGCACCGGGACACTGAAGTATTCTCCTAAGCTTTTGACATAGCTCCCAAGCACAAGTTTCCTTGTGGAGACGGGATTTGTTCTGATGGGTGACTCAGGAAACCCCCTATGCTGGTATTGAAATCCAGGCTTTGAGGAGACATGCCTGTAAACCAAAGCAATGGATGCGATTATGGCCTAGGGTCCTGTCTGGTTCAATCTTATTCTCAGGGGATATCCATCTATGGAATGAGTGGAGGTAGATGCTCACCTTGTGTCAGACCGCCCTTGTTTGTCCCCGGAGACCTACATTATTGGGATGACCTCGGGGACTTTGGAGAATTCTCCTAATTTGTACGATTTTGGAAAATGGAGTGGGCAGAATTCCCATGTATTTGGTAGGCACAGTCTAATGTGTGGCTCCAGGGGCCCCAGCATGGAGGGTGTGTGGCCCAGGAATTTGAGGACAGAAGTCTGTAAACACAAATTAAGCTTAGTTTTGGGGATGTAGGTATGGCAGGCCGAATCTACAAACCATGAGAAGAACTCTTCAGGATATGAAGAAAGAGCGAATCTGAGGCACTTGCTCAGGCTTCTGTCTCTGGATTTTGTATCAACGATGACCATGGAATGTGGGGAAGCCTCATGGGCCATGGACGAATCTTCCTCTCTGTGGATTTGGCCCGGTCCCAATTGTTTTTCATCAATCTGTGGGCTGGGAGGTCTCCTTTCAGGTTTATTACCTCAGGTGTCCGAACAGAAGAGGAATTCCAAAGCAGAGCCCTGGGAAAGAGTGAAGGGACAACCCAAACTATGGTTAAAAATTGGGGCCTAGAAGCATGGCAGGCCCAATATGCTGTCTCTTCATCCAGCCACTGAGAGGCCTTACTTGAGGACTGGGCTCAGGCTGAGGGTCACAATGTGTGTTTGTGACCAATGTGGCCCGGGAGCATGGGCGGGGCCTCATGGGCCACACTGGATTCAACTACAATGAACTTTGGACAATATGCCAATCACAAGGTCTCTTGCCATGGGAAATGTGTTCTGATTTCTGCATCATTTTCAACCCTGGGCAGTGGTTGGAGATAAGGTGTAGGTTCTGACGCCTGAAAACCGCAGTTGGGAAGAGATGACGACCTAAGGCCTTGGCGGGTCTGATGTGCTCACTGTGCGTTCAGCTGCCTGGGTGTGGGTCAGGAGGTTCGCGCTCAGGTTGTGTCAGAATGTGCATTAGTGCTCAGGTTAGACTATGTAATTTGGGTACAGTCGAGTTCCGTGTAAGTTTATCCTCATTTGAGGTGCCTGAGCAGCTCATTAGGCAAGATATTTTTTCTAGAGGGCAGGCAGAGTGCTGCATTGTGGTCCGGAATTGCCAACTTGACGGCTTCTGGGCCAGGAATGTGAGGACAGAAGTCTGAGAACACAAGCTAGACTTGGGCTTCAGGCCGTGGGCACGGCAGGTACGCCCTGCAGGTCTGAACCAATATCTCATGCATCTGAAGTCACGACGAGGATCAGACGTTGGCTCAGGTTGGAGTTTGTGTGCAGGACTGCCCCTTCATGAACGGAGCAAAAATCTCAAGGCTATGGAGGTTTTCCCACGTTGGGAGTTGTGGGATGCCCCCTTCAAGGATTCCTTCTGCGGGACAATTGAGACCTGTTGGGCAGCTCCAGGACATCCCATATGGAATGACTCCAGAGCACCGTTGGAGGATGGATGCCAGGGAATCCTGCCTCGCATTCCAATTGTCTCCTAGCAACAAGACACTTGAGATCCGATGGCTTTCTGGAGCAACCGGGGTGGCTGAGCTGTAATGGACTTTCCTGAGGATGGGGCCTAATGTGTGTTTGTGTCCATGAGGGCGTTGGAATGGGGCGGTGGCTCCTGGACCCTGATGTATTCTCTTAAGCTTTTGACATAACGCCCATGCACAAGTTTCCTTGTGGAGACGAGATTTGTTCAGGTGGGGGCCTCAGGAAACCCCTTATGCTGGTCTTGGAATCCAGGCTTTTGAGGATAGTTGCCTGTAAACCAAAGCAATGGGTGCGATTATGGTTTAGGGTCCTGTCTGGTTCTATCATCTTCTCTGTGGATATCCATTTATGGTATCAGTGTAGGTAGATGCAAGGCTGGTGTCAGACCGCCCTGTTTGTCACTGGAGTCCTACACTATTGGGATGGCCTAGGGGACTTTGGAGGGTTCTCCTAATTTGTACGATTTGGGACATAGAATCGCCAGAATTCCCATGGATTGGGTAGGCACAGTCCTAATGTGTGGCTCCAGGCGCCCCAGCCTGGAGGGTGTTTGGCTCAGGACTTTGAGGACAGAAGTCTGAAAACACAAACTCAGCTTAGGTTTGGGGACGTAGGTATGGCAGGACCAATGTACAAATCATGAGAAGAACTCTTCGGATATGAAGAAAGAACGGGTCTGAGGCGCTCTTCAGGCTTTTGTCTCTGGATTTTGTTTCAACGATGGCCTTGGAATGTGGGGAGGCCTCATGCGCCAGGGACGAATCTTCCACTCTGTGGATTTGGCCCGGTCCCCATTGTTTTTCGTCAATCTGTGGAATGCGAGGTCCCCTTTCAGGTTTGTTACCTCAGGTGTCCTAACCAAAGAGGAAATCTAAAGCAGAGCCCTGGGGAAGAGTGAAGGGACAAGGCAAACTATGGTTAAAAATTGGGGACTAGGGGCATGGCAGGCCCAATATGCTGTCTCTTCATCCATCCACTGAGAGGCCTTACTTGAGGTCTGGTCTCAGGCTGAGGGTCACAATGTGTGTTTGTGACCAATGTGGCCCGGGAGCATGGGCGGGGCCTCATGGGCCACACTGCTTTCAACTACACTGAACTGTGGACAATATGCCAATCACAAGGTCTCTTGCCATGGGAAAGGTGTTCTGATTTCTGCATCATTTTCAACCCTTGGCAGTGGTTGGAGATAAGGTGTAGGTTCTGACGCCTGAAAACCGCAGTTGGGAAGAGATGACGACCTAAGGCCTTGGCGGGTCTGATGTGCTCACTGTTCGGTCAGCTGCCTGAGTGTTGTTCAGGAGGTTCGGGTCAGTTTGTGTTAGAGAGTGCATTAGTGCTCAGGTTAGACTATATAATTTGGGTACAGTTGAGTGCCGTGTAGGTTTATTCTCATTTGCGGTACCAGGGCAGCTCATTAGGCAAGATATTTTTTCTAGAGGCCAGGCAGAGTGCTGCATTCTGGGTCCCTAATTGCCAAACTTGAGGGCTTCTGGGCCAGGAGTGTGATTTCAGACGTCTGAGAACACAAGCTAGGCTTGAGCTTCAGGCCGAGGGCACGTCAGGTACGCCCTGCAGGTCTGAACCAATATCTCAAGTATCTGAAGTCACGGCGAGGTTCAGACGTTGGCTCAGGTTGGAGTTTCTGTGCATGACTGCCCCTTCATGAACGGAGCGGAATCTCAAGGCCAAGGAGGATTTCCCACGTTGGGAGTTGTGGGATGCCCCATTCAAGTCTTCCTTTGCGGGACAATTGAGACCTGTTGGGCAGCTCCAGGACAACCCATATGGAATGACTCCAGAGCACCGTTGGAGGATGGATGCCAGGGAAGCCCTTCTCGCATTCCAATTGTCTCATAGCAACAAGACACTTGAGATCGGATGGCTCTGCGGGAGCAACCAGGGTGGCTGAGTTGAAATGGACTTTCCTGAGGAATGGGCCTAATGTGTGTTTGTGTCCATGAGGCCTTGGAATAGGGCAGTGGCACCGGGACCCTGAAGTATTCTCCTAAGCTTTTGACATAGCTCCCATGCACAAGTTTCCTTGTGGAGACGAGATTTGTTCTGATGGGTGCCTCAGGAAACCCCTTATGCTGGTATTGGATTCCAGGCTTTTGAGGAGACATGCCTTTAAACCAAAGCAATGGATCCGATTATGGCCTAGGGTCCTGTCTGGTTCAATCTTCTTCTCTGGGGACATCCATCCATGGTATGAGTGTAAGTAGATGCTCAGCTGGTGTCAGACCGCCCTGTTTGTCCCCGGAGACCTACACTATTGGTATGGCCTCGGGGATTTTGGAGGGTTCTCCTAATTTGTACGATTTGGGACAATAAAATGGGCAGAATTCCCATGGATTGGGTAGGCACAGTCCTAATGTGTGGCTCCACGGGCACCAGCCTGGAGGGTGTTTGGCTCAGGACTTTGAGGACAGAATTCTGAAAACACAAACTCAGCTTAGGCATTGGGACGTAGCTATAGCAGGCCCAATCTACAAACCATGAGAAGAACTCTTCAGGATATGAAGAAAGAGCGTGTCTGAGGCACTTGCTCAGGCTTTTGTCTCTGGATTTTATATCAACGATGGCCGTGGAATGTGGGGAGGCCTCATGGGCCATGGATGAATCTTCCTCTCTGTGGATTTGGCCTGGTCACAATGGTTTTTCGACATTCTGTGGGATGGGAGGTCTCTTTTAAGGTTTAATACATCAGGTGTCCGAACAAAAGAGGAATTCCAAAGCAGAGCCCTGGGGAAGAGTGAAGGGACAACCCAAAATATGGTTAAAAATTGGGGCGTATGGGCATTGCAGGCCCAATATGCTGTCTTTTCATCCAGCCACTGAGAGGCCTTACTTGAGGACTCAGCATAGGTGAGGGTCACAATGTGTGTATCTGACCAATGTGGCACGCGAGCATTGGCAGGGCCTCATGGGCCACACTGGTTTCCACTACACTGGACTTTGGAAAACATGCCAATCACAAGGTCTCTTGCCATGGGGAAGGTGTTCTGATTTTTGCATCATTTTCCACCCTGGGCAGTGGTTGGAGATAAGTTCTACGGTCTGTAGCCTGAAAAACCGCAGTTGGGAAGAGAGGACCACCTAAGGCCATGGCGGGTCTGATAAGCTCACTGTGTGGTCAGCTGCCTGGGTGTTGGTCAGGAGGTTCTGGCTCAGGTTGTGTCAGACAGTGCATTAGTGCCCAGGTTAGACTATATAATTTGGGTACATTCGAGTGCCTTGTAGGTTTATCCTCATTTGAGGTGTCCGGGAAGCTCATTAGGGAAGATATGTTTTCTAGAGGGCAGGCAGAGTGCTGCATTGTGGTCCGGAATTGCCAAACTTTAGGGCTTCGGGGCCAGGAGTGTGAGGGCAGAAGTCTGAGAACACAAGCTAGACTTGGGCTTCTGGCCGAGGGCAGTGCAGGTACCCCCTGCAGATCTGAACCAATCTCTCAAGCATCTGAAATCATGGCGAGTTTCAGACGTTGGCTCAGGTTGGAGTTTCTGTGCATGACTATCCTTCATGAACGGAGCGAAATCTCAAGGCCATGGATGTTTTTCCACTTTGGGAGTTGTGGGATGGCCCCTTCAAGGATTCCTTCTGCGGGACAATTGAGACCTGTTGGGCAGCTCCAGGACATCCCATATGGAATGACTGCAGAGCACCGTTGGAGGGTGGATGCCAGGGAAGCCCGCCTCGCATTCCAATTGTCTCCTAGCAACAAGACACTTGAGATGCGATGGCTCTCGGGAGCAACCGGGGTGGCTGAGTTGAAATGGACTTTCCTGAGGATGGGGCCTAATGTGTGTTTCTGTCCATGAGGGCGTTGGAATGGGGCGGTGGCACCTGGACCCTGAAGTATTCTCTTAAGCTTTTGACATAACGCCCATGCACAAGTTTCCTTGTGGAGACGAGATTTGTTCTGATGGGGCCTTAGGAAACCCCTTATGCTGGTCTTAGAATCCAGGTTTTTGAGGTTAGTTGCCTGTAAACCAAAGCAATGGGTGCGATTATGGCCTAGGGTCCTGTCTGGTTCAATCTTCTTCTCTGAGGATATCCATCTATGGTATCAATGTAGGTAGATGCAATGCTGGTGTTAGACCACCCTGTTTGTCCGCAGAGACCTACACTATTGGGATGGCCTAGGGGACTTTGGAGGGTTCTCCTAATTTGTACGATTTGGGACAATAGAATCACCAGAATTCCCATGGATTGGGTAGGCACAGTCCTAATGTGTGGCTCCAGGGGCCCCAGCCTGGAGGGTGTTTGGCTCAGGACTTTGAGGACAGAAGTCTGAAAACACAAACTCAGCTTAGGTTTGGTGATGTAGGTATGGCAGGCCCAATCTACAAATCATGAGAAGAACTCTTCGGATATGTAGAAAGATTGGGTCTGAGGCGCTCTTCAGGCTTTTGTCTCTGGATTTTCTATCAACGATGGCCATGGAATGTGGGGAGGGCTATTGTGCCAGGGACGAATCTTCCACTCTGTGGATTTGGCCCGGTCCCAATTGTTTTCGTCAATATGTGGAATGGGAGGTCCCCTTTCAGTTTTGTTACCTCAGGTGTCCTAACCAAAGAGGGATTCTAAAGCAGAGCCCTGGGGAAGAGTGAAGGGACAACGCAAACTATGGTTAAAAATTGGGGACTAGGGGCATGGCAGGCCCAATATGCTGTCTCTTAATCCATCCACTGAGAGGCCATACTTGAGGTCTGGTCTCAGGCTGAGGGTCACAATGTGTGTTTGTGACCAATGTGGCCCGGGAGCATGAGTGGGGCCTCATGGGCCACACTGTTTTCATCTACACTGAACTTTGGACAATATGCCAATCACAAGGTCTCTTGCCATGGGAAAGGTGTTCTGATTTCTGCATCATTTTCAGTCCTGGGCAGTGTTTCGAGATAAGTTCTACGTTCTGAAGCCTGAAAACCGCAGTTGGGAAGAGATGACGACCTAAGGCCAAGGCGGGTCTGATGTGCTCACTGTGAGGTCAGCTGGCTGGGTGTTGGTCAGGAGGTTTGGGCTCAGTTGTGTCAGAGAGTGCATTAGAGCTCAGGTTAAACTATATAATTTGGGTACAGTCGAGTGCCGTGTATGTTTATCCTTATTGAGGTGCCTGTGCAGCTCATTAGGCAAGATATTTTTTCTAGAGGGCAGGCAGAGTACTGTATTGTGGGTCCGGATTGCCAAACTTGAGGGCTTCTGGGCCAGGAGTGTGAGGACAGAAGTCTGAGAACACAAGCTAGACTTGGGCTTCGGGCCGAGGGCACGGCAGTTACCCCTTGCAGATCTGAACCAATATCTCATGCATCTGAAGTCACGGCGAGGATTAGACGTTGGCTCAGGTTGGAGTTTGTGTGCAGGACTGCCCCTTCATGAACGGAGCAAAATCTCAAGGCTATGGAGGTTTTCCCACGTTAGGAGTTGTGGGATGCCCCCTTCAAGGATTCCTTCTGCGGGACAATTGAGACCTGTTGGGCAGCTCCCGGACATCCCAAATGGAATGACTCCAGAGCACCCTTGGAGGATGGATGCCTGGGAAGCCGTCTCACACTCCAATTGTCTCCTAGCAACAAGACAGTTGAGATCGGATGGCTCTGGGAGCAACCGGGGTGGCTGAGTTGAAAAGGACTTTTCCTAGGATGGGGCCTAATTTGTGTTTGTGTCCATGAGGGCGTTAGAATGGGGCGGTGGCACCTGGACCCTGAAGTATTCTCTTAAGCTTTTGACATAACTCCCATGCACAAGTTTCCTTGTGGAGACGAGATTTGTTCAGGTGGGGGCCTCAGGAAACCCCTTATGCTGGTCTTGGAATCCAGGCTTTTAAGGATACATGCCTGTAAACCAAAGCAATGGATCCGATTATGGCCTAGGGTCATGTATGTTTCAATCTTCTTCTCTGGGGCTATCCATCTATGGTATCAGTGTAGGTCGATGCTAGGCTGGTGTCAGACCACCCTGTTTGTCCCCGGAGACCTACACTATTGGGATGGCCTCGGGGACTTTGGAGGGTTCTCCTAATTGTACGATTTGGGACAATAGAATCGCCAGAATTCCCATGTATTGGGTAGGCACAGTCCTAATGTGTGGCTCCAGGGGCCCCAGCCTGTAGCGTGTTTGCCTCAGGACTTTGAAAACAGAAGTCTGAAAACACAAACTCAGCTTAGGTTTGGGGATGTAGGTATGGCAGGCCCAATTTACAAAGCATGAGAAGAACTCTTTGGATATGAAGAAAGAACGGGTCTGAGGCGCTCTTCAGGCTTTTGTCTCTGGATTTTGTATCAACGATGGCCGTGGAATGTGGGGAGGCCTCATGGGCCAGGGACGAATCTTCCACTATGTGGATTTGGCCCGGTCCCAAATGTTTTTCGTCAATCTGTGGAATGGGATGACCCCTTTCAGGTTTGTTACCTCAGGTGTCCTAACCAAAGAGGAATTCTAAAGCAGAGCCCTAGGGAAGAGTGAAGGGACAACACAAACTATGGTTAAAAATTGGGGACTAGGGGCATGGCAGGCCCAATATTCTGTCTCTTAATCCATCCACTGAGAGGCCTTACTTGAGGTCTGGTCTCAGGCTGAGGGTCACAATGTGTGTTTGTGACCAATGTGGCCCGGGAGCATGGGCGGGGCCTCATGGGCCACACTGCTTTCAACTATACTGAACTTTGGAAAATATGCCAATCACAAGGTCTCTTGCCATGGGAAAGTTGTTCTGATTTCTGCATCATTTTCAACCCTGGGCAGTGGTTGGAGATAAGGTGTAGGTTCTGAAGCCTGAAAACCGCAGTTGGGAAGAGATGACGACCTAAGGCCTTGGCGGGTCTGATGTCCTCACTGTGCGTTCAGCTGCCTGGGTGTGGGTCAGGAGGTTCGGGCTCAGGTTGTGTCAGAGAGTGCATTAGTGCTCAGGTTAGACTATATAATTTGGGTTCAGTCGAGTTCCGTGTAAGTTTATCCTCATTTGAGTTGCCTGGGCAGCTCCTTAGTCAAGATATGTTTTCTAGAGGGCAGGCAGAGTGCTGCATTGTGGGTCCGTAATTGCCAACTTGACGTCTTCTGGGCCAGGAATGTGAGGACAGAAGTCTGAGAACACAAGCTAGACTTGGGCTTCAGGCCGTGGGCACGGCAGGTACGCCCTGCAGGTCTGAACCAATATCTCATGCATCTGAAGTCACGACGAGGATCAGACTTTGGCTCAGGTTGGAGTTTGTGTGCAGGACTGCCCCTTCATGAACGGAGCAAAATCTCAAGGCTATGGAGGTTTTCCCACGTTGGGAGTTGTGGGATGCCCCCTTCAAGGATTCCTTCTGCGGGACAATTGAGACCTGTTGGGCAGCTCCAGGACATCCCATATGGAATGACTCCAGAGCACCGTTGGAGGATGGATGCCAGGGAATCCCGCCTCGCATTCCAATTGTCTCCTAGCAACAAGACACTTGAGATCCGATGGCTCTCTGGAGAAACCGGGGTGGCTGTGTTGTAATGGACTTTCCTGAGGATGGGGCCTAATGTGTGTTTGTGTCCATGAGGGCCTTGGAATGGGGCGGTGGCACCTGGACCCTGATGTATTCTCTTAAGCTTTTGACATAACGCCCATGCACAAGTTTCCTTGTGGAGACGAGATTTGTTCAGGTGGGGGCCTCAGGAAACCCCTTATGCTGGTCTTGGAATCCAGGCTTTTGAGGATAGTTGCCTGTAAACCAAAGCAATGGGTGCGATTATGGTTTAGGGTCCTGTCTGGTTCAATCTTCTTCTCTGGGGATATCCATCTATGGTATCAGTGTAGGTAGATGCAAGGCTGGTGTCAGACCGCCCTATTTGTCCCCGGAGACCTACACTATTGGGATGGCCTCGGGGACTTTGGAGGGTTCTCCTAATTTGTACGATTTGGGACATAGAATCGCCAGAATTCCCATGGATTGGGTAGGCACAGTCCTAATGTGTGGCTCCAGGGGCCCCAGCCTGGAGGGTGTTTGGCTCAGGACTTTGAGGACAGAAGTCTGAAAACACAAACTCAGCTTAGGTTTGGTGATGTAGGTATGGCAGGCCCAATCTACAAATCATGAGAATAACTCTTCGGATATGAAGAAAGAACGGGTCTGAGGCGCTCTTCCGGCTTTTGTCTCTGGATTTTGTATCAACGATGGCCTTGGAATGTGGGGAGGCCTCATGCGCCAGGGACGAATCTTCCACTCTGTGGATTTGGCCCGGTCCCCATTGTTTTTCGTCAATCTGTGGAATGCGAGGTCCCCTTTCAGGTTTGTTACCTCAGGTGTCCTAACCAAAGAGGAAATCTAAAGCAGAGCCCTGGGGAAGAGTGAAGGGACAAGGCAAACTATGGTTAAAAATTGGGGACTAGGGGCATGGCAGGCCCAATATGCTGTCTCTTCATCCATCCACTGAGAGGCCTTACTTGAGGTCTGGTCTCAGGCTGAGGGTCACAATGTGTGTTTGTGACCAATGTGGCCCGGGAGCATGGGCGGGGCCTCATGGGCCACACTGCTTTCAACTACACTGAACTGTGGACAATATGCCAATCACAAGGTCTCTTGCCATGGGAAAGGTGTTCTGATTTCTGCATCATTTTCAACCCTTGGCAGTGGTTGGAGATAAGGTGTAGGTTCTGACGCCTGAAAACCGCAGTTGGGAAGAGATGACGACCTAAGGCCTTGGCGGGTCTGATGTGCTCACTGTTCGGTCAGCTGCTTGAGTGTTGTTCAGGAGGTTCGGGTCAGTTTGTGTTAGAGAGTGCATTAGTGCTCAGGTTAGACTATATAATTTGGGTACAGTTGAGTGCCGTGTAGGTTTATTCTCATTTGCGGTACCAGGGCAGCTCATTAGGCAAGATATTTTTTCTAGAGGCCAGGCAGAGTGCTGCATTCTGGGTCCCTAATTGCCAAACTTGAGGGCTTCTGGGCCAGGAGTGTGATTTCAGACGTCTGAGAACACAAGCTAGGCTTGAGCTTCAGGCCGAGGGCACGTCAGGTACGCCCTGCAGGTCTGAACCAATATCTCAAGTATCTGAAGTCACGGCGAGGTTCAGACGTTGGCTCAGGTTGGAGTTTCTGTGCATGACTGCCCCTTCATGAACGGAGCGGAATCTCAAGGCCAAGGAGGATTTCCCACGTTGGGAGTTGTGGGATGCCCCATTCAAGTCTTCCTTTGCGGGACAATTGAGACCTGTTGGGCAGCTCCAGGACAACCCATATGGAATGACTCCAGAGCACCGTTGGAGGATGGATGCCAGGGAAGCCCTTCTCGCATTCCAATTGTCTCATAGCAACAAGACACTTGAGATCGGATGGCTCTGCGGGAGCAACCAGGGTGGCTGAGTTGAAATGGACTTTCCTGAGGAATGGGCCTAATGTGTGTTTGTGTCCATGAGGCCTTGGAATAGGGCAGTGGCACCGGGACCCTGAAGTATTCTCCTAAGCTTTTGACATAGCTCCCATGCACAAGTTTCCTTGTGGAGACGAGATTTGTTCTGATGGGTGCCTCAGGAAACCCCTTATGCTGGTATTGGATTCCAGGCTTTTGAGGAGACATGCCTTTAAACCAAAGCAATGGATCCGATTATGGCCTAGGGTCCTGTCTGGTTCAATCTTCTTCTCTTGGGACATCCATCCATGGTATGAGTGTAAGTAGATGCTCAGCTGGTGTCAGACCGCCCTGTTTGTCCCCGGAGACCTACACTATTGGTATGGCCTCCGGGACTTTGGAGGGTTCTCCTAATTTGTACGATTTGGGACAATGAAATGGGCAGATTTCCCATGGATTGGGTAGGCACAGTCCTAATGTGTGGCTCCACGGGCACCAGCCTGGAGGGTGTTTGGCTCAGGACTTTGAGGACAGAATTCTGAAAACACAAACTCAGCTTAGGCATTGGGACGTAGCTATAGCAGGCCCAATCTACAAACCATGAGAAGAACTCTTCAGGATATGAAGAAAGAGCGAGTCTGAGGCACTTGCTCAGGCTTTTGTCTCTGGATTTTATATCAACAATGGCCGTGGAATGTGGGGAGGCCTCATGGGCCATGGATGAATCTTCCTCTCTGTGGATTTGGCCTGGTCACAATGGTTTTTCGACATTCTGTGGGATGGGAGGTCTCCTTTCAGGTTTATTACATCAGGTGTCCGAACAAAAGAGGAATTCCAAAGCAGAGCCCTGGGGAAGAGTGAAGGGACAACCCAAAATATGGTTAAAAATTGGGGCGTATGGGCATTGCAGGCCCAATATGCTGTCTCTTCATCCAGCCACTGAGAGGCCTTACTTGAGGACTCAGCATAGGTGAGGGTCACAATGTGTTTATCTGACCAATGTGGCACGCGAGCATTGGCAGGGCCTCATGGGCCACACTGGTTTCCACTACACTGGACTTTGGAAAACATGCCAATCACAAGGTCTCTTGCCATGGGGAAGGTGTTCTGATTTTTGCATCATTTTCCACCCTGGGCAGTGGTTGGAGATAAGGTCTACGGTCTGTAGCCTGAAAAACCGCAGTTGGGAAGAGAGGACCACCTAAGGCCATGGCGGGTCTGATAAGCTCACTGTGTGGTCAGCTGCCTGGGTGTTGGTCAGGAGGTTCTGGCTCAGGTTGTGTCAGACAGTGCATTAGTGCCCAGGTTAGACTATATAATTTGGGTACATTCGAGTGCCTTGTAGGTTTATCCTCATTTGTGGTGTCCGGGCAGCTCATTAGGGAAGATATTTTTTCTAGAGGGCAGGCAGAGTGCTGCATTGTGGTCCGGAATTGCCAAACTTTAGGGCTTCTGGGCCAGGAGTGTGAGGGCAGAAGTCTGAGAACACAAGCTAGACTTGGGCTTCTGGCCGAGGGCACTGCAGGTACCCCCTGCGGATCTGAACCAATCTCTCAAGCATCTGAAATCATGGTGAGTTTCAGACGTTGGCTCAGGTTGGAGTTTCTGTGCATGACTATCCTTCATGAACGGAGCGGAATCTCAAGGCCATGGAGGTTTTTCCACGTTGGAAGTTGTGGGATGCCCCCTTCAAGGATTCCTTCTGCGGGACAATTGAGACCTGTTGGGCAGCTCCAGGACATCCCATATGGAATGACTGCAGAGCACCGTTGGAAGATGGATGCCAGGGAAGCCCTTCTCGCATTCCAATTGTCTCCTAGCAACAAGACAGTTGAAATCGGATGGCTCTGCGGGAGCAACCGGGGTGGATGAGTTGAAATGGACTTTCCTGAGGATGGGGCCTAATGTGTGTTTGTGTCCATGAGGGCCTTGGAATGGGACGGTGGCACCGGGACCCTAAGTATTCTCCTAAGCTTTTGACATAGCTCCCGTGCACAAGTTTCCTTGTGGAGACTAGATTTGTTTTGATGGGTGCCTCCGGAAACCCCTTATGCTCGTATTGGATACCAGGCTTTTGAGGAGACATGCCTGTAAACCAAAGCAATGGATCCAATTATGGCCTAGGGTCCTGTCTGGTTCAATCTTCTTCTCTGGGGATATCCATCTATGGAATTAGTGGAGGTAGATGCTCACCTGTTGTCAGACCACCCTTGTTTGTCCCCGGAGTCCTACACTATTGGGATGGCCCCTGGGACTTTGGAGAGTTCTCCTAATTTGTACGATTTTGGACAATGGAATGGGCAGAATTCCCATGGATTGGGTAGGCACATTCCTAATGTGTGGCTCCAGGGGCCCCAGGCTGGAGGGTGTTTGGCCCAGGACTTTGAGGACAGAAGTCTGAAAACACAAACTCAGCTTAGGTTTGGGGACGTAGGAATGGCAGGCCCAATCTACAAACCATGAGACGTACTCTTCAGGATATGAAGAAAGAGCGAGTCTGAGGCACTTGCTCAGGCTTTTGTCTTTGTATTTGGTATCAAAGATGGCCGTGGAATTTGGGTAGGCCTCATGGGCCATGGACGAATCTTCCTCTCTGTTGTTTGCCCCGGTCCCAATTGTTTTTCGTCAATCTGTGGGATAAGAGGTCTCCTTTCAGGTTTATTACCTCAAGTGTCCGAACAAAAGAGGAATTCCAAAGCAGAGCCCTGGGGAAGAGTGAAGGGACAACCCAAACTATGGTTAAAAATTGGGGCCTAGGGGCATGGCACGCCCAATATGCTGTCTCTTCATACAGCCACTGAGAGGCCGTACTTGAGGACTGGGCTCAGGCTGAAGGTTACAATTTGTGTTTGTGACAAATGTGGCCCACGAGCATGGGCGGGGCCTCATGGGCCACACTGGTTTCCACTACACTGTATTTGGACAACATGCAAATCACAAGGTCTCTTGCCATGGGGAAGGTGTTCTGATTTCTGCATCATTTTCAACCCTGGGCAGTGGTTGGAGATAAGGTCTAGGTTCTGAAGCCTGAAAAACGGCAGTTGGGAAGAGATGATGACCTAAGGCCATGGCCCGTATGATATGCTCAATGTGCGGTCAGCTGCTTGGGTGTTGGTCAGGAGGTTCTGGCTCAGGTTGAGTCAGACAGTGCATTAGTGCCCAGGTTAGACTATATAAATTGGGTACAGTCGAGTGCCGTAGGTTTATCCTCATTTGAGGTGCATGGTCATCTCATTAGGCAAGATATTTTTTCTAGAGGGCAGGCAGAGTGCAGCATTTTGGGTCCGGAATTGCCAAACTTGAGAGCTTCTGGGCCAGGAGTGTGAGGACAGATCTGAGAACACAAGCTAGACTTGGACTTCAGGCCGAGGGCACGGCCGGTACCCCCTGCAGATCTGAACCAATATCTCAAGCATCTGAAGTCACGGCGAGGATCAGACGTTGGCTCAGGTTGGAGTTTCTGTGCATGACTGCCCCTTCATGAACAAAGCGGAATCTCAAGGCCATACAGGTTTTCCCACGTTGGGAGTTGTGGGATGCCCCCTTCAAGGATTCCTTCTGCGGGACAATTCAGACCTGCTGGACAGCTCCAGGACATCCCATATGAAATGACTCCAGAGCACCGTTCGAGCATGGATGTTTGGGAAGCCCGCCTCACTTTCCAATTGTCTCCTAGCAACAAAACAGTTTAGATCTGATGGCTCTGCGGGAACAACCAGGGTGGCTCAGGTGAAATGGACTTTCCTGAGGATGGGGCCTAATGGGTTTTTGTGTCCATGAGGGGGTTGGAATGGGGTGGTGGCACGGGACCCTGAAGTACTATCCTAAGCTTTTGACATAGCTCCCATGCACAGGTTTCCTTGTGGAGACGAGATGAGTTCTGATGGTTGCCTCACCAAAACCCCTATGCTCGTATTGGAATCAGGCTTTTGAGGAGACATGCTTGTAAACCAAGGCAATGGATCCTATTATGGCCTAGAATCCTGTCTGGTTCAATCTTCTTCTCTGGGGACATTCATCTATTGTATGAGTGGAGGTAGATTATCAGCTGGTGTCAGACAGCCCTTGTTTTTTCTGGGCGACCTAAAATATTTGGATGGCCTCAGGGACTTTGGAGGTTTATCCTAATTTGTACGATTTGGGACAATGGAGTGGGCAGAATTCCCATGGATTGGGTAGGCACAGTCCTAATGTGTGTCTCCAGGGGCCCCAGTATGGAGGGTGTGTGGTCCAGGACTTTGAGGACAGAAGTCTGAAAACACAAACTCAGCTTAGGTTTGGGGACGTAGGTATGGCAGGCCCCATCTACAAACCATGAGAAGAACTCTTCAGGATATGAAGAAAGTGCAAGTCTGATGCGCTTGCTCAGGCTTTTTTCTTTGGATTTTGTGTTATCGATGGCCGTGGAATGTCGGGGAGGCCTCATGGGCCATTGATGAATCTTCCACTTTGAGGATTTCGCCCAATTCCCAATCGGTTTTCGTCAATCTGTGGGATGGGAGGACTCCTTTCAGTTTTGTTACCTCAGGTTTCCCACCAGAAGAGGAATTCCAAAGCAAAGCCGTGGGGAACTGAAGGGACAACCCGAACTATGGTTAAAAATTGGGGCCTAGGGGCATGGCAAGCCCAATATGCTATCTCTTCATCCAGCCACAGAGACGCCTTACTTGAGGACTGGGCTGAGGCTGAGGGTCACAATGTGTGTTTGTGACCAATGTGGCCCGTGAGCACGTGCGGGGCCTCATGGGCCACACTGGGTTCAACTACACTGAACGTTGGACAACATGCCAACCACAAGGTTTTTTGCCATGGGGAAGGGGTTCTGATTTCTGCATCACGTTTAACTCTGGGCAGTGTTTGGAGATAAGGTCGAGGTTCTGAAGCCTGAAAACCCAGGTTGGGTAGAGATGACGACCTAAGGCCATGGCGGCTCGATGTGCTCAGTGTGCGGCCAGCTGTCTGGGTCGGGCCAGGAGTTCCAGGCTCAGGCTCTGTCAGGAAGGGCATTAGTTCCCTGGTCAGCCTATGTATTTCGGGTACAGCTTAGGTCGGTGCAGGTTGATCCTCATTTGGGGTTACTGGGTAGCCCCAGAAGGCAATGTTTTTCTTCTGGATGGCAGGCAGAGTGCTGCATTGTAGTTCTGGATTGCCAAACGTGCGGGCTTGTGGGCCAGTAGTCTGAGGACAGAAGTCTGAGAACACAAGCTAGGCTTAGGTTTCTGGGTGAGGACATGGCAGGCACAATCTACAGACCGGAATCGAGATCTCGTGCATCTAAAGTCAGGCGAGGGTCAGACGATCTCTCAGGTTGGAGTTTCTGTCCCTGATGGCTCCTTCATGAAAGGGGGGCATCACGAGGCCATGGGGGTTTTCCCACGATGGAAGTTGTCAGCAGCTCCAAACTGCAAAGAGTCTTCTGCAGGACAATTGAGACCTGTTGTTTGGCTCCAGGCCAATGATTCTGAGCAGGGTTCTAAGGATGGATGGCTGGGTAGCCCACCTCGCATTCCAATTGTCTCCTAGCAACAAGACAGGTTAGATCTGCTGGATCTGGGGGAGCAACCGAGGAGGCTGAGTTGAAATGGACTCTCCTGTGGATGGGTCCTAATGTGCTTTTGTGTCTATGGAGACCTTGGAATGAACGGTGGCACTGGCGCCCTGAAGGGTTCTCCTAAACAGAGGCTTTGACACAGCTCCAACGTGCAAGTTTCCCATGTGTAGATGAGATGTTTTCTGATGGGTGAGTCAAGAAACAGCCATATGGTCGTTTTGAAATCCAGGCCTCTGAGGAGAGATGCCTGGAAACCATACCAATGGATCTGATTATTGGCTAGGGGCCTGTACTTTCCTTTTTACCTCTAGGGACATCTGTCTATGGGTCTGAGTGCAGGTAGGTGCACAGATGGGCTCAGATTTCCCTTGTTCTTCCTGGGAAGCCAGCACTAGTGTGATGGATCAGGGACTTTGGAGGTTTATCCTATTAGAAGGGTTGTGGCCATTGGAATGGGCACACACAATTCCCTTGGAGAGGGCAAGAACCGTCCTCAGGTTTGGCTCCAGGGGCCTGAGCCTGTAGGTTGTGTAGGCCATGGCTGATTCGACAGTTGTCTGAAAACACAAACTCGGCTAGTGTTTCGGGTATTAGGTATGACTGGACTGATCTACAGACCATGAGGAGAACTCTTCGGGATTTGAAAAAAGGGCGAGTGTGAGGCTCTTGCTCAACTTTTTGTCTCTGGATATCCTGTCACTCATGGTGGTGAAATTTCTGGATGACTTCATGGGAAATGGAGGATCTTACTCTCTGGTGGTTTGGCCCCGTCCAAAGAGATTGGGGTCATTCTGTGGGATGGAAGAAGTCCGTTTTTTTGTTGTTGTTGATTTCTTTGTTACCCTCAGGTGTCCCACCAAATGAGGGATTCCAGAGTAGAGACCAGGGGAGGGGAGACAGGACAATCAAAAATCTGGTTTAAAATTCGTGCCTAGGGACATGTCAAGCCCATTATGACATCTAATGGTTCAGCCACGGAGAGGACTTAAGAGTAAAGGACGCATGCTGAGGGTCACTATGCGTGTTTATGCCCTCGTCACACTCAAGAATGGGCGGGGCCTGCGGGTGAATGCTGGTTTCTCCTACACTGAACGTTGGACAACATGCCAACCACAAGGTTTCTTGCCATGGGTAAGGAGGAGTTCTGATTTCTGCATCACACTCACCCCTGGGCAGTGATTGGAGATAAGGTCTCGGTTCTGAAGTCTGAAAACTGAGGTAGGGAAGACATGATGACATAATGCCATGGCGGGTCTTATGTGCTCAGTGTGCGGTCAGCTTCCTGGGTGTTGGTCAGGAGGTCCCGGGTCACGTTGTGTCCGACAGTGCATTCGTGCCCAGGTTAGGCTATATAATTTGGGTAAGGTCGAGTGCTGTGTAGGTTTATCCTCATTTAAGTTACCTGGACAGTTCATGAGGCAATAATTTTTTTCTAGAGGGCAGGCAGAGTGCTGCATTGTGGGTCTGGAATTGCCAAACTTGAGGGCTTCTGGGCCAGGAGTGTGAGGACAGAAGTCTGAGAACACAAGCTATACTTGGACTTCAGGCCAAGGGCACGGCAGGTACCCCCTGCAGCTGTGAACCAATATCTCAAGCATCCGAAGTCACGGCGAGGATTAGACGTTGGCTCAGGTTGGAGTTTCTGTGCATGACTGCCCCTTCATGAACGGAACGGAATCTCAAGGCCATGGAGTTTTCCCACGTTGGGAGTTGTGGGATGCCCCATTCAAGGATTCCTTCTGCGGGCCAATTGAGACCTGTTGGGCAGCTCCAGGACATTCCATATGGAATGACTCCAGAGCACCGTTGGAGGATGGATGCCAGGGAAGCCCGCCTCGCATTTCAATTGTCTCCAAGCAACAATACATTTGAAATCGGCTGGCTCTGCGGGAGCAACCGGGGTGGCTGAGTTGAAATGGACTTTCCTGAGGATGGGGCCTAATATGTGTTTGTGTCCATGAGGTCCTTGGAATGGGGCGGTTGCACCGGAACCCTGAAGTATTCTCCTAAGCTTTTGACATAACTCCCATGCACAAGTTTCCTTGTGGAGACGAGATTTGTTCTGATGGGTGTCTCAGGAAAACCCATATGCTGGTATTGGATTCCAGGCTTTTGAGGAGACATGCCTGTAAACCAAAGCAATGGATCCGATTATGGCCTAGGGTCTTGTATGGTTCAATCTTCTTCTCTGGGAATGAGTGTAGGTAGATGCAAAACTGGTGTCAGACCGCCATTTTTTGTCCCCGGAGACCTACACTATTGGGTGGGCCTCGGGTACTTTGGAGAGTTCTCCTAATTTGTACGATTTTGGACAATGAAATGGGCAGAATTCCCATGGATTGGGTAGGCACAGTCCTAATGTGTGCCTCCAGGGGCCCCAGCCTGGAGGGTGTTTGGCCAAGGACTTTGAGGACAGAAGTCTGAAAACACAAACTTAGCTTAGGTTTGGTGATGTAGGTATGGCAGGCCCAATCTACAAACCATGAGAAGAACTCACCAGGATATGAAGAAAGAGTGAGTCTGAGGTGCTTGCTCAGGCTTTTGGCTCTGGATTTTGTATCAACGATGGCCGTGCAATGTGGGGAGGCCTCATGGGCCATGGATGAATCTTCCTCTCTGTGGATTTGGCCCGGTCCCAATTGTTTTTCGTCAATCTGTGGGATGGGAGGTCTCCTTTCTGGTTTATTACCTCAGGTGACCGAACAAAAGAGGAATACCAAAGCAGAGTCCTGGGGAAGAGTGAAGGGACAACCCAAACTATAGTTAAAAATTGGGGCCTAGGGGCATGGCAGGCCCAATATGCTGTTTCTTCATCCAGCGACTGAGAGGCCTTACTTGAGGACTGGTCTCAGGATGAGGGTCACAATGTGTGTTTGTGACTAATGTGTCCTGCTAGCATGGGCGGGGTTTCATGGGCCACACTGGTTTCTACTAAACTGAACTTTGGACAACATGGCAATCAGAAGGTCTCTTGCCTTGGGGAATGTGTTCCGATTTCTGCATCATTTTCAACCCTGGGCAGTGGTTGGAGATAAGGTCTAGGTTCAGAAGCCTGAAAAATCGAAGTTGGGAAGAGATGACGTCTTAAGACCATGTCCTGTGATATGCACAGTGTGCGGTCAGCTGCCTGGGTGTTGGTCAGGAGGTTCTGGCTCAGGTTGTGTCAAAGAGTGCATTTTTGCCCAGGTTAGACTATATAATTTGGGTACAGTCGAGTGCCGGGTAGGTTTTTCCTCATTTGAGGTGCCTGGGCAGATCATTAGGCAAGATATTTTTTCTAGAGGCCAGGCAGAGTGCTGCATTGTGGGTCCGGAATTGCCAAACTTGTGGGCTTCTGGGCCAGGAGTGTGAGGACAGAAGTCTGAGAACACAAGCTAGACTTGGGCTTCAGGCCGAGGGCACGGAAGGTACCACCTGCAGATCTGAACCAATATCTCAAGCATCCGAAGTCACGGCGAGGATCAGACCATGGCTCAGGTTGGAGGTCTGTGCATGACTGCCCCTTCATGAACGGAGCGGAATCTCAAGGACATGGTGGATTCCCACGTTGGGAGTTGTGGGATGCCCCCTTCAAGGATTCCTTCTGCGGGACAATTGAGACCTGTTGAGCAGCTCCAGGACATCCCATATGGAATGACTCCAGAGCACCCTTGGAGGATGGATGCCAGGGAAGCCCGCCTCCCATTCCAATTGGCTCCTCGCAACAAGACAGTTGATATCATATGACTCTGCGTGAGCAAACGGGTTGGCTGAGTTGAAATGGACTTTCCTGAGGATGGGGCCTAATGTGTGTTTGTGTCCATGTGGACCTTGGCATGGGGCGGTGGCACCGGGGCCCTGAAGTATTCTCCTAAGCTTTTGACATAGCTCCCATGCACAAGTTTTCTTGTGGAGAAGAGATTTGTTCCGTTGGGTGCCTCAGGAAACCCCTTATGCTGGTATTGGAATCCAGGCATTTTAGAAGACATGCCTGTAAACAAAGCAATGTATCTGATTATGGCCTAGGGTCCTGTCTGGTTCAATATTCTTCTCTGGGGATATCCATCTATGGAATTAGTGGAGGTAGATGCAAACCTCGTGTCAGACCGCCTTTGTTTGTCCCCGGAGACCTACACTATTGGATTGGCCTCGGGGACTTTGGAGAGTTCTCCTAATTTGTATGATTTTGGACAATGAAATTGGCAGAATTCCCATGGATTGAGTAGGCACAGTCCTAATGTGTGGCTCCAGGGGCCCCAGCCTGGAGGGTGTTTAGCTTAAGACTTTGAGGACAGAAGTCTGAAAACACAAACTCAGCTTAGGTTTGGGGACGTAGGTATGGCAGGCCCAATCTACAAACCATGAGAAGAACTCACCAGGATATGAAGAAAGAGCGAGTCTGAGGTGCTTGCTCAGGCTTTTGGCTCTGGATTTTGTATCAACGATGGCCGTGGAATGTGGGGAGGCCTCATGGGCCATGGATGAATCTTCCTCTCTGTGGATTTAGCCCGGTCCCAATTGTTTTTCGTCAATCTGTGGGATGGGAGGTCTCCTTTCTGGTTTATTACCTCAGGTGACCGAACAAAAGAGGAATACCAAAGCAGAGTCCTGGGGAAGAGTGAAGGGACAACCCAAACTATAGTTAAAAACTGGGGCCTAGGGGCATGGCAGGCCCAATATGCTGTTTCTTCATCCAGCGACTGAGAGGCCTTACTTGAGGACTGGTCTCAGGATGAGGGTCACAATGTGTGTTTGTGACTAATGTGTCCCGCTAGCATGGGCGGGGTTTCATGGGCCACACTGGTTTCTACTAAACTGAACTTTGGACAACATGGCAATCAGAAGGTCTCTTGCCTTGGGGAATGTGTTCCGATTTCTGCATCATTTTCAACCCTGGGCAGTGGTTGGAGATAAGGTCTAGGTTCAGAAGCCTGAAAAATCGAAGTTGGGAAGAGATGACGTCTTAAGACCATGTCCTGTGATATGCACAGTGTGCGGTCAGCTGCCTGGGTGTTGGTCAGGAGGTTCTGGCTCAGGTTGTGTCAAAGAGTGCATTTTTGCCCAGGTTAGACTATATAATTTGGGTACAGTCGAGTGCCGGGTAGGTTTTTCCTCATTTGAGGTGCCTGGGCAGATCATTAGGCAAGATATTTTTTCTAGAGGCCAGGCAGAGTGCTGCATTGTGGGTCCGGAATTGCCAAACTTGTGGGCTTCTGGGCCAGGAGTGTGAGGACAGAAGTCTGAGAACACAAGCTAGACTTGGGCTTCAGGCCGAGGGCACGGAAGGTACCACCTGCAGATCTGAACCAATATCTCAAGCATCCGAAGTCACGGCGAGGATCAGACCATGGCTCAGGTTGGAGGTCTGTGCATGACTGCCCCTTCATGAACGGAGCGGAATCTCAAGGACATGGTGGATTCCCACGTTGGGAGTTGTGGGATGCCCCTTCAAGGATTCCTTCTGCGGGACAATTGAGACCTGTTGAGCAGCTCCAGGACATCCCATATGGAATGACTCCAGAGCACCCTTGGAGGATGGATGCCAGGGAAGCCCGCCTCCCATTCCAATTGGCTCCTCGCAACAAGACAGTTGATATCATATGACTCTGCGTGAGCAAACGGGTTGGCTGAGTTGAAATGGACTTTCCTGAGGATGGGGCCTAATGTGTGTTTGTGTCCATGTGGACCTTGGCATGGGGCGGTGGCACCGGGGCCCTGAAGTATTCTCCTAAGCTTTTGACATAGCTCCCATGCACAAGTTTTCTTGTGGAGAAGAGATTTGTTCCGTTGGGTGCCTCAGGAAACCCCTTATGCTGGTATTGGAATCCAGGCATTTTAGAAGACATGCCTGTAAACAAAGCAATGTATCTGATTATGGCCTAGGGTCCTGTCTGGTTCAATATTCTTCTCTGGGGATATCCATCTATGGAATTAGTGGAGGTAGATGCAAACCTCGTGTCAGACCGCCTTTGTTTGTCCCCGGAGACCTACACTATTGGGTTGGCCTCGGGGACTTTGGAGAGTTCTCCTAATTTGTACGATTTTGGACAATGAAATTGGCAGAATTCCCATGGATTGAGTAGGCACAGTCCTAATGTGTGGCTCCAGGGGCCCCAGCCTGGAGGGTGTTTAGCTTAAGACTTTGAGGACAGAAGTCTGAAAACACAAACTCAGCTTAGGTTTGGGGACGTAGGTATGGCAGGCCCAATCTACAAACCATGAGAAGAACTCTTCAGGATATGAAGAAAGAGCGAGTCTGAGGTGCTTGCTCAGGCTTTTGGCTCTGGATTTTGTATCAACGATGGCCGTGGAATGTGGGGAGGCCTCATGGGCCATGGATGAATCTTCCTCTCTGTGGATTTAGCCCGGTCCCAATTGTTTTTCGTCAATCTGTGGGATGGAAGGTCTCCTTTCAGGTTTATTACCTCAGGTGTCCGAACAAAAGAGGAATTCCAAAGCAGAGCCCTGGGGAAGAGTGAATGGACAACCCAAACTATGGTTAAAAATTGGGGCCTAGGGGCATGGCAGGCCCAATATGCTGTATCTTCATCCAGCCACTGAGAGGCCTTACTTGAGGACTGTGCTCAGGCTGACGGTCACAATGTGTGTTTGTGATCAATGTGGCCCGCGAGCATGGGCGGGGCCTCATGGGCCACACTGGTTTCAACTACACTGGACTTTGGTCAACATGCCAATCACAAGGTCTCTTGACATGGGGAAGGTTTTCTGTTCTGCATCATTTTCAACCCTGGGCAGTGGTTGGAGATAAGGTCAAGGTTGAAGCCTTGATGGCTTCTGGGCTGGGACTGTGAGGAAAGAATTCTGAGAACACAAGCTAGACTTGGGCTTCAGGCGGAAGGCACGGCAGGTACCCCCTGCAGATCTGAACCAATATATCAAGCATTAGAAGTCACGGCGAGGGTAAGACTTTGTGTCAGGTTGCAGTTTCTGTGCTTCACTGACCCTTCATGAACGGAGTGGAGTCACAAGGCAATGGAGGTTTTCCCACGTTGGGAGTTGTGGGATGCCCCCTTCAAGGATTCCTTCTGCGGGACAATTGAGACCTAGTTGGGCAGCTCCAGAATATCCCATATGGAATGACTCCAGAGCACCATTGGAGGACGGATTCCAGGGAAGCCCGCCTCGCATTCCAATTGTCTCCGAGCAACAATACCTTTGAGATCGGATGGGTCTGTGAGAGCAACCGGGGTGGCGGAGTTGAAATGGACTTTCCTGAGGATGGGGCCTAATGTGTGTTTGTGTCCATGAGGGCCTTGTAATGGGGCGGTGGCACCGGGACCCTGAAGTATTCTCCTAAGCTTTTGACATAACTCCCATGCACAAGTTTCCTTGTGGAGACCAGATTTGTTCTGAAGGGTGCCACAGGAAACCCCTTATGCTGGTATTGGAATCCAGGCTTTTGACGATACATGCCTGTAACCAAAGCAATGGATCCGATTATGGCCTAGGGTCCTGTCTGGTTCAATCTTCTTCTTTGGGAATATCCATCTATGGAATGAGTGGAGGTAGTAGCTCACGTGGTGTCAGGCCCTCCTTGTTTGTCCCCGGAGACATACACTATTGGGATGGCCGCGGCCCTTTGGAGAGTTCTCCTAATTTGTACTATTTTGGACAATGGAATGGGCAGAATTCCCATGGATTGGGTAGGCACAGTCGTAATGTGTGGCTCCAGGGGCCCCAGCCTGGAGGGTGTGTGGCCCAGGACTTTGAGAACAGAAGTCTGAAAACACAAACTCAGCTTAGGTTTTGGGACGTAGGTATGGCAGGCCCAATCTACAAACCATGAGAAGAACTCTTCAGGATATGAAGAAATAGCGAGTCTGAGGCACTTGCATAGGATTTTGTGTCTGTATTTTGTATCAACGATGGCGTGGAATGTGGGGTGCCTCATGGGCCATGGACGAATCTTTCTCTCTGTGGATTTGGCCTGGTCCCAAATGTTTTTCGTCAATCTGTGGGATGGGAGGTCTCCTTTCGTGTTTATTACCTCAGGTTTCTAAACAAAAAAGGAATTCCAAAGCAGAGCTCTGGGGAAGAGTGAAGGGACAACCCAAACTATGGTTAAAAATTGGGGCTTAGAGGCATTGCAGGCCCAATATGCTGCCTCTTCATACAGCCACTGAGAGGCCTTACTTGAGGACTGGGCTCAGGCTGAGGGTCACAATATTTTTTTGTGACCAATGTGGCCCGCGAGCATGGGCGGGGCCTCATGGGCCACACTGGATTCCAGTACACTAGTCTTTGGTCAACATGCTAATCACAAGGTCTCTTGCCATGGGGAAGGTGTTCTGATTTCTGCATCATTTTCAACACTAGGCAGTGGTTGGAGATAAGGTCTAGGTTCTGAAGCCTGAAAAACCACAGTTGGAAAGAGATGACGACCTAAGGCCATGGCGGGTCTGATATACTCAGTGTGCGCTCTGCTGCCTGGGTGTTGGAGGTTCTGGCTGTCAGGAGGTTCTGGCTCAGTTTGTGTCAGAAGGTGCATTAGTGCACAGGTAGACTATATAATTTGGGTACAGTCGAATGCCGTGTAGGTTTATCCTCATTTGAGGTGCCTGGGCAGCTCATTAGGCAAGATATTTTTTCTAGAGGGCAGGCAGAGTGCTGCATTGTGGGTCCGGAATTGCCAAACGTGAGGGCTTCTGGGCCGGGAGTGTGAGGACAGAAGTCTGAGAACACAAGCTAGACTTGGGCTTCTGGTAAAGGCACGGCAGGTACCCCCTGCAGATCTGAACCAATATCTCAAGCATTTGAAGTCACGGCGAGGATCAGACGTTGGCACCGGTTGTAGTTTCTATGCATGACTGCACCTTCATGAACGGAGCGAAATCTCAAGGCCATGGAGGTTTTCCCACGTTGGGAGATGTGAGATGCCCCCTTCAAGGATTCCTTCTGCGGGACAATTGAGACCTGTTGGGCAGCTCCAGGACATCCCATATGGAATGACTCCAGAGCACCATTGGAGGATGGATGCCAAGGAAGCCTGCCTCGCATTCCAATTGTCTCCTAGCAACAAGACAGTTGATATCAAATGGCTCTGCGCGAGGAACCACGGTGGCAGAGTTGAAATGGACTATCCTGAGGATGGGTCCTAATGTCTGTTTGTGTCCATGAGGGCCTTGAAATGGGGCGGTGGCATCGGGACACAGAAGTATTCTCCTAATCTTTTGACATAGCTCCCATGCACAAGTTTCATTATGGACACGAGATTTGTTCTGATGGGTGCCTCAGGAAACCCATATGCTGGTATTGGAATCCAGGCATTTTAGGAGACATGCCTGTAAACAAAGCAATGTATCTGATTATGGCCTAGGGTCCTGTCTGGTTCAATATTCTTCTCTGGGGATATCCATCTATGGAATTAGTGGAGGTAGATGCTCAGCTGTTGTCAGACAGCCCTTGTTTGTCCCCGGAGACCTACACTATTTGGTTGGCCTCGGGGTCTTTGGAGAGTTCTCCTAATTTGTACGATTTTGGACAATGGAATATGCAGAATTCCCATGGATTGGATAGGCACAGTCCTAATGTGTGGCTCCAGAGGCCCCAGCCTGGAGGGTGTGTGGCCCAGGTCTTTGAGGACAGAAGTCTGAAAATACAAAATCAGCTTAGTTTTGGGGACGTAGGTATGGCTGGCCCAATCTACAAACCATGAGAAGAATTCTTCAGGATATGAAGAAAGAGCGACTCTGAGGCATTTGCTCAGGCTTTTGTCTCTGGATTTTGTATCAACGATGGCCGTGGAATGTGGGGAGGCCTCATGGCCCATGGACGAATCTTCCTCTCTGTGGATTTGGCCCGGTCCCAATGTTTTTCCTCAATTTGTGCAATGGGAGGTCTCCTTTAGGTTTGTTACCTCAGGTGTCCCAACCATAGAGAAATTCCAAAGCAGAGCCCTGGGGAAGAGTGAAGGGACAACACAAACTATGGTTAAATTTGGGGCCTAGGGGCATGGCAGGACCAATATGCTGTCTATTCATCCAGCCACTGAGAGGCCTTAATGAGGACTGGGCCCAGGCTGAGGGTCACAATGTGTGTTTGTGACCAATGTGGCCCGTGAGCATGGGCGGGGCCTCATGGGCCACTCTGGTTTCAACTACACTGAACTTTGGTCAACATACCAATCACAAGGTGTCTTGCTATGGGTAAGGAGTTCTGTTTTCTGCATCATTTTCACCCCTGGGCAATTTTTGGAGATAACGTCTAGGTTCTGAAGCCTGAAAACCACAGTGGGGAAGAGATGACGACCTAAGGCCACAACGGGTCTGACTTGATCACTGTGCAGTCAGCTGCCTGCATGTTGGTCAGGAGATTCTGGCTCAGGTTGTGTCAGAGAGTGCATTAGAGCCCAGGTTAGACTACATAATTTGGGTACAGTCGAGGGCCGTGTAGGTTTATCCTCATTTGAGGTACCTGGGCAGCTCATTAGGCAAGTAATTTTTCTAGAGGGCAGGCAGAGTGCTGCATTGTGGGTCCGGAATTGCCAAACTTGATGTCTCTGGGGCAGGAGCGTAAGGACAGAAGTCTGAGAACACAAGCTAGACTTGGGCTCCAGGCCGAGGGCACAGCAGGTACCCCTTGCAGATCGGAACCAATATATCATGCATCTGACGTCACGGCGAGGATCAGAGGTTTGCTCAGGTTGGAGTTTCTGTGCATGACTGGCCCTTCATGAACGGAGCGGAAACTCAAGGCCATGGAGGTTTTCCCACGTTGTGAGTTGTGGGATGCCCCATTCAAGGATTCCTTCTGCGGGACAATTGAGACCTGTTGTGCAGCTCCAGGACATCCCATATAAAATGACTCCAGAGCACCATTGGAGGATGGATGCCAGGGAAGCCCGCCTCGCATTCCAATTGTCTCCTAGCACACAAGACAGTTGAGATCGGATGGCTATGCGGGAGCAACCGGGGTGGCTGAGTTGAAATGGACTTTCCTGAGGATGGGGCCTAATGTGTGTTTGTGTCCATGAGGGCCTTGGAATGGGGCGGTGGCACCGGGACCCTGAATCATCTCCTAAGCTTTTGACATAGCTCCCATGCACAAGTTTCCTTGTGGAGACCAGATTTGTTCTGATGGGTGCCTCAGGAAAACCCTTATGCTGGTATTGGAATCCAGGTTTTGAGGAGACATGCCTGTACACCAAAGCAATAGATCCGATTATGGCCTAGGGTCCTGTGGTTCAATCTTCTTCTCTGGGGACATCCGACTATGGTATGAGTAGAGGAAGATGCTCAGCTGGTGTCAGACCGCTCTTGTTTTTCCCCGGAGACCTACACTATTGGGATGCCATCAAGGACTTTGGAGGGTTCTCCTAATTTGGACGATTTTGGACAATGGAATATGCAGAATTCCCATGGATTGGGTATGCACAGTCCTAATGTGTGTCTCCAGGGGCCCCAGACTGGAGGGTGTGTAGCCTAGGACTTTGAGGACAGAAGTCTAAGAACACAAACTCAGCTTAGGTTTCGGTATGTAGGTATTTCAGGCCCAATCTACAAACCATGAGAAGAACTCTTCAGGATATGAAGAAAGAGTGAGTCTGAGGCGCTTGCTCAGGTTTTTGTCTCTGGATTTTGTATCAGCGATGGCACAATCTACAGACCTGAATCGAGATCTCGTGCATCTGAAGTCAGGGCAATGATCAGACTTTCGCTCAATTTGGTGTTTCTGTCCCTGATGGACCCTTCACGAAGGGGGGGCATCATGAGGCCATGGGGGTTTTCCCACGATGGGATTTGTGAGAAGCTCCAAACTGCAAAGTGTCTTCTGCAGGACAATTGAGACCTGTTTTTTGGCTCCAGGTTTGGGACTCTGGATTTTGTATCAACGATGGCTATGGAATGTGGGGAGGCCTTATGGGCCATGGAGGAATCTTCCTCTCTGTGGATTTGGCCAGGTCCCAATTATTTTTCGTCAAGCTGTGGACTGGGAGGTTCCCTTTCAGGTTTGTTACCTCAGGTGTCTCAACCAAAGAGAAATTTCAAAGCACAGCCCTGGGGAAGAGTGAAAGGACAACGCAAACTATGTTTAAAAATTGGGGCCTAGAGGCATGGCAGGACCAATATGCTGTCTCTTCATCCAGCAATTGAGAGGCCTTACTTGAGGTCTGGGCTCAGGCTGAGGGTCACAATGTGTGTTTGTGACCAATGTGGCCCGCAAGTATGGGCGGGCCTCATGGACCACACTGGTTTCAACTACACTGAACTTTGGACAACATGCCAATCACAAGGTCTCTTGCTTTGGGTAAGGATTTCTGATTTCTGCATCATTTTCAACCCTGGGAAGTGTTTGGAGATAAGGTGTAGGTTCTGAAGCCTGATAACCTTAGATGGGAAGAGATGACGACATAAGGCCAGGGCGGGTCTGATGTGCTCACTGTGCGGTCAGTTTATGCGTGTTGGTCAGGAGGTTCGGGCTCAGGTTGTGTCACAGAGTGCATTAGTACCCAGGTTAGACTATATAATTTGGGTACAGTCGAGTGCCGTTTAGGTTTATCCTCATTTGAGGTGCCTGGGCAGCTCATTAGGCAAGATATTTTTTCTAGAGGGCAGGCAGAGTGCTGCATTGTGGGTCCAGAATTGCCAAACGTGAGGGCTTCTGGGTCAGGAGCGTGAGGACAGACTCTGAGAAAACAAGCTAGACGTGGGCTTCAGGCCGAGGGCACGGCAGGTACCCCCTGCAGATCTGAACCAATATCTCATGCATCAGAAGTCACGGCGAGGATCAGACGTTGGCCCAGGTTGGAGTTTCTGTGCATGACTGCCCCTTCATGAACGGAGCGGAAACTCAAGGCCATGGAGGTTTTCCCACGTTGGGAGTTGTGGGATGCCCCCTTCAAGGATTCCTTCTGCGGGACAATTGAGACCTGTTGGGCAGCTCCAGGACATTCCATATGGAATGACTCCAGAGCACCATCGGAGGATGGATGCCAGGGAAGCCTGCCTCGCATTCCAATTGTCTCCTAGCAACAAGAGAGTTGATATCGAATGGCTCTGCAGGAGAAACCGGGGTGGCTGTGTTGAAATGGACTTTCCTGAGGATGGGGCCTAATGTGTGTTTGTGTCCATGAGGGCCTTGGAATGGGGCGATGGCACCGGGACTCTGAAGTATTCTCCTAAGCTTTTGACATAGCTCCCATGCACAAGTTTCCTTGTGGAGACGAGATTTGTTCTGATGGGTGCCTCAGAAAACCCCTTATGCTGGTATTGGAATCCAGGCTTTTGAGGAGACATGCCGTACACCAAAGCAATGGATCCGATTATGTCCTAGGGTCCTGTCTTGTCAATCTTCTTCTCTGGGAATATCCATCTATGGAATGAGTGGAGGTAGATGCTCAGCTGGTGTCAGACCGCCCTTGTTTGTCCCCGGAGACCTACACTATTGGGATGGCCTCGGGGACTTTGGAGATTTCTCCTAATTTGTACGATTTTGGACAATGGAATGGGCAGAATTCCCATGGATTGGGTAGGCACAGTCCTAATATGTGGCTCCAGGGGCCCCAGCCTGGAGGGTGTGTGGCCCAGGACGTTGAGGACAGAAGTCTGAAAACACAAACTCAGCTTAGGTTTGGGGACGTAGGAATGGCAGGCCCAATATACAAACCATGAGAAGAACTCTTCAGGATATGAAGAAAAAGCGAGTCTGAGGCACTTGCTCAGGCTTTTGTCTTTGGATTTTGGATCAACGATGGCCGTGGAATGTGGGTAGGCCTCATGGGCCATGGACGAATCTTCCTCTCAGTGGATTTGGCCCGGTCCCAATTGTTTTTCGTCAATCTGTGGGCTGGGAGGTCTCCTTTCAGGTTTATTACCTCAGGAATCCGAACAAAAGAGGAATTCCTATGCAGAGCCCTGGGGAAGAGTGAAGGGACAACCCGAACTATGGTTAAAAATTGGGGTCTAGTGGCATGGCAGGCCCAATATTGTCTCTTCATCCAGCCACTGAGAGGCCTTACTTGAGGACAGGGCTCAGACTGAGGGTCACAATGTGTGTTTGTGACCAATGTGGCCCGCTAGCATGAGCGCGGGGGTCATGGGCCACAGTGGTTTCAAGTACACTGGACTTTGGTCAACATGCCAACCACAAGGTCTCTTGAAATGGGGAAGGTGTTCTGATGTCTGCATCCTTTTCAACCCTGGGCAGTGGTTGGAAATAAGGTCTAGGTTTTGAAGCCCGAAAAACCGCAGTTGGGAAGAGATGACGACTTAAGGCCAGGGCGGGTCTGATATGCTCAGTGTTTGGTAAGCTGCCTGGGTGTTGGTCAGGAGGTTCTTGCTCAGGTTGTGTCAGACAGTGCATTAGTGCCCAGGTTAGACTATGTGATTTGGGTACAGTCGTGTGCCGTGTAGGTTTATCCTCATTTGAGGTACCTGTGAAGCTCATTAGGCAAGATATTTTTTCTAGAGGGCAGGCAGAGTGCTGCATTGTGGGTCCGGAATTGCAAACGTGAGGGTTTCTGGGCCAGGAGTGTGAGGACAGAAGTCTGAGAACACAAGCTAGACATGGGCTTCAGGCGGAGGCGACGTCAGATACCCCCTGCAGATCTGAACCAATATCTCAAGCATCTGACGTCACGGCGAGGATCAGACGTTGGCTTAGTTTGGAGTTTCTGTGCATGACTCCCCTTCATGAACGGCTCGGAATCTCAAGGCCATGGAGGTTTTCCCACTTTGGGAGTTGTGGGAAGCCCCCTTCAAGGATTCCTTCTGCGGAACAATTGAGACCTGTTGGGCAGCTCCAGGACATCCCATATGGAATGACTCCAGAGCACCATTGGAGGATGGATGCCAGGGAAGCCCGCCTCGCATTCCAATTGTCTCCTAGCAACAAGAGAGTTGAGATCGAATGGCTCTGCAGGAGTAACTGGGGTGCCTGTGTTGAAATGGACTTTCCTGAGGATGGGGCCTAATGTGTGTTTTTGTCCATGAGGGCCTTGGAATGGGGCGGGGCACCGGGACCCTGTAGTATTATCCTAAGCTTTTGACATAGCTCCCATGCACAAGTTTCCTGTGGAGACGAGATTTGTTCTGATGGATGCCACAGGAAGCCCCCTATTCTGGTATTGGAATCCAGGCTTTTCAGGAGACATGCCTGTAAATCAAAGCAATGGACCTGATTATGCCTAGGGTCCTGTCTGGTTCAATATTCTTCTCTGGGGACATCCATCTATGGTATGAGTGGAGGTAGATGCTCAGCTGGTGTCAGACCGCCCTTGTTTGAACACGGAGACCTACACTATTGGGATGGCCTCGGGGAATTTGGAGGGTTCTCCTAATTTGTACGATTTTGGACAAAGGAATGGGCAGAATTCCCATGGATTGGGTATGCACAGTCCTAATGAGTGGCTCCAGGGGCCCCAGCCTGGAGGGTGTGTGGCCTAGGACTTTGCGGACAGAAGTCTGAAAACACAAAAACAGCTTAGGATTGGGGGTGTATGAATGGCAGGCCCAATCTACAAACCATGAGAAGAACTCTTCGGGATATGAAGAAAGAGCGATAATGAGGCGCATGCTCCGGCTTTTGTCTCTGGATGTTGTATAAACTAAGGCTAGAATTTTTGTCCGGCCTGGCCTCTTCCTGAAGGTTGTCAGGGCTTCATGAGGCCAGGGAGGTTTGCTTACGATGGGATTTGTGAACTACTCCAAATCTCAAGGTTTCCTTCTGCACGACAGTCGAGTCCTATTGGATGGTTCTATGAGGCCCCATACGGAAAGACTCGAGAGCAGGAGTCTAAGCATGGATGCCTGGGAACGCCACCTCTTATTCCCACTGTTTAGTCAGGACAAGGCAGGCTCAATCTTCGGCCTCTTTGGTGAGCTACCCAGAGGCGAGAGTTGAAATGGACTCTCCTGAATGAGTTCAACTGTGGCTTGGTGGCTTGGGAGACCTTGGAATGTGGAGGTGGCACAGGGACTCTGCAGGATTCTGCAAACTGAAATGTTTGACACGGCTCCAACAAGGAAGCTTCCCATGTAGAGACGAGAGGAGTTCTGTTCAGTGCCTCAGTAAAGCCCCATATCCTGTTCTTTGAACCAAAGCCTCTGAGGAGTGACACATGGAAACCAAAGAAAGAGTTGAGATTAGGGCCTAAGGGCCTGTCCGGCTCAACCTTCTATCTCTGTTGACATCTGTGTGCATGCCTTGGTGGAGAAGCTACTCAGCTTGTGTCCGAATGCCCCCGTGTGTCCAGGGAGGCTCCCAGTAGTGGGATGTCTTCGGGGGCCTTGAGGTTTCTCATATTCTGGAGGTGTGTGGCCAAAGGAATGGACACAGTTTCCCAGGAGAGAGCAGGCACGGTCCTGTTGTATGGCTCCGAGGACCCAGCCTAGAGGCTGTGTTTGCCAGGGCTGTGGGGACAGATGTCTGAAAAAGCAAACTTGGCTCAGCTAGGGGCCAAGGTAATGGCAGGCCAATCACCAGTCCGTGAGGGGAGATCCTCTGGATATCAAAGGAGGGCAAGTAGGAGGCAGTCACTCAGGTTTTTGTCTCTGCATGTTGCGTTCACAGTGGCCATTCAGGTTCGGGGTTGCTTCAGGGGCCAAGGAAGAGCCTTCCTCTCGGGGGATTGTCCAAGCTCCCAAGTGTTTGGGTTCATTCTGTGGGAAGGGAAGAGTACTGTTTTTTCTGCCAAAGGGGACCCCCCATGAGAGGGTCTCTAGAGCACAGCAGTGGCTTCCCTCAACTAGAATAAACACCATCTAGTTAGTCTTGGGTGCCTATGGGCATGGCAAGCCACATATGCGGGCTCTTGGTCCACTCACCTAGAGGCGTTACTTGAATAAGGTACTCACGCTGAGGGTCACAATGTGCGTTTGTGCCCAAGGCGGCCCTCACGCATGGGCGTGGCCTCATGGGCCATACCATTTTCTCCTACCCTGAAGGTTTGACTCACTGCCAGCAGCAAGGTTTCTTGCCATTGGGAAGGAAAGGTTCTGACTTGTGCACCAGATTCCCCCCTGTGCAGGGATTGGAGATAAGGTCTAGGTTCCAATGACTGAAAACCCAGGTTGGGAATGGATGGTGGCCTAAGGCAGTGGCGGGTCCAATGTGCTGGGTGTGCACCCAGCTGTGTTGGTGTCTGTTGGAAGGTCTGGGCTCAGGCTATTTGCAACAGAGCACCGGTGTTTAAGGTAGCCTATGCAATTGGGGGGTTGCCGAGGGCCAAGCAGATTGATCCTCATTTGGGGTCTCTGCGCAGCACCAGAGACAATGTTTTTCTACTGGGAGGCAGGCAGAGTGCTTCATTGTGGCCCCCAGAATTCCCAGTAGGGAGGGTTTGTGGGCCAGGAGTGTGAGGACGGAAGTCTGAGAAGACAAGCTAGGGTGAGGATTGGAGCCAAGGGCAGAGCAGGCCCACTCTGCAGAGGCTGAATCAAAATCTCCTAGATCTGAAGTCAGACTGAGAATCAGGCGTTGGCTGAGGCTGGAGTAAGAGTCCATGATGGCACCTTCATGAAGCGGGGCCTCAAGAGGCCAAGGAAGTTTTTCCAAGCTGAGTTTGGAGGTTGCCCCAACCACAAGGTTTCCTCCTGCGGGACATTCGAGTCCTGTTGCATGGCTCCAGGACATACCATACGGAAGGACTGAAGAGCAGGGTTCAAAGGATGGATCCCTATACAGCATGCCTCGCATTCCCATTGGCCATTAGTGACAAGATATGTTTGATCTGCTGCCTTTGGGGCACGCTACCCATGAGGCTGAGTTGAAATGGCCTCTCCTGAGGATGCGTCATAATGTGCGTTTGGGTCCATGGAGACCTTGGAATGTGCTGGTTGTTCAGTGGCCCTGTGGAACTCTCCTACCTGAAGGGTTTGATACATTCCCAGTAAGAAAGCTCCCCATGTGGAGACGAGAGAGGTTTGGTTTGGTACCTCAGAAAAGCACCGTGTGCTGGTCTACGAAAACAGTCCTCGGAGGACGGACACATGGAAACCAAAGCTAAGGTTCAGATTAGGGCCTGGGGGACTGTCCATTACAACCTTCTGTCTCTGGGGACACTGTCTGAGAGCCTAAGTAGAGATAGTTGCTCCGCTGGTGTCAAAGAGCCCCTCTTAGTCCAGGGTGGCCTACACTATGGATGGCGTCAGGGGCCTTGGAGCTTTTCCCTAACCTCTAGGGTTGTGGTCAATGGATTGGGCACAATTTCCTTGGAGAGGGCAGGCACAATCTTTCGCTGTGGCTCCAGAGGCCATGGCTGGAGGTTCTGTGCGTCCAGGCTATGGGCAGAGAAGTCTGAAAACACAAACTCAGCTTATGAGTGGCGCCTAGGGTATAGCAGGCCGGATGTACAGCCCGAGAGGGAGCTCCTGGGCCTCTGAAACAAGGGCGAGTGGGAAGCGTTCCTTCAGGCTTTTGTCTCTGGATGTTGTGTCCGGGATAGCCGTATAGGAGGGTTGGCCTCAGGGAATGTGGATGAGTATCTCTCTCTGGGGATTTGTCCCAACTCCCAAGAGTTTGGGGCCATTTTGTGGGAAGGGTGGAGTCGTGTTGTCTGGCTCATTTGTCTCTCCAAGAAAGGGATTCCAGAGCAGAGCCCCAGGTATGGGCGGGGCAACTGGAAAACTCAAACCCTGGTGAGGATTGGGTTCATAGGGGCTTGGCAAGCTTCATATGCGGGCTCTTGGTCCAGGCCCTGAAAGGCTTTTCTTTGACATGGGGCTCATGCTGAGGGTCACAGTGTGAATTTGTGCCCAATCAGCACTCAAGTTTGGGCGTGGCATCAGGGGCCATGAAGGTTTCTCCCACCCTGAAGGTGTGACTCCATGCCAAGAGAAAGCTTGACAGCCATGGGCAGGAGGAGTTCTGTGTTGTGCTTGCGATACCCAGCTGTGTGGAGAATTGATATAATGTCTAGGTTCCGATATCTGAAAACCAAGGTTAGGAAGAGGTGACGGCATAAGACCATGGCGTGTCCGAAGTGCTGGGTGTGCGGCCAGCTGTCTCCTTGTCTGTTGGACGTCTGGTTTCAGGCTGTGTCTTTCGTTGGGAAGATAGTGGGCTGGGTTGTGGTTCTGGAGTTCCTAGTCCAGAGGGCTTGTTTGCCAGGAGTGTGAGGAAGGTAGCCTGAAAACACAAGCTAGCGTGAGGTTTGGGACCGAGGGCATGGTAGGCCCACTCTGCAGGGGCTGAATCGAGATCTCCTGCACTGAGGTCATGTCAACTATGAGTCGTGCCTCAGGCTAGAGTTTTTGTCCAGCATGGCTTCTTCCTGAAGGGTGTGGGGCTTGATGAGGGCAGGGAGGTTTGCCTACGATGGGATTTGAGAACTACTCCAAACATCAAGGTTTCCTTCTGCACGACATTCGAGAACTATTGGATGGTTCCAGGAGGCCCCATACGGAAAGACTCAAGAGCAGGTGTCTAAGCGTGGATGCCTGGGAACGCCAACTCATATTCCCACTCTTTAGTCAGGACAAGTCATGCTCAATCTCCGGGCTCCTGGGTGAGCTACCCAGAGGGGAGAGTTAAAATGGACTCTCCTGAAGATGAGTCCTACTGTGGGTTGGTAGCCTGGGAGACCTTGGAATGAGGAGGTGGATCAGGGACTCTGCAGGATTCTCCAACCTGAGGTATTTGACACGGCTCCAACAAGGAAGCTTCCCATGTGGAGACGAAAGGAGTTCTGTTAAGTGCCTCAGGAAAGCCCCATATCCTGTTCTTCAAACCAAGCCTCTGAGGAGTGACACCTGGAAACCAAAGCAAGAGTTGAGAATAGGGCCTAAGGGCCTGTCCGGCTCAACCTTCTATCTCTGTTGACATCTGTGTGCATGCCTTCGTGGAGGTAGCTGCTCAGCTTGTGTCCGAATGCCCCTGTGTGTCCAGGGATGCTCCCAGTAGTGGTATGTCCTCAAGGGCCTTGAGGTTTCTCATATTCTGGAGGTGTGAGGTCAAACGAATGGACCCAGTTTCCCAGGAGAGAGCAGGCATGGTCCTGTGGTATGGCTCCAGAGGACCCAGCCTAGAGGCTGTGTTTGCCCGGGCTGTGGGGACAGATGTCTGAAAAAGCAAACTTGGCTCAGCTAGGGGCCAAGGTAATGGCAGGCCTGATCTCCAGTCCGTGAGGGGAGATTGTCTGGATATCAAAGGAGGGCAAGTGGGAGTCAGTCGCTCAGGCTTTTGTCTTTGGGAGTTGCGTTCACAGTGGCCGTTCAGGGAAGGGGTTTTTTCAGAGGCCGAGGAGGAGCTTTCCTCTCGAGGGATTGTCCAAGCTCCCAAGTGTTTGGGTTCATTCTGGGGAAGGGAAGAGTACTGTTTTCTGCTCAGGGGACCCCCCAGGAGAGGGACTCTAGAGCAAAGCAGGGGGTTCCCTCAAATGGAATACACACCATCTAGTCAGTCCTCGGTGCCTATGGGCATGGCAAGCCACATATGCAGGTTCTTGGTCCAGTCACTCAGAGGCGTTACTTGAATAAGGTACGCTGAGGGTCACAATGTGTGTTTGTGGCCAAGCGGGCCCTCACTCATGAGCGTGGCCTCATGGGCCATGCCGTTTTCTCTTACACTGAAGTTTGACTCACTGCCAGCAGGAAGGTTTCTTGCCATGGGGAAGGAGGGGTTCTGACTTGTGCATCAGGTTTCCCCCTGTACAGGGATTGGAGATAAGGTCAGGTTCCAATGACTGAAAACCCAGTTTGGAAATGGATGGTGGCCTAAGGTAGTGGCGGGTCCAATGTGCTGGATGTGCAGCCAGCTGTGTCGGTGTCTGTTGGAAGGTCTGGGCTCAGGCTATTTGTGACAGAGCATCAGTGTTTAGGGTAGCCTATGCAATTGGGGTGTTGCCGAGGGCCAAGCAGATTGATCCTCATTTGGGGTCTCTGGGCACCACCAGAGACAATGTTTTTCTCCTGGGAGGCAGGCAGAGTGCTTCATTGTGGCCCCAGAATTCCAAGTAGGGAGGGTTTGTGGGCCAGGTGTGTTAGGACGGAAGTCAGAAAACACAAGCTAGGGTGAGGTTTGGAGCCAAGGACAGAGCAGGCCCACTGTGCAGAGGCTGAATCAAAATCTCCTGCATCTGAAGTCAGGCTGAGGATCAGACATTGGCTGAGGCTGGAGTATGTGTCAATGATGGCACCTTCATGAAGCGGGGGCCTCATGAGGCCAAAGAAGTTTTCCCAAGCTGAGTTTGGAGGTTGCCCCAAACCACCAGGTTTCCTTCTGCGAGACATTCGAGTCCTGTTGCATGGCTCCAGGACATACCATACGGAAGGACTGAAGAGCAGGATTCGAGGATGGATCCCTGTCCAGCATGCTCGTATTCCCATTGGCCATTAGCGACAAGATATGTTTGATCTGCTGCCTCTGGGGCACGCTACCCAGGGGGCTGAGTTGAAATGCCCTTTCTCGAGGATGCGTCATAATGTGCGTTTGGGTCCATGGAGACCTTGGAATGTCTGGTTGTTCAGTGGCCCTGCGAAACTCTCCTACCTCAAGGGTTTGATACATCCCCAGTAAGGAAACTCCCCATTTGGAGACGAGAGAGGTTTGGTTTGGTGCCTCAGAAAAGCCCCGTGTGCTGGTCTACGGAAACAGTCCTCTGAGGACGGACACATGGAAACCAAAGCTACGGTTCAGATTAGGGCCTGGGGGCCTGTCCATTTCAACCTTCTGTCTCTGGGGACACTGTCAGAGAGTCTAAGTGGAAATATTTGCTCCGCTGGTGTCCGAGAGCCTCTCTTAGTCCAGGGTCGCCTACACTATTGATGGCCTCAGGGGCCTTGGAGCTTTTCCCTAACCTGTAGGGTTGTGGTCAATGGATTGGGCACACTTTCTTTGGAGAGGGCAAGCACAATCTTTCGCTGTTGCACCAGAGGCCTTAGCTGGAGGTAGTGTGGGTCCAAGCTGTGGGCACAGAAGTCTGAAAACACAAACTCAGCTTATGAATGGCACCTAGGGTATGGCAGGCCGGATGTACAGCCCGAGAGGGAGCTCCTGGGCCTCTGAAACAAGGGCTAGTGGGAGTCGTTCCTTCAGGCTTTTGTCTCTGGATGTTGTGTCCGGGATAGCCGTGGATTGGAGGGGTGGCCTCAGGGACAGTGGACGAGTATCCCTCTCTGGGGATTTGTATCAGCTCCCAAGATTTGGTGTCGTTTTGTGGGAAGGGTGAAGTCGTGTTGTCTGGCCCATGGGTCTCTCCAAGAAAGGGATTCCAGAGCAGAGCCCCAGGTACGGGCGGGGCGACTGGAAAACTCAAACACTGGTGAGGATTGGGTGCATAGGAGCTTGGCAAGCCCCATATGCGGGCTCTTGGTCCTGGACTTGACAGGCCTTTCTTTGACATGGGGCTCATGCTGAGGGTCACAGTGTGAATTTGTGCCCAAGAAGCACTCAAGTTAGGGCGTGGCATCAGGGGCCATGAAGGTTTCTCCCACCCTGAAGGTGTGACTCCATGCCAAGAGCAAGCTTGACAGCCATGGGGAAGGAGGAGTTCTGGGTTGTCCTTGCGATACCCAGCTGTGTGGAGAATTGATATAATGTCTAGGTTCAGATATCTGAAAACCAAGGTTAGGAAGAGGTGATGGCATAAGACCATGGCGTGTCCGAAGTGCTGGGTGTGCGGCTAGCTGTCTCCTTTTCTGTATGGACGTGTGGCTTCAGGCTGTGTCAGACAGAGCATGAGTGCCCAGAGCAGCCTATCCAGTTCAGGTACCATCAAGGCCCAAGCAGGTTGATCCTCATCTGGGTTTCCGGAGAGCCCCACAGGGAAACGTTTTTCTTCCGTTGGGCAGACACTGGGCTGGGTTGTGGTTCTGGAGTTCCTAGTCCGGAGGGCTTGTTTGCCAGGAGTGTGAGGAAGGAAGTCTGAAAACACAAGCTAGCGTGAGGTTTGGGACCGAGGGCACGGCAGGCCCACTCTGCAGATGATGAATCGAGATCTCCTGCACTGAGGTCATGTCAACTATGAGACGTGCCTCAGGCTAGAGATTTTGTCCGGCATGGCCTCTTCCTGAAGGGTGTGGGCCTTCATGTGGCCAAAGAGGTTTGCCTACGATGGGATTTGTGAACTACTCCAAACCTCAAGGTTTCCTTCTGCACGACAGTCGAGTGCTATTGGATGGTTCCAAAAGGCCCCATACGGAAACTCTAGAGCAGGTGTCTAAGCATGGATTCCTGGGAACGCCACCTCTTTTTCTCACTCTTTAGTCAGGACAAGGCAGGCTCAATCTGCGGGCTCCTAGGAGAGCTACCCAGTGGGGAGATTTGAAATGGACTCCCCTGAAGATGAGTCCTACTATGGATTGGTGGCCAGGAGACCTTGGAATGTGGAGGTGGATCAGGGACTCTGCAGGATTGTGCAACCTGGGATGTTTGATACGGCTCCAATAAGGAAGCTTCCCATGTGGAGACGAGAGGAGTTCTGTTCAGTGCCTCAGGAAAGCTCCATAAACTGTTCTTCGAACCAAAGCCTCTGAGGAGTGACACATGGAAACCAAAGAAAGAGTTGAGAATAGGGCCTAAGGGCCTCTCCGGCTCAACCTTCTATCCCTGTTGACATCTGTGTGAATGGCTTCGTGGAGGTAGCTGCTCAGCTTGTGTCCGAAAGACCCTGTGTGTCCAGGGAGGCTCCCAGTAGTGGGATGTCCTTGAGATTTCTCATATTCTAGAGGTGTGTGGCCAAAGGAATGGACACAGTTTCCCAGGAGAGAGCAGGCACGGTCCTGTGGTATGGCTCCAGAGGACCCAGCCTAGAGGCTGTGTTTGCCCGGGCTGTGGGGATGTCTGAAAAAGCAAACTTGGCTCAGCTAGGGGCCAAGGTAACGGCAGGCCTGATCTCCAGTCCGTGAGGGGAGATCGTCTGGATATCAAAGGAGGGCAAGTGGGAGGCAGTCTTTCAGGCTTTTGTCTCTGGGTGTTGCGTTCACAGTGGCCGTTCAGGGTAGGGGTTGCTTCAGGGGCCGAGGAAGAGCCTTCTTCTCGGGGGTTTGTCCAAGCTCCCAAGTGTATTTGTTCATTCTGTGGGAAGGGAAGAGTACTGTATTCTGCCACAGGGGACCCCCCAGGAGAGGGATTCTAGAGCACAGCAGTGGCTTCCCTCAACAGGAATACACACCATCTAGTTAGTCCTGGGTGCCTATGGGCATGGCAAGCCACATATGCGGGTTCTTGGTCCAGTCACTGAGAGGCGTTACTTGAATAAGGTACTCACGCTGAGGGTCACAATGTGTGTTTGTGCCCAAGGCGGCCCTCACGCCTGGGCGTGGCCTCATGGGCCATGCCGTTTTCTCCTACACTGAAGGTTTGACTCACTGCCAGCAGCAAGGTTTCTTGCCATGGGGAAGGAGGGGTTCTGACTTGTGCATCAGGTTCCCCCCTTTACAGGGATTGGAGATAAGGTCTAGGTTCCGATGACAGAAAACCCAGGTTGGGAATGGATGGTGGCCTAAGGCAGTGGCGGGTCCAATGTGCTGGGGGTACAGCCAGCTGTGTCGGTGTCTGTTGAAAGGACAGGGCTCAGGCTATTTGCGACAGAGCATCTGTGTTTAAGGTAACCTATGCAATTGGGGTGTTGCCGAGGTCCAAGCAGTTTTATCCTCATTTGGGGTTGCTGGGCACCACCATAGACAATGTTCTTCTCCTGGGAGGCAGGCAGAGTGCTTCATTGTGGCCCGAGAATTCCCGGAGGGAGGGTTTGTAGGCCAGGAGTGTGAGGACAGCATTCGGAAAACAAAAGCTAGAGTGAGGATTGGAGCCAAGGGCAGAGCAGGCCCACTCTGCAGAGGCTGAATCAAAATCTCCTGCATCTGAAGTCAGGCTGAGGATCAGACATTGGCTGAGGCTGGAGTATGTGTCCATGATGGCACCTTCATGAAGCGGGGGCCTCATGAGGCCAAGGAAGTTTTCTCAAGCTGAGTTTGGAGGTTGCCCCAAACCACAAGGTTTCTTTCTGGGGGAAATTCGAGTCCTGTTGCATGGCTCCAGGACATACCATATGGAAGGACTGGAGAGCAGGGTTTGTAGGATGGATCCCTGTACAGCATGCCTCGCATTCCCATTGGCCATTAGCGACAAGATATATTTGATTTGCTGCCTCTGAGGCACGCTACCCAGGGGGCTGAGTTGAAATGTTCTCTCCCGAGGATGCGTCATAATGTGCGTTTGGGTCCATGGAGACCTTGGAATGTGCTGGTTGTTCAGTGGCCCTGTTGAACACTTCTACCTGAAGGGTTTGATACATCCCCAGTAAGAAAGCTCCCCATGTGGAGACGAGAGAGGTTTGGTTTGGTGCCTCAGAAAAGCCCCGTGTGCTGGTCTACGAAAACAGTCCTCTGAGGACGGACAATGGAAACCTAAGCTAAGGTTCAGATTACGGCCTGGGGGCCTGTCCATTTCAACCTTCTGTCTCTGGGGACACTGTCTGAGAGTCTAAGTGGAAATAGTTGCTCCGCTGGTGTCCGAGAGCCCCTCTTAGTCCAGGGTGGCCTACACTATTGATGGCCTCAGGGGCCTTGAAGCTTTTCCCTAACTTGTAGGGTTGTGGTCAATGGATTGGGCACACTTTCTTTGGAGAGGGCAGGCACAATCTTTCGCTGTGGCTCCAGAGGCCCTAGCCTGGAGGTTGTGTGAGTCCAGGCTGTGAGCACAGAAGTCTGAAAACACAAACTAAGCTTATGAGTGGCGCCTAGGGTATGGCAGGCTGGATGTACAGCCCGAGAGGGAGCTCCTGGGCCTCTGAAACAAGCCGAGTGGGAGGCGTTCCTTCAGGCTTTTGTCTCTGGATGTTGTGTCCGGGATAGCCGTGGATTGGAGGGGTGGTCTCAGGGACTGTGGACGAGTATCTCTCTCTGGGGATTTGTCCCAGCTCCCAAGAGTTTGGGGTCATTTTGTGGGAAGGGTGGAGTCGTGTTGTCTGTCTCATGGGTCTCTCCAAGAAAGGGATTCCAGAGCAGAACCCCAGGGACGGGCGGGGCGACAGGAAAACTCAAACACTGTGGAGGATTGACCCGCCACTGCCTTAGGCCACCATCCATTCCCAACCTGGGTTTTCAGTCATCGGAACCTAGACATTTTCTCCAAACCCTGTACAGGGGGGAACCTGATGCACAAGTCAGAACACCTCCTTCCCCATGGCAAGAAACCTTGCTGCTGGCATTGTGTCCACCTTCAGTGTAGGAGAAAACGGCATGGACCATGAGGCCACTCCAAGGCGTGAGGGCCGCCTTGGGCACAAACACACATTGTGACCCTCAGCGTGAGTACCTTATTCAAGTAACGCCTCTCAGTGACTGGACCAAGTGCCGGCATATGTGGCTTGCCATGCCCATAGGCACCCAGGACTAACTAGATGGTGTGTATTCCAGTTGAGGGAACCCACTGCTGTGCTCTAGAGTCCCTCTCCTGGGGGGTCCCTGTGGCAGAAAACAGTAATCTTCCCTTCCCACAGAATGAACCCAAACACTTAGGAGCTTGGACAATCCCCCGAGAGGAAGGCTCTTCCTCGGCCCCTGAAGAAACCCCTACCACGAACAGCCACTGTGAACGCAACACCCAGACACAAAAGCTAGAGCGACTGCCTCCCACTTGCCCCCTTTTTGATATCCAGAGGGTCTCCCCTCACGGACTGGATCAGCCCTGCCATTACCTTGGCCCCTACCTGAGCCAAGTTTGCTTTTTCAGACATCTGTCCCCACAGCCCTGGCAAACACAGCCTCTAGGCTGGGTCCTCTGGAGCCATACCACAGGACCGTGCCTGCTCTCTCCTGGGAAACTCTGTCCATTCCTTTGGCCACACACCTCCAGAATATGAGAAACCTCAAGGCCCCCAAACATCCCACTACCGGGAACATCCCTGGACACACAGGGGCATTCGGACACAGCTGAGCAGCTACCTCCACGAAGGCATGCACACAGATTTCAACAGCGATAGAAGTTTGTTCCGGACAGGCCCTTAGGCCCTAATCTCAACTCTTGCTTTGATTTCCAGGTGTCACTCCTCAGAGGCTTTGGTTCGAAGAACAGGATATGGGGCTTTCCTGAGGCACTGAACAGAACTCCTCTCGTCTCCACATGGGAAGCTTCCTTGTTGGAGCCGTGTCAAACACCTCAGGTTGGAGAAACCTGCAGAGTCCCTGAGCCACCTCCACATTCCAAGGTCTCCCAGGCCCCCAAACCACAGTAGGACTCATCTTCAAGAGAGTCCATTTCAACTCTCCCCTCTGGGTAGCTCACCCCGGAGCCCGCAGATTGAGCTTGCCTTTTCTTGACAAAAGTGTGGGAATATGAGGTGGCGTTCCCAGGCATCCATGCTTAGACAAGTGCTCTTGTGGCTTTCCGTATGGGGCCTCCTTGAACCATCCAATAGCACTCGACTGTCGTGCAGAAGGAAACCTTGAGGTTTGGAGTAGTTCACAAATCTCATCGTAGGCAAACCTCCCTGGCCTCATGAAGCCCCGCAACCTTCAGGAAGAGGCCATGCTGGACAAAAACTCAAGCCTGAGGCAAGTCTCATAGTTGACATGAGCTCAGTGCAGGAGATCTCGATTCAGCCTCTGCAGAGTGGGCCTGCCATGCCCTTGGTCCCAAACTTCACGCTAGCTTGTGTTTTCAGACTTCCTTCTTCACACTCCTGGCAAACAAGCCCTCCGGTCTAGGAACTCCAGAACTACAACCCAGCCCAGTGTCTGCCCAACGGAAGAAAAACGTTTCCCTGTGGGGCTCTCTCCAGAAAACCCAGATGAGGATCAACCTGCTCGGGCCTCGACGGTACCCGAACTGGATAGGCTGCTCTGGGCACTCATGCTCTGTCTGACACAGCCTGAAACCAGACGTCCAACAGACAAGGAGACAGCTGGCCGCACACCCAGCATTTCGGACAAGCCATGGTCTTATGCCGTCACCTCTTCCTAACCTTGGTTTTCAGATATCTGAACCAAGACATTATATCAATTCTCCACACAGCTGGGTATCGCAAACAAAACACAGAACTCCTCCTTCCCTGTGGCTGTAAAGCGTGCTCTTGGCATGGAGTCACACCTTCAGGGTGGGAGAAACCTTCATGGCCCCTGATGCCACGCCCAAACTTGAGTGCTGTTTGGGCACAAATTCACACTGTGACCCTCAGCATGAGCCCCATGTCAAAGAAAGGCCTGTCACGGCCTGCACCAAGAGCCCACATATGGGGCTTGCCAAGCCCCTATGCACCCAATCCTCACCAGTGTTTGAGTTTTCCAGTTGCCCCGCCCATACCTGGGGCTCTGTTCTGGAATCCCTTCCTTGGAGAGACACATGAGCCAGACAACACGACTCCACCCTTCCCACAAAATGACCCCAAACTCTTGGGAGCTGGGAAAAATCCCCAGAGAGGGATACTCGTCCACAGTCCCTGAGGCCACCCCTCCAATCTACGGCTATCCCGGACACAACATCCAAGACAAAAGCCTGAAGGAACGCCTCCCACAAGCCCTTGTTTCAGAGGCCCAGGAGCTCCCTCTCGGGCTGTACATCGGGCCTGCCATACCCTAGGCGCCACTCATAAGCTGAGTTTGTGTTTTCCGACTTCTGTGCCAACAGCCTGGACCCACACAACCTCCAGGCTAGGGCCTCTGGAGCCACAGAGAAACATTGTGCCTGCCTTCTCCAAGGATAGTGTGCGCAATCCATTGAGAACAACCCTACAGGTTAAGGAAAAGCTCCAAGGCCCCTGAGGCCATCCATAGTGTAGGCCACCCTGGACTAAGAGGGGCTCTCTGACACCAGCGGAGCAACGATCTCCACTTAGACTCTCAGACAGTGTCCCCAGAGACAGAAGGTTGAAATGGACGGGCCCCCAGACCCTAATCTGAACCTTAGCTTTGGTTTCCATTGTCCGACCTCAGAGGACTGTTTTCGTAGACCAGCACACGGGGCTTTTCTGAGGCACCAAACCAAACCTCTCTCGTCTCCACATGGGGAGCTTACTTACTGGGGATGTATCAAACCCTTCAGGTAGGAGAGTTCCGCAGGGCCACTGAACAACCAGCACATTCCAAGGTCTCCATGGACCCCAACGCACATTATGACGCATCCTCAGGAGAGGCCATTTCAACTCAGCCCCCTGGGTAGCGTGCCCCAGAGGCAGCAGATCAAATATATCTTGTCGCTAATGTCCAATGGGAATGCGAGGCATGCTGGACAGGGATCCATCCTTCGAACCGTGCTCTCCAGTCCTTCCGTATGGTATGTCCTGGAGCCATGCAACAGGACTCGAATGTCCCGCAGAAGGAAACCTGGTGGTTTGGGGCAACCTCCAAACTAAGCGTGGGAAAACTTCCTTGGCCTCAAGAGGCCCCCGCATCATGAAGGTGCCATCATGGACACATACTCCAGCCTCAGCCAATGTCTGATCCTCAGCCTGACTTCAGATGCAGGAGATTTTGATTCAGCCTCTGCAGAGTGGGCCTGCTCAGCCCTTGGTCCAATCCTCACCCTAGCTTGTCTTCTCAGACTTCCGTCCTCACACTCCTGGCCCACATACCCACTTTTCTGGGAATTCTGAGGCCACAATGAAGCACTCTGCCTGCCTCCCAGGAGAAAAACATTGTCTATGGTGCTGCCCAGATACCCCAAATGAGGATCAAACTGCTTGGCCCTCGGCAACCCCCCAATTGCATAGGCTACCTTAAACACTGATGCTCTGTCGCAAATAGCCTGAGACCAGACCTTCCAACAGACACCGACACAGCTGGCTGCACACCCAGCACATTGGACCCGCCACTGCCTTAGGCCACCATCCATTCCCAACCTGGGTTTTCAGTCATCGGAACCTAGACCTTATCTCCAATGCCTGTACAGGGGGGAACCTGATGCACAAGTCAGAACACCTCCTTCCTCATGGCAAGAAACCTTGCTGCTGGCAGTGAGTCAAACCTTCAGTGTAGAAGAAAACGGCATGGCCCATGAGGCCACGCCCAGGCATGAGGGCCGCCTTGGGCACAAACACACATTGTGACCCTCAGCGTGAGTACCTTATTCAAGTAACGCCTCTCAGTGACTGGACCAAGAGCCCGCATATGTGGCTTGCCATGCCCATAGGCACCCAGGACTAACTAGATGGTGTGTATTCCAGTTGAGGGAACCCACTGCTGTGCTCTAGAGTCCCTCTACTGGGGGGTCCCCTTGGGCAGAAAACAGTACTCTTCCCTTCCCAAAGAATGAACCCAAACACTTGGGAGCTTGGACAATCCCACGAGAGGAAGGCTCTTCCTCGGCCCCTGAAGCAACCCCTACCCTGACCGTCCACTGTGAACGCAACACCCAGAGAAAAAAGCCAGATCGACTGCCTCCAACTTGCCCCCTTTTTGATATCCAGAGGATCTCCCCTCACGGACTGGATCAGCCCTGCCATTACCTTGGCCCCTACCTGAGCCAAGTTTGCTTTTTCAGACATCTGTCCCCACAGCCCTGGCAAACACAGCCTCTAGGCTGGGTCCTCGGAGCCATACAACAGGACCGTGCCTGCTCTCTCCTGGGAAACTGTGTCCATTCCTTTGGCCACACACCTCCAGAATATGAGAAACCTCAAGGCCCCCGAGGACATCCCACTACCGGGAGCCTCCCTGGACACACAGGGGCCTTCGGACACAAGCTGAGCAGCTACCTCCACGAAGGCATGCACACAGATGTCAACAGAGGTAGAAGGTTGAGCCGGACAAGCCCTTAGGCCCTAATCTCAACTCTTGCTTTGATTTCCAGGTGTCACTCCTCAGAGGCTTTGGTTCGAAGAACAGTTTATGGGGCTTTCCTGAGGCACTGAACAGAACTCCTCTCGTCTCCACATGGGAAGCTTCCTTGTTGGAGCCGTGTCAAACACCTCAGGTTGGAGAAACCTGCAGAGTCCCTGAGCCACGTCCACATTCCAAGGTCTCTCAGGCCACCAAGCCAGAGTAGGACTCATCTTCAAGAGAGTCCATTTCAACTCTCCCCTCTGGGTAGCTCACCCAGGAGCCCGCAGATTGAGCCTGCCTTGTCCTGACTAAAGAGTGGGAATATGAGGTGGCGTTCCCAGGCATCCATGCTTAGACACCTGCTCTCGAGGCTTTCCGTATGGGTCCTCCTAGAACCATCCAATAGCACTCGACTGTCGTGCAGAAGGAAACCTTGAGATTTGGAGTAGTTCACAAATCCCATCGTAGGCAACCTTCCCTGGCCTCATGAAGCCCCCACACCCTTCAGGAAGAGGCCATGCTGGACAAAATCTCTAGCCTGAGGCACGTCTCATAGCTGATATGACCTCAGTGCAGGAGATCTCGATTCAGCCTCTGCAGAGTGGGCCTGCCGTGCCCTCGGTCCCAAACTTCACGCTAGCTTGTGTTTTCAGACTTCCTTCCTCACACTCCTGGCAAACAAGCCCTCCGGACTAGGAACTCCAGAACTACAACCCAGCCCAGGGTCTGCCCAACGGAAGAAAAACGTTTCCCTGTGGGGCTCTCTCCAGAAAACCCAGATGAGGATCAACCTGCTCGGGCCTCGACGGTACCCGAACTGGATAGGCTGCTCTGGGCACTCATGCTCTGTCTGACACAGCCTGAAACCAGACGTCCAACAGACAAGGAGGCAGCTGGCCGCACACCCAGCACTTCGGACACGCCATGGTCTTATGCCGTCACCTCTTCCTAACCTTGGTTTTCAGATATCTGAACCTAGACATTATATCAATTCTCCACACAGCTGGGTATCGCAAGCACAACACAGAACTCCTCCTTCCCCGTGGCTGTCAAGCTTGCTCTTGGCATGGAGTCACACCTTCAGGGTGGGAGAAACCTTCAAAGCCCCTGATGCCACGCCCAAACTTGAGAGCTGCTTGGGCACTAATTCACACTGTGACCCTCAGAATGAGCCCCATGTCAAAGAAAGGCCTGTCACGGCCTGCACCAAGAGCCTGCATATGGGGCTTGCCAAGCCCCTATGCACCCAATCCTCACCAGTGTTTGAGTTTTCCAGTCGCCCCGCCCGTTCCTGGGGCTCTGCTCTGGAATCCCTTTCTTGGAGAGACACATGAGCCAGACAACACGACTCCACCCTTCCCACAAAATGACCCCAAACTCTTGGGAGCTGGGAAAAATCCCCAGAGAGGGATACTCGTCCACAGACCCTGAGGCCACCCCTCCAATCCACGGCTATCCCGGACACAACATCCGGAGACAAAAGCCTGAAGGAACGCCTCCCACTCTCCCTTGTTTCAGAGGCCCAGGAGCTCCCTCTCGGGCTGTACATCGGGCCTGCCATACCCTAGGCGCCACTCATAAGCTGAGTTTGTGTTTTCCCACTTCTGTGCCCAGAACCTGGACCCACACAACCTCCAGGCTAGGGCCTCTGGCGCCACAGCGAAAGATTGTGCCTGCCCTCTCCAAGGAAAGTGTGCCCAAACCATTGACCACAACCCTACAGGTTAGGGAAAAGCTCCAAGGCCCCTGAGGCCATCCATAGTGTAGGCCACCCTGGACTAAGAGGGGCTCTCTGAAACCAGCGGAGCAACTATCTCCACTTAGACTCTCAGACAGTGTCCCCAGAGACAGAAGGTTGAAATGGACAGGCCCCCAGGCCCTAATCTGAACCTTAGCTTTGGTTTCCATGTGTCCGTCCTCAGAGGACTGTTTTCGTAGACCAGCACACGGGGCTTTTCTGAGGCACCAAACCAAACCTCTCTCATCTCCACATGGGGAGCTTACTTACTGGGGATGTATCAAACCCTTCAGGTAGGAGAGTTCTTCAGGGCCACTGAACAACCAGCACATTCCAAGGTCTCCATGGACCCCAACGCACATTATGACGCATCCTCAGGAGAGGCCATTTCAACTCAGCCCCCTGGGTAGCGTGCCCCAGAGGCAGCAGATCAAACATATCTTGTGGCTAATGGCCAATGGGAATGCGAGGCATGCTGGACAGGGATCCATCCTTCGAACCGTGCTCTCCAGTCCTTCCGTATGGTATGTCCTGGAGCCATGCAACAGGACTCGAATGTCCCGCAGAAGGAAACCTGGTGGTTTGGGGCAACCTCCAAACTAAGCGTGGGAAAACTTCCTTGGCCTCAAGAGGCCCCCGCATCATGAAGGTGCCATCATGGACACATACTCCAGCCTCAGCCAACGTCTGATCCTCAGCCTGACTTCAGATGCAGGAGATTTTGATTCAGCCTCTGCAGAGTGGGCCTGCTCAGCCCTTGGTCCAATCCTCACCCTAGCTTGTCTTCTCAGACTTCCGTCCTCACACTCCTGGCCCACATACCCACTTTTCTGGGAATTCTGAGGCCACAATGAAGCACTCTGCCTGCCTCCCAGGAGAAAAACATTGTCTATGGTGCTGCCCAGATACCCCAAATGAGGATCAAACTGCTTGGCCCTCGGCAACCCCCCAATTGCATAGGCTACCTTAAACACTGATGCTCTGTCGCAAATAGCCTGAGACCAGACCTTCCAACAGACACCGACACAGCTGGCTGCACACCCAGCACATTGGACCCGCCACTGCCTTAGGCCACCATCCATTCCCAACCTGGGTTTTCAGTCATCGGAACCTAGACCTTATCTCCAATGCCTGTACAGGGGGGAACCTGATGCACAAGTCAGAACACCTCCTTCCTCATGGCAAGAAACCTTGCTGCTGGCAGTGAGTCAAACCTTCAGTGTAGAAGAAAACGGCATGGCCCATGAGGCCACGCCCAGGCATGAGGGCCGCCTTGGGCACAAACACACATTGTGACCCTCAGCGTGAGTACCTTATTCAAGTAACGCCTCTCAGTGACTGGACCAAGAGCCCGCATATGTGGCTTGCCATGCCCATAGGCACCCAGGACTAACTAGATGGTGTGTATTCCAGTTGAGGGAACCCACTGCTGTGCTCTAGAGTCCCTCTACTGGGGGGTCCCCTTGGGCAGAAAACAGTACTCTTCCCTTCCCAAAGAATGAACCCAAACACTTGGGAGCTTGGACAATCCCACGAGAGGAAGGCTCTTCCTCGGCCCCTGAAGCAACCCCTACCCTGACCGTCCACTGTGAACGCAACACCCAGAGAAAAAAGCCAGATCGACTGCCTCCAACTTGCCCCCTTTTTGATATCCAGAGGATCTCCCCTCACGGACTGGATCAGCCCTGCCATTACCTTGGCCCCTACCTGAGCCAAGTTTGCTTTTTCAGACATCTGTCCCCACAGCCCTGGCAAACACAGCCTCTAGGCTGGGTCCTCGGAGCCATACAACAGGACCGTGCCTGCTCTCTCCTGGGAAACTGTGTCCATTCCTTTGGCCACACACCTCCAGAATATGAGAAACCTCAAGGCCCCCGAGGACATCCCACTACCGGGAGCCTCCCTGGACACACAGGGGCCTTCGGACACAAGCTGAGCAGCTACCTCCACGAAGGCATGCACACAGATGTCAACAGAGGTAGAAGGTTGAGCCGGACAGGCCCTTAGGCCCTAATCTCAACTCTTGCTTTGATTTCCAGGTGTCACTCCTCAGAGGCTTTGGTTCGAAGAACAGTTTATGGGGCTTTCCTGAGGCACTGAACAGAACTCCTCTCGTCTCCACATGGGAAGCTTCCTTGTTGGAGCCGTGTCAAACACCTCAGGTTGGAGAAACCTGCAGAGTCCCTGAGCCACGTCCACATTCCAAGGTCTCTCAGGCCACCAAGCCAGAGTAGGACTCATCTTCAAGAGAGTCCATTTCAACTCTCCCCTCTGGGTAGCTCACCCAGGAGCCCGCAGATTGAGCCTGCCTTGTCCTGACTAAAGAGTGGGAATATGAGGTGGCGTTCCCAGGCATCCATGCTTAGACACCTGCTCTCGAGGCTTTCCGTATGGGTCCTCCTAGAACCATCCAATAGCACTCGACTGTCGTGCAGAAGGAAACCTTGAGGTTTGGAGTAGTTCACAAATCCCATCGTAGGCAACCTTCCCTGGCCTCATGAAGCCCCCACACCCTTCAGGAAGAGGCCATGCTGGACAAAATCTCTAGCCTGAGGCACGTCTCATAGCTGATATGACCTCAGTGCAGGAGATCTCGATTCAGCCTCTGCAGAGTGGGCCTGCCGTGCCCTCGGTCCCAAACTTCACGCTAGCTTGTGTTTTCAGACTTCCTTCCTCACACTCCTGGCAAACAAGCCCTCCGGACTAGGAACTCCAGAACTACAACCCAGCCCAGGGTCTGCCCAACGGAAGAAAAACATTTCCCTGTGGGGCTCTCTCCAGAAAACCCAGATGAGGATCAACCTGCTCGGGCCTCGACGGTACCCGAACTGGATAGGCTGCTCTGGGCACTCATGCTCTGTCTGACACAGCCTGAAACCAGACGTCCAACAGACAAGGAGGCAGCTGGCCGCACACCCAGCACTTCGGACACGCCATGGTCTTATGCCGTCACCTCTTCCTAACCTTGGTTTTCAGATATCTGAACCTAGACATTATATCAATTCTCCACACAGCTGGGTATCGCAAGCACAACACAGAACTCCTCCTTCCCCGTGGCTGTCAAGCTTGCTCTTGGCATGGAGTCACACCTTCAGGGTGGGAGAAACCTTCAAAGCCCCTGATGCCACGCCCAAACTTGAGAGCTGCTTGGGCACTAATTCACACTGTGACCCTCAGAATGAGCCCCATGTCAAAGAAAGGCCTGTCACGGCCTGCACCAAGAGCCTGCATATGGGGCTTGCCAAGCCCCTATGCACCCAATCCTCACCAGTGTTTGAGTTTTCCAGTCGCCCCGCCCGTTCCTGGGGCTCTGCTCTGGAATCCCTTTCTTGGAGAGACACATGAGCCAGACAACACGACTCCACCCTTCCCACAAAATGACCCCAAACTCTTGGGAGCTGGGAAAAATCCCCAGAGAGGGATACTCGTCCACAGACCCTGAGGCCACCCCTCCAATCCACGGCTATCCCGGACACAACATCCGGAGACAAAAGCCTGAAGGAACGCCTCCCACTCTCCCTTGTTTCAGAGGCCCAGGAGCTCCCTCTCGGGCTGTACATCGGGCCTGCCATACCCTAGGCGCCACTCATAAGCTGAGTTTGTGTTTTCCCACTTCTGTGCCCAGAACCTGGACCCACACAACCTCCAGGCTAGGGCCTCTGGCGCCACAGCGAAAGATTGTGCCTGCCCTCTCCAAGGAAAGTGTGCCCAAACCATTGACCACAACCCTACAGGTTAGGGAAAAGTTCCAAGGCCCCTGAGGCCATCCATAGTGTAGGCCACCCTGGACTAAGAGGGGCTCTCTGAAACCAGCGGAGCAACTATCTCCACTTAGACTCTCAGACAGTGTCCCCAGAGACAGAAGGTTGAAATGGACAGGCCCCCAGGCCCTAATCTGAACCTTAGCTTTGGTTTCCATGTGTCCGTCCTCAGAGGACTGTTTTCGTAGACCAGCACACGGGGCTTTTCTGAGGCACCAAACCAAACCTCTCTCATCTCCACATGGGGAGCTTACTTACTGGGGATGTATCAAACCCTTCAGGTAGGAGAGTTCTTCAGGGCCACTGAACAACCAGCACATTCCAAGGTCTCCATGGACCCCAACGCACATTATGACGCATCCTCAGGAGAGGCCATTTCAACTCAGCCCCCTGGGTAGCGTGCCCCAGAGGCAGCAGATCAAACATATCTTGTGGCTAATGGCCAATGGGAATGCGAGGCATGCTGGACAGGGATCCATCCTTCGAACCGTGCTCTCCAGTCCTTCCGTATGGTATGTCCTGGAGCCATGCAACAGGACTCGAATGTCCCGCAGAAGGAAACCTGGTGGTTTGGGGCAACCTCCAAACTAAGCGTGGGAAAACTTCCTTGGCCTCAAGAGGCCCCCGCATCATGAAGGTGCCATCATGGACACATACTCCAGCCTCAGCCAACGTCTGATCCTCAGCCTGACTTCAGATGCAGGAGATTTTGATTCAGCCTCTGCAGAGTGGGCCTGCTCAGCCCTTGGTCCAATCCTCACCCTAGCTTGTCTTCTCAGACTTCCGTCCTCACACTCCTGGCCCACATACCCACTTTTCTGGGAATTCTGAGGCCACAATGAAGCACTCTGCCTGCCTCCCAGGAGAAAAACATTGTCTATGGTGCTGCCCAGATACCCCAAATGAGGATCAAACTGCTTGGCCCTCGGCAACCCCCCAATTGCATAGGCTACCTTAAACACTGATGCTCTGTCGCAAATAGCCTGAGACCAGACCTTCCAACAGACACCGACACAGCTGGCTGCACACCCAGCACATTGGACCCGCCACTGCCTTAGGCCACCATCCATTCCCAACCTGGGTTTTCAGTCATCGGAACCTAGACCTTATCTCCAATGCCTGTACAGGGGGGAACCTGATGCACAAGTCAGAACACCTCCTTCCTCATGGCAAGAAACCTTGCTGCTGGCAGTGAGTCAAACCTTCAGTGTAGAAGAAAACGGCATGGCCCATGAGGCCACGCCCAGGCATGAGGGCCGCCTTGGGCACAAACACACATTGTGACCCTCAGCGTGAGTACCTTATTCAAGTAACGCCTCTCAGTGACTGGACCAAGAGCCCGCATATGTGGCTTGCCATGCCCATAGGCACCCAGGACTAACTAGATGGTGTGTATTCCAGTTGAGGGAACCCACTGCTGTGCTCTAGAGTCCCTCTACTGGGGGGTCCCCTTGGGCAGAAAACAGTACTCTTCCCTTCCCAAAGAATGAACCCAAACACTTGGGAGCTTGGACAATCCCACGAGAGGAAGGCTCTTCCTCGGCCCCTGAAGCAACCCCTACCCTGACCGTCCACTGTGAACGCAACACCCAGAGAAAAAAGCCAGATCGACTGCCTCCAACTTGCCCCCTTTTTGATATCCAGAGGATCTCCCCTCACGGACTGGATCAGCCCTGCCATTACCTTGGCCCCTACCTGAGCCAAGTTTGCTTTTTCAGACATCTGTCCCCACAGCCCTGGCAAACACAGCCTCTAGGCTGGGTCCTCGGAGCCATACAACAGGACCGTGCCTGCTCTCTCCTGGGAAACTGTGTCCATTCCTTTGGCCACACACCTCCAGAATATGAGAAACCTCAAGGCCCCCGAGGACATCCCACTACCGGGAGCCTCCCTGGACACACAGGGGCCTTCGGACACAAGCTGAGCAGCTACCTCCACGAAGGCATGCACACAGATGTCAACAGAGGTAGAAGGTTGAGCCGGACAGGCCCTTAGGCCCTAATCTCAACTCTTGCTTTGATTTCCAGGTGTCACTCCTCAGAGGCTTTGGTTCGAAGAACAGTTTATGGGGCTTTCCTGAGGCACTGAACAGAACTCCTCTCGTCTCCACATGGGAAGCTTCCTTGTTGGAGCCGTGTCAAACACCTCAGGTTGGAGAAACCTGCAGAGTCCCTGAGCCACGTCCACATTCCAAGGTCTCTCAGGCCACCAAGCCAGAGTAGGACTCATCTTCAAGAGAGTCCATTTCAACTCTCCCCTCTGGGTAGCTCACCCAGGAGCCCGCAGATTGAGCCTGCCTTGTCCTGACTAAAGAGTGGGAATATGAGGTGGCGTTCCCAGGCATCCATGCTTAGACACCTGCTCTCGAGGCTTTCCGTATGGGTCCTCCTAGAACCATCCAATAGCACTCGACTGTCGTGCAGAAGGAAACCTTGAGATTTGGAGTAGTTCACAAATCCCATCGTAGGCAACCTTCCCTGGCCTCATGAAGCCCCCACACCCTTCAGGAAGAGGCCATGCTGGACAAAATCTCTAGCCTGAGGCACGTCTCATAGCTGATATGACCTCAGTGCAGGAGATCTCGATTCAGCCTCTGCAGAGTGGGCCTGCCGTGCCCTCGGTCCCAAACTTCACGCTAGCTTGTGTTTTCAGACTTCCTTCCTCACACTCCTGGCAAACAAGCCCTCCGGACTAGGAACTCCAGAACTACAACCCAGCCCAGGGTCTGCCCAACGGAAGAAAAACGTTTCCCTGTGGGGCTCTCTCCAGAAAACCCAGATGAGGATCAACCTGCTCGGGCCTCGACGGTACCCGAACTGGATAGGCTGCTCGGGGCACTCATGCTCTGTCTGACACAGCCTGAAGCCAGACGTCCAGACAGACAAGGAGACAGCTGACCGCACAGCCAGCACTTCGGACACGCCATGGTCTTATGCCGTCACCTCTTCCTAACCTTGGTTTTCAGATATCTGAACCTAGACATTATATCAATTCTCCACACAGCTGGGTATCGCAAGCACAACACAGAACTCCTCCTTCCCCGTGGCTGTCAAGCTTGCTCTTGGCATGGAGTCACACCTTCAGGGTGGGAGAAACCTTCAAAGCCCCTGATGCCACGCCCAAACTTGAGAGCTGCTTGGGCACTAATTCACACTGTGACCCTCAGAATGAGCCCCATGTCAAAGAAAGGCCTGTCACGGCCTGCACCAAGAGCCTGCATATGGGGCTTGCCAAGCCCCTATGCACCCAATCCTCACCAGTGTTTGAGTTTTCCAGTCGCCCCGCCCGTTCCTGGGGCTCTGCTCTGGAATCCCTTTCTTGGAGAGACACATGAGCCAGACAACACGACTCCACCCTTCCCACAAAATGACCCCAAACTCTTGGGAGCTGGGAAAAATCCCCAGAGAGGGATACTCGTCCACAGACCCTGAGGCCACCCCTCCAATCCACGGCTATCCCGGACACAACATCCAGAGACAAAAGCCTGAAGGAACGCCTCCCACTCTCCCTTGTTTCAGAGGCCCAGGAGCTCCCTCTCGGGCTGTACATCGGGCCTGCCATACCCTAGGCGCCACTCATAAGCTGAGTTTGTGTTTTCCCACTTCTGTGCCCAGAACCTGGACCCACACAACCTCCAGGCTAGGGCCTCTGGCGCCACAGCGAAAGATTGTGCCTGCCCTCTCCAAGGAAAGTGAGCCCAATCCATTGACCACAACCCTACAGGTTAGGGAAAAGTTCCAAGGCCCCTGAGGCCATCCATAGTGTAGGCCACCCTGGACTAAGAGGGGCTCTCTGAAACCAGCGGAGCAACTATCTCCACTTAGACTCTCAGACAGTGTCCCCAGAGACAGAAGGTTGAAATGGACAGGCCCCCAGGCCCTAATCTGAACCTTAGCTTTGGTTTCCATGTGTCCGTCCTCAGAGGACTGTTTTCGTAGACCAGCACACGGGGCTTTTCTGAGGCACCAAACCAAACCTCTCTCATCTCCACATGGGGAGCTTACTTACTGGGGATGTATCAAACCCTTCAGGTAGGAGAGTTCTTCAGGGCCACTGAACAACTAGCACATTCCAAGGTCTCCATGGACCCCAACGCACATTATGACGCATCCTCAGGAGAGGCCATTTCAACTCAGCCCCCTGGGTAGCGTGCCCCAGAGGCAGCAGATCAAACATATCTTGTGGCTAATGGCCAATGGGAATGCGAGGCATGCTGGACAGGGATCCATCCTTCGAACCGTGCTCTCCAGTCCTTCCGTATGGTATGTCCTGGAGCCATGCAACAGGACTCGAATGTCCCGCAGAAGGAAACCTGGTGGTTTGGGGCAACCTCCAAACTAAGCGTGGGAAAACTTCCTTGGCCTCAAGAGGCCCCCGCATCATGAAGGTGCCATCATGGACACATACTCCAGCCTCAGCCAACGTCTGATCCTCAGCCTGACTTCAGATGCAGGAGATTTTGATTCAGCCTCTGCAGAGTGGGCCTGCTCAGCCCTTGGTCCAATCCTCACCCTAGCTTGTCTTCAAAGACTTCCGTCCTCACACTCCTTGCCCACAAACCCAACCTTCTGGGAATTCTGGGGCCACAATGAAGCACTCTGCCTGCCTCCCAGGAGAAAAACATTGTCTATGGTGCTGCCCAGATACCCCAAATGAGGATCAAACTGCTTGGCCCTCGGCAACCCCCCAATTGCATAGGCTACCTTAAACACTGATGCTCTGTCGCAAATAGCCTGAGACCAGACCTTCCAACAGACACCGACACAGCTGGCTGCACACCCAGCACATTGGACCCGCCACTGCCTTAGGCCTCCATCCATTCCCAACCTGGGTTTTCAGTCATCGGAACCTAGACCTTATCTCCAATCCCTGTACAGGGGGGAACCTGATGCACAAGTCAGAACCCCTCCTTCCCCATGGCAAGAAACGTTGCTGCTGGCAGTGAGTCAAACCTTCAGTGTAGGAAATAACGGCATGGCCCATGAGGCCACGCCTAGGCGTGAGGGCCGCCTTGGGCACAAACACACATTGTGACCCTCAGCGTGAGTACCTTATTCAAGTAACGCCTCTCAGTGACTGGACCAAGTGCCCGCATATGTGGCTTGCCATGCCCATAGGCACCCAGGACTAACTAGATGGTGTGTATTCTAGTTGAGGGAACCCACTGCTCTGCTCTAGAGTCCCTCTCCTGGGGGGTCCCCTGTGGCAGAAAACAGTACTCTTCCCTTCCCACAAAATGAACCCAAACACTTGGGAGCTTGGACAATCCCACGAGAGGAAGGCTCTTCCTCGGCCCCTGAAGCAACCCCTACCCTGAACGGCCACTGTGAACGCAACACCCAGAGACAAAAGCCAGAGCGACTGCCTCCCACTTGCCCCCTTTTTGATATCCAGAGGATCTCCCCTCACGGACTGGATCAGCCCTGCCATTACCTTGGCCCTTGCTGAGCCAAGTTTGCTTTTTCAGACATCTGTCCCCACAGCCCTGGCAATCACAGCCTCTAGGCTGGGTCCTCTGGAGCCATACCACAGGACCGTGCCTGCTCTCTCCTGGGAAACTCTGTCCTTTCCTTTGGCCACACACCTCCAGAATATGAGAAACCTCAAGGCCCCCGAGGACATCCCACTACCGGGAGCCTCCCTGGACACACAGGGGCCTTCGGACACAAGCTGAGCAGCTACCTCCATGAAGGCATGCACACAGATGTCAACAGAGATAGAAGGTTGAGCCGGACAGGCCCTTAGGCCCTAATCTCAACTCTTACTTTGATTTCCAGGTGTCACTCCTCAGAGGCTTTGGTTCGAAGAACAGGATATGGGGCTTTCCTGAGGCACTGAACAGAACTCTTCTCGTCTCCACATGGGAAGCTTCCTTGTTGGAGCCGTGTCAAACACCTCAGGTTGGAGAAACCTGCAGAGTCCCTGAGCCACCTCCACATTCCAAGGTCTCTCAGGCCACCAAGCCAGAGTAGGACTCATCTTCAAGAGAGTCCATTTCAACTCTCCCCTCTGGGTAGCTCACCCAGGAGCCCGCAGATTGAGCCTGCCTTGTCCTGACTAAAGAGTGGGAATATGAAGTGGCGTTCCCAGGCATCCATGCTTAGACACCTGCTCTCGAGGCTTTCCGTATGGGTCCTCCTAGAACCATCCAATAGCACTCGACTGTCGTGCAGAAGGAAACCTTGAGGTTTGGAGTAGTTTACAAATCCCATCGTAGGCAACCCTCCCTGGCCTCATGAAGCCCCCACACCCTTCAGGAAGAGGCCATGCTGGACAAAATCTCTAGCCTGAGGCACGTCTCATAGTTGACATGACCTCAGGGCAGGAGATCTCGATTCAGCCTCTGCAGAGTGGGCCTGCCGTGCCCTCGGTCCCAAACTTCACGCTAGCTTGTGTTTTCAGACTTCCTTCCTCACACTCCTGGCAAACAAGCCCTCCGGACTAGGAACTCCAGAACTACAACCCAGCCCAGGGTCTGCCCAACGGAAGAAAAACATTTCCCTGTGGGGCTCTCTCCATAAAACCCAGATGAGGATCAACCTGCTCGGGCCTCGACGGTACCCGAACTGGATAGGCTGCTCTGGGCACTCATGCTCTGTCTGACACAGCCTGAAACCAGACGTCCAACAGACAAGGAGGCAGCTGGCCGCACACCCAGCACTTCGGACACGCCATGGTCTTATGCCGTCACCTCTTCCTAACCTTGGTTTTCAGATATCTGAACCTAGACATTATATCAATTCTCCACACAGCTGGGTATCGCAAGCACAACACAGAACTCCTCCTTCCCCGTGGCTGTAAAGCTTGCTCTTGGCATGGAGTCACACCTTCAGGGTGGGAGAAACCTTCATGGCCCCTGATGCCACGCCCAAACTTGAGAGCTGCTTGGGCACAAATTCACATTGTGAACCTCAGCATGAGCCCCATGTCAAAGAAAGGCCTGTCGGGGCCTGCAACAAGAGCCCGCATATGGGGCTTGCCAAGCCCCTAGGCACCCAATCCACACCAGTGTTTGAGTTTTCCAGTCGCCCCGCCCGTACCTGGGGCTCTGCTCTGGAATCCCTTTCTTGGAGAGACCCATGAGCCAGACAACACGACTCCCCCCTTCCCACAAAATGCCCCAAAGTCTTGGGAGCTGTGCCAAATTCCCAGAGAGGGATACTCGTCCACCGTCCCTGAGGGCACCCCTCCAATCCACGGCTATCCCGGACACAACATCCGGAGACAAAAGCCTGAAGGAACGCCTCCCACTCGCCCTTGTTTCAGAGGCCCAGGAGCTCCCTCTCGGGCTGTACATCCGGCCTGCCATACCCTAGGCGCCACTCATAAGCTGAGTTTGTGTTTTCAGACTTCTGTGGCCACAGCCTGGACCCACACAACCTCCAGGCTAGGGCCTCTGGAGCCACAGCGAAAGATTGTGCCTGCCCTCTCCAAGGAAAGTGTGCCCAATTCATTGACCACAACCCTACATGTTAGGGAAAAGCTCCAAGGCCCCTGAGGCCATCCATAGTGTAGGCCACCCTGGACTAAGAGGGGCTCTCTGACACCAGCGGAGCAACTATCTCCACTTAGACTCTCAGACAGTGTCCCCAGAGACAGAAGGTTGAAATGGACAGGCCCCCAGGCCGTAATCTGAACCTTAGCTTTGGTTTCAATGTGTCCGTCCTCAGAGGACTGTGTTCGTAGACCAGCACACGAAGCTTTTCTGAGGCACCAAACCAAACCTCTCTCGTCTCCACATGGGGAGGTTACTTACTGGGGATGTATCAAACCCTTCAGGTAGGAGAGTTCCGCAGGGCCACTAAACAACCAGCACATTCCAAGGTCTCCCTGGACCCCAACGCACATTATGACGCATCATCAGGAGAGGCCATTTTTACTCAGCCCCCTGGGTAGCGTGCCCCAGAGGCAGCAGATCAAACATATCTTGTGGCTAATGGCCAATGGGAATGCGAGGCATGCTGGACAGGGATCCATCCTTCGAACCGTGTTCTCCAGTCCTTCCGTATGGTATGTCCTGGAGCCATGCAACAGGACTCGAATGTCCCGCAGAAGGAAACCTGGTGGTTTGGGGCAACCTCCAAACTAAGCGTGGGAAAACTTCCTTGGCCTCAAGAGGCCCCCGCATCATGAAGGTGCCATCATGGACACATACTCCAGCCTCAGCCAACGTCTGATCCTCAGCCTGACTTCAGATGCAGGAGATTTTGATTCAGCCTCTGCAGAGTGGGCCTGCTCAGCCCTTGGTCCAATCCTCACCCTAGCTTGTCTTCAAAGACTTCCGTCCTCACACTCCTTGCCCACAAACCCAACCTTCTGGGAATTCTGGGGCCACAATGAAGCACTCTGCCTGCCTCCCAGGAGAAAAACATTGTCTATGGTGCTGCCCAGATACCCCAAATGAGGATCAAACTGCTTGGCCCTCGGCAACCCCCCAATTGCATAGGCTACCTTAAACACTGATGCTCTGTCGCAAATAGCCTGAGACCAGACGTTCCAACAGACACCGACACAGCTGGCTGCACACCCAGCACATTGGACCCGCCACTGCCTTAGGCCACCATCCATTCCCAACCTGGGTTTTCAGTCATCGGAACCTAGACCTTATCTCCAATCCCTGTACAGGGGGGAACCTGATGCACAAGTCAGAACCCCTCCTTCCCCATGGCAAGAAACGTTGCTGCTGGCAGTGAGTCAAACCTTCAGTGTAGGAAAAAACGGCATGGCCCATGAGGCCACGCCTAGGCGTGAGGGCCGCCTTGGGCACAAACACACATTGTGACCCTCAGCGTGAGTACCTTATTCAAGTAACGCCTCTCAGTGACTGGACCAGGTGCCCGCATATGTGGCTTGCCATGCCCATAGGCACCCAGGACTAACTAGATGGTGTGTATTCTAGTTGAGGGAACCCACTGCTCTGCTCTAGAGTCCCTCTCCTGGGGGGTCCCCTGTGGCAGAAAACAGTACTCTTCCCTTCCCACAAAATGAACCCAAACACTTGGGAGCTTGGACAATCCCACGAGAGGAAGGCTCTTCCTCGGCCCCTGAAGCAACCCCTACCCTGAACGGCCACTGTGAACGCAACACCCAGAGACAAAAGCCAGAGGGACTGCCTCCCACTTGCCCCCTTTTTGATATCCAGAGGATCTCCCCTCACGGACTGGATCAGCCCTGCCATTACCTTGGCCCTTGCTGAGCCAAGTTTGCTTTTTCAGACATCTGTCCCCACAGCCCTGGCAATCACAACCTCTAGGCTGGGTCCTCTGGAGCCATACCACAGGACCGTGCCTGCTCTCTCCTGGGAAACTCTGTCCTTTCCTTTGGCCTCACACCTCCAGAATATGAGAAACCTCAAGGCCCCCGAGGACATCCCACTACCGGGAGCCTCCCTGGACACACAGGGGCCTTCGGACACAAGCTGAGCAGCTACCTCCACGAAGGCATGCACACAGATGTCAACAGAGATAGAAGGTTGAGCCGGACAGGCCCTTAGGCCCTAATCTCAACTCTTACTTTGATTTCCAGGTGTCACTCCTCAGAGGCTTTGGTTCGAAGAACAGGATATGGGGCTTTCCTGAGGCACTGAACAGAACTCCTCTCGTCTCCACATGGGAAGCTTCCTTGTTGGAGCCGTGTCAAACACCTCAGGTTGGAGAAACCTGCAGAGTCCCTGAGCCACCTCCACATTCCAAGGTCTCTCAGGCCACCAAGCCAGAGTAGGACTCATCTTCAAGAGAGTCCATTTCAACTCTCCCCTCTGGGTAGCTCACCCAGGAGCCCGCAGATTGAGCCTGCCTTGTCCTGACTAAAGAGTGGGAATATGAGGTGGCGTTCCCAGGCATCCATGCTTAGACACCTGCTCTCGAGGCTTTCCGTATGGGGCCTCCTAGAACCATCCAATAGCACTCGACTGTCGTGCAGAAGGAAACCTTGAGGTTTGGAGTAGTTTACAAATCCCATCGTAGGCAACCCTCCCTTGCCTCATGAAGCTCCCACACCCTTCAGGAAGAGGCCATGCTGGACAAAATCTCTAGCCTGAGGCACGTCTCATAGTTGACATGACCTCAGGGCAGGAGATCTCGATTCAGCCTCTGCAGAGTGGGCCTGCCGTGCCCTCGGTCCCAAACTTCACGCTAGCTTGTGTTTTCAGACTTCCTTCCTCACACTCCTGGCAAACAAGCCCTCCGGACTAGGAACTCCAGAACTACAACCCAGCCCAGGGTCTGCCCAACGGAAGAAAAACGTTTCCCTGTGGGGCTCTCTCCATAAAACCCAGATGAGGATCAACCTGCTCGGGCCTCGACGGTACCCGAACTGGATAGGCTGCTCTGGGCACTCATGCTCTGTCTGACACAGCCTGAAACCAGACGTCCAACAGACAAGGAGGCAGCTGGCCGCACACCCAGCATTTCGGACACGCCATGGTCTTATGCCGTCACCTCTTCCTAACCTTGGTTTTCAGATATCTGAACCTAGACATTATATCAATTCTCCACACAGCTGGGTATCGCAAGCACAACACAGAACTCCTCCTTCCCCGTGGCTGTAAAGCTTGCTCTTGGCATGGTGTCACACCTTCAGGGTGGGAGAAACCTTCATGGCCCCTGATGCCACGCCCAAACTTGAGAGCTGCTTGGGCACAAATTCACATTGTGAACCTCAGCATGAGCCCCATGTCAAAGAAAGGCCTGTCGGGGCCTGCAACAAGAGCCCGCATATGGGGCTTGCCAAGCCCCTAGGCACCCAATCCACACCAGTGTTTGAGTTTTCCAGTCGCCCCGCCCGTACCTGGGGCTCTGCTCTGGAATCCCTTTCTTGGAGAGACCCATGAGCCAGACAACACGACTCCCCCCTTCCCACAAAATGCCCCAAAGTCTTGGGAGCTGTGCCAAATTCCCAGAGAGGGATATTCGTCCACCGTCCCTGAGGGCACCCCTCCAATCCACGGCTATACCGGACACAACATCCGGAGACAAAAGCCTGAAGGAACGCCTCCCACTCGCCCTTGTTTCAGAGGCCCAGGAGCTCCCTCTCGGGCTGTACATCCGGCCTGCCATACCCTAGGCGCCACTCATAAGCTGAGTTTGTGTTTTCAGACTTCTGTGGCCACAGCCTGGACCCACACAACCTCCAGGCTAGGGCCTCTGGAGCCACAGCGAAAGATTGTGCCTGCCCTCTCCAAGGAAAGTGTGCCCAATTCATTGACCACAACCCTACATGTTAGGGAAAAGCTCCAAGGCCCCTGAGGCCATCCATAGTGTAGGCCACCCTGGACTAAGAGGGGCTCTCTGACACCAGCGGAGCAACTATCTCCACTTAGACTCTCAGACAGTGTCCCCAGAGACAGAAGGTTGAAAAGGACAGGCCCCCAGGCCGTAATCTGAACCTTAGCTTTGGTTTCCATGTGTCCGTCCTCAGAGGACTGTGTTCGTAGACCAGCACACGAAGCTTTTCTGAGGCACCAAACCAAACCTCTCTCGTCTCCACATGGGGAGCTTACTTACTGGGGATGTATCAAACCCTTCAGGTAGGAGAGTTCCGCAGGGCCACTGAACAACAAGCACATTCCAAGGTCTCCATGGACCCCAGCGCACATTATGACGCATCATCAGGAGAGGCCATTTTTACTCAGCCCCCTGGGTAGCGTGCCCCAGAGGCAGCAGATCAAACATATCTTGTGGCTAATGGCCAATGGGAATGCGAGGCATGCTGGACAGGGATCCATCCTTCGAACCGTGCTCTCCAGTCCTTCCGTATGGTATGTCCTGGAGCCATGCAACAGGACTCGAATGTCCCGCAGAAGGAAACCTGGTGGTTTGGGGCAACCTCCAAACTAAGCGTGGGAAAACTTCCTTGGCCTCAAGAGGCTCCCGCTTCATGAAGGTGCCATCAGGGACACATACTCCAGCCTCAGCCAACGTCTGATCCTCAGCCTGACTTCAGATGCAGGAGATTTTGATTCAGCCTCTGCAGAGTGGGCCTGCTCTGCCCTTGGCTCCAATCCTCACCCTAGCTTGTCTTCTCAGACTTCCGTCCTCACACTCCTGGCCCACAAACCCAACCTTCTGGGAATTCTGGGGCCACAATGAAGCACTCTGCCTGCCTCCCAGGAGAAAAACATTGTCTATGGTGCTGCCCAGATACCCCAAATGAGGATCAAACTGCTTCGCCCTCGGCAACCCCCCAATTGCAGAGGCTACCTTAAACACTGATGCTCTGTCGCAAATAACCTGAGACCAGACCTTCCAACAGACACCGACACAGCTGGCTGCACACCCAGCACATTGGACCCGCCAATGCCTTAGGCCACCATCCATTCCCAACCTTGGGTTTCAGTCATCGGATCCTAGACCTTATCTCCAATCCCTGCACAGGGGGGAACCTGATGCACAAGTCAGAACCCCTCCTTCCCCATGGCAAGAAACCTTGCTGCTGGCAGTGAGTCAAACCTTCAGTGTAGGAGAAAACGGCATGGCCCATGAGGCCACGCCCAGGCGTGAGGGCCGCCTTGGGCACAAACACACATTGTGACCCTCAGCGTGAGTACCTTATTCAAGTAACGCCTCTCAGTGACTGGACCAAGAGCCCGCATATGTGGCTTGCCATGCCCATAGGCACCCAGGACTAACTAGATGGTGTGTATTCTAGTTGAGGGAACCCACTGCTCTGCTCTCGAGTCCCTCTCCTGGGGGGTCCCCTGGGGCAGAAAACAGTACTCTTCCCTTCCCAAAGAATGAACCCAAACACTTTGGAGCTTGGACAATCCCCCGAGAGGAAGGCTCTTCCTCGGCCCCTGAAGCAACCCCTACCCTGAACGGCCACTGTGAACGCAACACCCAGAGACAAAAGCCAGAGTGACTGCCTCCCACTTGCCCCCTTTTTGATATCCAGAGGATCTCCCCTCACGGACTGGATCAGCCCTGCCATTACCTTGGCCCATAGCTGAGCCAAGTTTGCTTTTTCAGACATCTGTTCCCACAGCCCTGGCAAACACAGCCTCTAGGCTGGGTCCTCTGGAGCCATACCACAGGACCGTGCCTGCCGTCTCCTGGAAACTCTGTCCATTTCTTTGGCCACACACCTCCAGAATATGAGAAACCTCAAGGCCCCCGAGGACATCCCACTACCGGGAGCCTCCCTGGACACACAGGGGCCTTCGGACACAAGCTGAGCAGCTACCTTCACGAAGGCATGCACACAGATGTCAACAGAGATAGAAGGTTGAGCCGGACAGGCCCTTAGGCCCTAATCTCAACTCTTGCTTTGATTTCCAGGTGTCACTCCTCAGAGGCTTTGGTTCGAAGAACAGGATATGGTGCTTTCCTTAGGCACTGAAAAGAACTCCTCTCGTCTCCACATGGGAAGCTTCCTTGTTGGAGCCGTGTCAAACACCTTAGGTTGGAAAAACCTGCAGAGTCCCTGAGCCACTTCCACATTCCAAGGTCTCTCAGGCCACCAAGACAGAGTAGGACTCATCTTCAAGAAGTCCATTTCAACTCTCCCCTCTGGGTAGCTCACCCAGGAGCCCGCAGATTGAGCCTGCCTTGTCCTGACTAAAGAGTGGGAATATGAGGTGGCGTTCCCAGGCATCCATGCTTAGACTCCTGCTCTTGAGGCTTTCCGTATGGGGACTCCTAGAACCATCCAATAGCACTCGACTGTCGTGCAGAAGGAAACATTGAGGTTTGGAGTAGTTCACAAATCCCATCGTAGGCAACCCTCCCTTGCCTCATGAAGCCCCCACACCCTTCAGGAAGAGGCCATGCTGGACAAAATCTCTAGCCTGAGGCACGTCTCATAGTTGACATGACCTCAGTGCAGGAGATCTCGATTCAGCCTCTGCAGAGTGGGCCTGCCGTGCCCTCGGTCCCAAACTTCACGCTAGCTTGTGTTTTCAGACTTCCTTCCTCACACTCCTGGCAAACAAGCCCTCCGGTCTAGGAACTCCAGAACTACCACCCAGACCAGGGTCTGCCCAACGGAAGAAAAACGTTTCCCTGTGGGGCTCTCTCCATAAAACCCAGATGAGGATCAACCTGCTCGGGCCTCGACGGTACCCGAACTGGATAGGCTGCTCTGGGCACTCATGCTCTGTCTGACACAGCCTGAAACCAGACGTCCAACAGACAAGGAGGCAGCTGGCCGCACACCCAGCACTTCGGACACGCCATGGTCTTATGCCGTCACCTCTTCCTAACCTTGGTTTTCAGATATCTGAACCTAGACATTATATCAATTCTCCACACAGCTGGGTATCGCAAGCACAACACAGAACTCCTCCTTCCCCGTGGCTGTAAAGCTTGCTCTTGGCATGGAGTCACACCTTCAGGGTGGGAGAAACCTTCATGGCCCCTGATGCCACGCCCAAACTTGAGAGCTGCTTGGGCACAAATTCACATTGTGAACCTCAGCATGAGCCCCATGTCAAAGAAAGGCCTGTCGGGGCCTGCAACAAGAGCCCGCATATGGGGCTTGCCAAGCCCCTATGCACCCAATCCTCACCAGTGTTTGAGTGTTCCATTCGCCCCGCCCATACCTGGGGCTCTGCTCTGGAATCCCTTTCTTGGAGAGACCCATGAGCCAGACAACACGACTCCCCCCTTCCCACAAAATGCCCCAAAGTCTTGGGAGCTGGGCCAAATCCCCAGAGAGGGATACTCGTCCACCGTCCCTGAGGCCACCCCTCCAATCCACGGCTATCCCGGACACAACATCCGGAGACAAAAGCCTGAAGGAACGCCTCCCACTCGCCCTTCTTTCAGAGGCCCAGGAGCTCCCTCTCGGGCTGTACATCCGGCCTGCCATACCCTAGGCGCCACTCATAAGCTGAGTTTGTGTTTTCAGACTTCTGTGGCCACAGCCTGGACCCACACAACCTCCAGGCTAGGGCCTCTGGAGCCACAGCGAAAGATTGTGCCTGCCCTCTCCAAGGAAAGTGTGCCCAATCCATTGACCACAACCCTACAGGTTAGGGAAAAGCTCCAAGGCCCCTGACGCCATCCATAGTGTAGGCCACCCTGGACTAAGAGGGGCTCTCTGAAACCAGCGGAGCAACTATCTCCACTTAGACTCTCAGACAGTGTCCCCAGAGACAGAAGGTTGAAATCGACAGGCCCCCAGGCCGTAATCTGAACTTTAGCTTTGGTTTCCATGTGTCCGTCCTCAGAGGACTGTGTCATGGACCAGCACACGAGGCTTTTCTGAGGCACAAAACCAAACCTCTCTCGTCTCCACATGGGGAAGTTACTTACTGGGGATGTATCAAACCCTTCAGGTAGGAGAGTTCCGCAGGGCCACTGAACAACAAGCACATTCCAAGGTCTCCATGGACCCCAACGCACATTATGACGCATCATCAGGAGAGGCCATTTTTACTCAGCCCCCTGGGTAGCATGCCCCAGAGGCAGCAGATCAAACATATCTTGTGGCTAATGGCCAATGGGAATGCGAGGCATGCTGGACAGGGATCCATCCTTCGAACCGTGCTCTCCAGTCCTTCCGTATGGTATGTCCTGGAGCCATGCAACAGGACTCGAATGTCCCGCAGAAGGAAACCTGGTGGTTTGGGGCAACCTCCAAACTCAGCGTGGGAAAACTTCCTTGGCCTCAAGAGGCCCCCGCTTCATGAAGGTGCCATCAGGGACACATACTCCAGCCTCAGCCAACGTCTGATCCTCGGCCTGACTTCAGATGCAGGAGATTTTGATTCAGCCTCTGCAGAGTGGGCCTGCTCTGCCCTTGCCTCCAATCCTCACCCTAGCTTGTCTTCTCAGACTTCCGTCCTCACACTCCTGGCCCACAAACCCAACCTTCTGGGAATTCTGGGGCCACAATGAAGCACTCTGCCTGCTTCCCAGGAGAAAAACATTGTCTATGGTGCTGCCCAGATACCCCAAATGAGGATCAAACTGCTTCGCCCTCGGCAAGCCCCCAATTGCAGAGGCTACCTTAAACACTGATGCTCTGTCGCAAATAGCCTGAGACCAGACCTTCCAACAGACACCGACACAGCTGGCTGCACACCCAGCACATTGGACCCGCCAATGCCTTAGGCCACCATCCATTCCCAACCTTGGTTTTCAGTCATCGGATCCTAGACCTTATCTCCAATCCCTGCACAGGGGGGAACCTGATGCACAAGTCAGAACCCCTCCTTCCCCATGGCAAGAAACGTTGCTGCTGGCAGTGAGTCAAACCTTCAGTGTAGGAGAAAACGGCATGTCTCATGAGGCCACGCCCAGGCGTGAGGGCCGCCATGGGCACAAACACACATTGTGACCCTCAGAGTGAGTACCTTATTCAAGTAACGCCTCTCAGTGACTGGACCAAGAGCCCGCATATGTGGCTTGCCATGCCCATAGGCACCCAGGACTAACTAGATGGTGTGTATTCCAGTTGAGGGAACCCACTGCACTGCTCTAGAATCCCTCTCCTGGGGGGTCCCCTGGGGCAGAAAACAGTACTCTTCCCTTCCCAAAGAATGAACCCAAACACTTGGGAGCTTGAACAATCCCCCGAGAGGAAGGCTCTTCCTCGGCCCCTGAAGCAACCCCTACCCTGAACGGCCACTGTGAACGCAACACCCAGACACAAAAGCCAGAGCGACTGCCTCCCACTTGCCCCCTTTTTGATATCCAGAGGATCTCCCCTCACGGACTGGATCAGCCCTGCCATTACCTTGGCCCCTACCTGAGCCAAGTTTGCTTTTTCAGACATCTGTCCCCACAGCCCTGGCAAACACAGCCTCTAGGCTGGGTCCTCAGGAGCCATACCACAGGACCGTGCCTGCTCTCTCCTGGGAAACTCTGTCCATTCCTTTGGCCACACACCTCCAGAATATGAGAAACCTCAAGGCCCCCGAGGACATCCCACTACCGGGAGCCTCCCTGGACACACAGGGGCCTTCGGACACAAGCTGAGCAGCTACCTCCACGGAGGCATGCACACAGATGTCAACAGAGTAGAAGGTTGAGCCGGACAGGCCCTTAGGCCCTAATCTCAACTCTTGCTTTGATTTCCAGGTGTTACTCCTAGAGGCTTTGGTTCGAAGAACAGGATATGGGGCTTTCCTGAGGCACTGAACAGAACTCCTCTCGTCTCCACATGGGAAGCTTCCTTGTTGGAGCCGTGTCAAACACCTCAGGTTGGAGAAACCTGCAGAGTCCCTGAGCCACCTCCACATTCCAAGGTCTCTCAGGCCACCAAGCCAGAGTAGGACTCATCTTCAAGAGAGTCCATTTCAACTCTCCCCTCTGGGTAGCTCACCCAGGAGCCCGCAGATTGACCCTGCCTTGTCCTGACTAAAGAGTGGGAATATGAGGTGGCGTTCCCAGGCATCCATGCTTAGACACCTGCTCTCGAGGATTTCCGTATGGGGCCTCCTAGAACCATCCAATAGCACCCGACTGTCGTGCAGAAGGAAACCTTGAGTTTTGGAGTAGTTCACAAATTTCATCGTAGGCAACCCTCCCTGGCCTCATGAAGCCCCCACACCCTTCAGGAAGAGGCCATGCTGGACAAAATCTCTAGCCTGAGGCACGTCTCATAGTTGACATGACCTCAGTGCAGGAGATCTCGATTCAGCCTCTGCAGAGTGGGCCTGCCGTGCCCTCGGTCCCAAACTTCACGCTAGCTTGTGTTTTCAGACTTCCTTCCTCACACTCCTGGCAAACAAGCCCTCCGGTCTAGGAACTCCAGAACTACCACCCAGCCCAGGGTCTGCCCAACGGAAGAAAAACGTTTCCCTGTGGGGCTCTCTCCAGAAAACCCAGATGAGGATCAACCTGCTCGGGCCTCGACGGTACCCGAACTGGATAGGCTGCTCTGGGCACTCATGCTCTGTCTGACACAGCCTGAAACCAGACGTCCAACAGACAATGAGACAGCTGGCCGCACACCCAGCACTTCGGACACGCCATGGTCTTATGCCGTCACCTCTTCCTAACCTTGGTTTTCAGATATCTGAACCTAGACATTATATCAATTCTCCACACAGCTGGGTATCGCAAGCACAACACAGAACTCCTCCTTCCCCGTGGCTGTAAAGCTTGCTCTTGGCATGGAGTCACACCTTCAGGGTGGGAGAAACCTTCATGGCCCCTGATGCCACGCCCAAACTTGAGAGCTGCTTGGGCACAAATTCACATTGTGAACCTCAGCATGAGCCCCATGTCAAAGAAAGGCCTGTCGGGGCCTGCAACAAGAGCCCGCATATGGGGGCACCCAATCCTCACCAGTGTTTGAGTTTTCCAGTCGCCCCGCCCGTACCTGGGGCTCTGCTCTGGAATCCCTTTCTTGGAGAGACCCATGAACCAGACAACACGACTCCACCCTTCTCACAAAATGCCCCAAATTCTTGGGAGCTGGGCCAAATCCCCAGAGAGGGATACTCGTCCACCGTCCCTGAGGCCACCCCTCCAATCCACGGCTATCCCGGACACAACATCCGGAGACAAAAGCCTGAAGGAACGCCTCCCACTCGCCCTTGTTTCAGAGGCCCAGGAGCTCCCTCTCGGGCTGTACATCCGGCCTGCCATACCCTAGGCGCCACTCATAAGCTGAATTTGTGTTTTCAGACTTCTGTGGCCACAGCCAGGACCCACTCAACCTCCAGGCTAGGGCCTCTAGAGCCACAGTGAAAGATTGTGCCTGCGCTCTCCAAGGAAAGTGTGCCCAATCCATTGACCACAACCCTACAGGTTAGGGAAAAGCTCCAAGGCCCCTGACGCCATCCATAGTGTAGGCCACCCTGGACTAAGAGGGGCTCTCTGAAACCAGCGGAGCAACTATCTCCACTTAGACTCTCAGACAGTGTCCCCAGAGACAGAAGGTTGAAATGGACAGGCCCCCAAGCCGTAAACTGAACCTTACCTTTGGTTTCCATGTGTCCGTCCTCAGAGGACTGTGTTCGTAGACCAGCACACGAGGCTTTTCTGAGGAACCAAACCAAACCTCTCTCGTCTCCACATGGGGAGGTTACTTACTGGGGATGTATCAAACCCTTCAGGTAGGAGAGTTCCGCAGGGCCACTGAACAACAAGCACATTCCAAGGTCTCCATGGACCCCAACGCACATTATGACGCATCATCAGGAGAGGCCATTTTTACTCAGCCCCTTGGGTAGCGTGCCCCAGAGGCAGCTGATCAAACATATCTTGTGGCTAATGGCCAATGGGAATGCGAGGCATGCTGGACAGGGATCCATCCTTCGAACCGTGCTCTCCAGTCCTTCCGTATGGTATGTCCTGGAGCCATGCAACAGGACTCGAATGTCCCGCAGAAGGAAACCTGGTGGTTTGGGGCAACCTCCAAACTCAGCGTGGGAAAACTTCCTTGGCCTCAAGAGGCCCCCGCTTCATGAAGGTGCCATCAGGGACACATACTCCAGCCTCAGCCAACGTCTGATCCTCAGCCTGACTTCAGATGCAGGAGATTTTGATTCAGCCTCTGCAGAGTGGGCCTGCTCTGCCCTTGGCTCCAATCCTCACCCTAGCTTGTCTTCTCAGACTTCCGTCCTCACACTCCTGGCCCACAAACCCAACTTTCGGGAATTCTGGGGCCACAATGAAGCACTCTGCCTGCCTCCCAGGAGAAAAACATTGTCTATGGTGCTGCCCAGATACCCCAAATGAGGATCAAACTGCTTGGCCCTCGGCAACCCCCCAATTGCAGAGGCTACCTTAAACACTGATGCTCTGTCACAAATAGCCTGAGACCAGACCTTCCAACAGACACCGACACAGCTGGCTGCACACCCAGCACATTGGACCCGCCAATGCCTTAGGCCACCATCCATTCCCAACCTGGGTTTTCAGTCATCGGATCCTAGACCTTATCTCCAATCCCTGCACAGGGGGGAACCTGATGCACAAGTCAGAACCCCTCCTTCCCCATGGCAAGAAACGTTGCTGCTGGCAGTGAGTCAAACCTTCAGTGTAGGAGAAAAAGGCATGGCCCATGAGGCCACGCCCAGGCGTGAGGGCCGCCTTGGGCACAAACACACATTGTGACCCTCAGCGTGAGTACCTTATTCAAGTAACGCCTCTCAGTGACTGGACCAAGAGCCTGCATATGTGGCTTGCCATGCCCATAGGCACCCAGGACTAACTAGATGGTGTGTATTCCAGTTGAGGGAACCCACTGCTCTGCTCTAGAGTCCCTCTCCTGGGGGGTCCCCTGGGGCAGAAAACAGTACTCTTCCCTTCCCAAAGAATGAACCCAAACACTTGGGAGCTTGAACAATCCCCCGAGAGGAAGGCTCTTCCTCGGCCCCTGAAGCAACCCCTACCCTGAACGGCCACTGTGAACGCAACACCCAGAGACAAAAGCCAGAGCGACTGCCTCCCACTTGCCCGCTTTTTGATAGCCAGAGGATCTCCCCTCACGGACTGGATCAGCCCTGCCATTACCTTGGCCCCTACCTGAGCCAAGTTTGCTTTTTCAGACATCTGTCCCCACAGCCCTGGCAAACACAGCCTCTAGGCTGGGTCCTTTGGAGCCATACCACAGGACCGTGCCTGCTCTCTCCTGGGAAACTCTGTCCATTCCTTTGGCCACACACCTCCAGAATATGAGAAACCTCAAGGCCCCCGAGGACATCCCACTACCGGGAGCCTTCCTGGACACACAGGGGCCTTCGGACACAAGCTGAGCAGCTACCTCCACGAAGGCATGCACACAGATGTCAACAGAGGTAGAAGGTTGAGCCGGACAGGCCCTTAGGCCCTAATCTCAACTCTTGCTTTGATTTCCAGGTGTTACTCCTCAGAGGCTTTGGTTCGAAGAACAGGATATGGGGCTTTCCTGAGGCACTGAACAGAACTCCTCTCGTCTCCACATGGGAAGCTTCCTTGTTGGAGCCGTGTCAAACACCTCAGGTTGGAGAAACCTGCAGAGTCCCTGAGCCACCTCCACATTCCAGGACTCTCAGGCCACCAAGCCAGATTAGGACTCATCTTCAAGAGAGTCCATTTCAACTCTCCCCTCTGGGTAGCTCACCCAGGAGCCCGCAGATTGAGCCTGCCTTGTCCTGACTAAAGAGTGGGAATATGAGGTGGCGTTCCCAGGCATCCATGCTTAGACACCTGCTCTCGAGGCTTTCCGTTTGGGGCCTCCTAGAACCATCCAATAGCACCCGACTGTCGTGCAGAAGGAAACCTTGAGTTTTGGAGTAGTTCACAAATCCCATCGTAGGCAACCCTCCCTGGCCTCATGAAGCCCCCACACCCTTCAGGAAGAGGCCATGCTGGACAAAATCTCTAGCCTGAGGCACGTCTCATAGTTGACATGACCTCAGTGCAGGAGATCTCGATTCAGCCTCTGCAGAGTGGGCCTGCCGTGCCCTCGGTCCCAAACTTCACGCTAGCTTGTGTTTTCAGACTTCCTTCCTCACACTCCTGGCAAACAAGCCCTCCGGTCTAGGAACTCCAGAACTACCACCCAGACCAGGGTCTGCCCAACGGAAGAAAAACGTTTCCCTGTGGGGCTCTCTCCAGAAAACCCAGATGAGGATCAACCTGCTCGGGCCTCGACGGTACCCGAACTGGATAGGCTGCTCTGGGCACTCATGCTCTGTCTGACACAGCCTGAAACCAGACGTCCAACAGACAAGGAGGCAGCTGGCCGCACACCCAGCACTTCGGACACGCCATGGTCTTATGCCGTCACCTCTTCCTAACCTTGGTTTTCAGATATCTGAACCTAGACATTATATCAATTCTCCACACAGCTGGGTATCGCAAGCACAACACAGAACTCCTCCTTCCCCGTGGCTGTAAAGCTTGCTCTTGGCATGGAGTCACACCTTCAGGGTGGGAGAAACCTTCATGGCCCCTGATGCCACGCCCAAACTTGAGAGCTGCTTGGGCACAAATTCACATTGTGAACCTCAGCATGAGCCCCATGTCAAAGAAAGGCCTGTCGGGGCCTGCAACAAGAGCCCGCATATGGGGCTTGCCAAGCCCCTATGCACCCAATCCTCACCAGTGTTTGAGTTTTCCAGTCGCCCCGCCCGTACTTGGGGCTCTGCTCTGGAATCCCTTTCTTGGAGAGACCCATGAGCCAGACAACACGACTCCACCCTTCCCACAAAATGCCCCAAAGTCTTGGGAGCTGAGCCAAATCCCCAGAGAGGGATACTCGTCCACAGTCCCTGAGGCCACCCCTCCAATCCACGGCTATCCCGGACACAACATCCGGAGACAAAAGCCTGAAGGAACGCCTCCCACTCGCCCTTCTTTCAGAGGCCCAGGAGCTCCCTCTCGGGCTGTACATCCGGCCTGCCATACCCTAGGCGCCACTCATAAGCTGAGTTTGTGTTTTCAGACTTCTGTGGCCACAGCCTGGACCCACACAACCTCCAGGCTAGGGCCTCTGGAGCCACAGCGAAAGATTGTGCCTGCCCTCTCCAAGGAAAGTGTGCCCAATCCATTGACCACAACCCTACAGGTTAGGGAAAAGCTCCAAGGCCCCTGACGCCATCCATAGTGTAGGCCACCCTGGACTAAGAGGGGCTCTCTGAAACCAGCGGAGCAACTATCTCCACTTAGACTCTCAGACAGTGTCCCCAGAGACAGAAGGTTGAAATGGACAGGCCCCCAAGCCGTAAACTGAACCTTACCTTTGGTTTCCATGTGTCCGTCCTCAGAGGACTGTGTTCGTAGACCAGCACACGAGGCTTTTCTGAGGAACCAAACCAAACCTCTCTCGTCTCCACATGGGGAGGTTACTTACTGGGGATGTATCAAACCCTTCAGGTAGGAGAGTTCCGCAGGGCCTCTGAACAACAAGCACATTCCAAGGTCTCCATGGACCCCAACGCACATTATGATGCATCATCAGGAGAGGCCATTTTTACTCAGCCCCCTGGGTAGCGTGCCCCAGAGGCAGCAGATCAAACATATCTTGTGGCTAATGGCCAATGGGAATGCGAGGCATGCTGGACAGGGATCCATCCTTCGAACCGTGCTCTCCAGTCCTTCCGCATGGTATGTCCTGGAGCCATGCAACAGGACTCGAATGTCCCGCAGAAGAAAACCTGGTGGTTTGGGGCAACCTCCAAACTCAGCGTGGGAAAACTTCCTTGGCCTCAAGAGGCCCCCGCTTCATGAAGGTGCCATCAGGGACACATACTCCAGCCTCAGCCAACGTCTGATCCTCAGCCTGACTTCAGATGCAGGAGATTTTGATTCAGCCTCTGCAGAGTGGGCCTGCTCTGCCCTTGGCTCCAATCCTCACCCTAGCTTGTCTTCTCAGACTTCCGTCCTCACACTCCTGGCCCACAAACCCAACCTTCTGGGAATTCTGGGGCCACAATGAAGCACTCTGCCTGCCTCCCAGGAGAAAAACATTGTCTATGGTGCTGCCCAGATACCCCAAATGAGGATCAAACTGCTTGGCCCTCGGCAACCCCCCAATTGCAGAGGCTACCTTAAACACTGATGCTCTGTCGCAAATAGCCTGAGACCAGACCTTCCAACAGACACCGACAGAGCTGGCTGCACACCCAGCACATTGGACCCGCCAATGCCTTAGGCCACCATCCATTCCCAACCTTGGTTTTCAGTCATCGGATCCTAGACCTTATCTCCAATCCCTCCACAGGGGGGAACCTGATGCACAAGTCAGAACCCCTCCTTCCCCATGGCAAGAAACGTTGCTGCTGGCAGTGAGTCAAACCTTCAGTGTAGGAGAAAACGGCATGGCCCATGAGGCCACGCCCAGGCGTGAGGGCCGCCTTGGGCACAAACACACATTGTGACCCTCAGCGTGAGTACCTTATTCAAGTAACGCCTCTCAGTGACTGGACCAAGAGCCCGCATATGTGGCTTGCCATGCCCATAGGCACCCAGGACTAACTAGATGGTGTGTATTCCAGTTGAGGGAACCCACTGCTCTGCTCTAGAGTCCCTCTCCTGGGGGGTCCCCTGGGGCAGAAAACAGTACTCTTCCCTTCCCAAAGAATGAACCCAAACACTTGGGAGCTTGAACAATCCCCCGAGAGGAAGGCTCTTCCTCGCCCCGTGAAGCAACCCCTACCCTGAACGGCCACTGTGAACGCAACACCCAGAGACAAAAGCCAGAGCGACTGCCTCCCACTTGCCCCCTTTTTGATATCCAGAGGATCTCCCCTCACGGACTGGATCAGCCCTGCCATTACCTTGGCCCCTACCTGAGCCAAGTTTGCTTTTTCAGACATCTGTCCCCACAGCCCTGGCAAACACAGCCTCTAGGCTGGGTCCTCTGGAGCCATACCACAGGACCGTGCCTGCTCTCTCCTGGGAAACTCTGTCCATTCCTTTGGCCACACACCTCCAGAATATGAGAAACCTCAAGGCCCCCGAGGACATCCCACTACCGGGAGCCTCCCTGGACACACAGGGGCCTTCGGACACAAGCTGAGCAGCTACCTCCACGAAGGCATGCACACAGATGTCAACAGAGGTAGAAGGTTGAGCCGGACAGGCCCTTAGGCCCTAATCTCAACTCTTGCTTTGATTTCCAGGTGTTACTCCTCAGAGGCTTTGGTTCGAAGAACAGGATATGGGGCTTTCCTGAGGCACTGAACAGAACTCCTCTCGTCTCCACATGGGAAGCTTCCTTGTTGGAGCCGTGTCAAACACCTCAGGTTGGAGAAACCTGCAGAGTCCCTGAGCCACCTCCACATTCCAAGGTCTCTCAGGCCACCAAGCCAGAGTAGGACTCATCTTCAAGAGAGTCCATTTCAACTCTCCCCTCTGGGTAGCTCACCCAGGAGCCCGCAGATTGAGCCTGCCTTGTCCTGACTAAAGAGTGGGAATATGAGGTGGCGTTCCCAGGCATCCATGCTTAGACACCTGCTCTCGAGACTTTCCGTTTGGGGCCTCCTAGAACCATCCAATAGCACCCGACTGTCGTGCAGAAGGAAACCTTGAGTTTTGGAGTAGTTCACAAATCCCATCGTAGGCAACCCTCCCTGGCCTCATGAAGCCCCCACACCCTTCAGGAAGAGGCCATGCTGGACAAAATCTCTAGCCTGAGGCACGTCTCATAGTTGACATGACCTCAGTGCAGGAGATCTCGATTCAGCCTCTGCAGAGTGGGCCTGCCGTGCCCTCGGTCCCAAACTTCACGCTAGCTTGTGTTTTCAGACTTCCTTCCTCACACTCCTGGCAAACAAGCCCTCCGGTCTAGGAACTCCAGAACTACCACCCAGCCCAGGGTCTGCCCAACGGAAGAAAAACGTTTCCCTGTGGGGCTCTCTCCAGAAAACCCAGATGAGGATCAACCTGCTCGGGCCTCGACGGTACCCGAACTGGATAGGCTGCTCTGGGCACTCATGCTCTGTCTGACACAGCCTGAAACCAGACGTCCAACAGACAAGGAGACAGCTGGCCGCACACCCTGCACTTCGGACACGCCATGGTCTTATGCCGTCACCTCTTCCTAACCTTGGTTTTCAGATATCTGAACCTAGACATTATATCAATTCTCCACACAGCTGGGTATCGCAAGCACAACACAGAACTCCTCCTTCCCCGTGGCTGTAAAGCTTGCTCTTGGCATGGAGTCACACCTTCAGGGTGGGAGAAACCTTCATGGCCCCTGATGCCACGCCCAAACTTGAGTGCTGCTTGGGCACAAATTCACACTGTGACCCTCAGCATGAGCTCCATGTCAAAGAAAGGCCTGTCAGGGCCAGGACCAAGAGCCCGCATATGGGGCTTACCAAGCCCCTATGCACCCAATCCTCACCAGTGTTTGAGTTTTCCAGTCGCCCCGCCCATACCTGGGGCTCTGATCTGGAATCCCTTTCTTGGAGAGACCCATGAGCCAGACAACACGACTCCACCGTTCCCACAAAATGACCCCAAACTCTTGGGAGCTGGGAAAAATCCCCCAAGAGGGATACTCGTCCACAGACCCTGAGGCCACCCCTCCAATCCACGGCTATCTCGGACACAACATCCAGAGACAAAAGCCTGAAGGAACGCCTCCCACAAGACCTTGTTTCAGAGGCCCAGGAGCTCCCTCTCGGGCTGTACATCCGGCCAGCCATACCCCAGGCGCCACTCATAAGCTGAGTTTGTGTTTTCCGACTTCTGTTCCCACAGCCTGGACCCACACAACCTCCAGGCTAGGGGCTCTGGAGCTACAGCGAAAGATTGTGCCTGCCCTCTCCAAGGAAAGTGTGCCCAATCCATTGACCACAACCCTACAGGTTAGGGAAAAGCTCCAAGGCCCCTGAGGCCATCCATATTGTAGGCCACCCTGGACTAAGAGGGGCTCTCTGACACCAGCGGAGCAACTATCTCCACTTATACTCTCAGACAGTGTCCCCAGAGACAGAAGGTTGGAATGGACAGGCCCCCAGGCCCTAATCTGAACCTTAGCTTTGGTTTCCATGTGTCCGTCCTCAGAGGACTGTTTTCGTAGACCAGCACACGAGGCTTTTCTGAGGCACCAAACCAAACCTCTCTCGTCTCCACTAGGGGAGCTTACTTACTGGGGATGTATCAAACCCTTCAGGTAGGAGAGTTCCGCAGGGCCACTGAACAACAAGCACATTCCAAGGTCTCCATGGACCCCAACGCACATTATGTCGCATCATCAGGAGAGGCCATTTCAACTCAGCCCCCTGGGTAGCGTGCCCCAGAGGCAGCAGATCAAACATATCTTGTGGCTAATGGCCAATGGGAATGCGAGGCATGCTGGACAGGGATCCATCCTTCGAACCGTGCTCTCCAGTCCTTCCGTATGGTATGTCCTGGAGCCATGCAACAGGACTCGAATGTCCCGCAGAAGGAAACCTGGTGGTTTGGGGCAACCTCCAAACTCAGCGTGGGAAAACTTCCTTGGCCTCAAGAGGCCCCCGCTTCATGAAGGTACCATCAGGGACACATACTCCAGCCTCAGCCAACGTCTGATCCTCAGCCTGACTTCAGATGCAGGAGATTTTGATTCAACCTCTGCAGTGTGGGCCTTTTCTGCCCTTGGCTCCAATCCTCACCCTAGCTTGTCTTCTCAGACTTCCGTCCGCACACTCCTGGCCCACAAACCCCCCCTCTGGGAATTCTGGGGCCACAATGAAGCACTCTGCCTGCCTCCCAAGAGAAAAATATTGTCTATGGTGCTGCCCAGAAACCCTAAATGAGGATCAAACTGCTTGGCCCTCGGCAACACCCCAATTGCATAGGCTACCTTAAACACTGATGCTCTGTCGCAAATAGCCTGAGACCAGACCTTCCAACAGACACCGACAGAGCTGGCTGCACACCCAGCACATTGGACCCGCCACTGCCTTAGGCCACCATCCATTCCCAACCTGGGTTTTCAGTCATCGGATCCTAGACCTTATCTCCAATCCCTGCACAGGGGGGAACCTGATGCACAAGTCAGAACCCCTCCTTCCCCATGGCAAGAAACCTTGCTGCTGGCAGTGAGTCAAACCTTCAGTGTAGGAGAAAACGGCATGGCCCATGAGGCCACGCCCAGGCGTGAGGGCCGCTTTGGGCACAAACACACATTGTGACCCTCAGCGTGAGACCTTATTCAAGTAACGCCTCTCAGTGACTGGACCAAGAGCCCGCATATGTGGCTTGCCATGCCATAGGCACCCAGGACTAACTAGATGGTGTGTATTCCAGTTGAGGGAACCCACTGCTCTGCTCTAGAGTCCCTCTCCTGGGGGGTCCCCTGGGGCAGAAAACAGTACTCTTCCCTTCCCAAAGAATGAACCCAAACACTTGGGAGCTTGAACAATCCCCCGAGAGGAAGGCTCTTCCTCGGCCCCTGAAGCAACCCCTACCCTGAACGGCCACTGTGAACGCAACACCCAGAGACAAAAGCCAGAGCGACTGCCTCCCACTTGCCCGCTTTTTGATATCCAGAGGATCTCCCCTCACGGACTGGATCAGCCCTGCCATTACCTTGGCCCATAGCTGAGCCAAGTTTGCTTTTTCAGACATCTGTCCCCACAGCCCTGGCAAACACAGCCTCTAGGCTGGGTCCTCTGGAGCCATACCACAGGACGGTGCCTGCTCTCTCCTGGGAAACTCTGTCCATTCCTTTGGCCACACACCTCCAGAATATGAGAAACCTCAAGGCCCCCGAGGACATCCCACTACCGGGAGCCTCCCTGGACACACAGGGGCCTTCAGACACAAGCTGAGCAGCTACCTCCACGAAGGCATGCACACAGATGTCAACAGAGGTAGAAGGTTGAGCCGGACAGGCCCTTAGGCCCTAATCTCAACTCTTGCTTTGATTTCCAGGTGTTACTCCTCAGAGGCTTTGGTTCGAAGAACAGGATATGGGGCTTTCCTGAGGCACTGAACAGAACTCCTCTCGTCTCCACATGGGAAGCTTCCTTGTTGGAGCCGTGTCAAACACCTCAGGTTGGAGAATCCTGCAGAGTCCCTGAGACACCTCCACATTCCAAGGTCTCTCAGGCCACCAAGCCAGAGTAGGACTCATCTTCAAGAGAGTCCATTTCAACTCTCCCCTCTGGGTAGCTCACCCAGGAGCCCGCAGATTGAGCCTGCCTTGTCCTGACTAAAGAGTGGGAATATGAGGTGGCGTTCCCAGGCATCCATGCTTAGACACCTGCTCTCGAGGATTTCCGTTTGGGGCCTCCTATAACCATCCAATAGCACCCGACTGTCGTGCAGAAGGAAACCTTGAGTTTTGGAGTAGTTCACAAATCCCATCGTAGGCAACCCTCCCTGGCCTCATGAAGCCCCCACACCCTTCAGGAAGAGGCCATGCTGGACAAAATCTCTAGCCTGAGGCACGTCTCATAGTTGACATGACCTCAGTGCAGGAGATCTCGATTCAGCCTCTGCAGAGTGGGCCTGCCGTGCCCTCGGTCCCAAACTTCACGCTAGCTTGTGTTTTCAGACTTCCTTCCTCACACTCCTGGCAAACAAGCCCTCCGGTCTAGGAACTCCAGAACTACCACCCAGACCAGGGTCTGCCCAACGGAAGAAAAAAGTTTCCCGGTGGGGCTCTCTCCAGAAAACCCAGATGAGGATCAACCTGCTCGGGCCTCGACGGTACCCGAACTGGATAGGCTGCTCTGTGCACTCATGCTCTGTCTGACACAGCCTGAAACCAGACGTCCAACAGACAAGGAGGCAGCTGGCCGCACACCCAGCACTTCGGACACGCCATGGTCTTATGCCGTCACCTCTTCCTAACCTTGGTTTTCAGATATCTGAACCTAGACATTATATCAATTCTCCACACAGCTGGGTATCGCAAGCACAACACAGAACTCCTCCTTCCCCGTGGCTGTAAAGCTTGCTCTTGGCATGGAGTCACACCTTCAGGTTGGGAGAAACCTTCATGGCCCCTGATGCCACGCCCAAACTTGAGAGCTGCTTGGGCACAAATTCACATTGTGAACCTCAGCATGAGCCCCAGGTCAAAGAAAGGCCTGTCGGGGCCTGCAACAAGAGCCCGCATATGGGGCTTGCCAAGCCCCTATGCACCCAATCCTCACCAGTGTTTGAGTTTTCCAGTCGCCCCGCCCGTACCTGGGGCTCTGCTCTGGAATCCCTTTCTTGGAGAGACCCATGAGCCAGACAACACGACTCCACCCTTCCCACAAAATGACCCCAAACTCTTGGGAGCTGGGAAAAATCCCCAGAGAGGGATACTCGTCCACAGTCCCTGAGGCCACCCCTCCAATCCACGGCTATCCCGGACACAACATCCGGAGACAAAAGCCTGAAGGAACGCCTCCCACTCGCCCTTGTTTCAGAGGCCCAGGAGCTCCCTCTCGGGCTGTACATCCGGCCTGCCATACCCTAGGCGCCACTCATAAGCTGAGTTTATGTTTTCAGACTTCTGTGGCCACAGCCTGGACCCACACAACCTCCAGGCTAGGGCCTCTGGAGCCACAGCGAAAGATTGTGCCTGCCCTCTCCAAGGAAAGTGTGCCCAATCCATTGACCACAACCCTACAGGTTAGGGAAAAGCTCCAAGGCCCCTGAGGCCATCCATAGTGTAGGCCACCCTGGACTAAGAGGGGCTCTCTGACACCAGCGGAGCAACTATCTCCACTTAGACTCTCAGACAGTGTCCCCAGGACAGAAGGTTGAAATGGACAGGCCCCCAGGCCCTAATCTGAACCGTAGCTTTGGTTTTCATGTGTCCGTCCCCAGAGGACTGTTTTCGTAGACCAGCACACGAGGCTTTTCTGAGGCACCAAACCAAACCTCTCTCGTCTCCACATGGGGAGCTTACTTACTGGGGATATATCAAACCCTTCAGGTAGGAGAGTTCCGCAGGGCCACTGAACAACAAGCACATTCCAAGGTCTCCGTGGACCCCAACGCACATTATGACGCATCATCAGGAGAGGCCATTTCAACTCAGCCCCCTGGGTAGCGTGCCCCAGAGGCAGCAGATCAAACATATCTTGTGGCTAATGGCCAATGGGAATGCGAGGCATGCTGGACAGGGATCCATCCTTCGAACCGTGCTCTCCAGTCCTTCCGTATGGTATGTCCTGGAGCCATGCAACAGGACTCGAATGTCCCGCAGAAGGAAACCTGGTGGTTTGGGGCAACCTCCAAACTCAGCGTGGGAAAACTTCCTTGGCCTCAAGAGGCCCCCGCTTCATGAAGGTGCCATCAGGGACACATACTCCAGCCTCAGCCAACGTCTGATCCTCAGCCTGACTTCAGATGCAGGAGATTTTGATTCAGCCTCTGCAGAGTGGGCCTGCTCTGCCCTTGGCTCCAATCCTCACCCTAGCTTGTCTTCTCAGACTACCGTCCTCACACTCCTGGCCCACAAACCCAACCTTCTGGGAATTCTGGGGCCACAATGAAGCACTCTGCCTGCCTCCCAGGAGAAAAACATTGTCTATGGTGCTGCCCAGATACCCCAAATGAGGATCAAACTGCTTGGCCCTCGGCAATCCCCCAATTGCAGAGGCTAACTTAAACACTGATGCTCTGTCGCAAATAGCCTGAGACCAGACCTTCCAACAGACACCGACACAGCTGGCTGCACACCCAGCACATTGGACCCGCCAATGCCTTAGGCCACCATCCATTCCCAACCTTGGTTTTCAGTCATCGGATCCTAGACCTTATCTCCAATCCCTGCACAGGGGGGAACCTGATGCACAAGTAGGAACCCCTCCTTCCCCATGGCAAGAAACGTTGCTGCTGGCAGTGAGTCAAACCTTCAGTGTAGGAGAAAACGGCATGGCCCATGAGGGCACGCCCAGGCGTGAGGGCCGCTTTGGGCACAAACACACATTGTGACCCTCAGCGTGAGACCTTATTCAAGTAACGCCTCTCAGTGACTGGACCAAGAGCCCGCATATGTGGCTTGCCATGCCCATAGGCACACAGGACTAACTAGATGGTGTGTATTCCAGTTGAGGGAACCCACTGTTCTGCTCTAGAGTCCCTCTCCTGGGGGGTCCCCTGGGGCAGAAAACAGTACTCTTCCCTTCCCAAAGAATGAACCCAAACACTTGGGAACTTGAACAATCCCCCGAGAGGAAGGCTCTTCCTCGGCCCCTGAAGCAACCCCTACCCTGAACGGCCACTGTGAACGCAACACCCAGAGACAAAAGCCAGAGCGACTGCCTCCCACTTGCCCGCTTTTTGATATCCAGAGGATCTCCCCTCACGGACTGGATCAGCCCTGCCATTACCTTGGCCCCTACCTGAGCCAAGTTTGCTTTTTCAGACATCTGTCCCCACAGCCCTGGCAAACACAGCCTCTAGGCTGGGTCCTCTGGAGCCATACCACAGGACCGTGCCTGCTCTCTCCTGGGAAACTCTGTCCATTCCTTTGGCCACACACCTCCAGAATATGAGAAACCTCAAGGCCCCCGAGGACATCCCACTACCGGGAGCCTCCCTGGACACACAGGGGCCTTCGGACACAAGCTGAGCAGCTACCTCCACGAAGGCATGCACACAGATGTCAACAGAGGTAGAAGGTTGAGCCGGACAGGCCCTTAGGCCCTAATCTCAACTCTTGCTTTGATTTCCAGGTGTTACTCCTCAGAGGCTTTGGTTCGAAGAACAGGATATGGGGCTTTCCTGAGGCACTGAACAGAACTCCTCTCGTCTCCACACGGGAAGCTTCCTTGTTGGAGCCGTGTCAAACACCTCAGGTTGGAGAATCCTGCAGAGTCCCTGAGCCACCTCCATATTCCAAGGTCTCTCAGGCCACCAAGCCAGAGTAGGACTCATATTCAAGAGAGTCCATTTCAACTCTCCCCTCTGGGTAGCTCACCCAGGAGCCCGCAGATTGAGCCTGCCTTGTCCTGACTAAAGAGTGGGAATATGAGGTGGCGTTCCCAGGCATCCATGCTTAGACACCTGCTCTCGAGGCTTTCCGTTTGGGGCCTCCTAGAACCATCCAATAGCACTCGACTGTCGTGCAGAAGGAAACCTTGAGTTTTGGAGTAGTTCACAAATCCCATCGTAGGCAACCCTCCCTGGCCTCATGAAGCCCCCACACCCTTCAGGAAGAGGCCATGCTGGACAAAATCTCTAGCCTGAGGCACGTCTCATAGTTGACATGACCTCAGTGCAGGAGATCTCGATTCAGCCTCTGCAGAGTGGGCCTGCCGTGCCCTCGGTCCCAAACTTCACGCTAGCTTGTGTTTTCAGACTTCCTTCCTCACACTCCTGGCAAACAAGCCCTCCGGTCTAGGAACTCCAGAACTACCACCCAGCCCAGGGTCTGCCCAACGGAAGAAAAACGTTTTCCTGTGGGGCTCTCTCCAGAAAACCCAGATGAGGATCAACCTGCTCGGGCCTCGACGGTACCCGAACTGGATAGGCTGCTCTGGGCACTCATGCTCTGTCTGACACAGCCTGAAACCAGACGTCCAACAGACAATGAGACAGCTGGCCGCACACCCAGCACTTCGGACACGCCATGGTCTTATGCCGTCACCTCTTCCTAACCTTGATTTTCAGATATCTGAACCTAGACATTATATCAATTCTCCACACAGCTGGGTATCGCAAGCACAACACAGAACTCCTCCTTCCCCGTGGCTGTAAAGCTTGCTCTTGGCATGGAGTCACACCTTCAGGGTGGGAGAAACCTTCAAGGCTCCTGATGCCACGCCCAAACTTGAGAGCTGCTTGGGCACAAATTCACATTGTGAACCTCAGCATGAGCCCCAGGTCAAAGAAAGGCCTGTCGGGGCCTGCAACAAGAGCCCGCATATGGGGCTTGCCAAGCCCCTATGCACCCAATCCTCACCAGTGTTTGAGTTTTCCAGTCGCCCCGCCCGTACCTGGGGCTCTGCTCTGGAATCCCTTTCTTGGAGAGACCCATGAGCCAGACAACACGACTCCACCCTTCCCACAAAATGACCCCAAACTCTTGGGAGCTGGGAAAAATCCCCCAAGAGGGATACTCGTCCACAGACCCTGAGGCCACCCCTCCAATCCACGGCTATCTCGGACACAACATCCAGAGACAAAAGCCTGAAGGAACGCCTCCCACAAGCCCTTGTTTCAGAGGCCCAGGAGCTCCCTCTCGGGCTGTACATCCGGCCTGCCATACCCTAGGCGCCACTCATAAGCTGAGTTTGTGTTTTCCGACTTCTGTTCCCACAGCCTGGACCCACACAACCTCCAGGCTAGGGCCTCTGGAGCCACAAGGAAAGATTGTGCCTGCCCTCTCCAAGGAAAGTGTGCCCAATCCATTGACCACAACCCTACAGGTTAGGGAAAAGCTCCAAGGACCCTGAGGCCATCCATAGTGTAGGCCACCCTGGACTAAGAGGGGCTCTCTGACACCAGCGGAGCAACTATCTCCACTTAGACTCTCAGACAGTGTCCCCAGAGACAGAAGGTTGAAATGGACAGGCCCCCAGGCCCTAATCTGAACCTTAGCTTTGGTTTCCATGTGTCCGTCCTCAGAGGACTGTGTTCGTAGACCAGCACACGAGGCTTTTCTGAGGAACCAAACCAAACCTCTCTCGTCTCCACAGGGGGAGCTTACTTACTGGGGATGTATCAAACCCTTCAGGTAGGAGAGTTCCGCAGGGCCACTGAACAACAAGCACATTGAAGGTCTCCATGGACCCCAACGCACATTATGACGCATCATCAGGAGAGGCCATTTCAACTCAGACCCCTGGATAGCGTGCCCCAGAGGCAGCAGATCAAACATATCTTGTGGCTAATGGCCAATGGGAATGCGAGGCATGCTGGACAGGGAATCATCCTTCGAACCGTGCTCTCCAGTCCTTCCGTATGGTATGTCCTGGAGCCATGCAACAGGACTCGAATGTCCCGCAGAAGGAAACCTGGTGGTTTGGGGCAACCTCCAAACTCAGCGTGGGAAAACTTCCTTGGCCTCAAGAGGCCCCCGCTTCATGAAGGTACCATCAGGGACACATACTCCAGCCTCAGCCAACGTCTGATCCTCAGCCTGACTTCAGATGCAGGAGATTTTGATTCAGCCTCTGCAGAGTGGGCCTGCTCTGCCCTTGGCTCCAATCCTCACCCTAGCTTGTCTTCTCAGACTTCCGTCCTCACACTCCTGGCCCACAAACGCAACCTTCTGGGAATTCTGGGGCCACAATGAAGCACTCTGCCTGCCTCCCAGGAGAAAAACATTGTCTATGGTGCTGCCCAGATACCCCAAATGAGGATCAAACTGCTTGGCCCTCGGCAACCCCCCAATTGCAGAGGCTACCTTAAACACTGATGCTCTGTCGCAAATAGCCTGAGACCAGACCTTCCAACAGACACCGACACAGCTGGCTGCACACCCAGAACATTGGACCCGCCAATGCCTTAGGCCACCATCCATTCCCAACCTTGGTTTTCAGTCATCGGATCCTAGACCTTATCTCCAATCCCTGCACAGGGGGGAACCTGATGCACAAGTCAGAACCCCTCCTTCCCCATGGCAAGAAACGTTGCTGCTGGCAGTGAGTCAAACCTTCAGTGTCGGAGAAAACGGCATGGCCCATGAGGCCACGCCCAGGCGTGAGGGCCGCTTTGGGCACAAACACACATTGTGACCCTCAGCGTGAGTACCTTATTCAAGTAACGCCTCTCAGTGACTGGACCAAGAGCCCGCATATGTGGCTTGCCATGCCCATAGGCACCCAGGACTAACTAGATGGTGTGTATTCCAGTTGAGGGAACCCACTGCTCTGCTCTAGAGTCCCTCTCCTGGGGGGTCCCCTGGGGCAGAAAACAGTACTCTTCCCTTCCCAAAGAATGAACCCAAACACTTGGGAGCTTGAACAATCCCCCGAGAGGAAGGCTCTTCCTCGGCCCCTGAAGCAACCCCTACCCTGAATGGCCACTGTGAACGCAACACCCAGAGACAAAAGCCAGAGCGACTGCCTCCCACTTGCCCCCTTTTTGATATCCAGTGGATCTCCCCTCACGGACTGGATCAGCCCTGCCATTACGTTGGCCCCTACCTGAGCCAAGTTTGCTTTTTCAGACATCTGTCCCCACAGCCCTGGCAAACACAGCCTCTAGGCTGTGTCCTCTGGAGCCATACCACAGGACCGTGCCTGCTCTCTCCTGGGAAACTCTGACCATTCTTTGGCCACACACCTCCAGAATATGAGAAACCTCAAGGCCCCCGAGGACATCCCACTACCGGGAGCCTCCCTGGACACACAGGGGCCTTCGGACACAAGCTGAGCAGCTACCTCCACGAAGGCATGCACACAGATGTCATAGAGGTAGAAGGTTGAGCTGGACAGGCCCTTAGGCCCTAATCTCAACTCTTGCTTTGATTTCCAGGTGTTACTCCTCAGAGGCTTTGGTTCGAAGAACAGGATATGGGGCTTTCCTGAGGCACTGAACAGAACTCCTCTCGTCTCCACATGGGAAGCTTCCTTGTTGGAGCCGTGTCAAACACCTCAGGTTGGAGAATCCTGCAGAGTCCCTGAGCCACCTCCACATTCCAAGGTCTCTCAGGCCACCAAGCCAGAGTAGGACTCATCTTCAAGAGAGACCATTTCAACTCTCCCCTCTGGGTAGCTCACCCAGGAGCCCGCAGATTGAGCCTGCCTTGTCCTGACTAAAGAGTGGGAATATGAGGTGGCGTTCCCAGGCATCCATGCTTAGACACCTGCTCTCGAGGCTTTCCGTTAGGGGCCTCCTAGAACCATCCAATAGCACCCGACTGTCGTGCAGAAGGAAACCTTGAGTTTTGGAGTAGTTCACAAATCCCATCGTAGGCAACCCTCCCTGGCCTCATGAAGCCCCCACACCCTTCAGGAAGAGGCCATGCTGGACAAAATCTCTAGCCTGAGGCACGTCTCATAGTTGACATGACCTCAGTGCAGGAGATCTCGATTCAGCCTCTGCAGAGTGGGCCTGCCGTGCCCTCGGTCCCAAACTTCACGCTAGCTTGTGTTTTCAGACTTCCTTCCTCACACTCCTGGCAAACAAGCCCTCCGGTCTAGGAACTCCAGAACTACCACCCAGACCAGGGTCTGCCCAACGGAAGAAAAACGTTTCCCTGTGGGGCTCTCTCCAGAAAACCCAGATGAGGATCAACCTGCTCGGGCCTCGACGGTACCCGAACTGGATAGGCTGCTCTGGGCACTCATGCTCTGTCTGACACAGCCTGAAACCAGACGTCCAACAGACAAGGAGGCAGCTGGCCGCACACCCAGCACTTCGGACACGCCATGGTCTTATGCCGTCACCTCTTCCTAACCTTGGTTTTCAGATATCTGAACCTAGACATTATATCAATTCTCCACACAGCTGGGTATCACAAGAACAACACAGAACTCCTCCTTCCCCGTGGCTGTAAAGCTTGCTCTTGGCATGGAGTCACACCTTCAGGGTGGGAGAAACCTTCAAGGCCCCTGATGCCACGCCCAAACTTGAGAGCTGCTTGGGCACAAATTCACATTGTGAACCTCAGCATGAGCCCCATGTCAAAGAAAGCCTGTCGGGGCCTGCAACAAGAGCCCGCATATGGGGCTTGCCAAGCCCCTATGCACCCAATCCTCACCAGTGTTTGAGTTTTCCAGTCGCCCCGCCCGTACCTGGGGCTCTGCTCTGGAATCCCTTTCTTGGAGAGACCCATGAGCCAGACAACAAGACTCCACCCTTCCCACAAAATGGCCCCAAACTCTTGGGAGCTGGGAAAAATCCCCAGAGAGGGATACTCGTCCACAGTCCCTGAGGCCACCCCTCCAATCCACGGCTATCCCGGACACAACAACCGGAGACAAAAGCCTGAAGGAACGCCTCCCACTCGCCCTTGTTTCAGAGGCCCAGGAGCTCCCTCTCGGGCTGTACATCCGGCCTGCCATACCCTAGGCGCCACTCATAAGCTGAGTTTGTGTTTTCAGACTTCTGTGGCCACAGCCTGGACCCACACAACCTCCAGGCTAGGGCCTCTGGAGCCACAGCGAAAGATTGTGCCTGCCCTCTCCAAGGAAAGTGAGCCCAATCCATTGACCACAACCCTACAGGTTAGGGAAAAGCTCCAAGGCACCTGAGGCCATCCATAGTGTAGGCCACCCTGGACTAAGAGGGGCTCTCTGACACCAGCGGAGCAACTATCTCCACTTAGACTCTCAGACAGTGTCCCCAGAGACAGAAGGTTGAAATGGACAGGCCCCCAGTCCCTAATCTGAACCTTAGCTTTGGTTTCCATGTGTCCGTCCTCAGAGGACTGTTTTCGTAGACCAGCACACGAGGCTTTTCTGAGGCACCAAACCAAACCTCTCTCGTCTCCACATGGGGAACTTACTTACTGGGGATGTATCAAACCCTTCAGGTAGGAGAGTTTCGCAGGGCCACTGAACAACAAGCACATTCCAAGGTCTCCATGGACCCCAACGCACATTATGACGCATCATCAGGAGAGGCCATTTCAACTCAGCCCCCTGGGTAGCGTGCCCCAGAGGCAGCAGATCAAACATATCTTGTGGCTAATGGCCAATGGGAATGCGAGGCATGCTGGACAGGGATCCATCCTTCGAACCGTGCTCTCCAGTCCTTCCGTATGGTATGTCCTGGAGCCATGCAACAGGACTCGAATGTCCCGCAGAAGGAAACCTGGTGGTTTGGGGCAACCTCCAAACTCAGCGTGGGAAAACTTCCTTGGCCTCAAGAGGCCCCCGCTTCATGAAGGTGCCATCAGGGACACATACTCCAGCCTCAGCCAACGTCTGATCCTCCTCCTGACTTCAGATGCAAGAGATTTTGATTCAGCCTCTGCAGAGTGGGCCTGCTCTGCCCTTGGCTCCAATCCTCACCCTAGCTTATCTTCTCAGACTTCCGTCCTCACACTCCTGGCCCACAAACCCACCCTACTGGGAATTCTGGGGCCACAATGAAGCACTCTGCCTGCCTCCCAGGAGAAAAATATTGTCTATGGTGCTGCCCAGAAACCCTAAATGAGGATCAAACTGCTTGGCCCTCGGCAACCCCACAATTGCATAGGCTACCTTAAACACTGATGCTCTGTCGCAAATAGCCTGAGACCAGACATTCCAACAGACACCGACAGACCTGGCTGCACACCCAGCACATTGGACCCGCCACTGCCTTAGGCCACCATCCATTCCCAACCTTGGTTTTCAGTCATCGGATCCTAGACCTTATCTCCAATCCCTGCACAGGGGGGAACCTGATGCACAAGTCAGAACCCCTCCTTCCCCATGGCAAGAATCTTTGCTGCTGGCAGTGAGTCAAACCTACAGTGTAGGAGAAAACGGCATGGCCCATGAGGCCACGCCCAGGCGTGAGGGCCGCTTTGGGCACAAACACACATTGTGACCCTCAGCGTGAGTACCTTATTCAAGTAACGCCTCTCAGTGACTGGACCAAGAGCCCGCTTATGTGGCTTGCCATGCCCATAGGCACCCAGGACTAACTAGATGGTGTGTATTCCAGTTGAGGGAACCCACTGCTCTGCTCTAGAGTCCCTCTCCTGGGGGGTCCCCTGGGGCAGAAAACAGTACTCTTCCCTTCCCAAAGAATGAACCCAAACACTTGGGAGCTTGAACAATCCCCCGAGAGGAAGGCTCTTCCTCGGCCCCTGAAGCAACCCCTACCTGAACGGCCACTGTGAACGCAACACCCAGACACAAAAGCCAGAGTGACTGCCTCCCACTTGCCCCCTTTTTGATATCCAGAGGTTCTCCCCTCACGGACTGGATCAGCCCTGCCATTACGTTGGCCCCTACCTGAGCCAAGTTTGCTTTTTCAGACATCTGTCCCCACAGCCCTGGCAAACACAGCCTCTAGGCTGTGTCCTCTGGAGCCATACCACAGGACCGTGCCTGCTCTCTCCTGGGAAACTCTGTCCATTCCTTTGGCCACACACCTCCAGAATATGAGAAACCTCAAGGCCCCCGAGGACATCCCACTACCGGGAGCCTCCCTGGACACACAGGGGCCTTCGGACACAAGCTGAGCAGCTACCTTCACGAAGGCATGCACACAGATGTCAACAGAGATAGAAGGTTTGCCGGACAGGCCCTTAGGCCCTAATCTCAACTCTTGCTTTGATTTCCAGGTGTCACTTCTCAGAGGTTTTGGTTCGAAGAACAGGATATGGGGCTTTCCTGAGGCACTGAAAAGAACTCCTCTCGTCTCCACATGGGAAGCTTCCTTGTTGGAGCCGTGTCAAACACCTCAGGTTGGAGAAACCTGCAGAGTCCCTGAGCCATCTCCACATTCCAAGTTCTCTCAGGCCACCAAGCCAGAGTAGGACTCATCTTCAAGAGAGTCCATTTCAACTCTCCCCTCTGGGTAGCTCACCCAGGAGCCCGCAGATTGAGCCTGTCTTGTCCTGACTAAATTGTGGGAATATGAGGTGGCGTTCCCAGGCATCCATGCTTAGACACCTGCTCTCGAGGCTTTCCGTATGGGGCCTCCTAGAACCATCCAATAGCACTGGAGAGACTGTCGTGCAGAAGGAAACCTTGAGTTTTGGAGTAGTTCACAAATCCCATCGTAGGCAACCCTCCCTGGCCTCATGAAGCCCCCACACCCTTCAGGAAGAGGCCATCCTGGACAAAATCTCTAGCCTGAGGCACGTCTCATAGTTGAAATGACCTCAGTGCAGGAGATCTCAATTCAGCCTCTGCAGAGTGGGCCTGCCGTGCCCTCGGTCCCAAACTTCACGCTAGCTTGTGTTTTCAGACTTCCTTCCTCACACTCCTGGCAAACAAGCCCTCCGGTCTAGGAACTCCAGAACTACCACCCAGCCCAGGGTCTGCCCAACGGAAGAAAAAACGTTTCCCTGTGGGGCTCTCTCCAGAAAACCCAGATGAGGATCAACCTGCTCGGGCCTCGACGGTAACCGAACTGGATAGGCTGCTCTGGGCACTCATGCTCTGTCTGACACAGCCTGAAACCAGACGTCCAACAGACAAGGAGACAGCTGGCCGCACACCCAGCACTTCGGACACGCCATGGTCTTATGCCGTCACCTCTTCCTAACCTTGGTTTTCAGATATCTGAACCTAGACATTATATCAATTCTCCACACAGCTGGGTATCGCAAGCACAACACAGAACTCCTCCTTCCCCATGGCTGTAAAGCTTGCTCTTGGCATTGAGTCACACGTTCAGGGTGGGAGAAACCTTCATGGCCCCTGATGCCACGCCCAAACTAGAGTGCTGCTTGGGCACAAATTCACACTGTGACGCTCAGCATGAGCCCCATGTCAGTGAAAGGCCTGTCAGGGCCAGGACCAAGAGCCCGCATATGGGGTTGCCAAGCCCCTATGCACCCAATCCTCAAGTGTTTGAGTTTTCCCGTCGCCCCGCCCGTACCTGGGGCTCTGCTCTGGAATCCCTTTCTTGGAGAGACCCATGAGCCAGACAACACGACTCCACCCTTCCCACAAAATGGCTCCAAACTCTTGGGAGCTGGGAAAAATCCCCAGAGAGGGATACTTGTCCACAGACCCTGAGGCCACCCCTCCAATCCACGGCTATCTCGGACACAACATCCAGAGACAAAAGCCTGAAGGAACGCCTCCCACAAGCCCTTGTTTCAGAGGCCCAGGAGCTCCCTCTCGGGCTGTACATCGGGCCTGCCATAACCTCGGCGCCACTCATTAGCTGAGTTTGTGTTTTCAGACTTCCCTTGCCACAGCCTGGACCCACACAACCTCCAGGCTAGGGCCTCTGGAGCCACAGCGAAAGATTGTGCCTGCCCTCTCCAAGGAAAGTGTGTCCAATCCATTGACCACAACCCTACAGGTTAGGGAAAAGCTCCAAGGCCCCTGAGGCCATCCATAGTGTAGGCCACCCTGGACTAGAAAGGGGCTCTCTGACACCAGTGGAGCAACTATCTCCACTTAGACTCTCAGACAGTGTCCCCAGAGACAGAAGGTTGAAATGGACAGGCCCCCAGGCCCTAATCTGAACCTTAGCTTTGGTTTCCATGTGTCCGTCCTCAGAGGACTGTTTTCGTAGACCAGCACACGAGGCTTTTCTGAGGAACCAAACCAAACCTCTCTCGTCTCCACATGGGGAGCTTACTTACTGGGGATGTATCAAACCCTTCAGGTAGGAGAGTTCCGCAGGGCCACTGAACAACAAGCACATTCCAAGGTCTCCATGGACCACAACGCACATTATGACGCATCATCAGGAGAGGCCATTTCAACTCAGCCCCCTGGATAGCGTGCCCCAGAGGCAGCAGATCAAACATATCTTGTGGCTAATGGCCAATGGGAATGCGAGGCATGCTGGACAGGGATCCATCCTTTGAACCGTGCTCTCCAGTCCTTCCGTACGGTATGTCCTGGAGCCATGCAACAGGACTCGAATGTCCCGCAGAAGGAAACCTGGTGGTTTGGGGCAACCTCCAAACTCAGCGTGGGAAAACTTCCTTGGCCTCAAGAGGCCCCCGCTTCATGAAGGTGCCATCAGGGACACATACTCCAGCCTCAGCCTACGTCTGATCCTCAGCCTGACTTCAGATGCAGGAGATTTTGATTCAGCCTCTGCAGAGTGGGCCTGCTCTGCCCTTGGCTCCAATCCTCACCCTAGCTTGTCTTCTCAGACTTCCGTCCTCACACTCCTGGCCCACAAACCCTCCCTTCTGGGAATTCTGGGGCCACAATGAAGCACTCTGCCTGCCTCCCAGGAGAAAAATATTGTCTATGGTGCTGCCCAGAAACCCTAAATGAGGATCAAACTGCTTGGCCCTCGGCAACCCCCCAATTGCATAGGCTACCTTAAACACTGATGCTCTGTCGCAAATAGCCTGAGACCAGACATTCCAACAGACACCGACAGACCTGGCTGCACACCCAGCACATTGGACCCGCCACTGCCTTAGGCCACCATCCATTCCCAACCTGGGTTTTCAGTCATCGGATCCTAGACCTTATCTCCAATCCCTGCACAGGGGGGAACCTGATGCACAAGTCAGAAACCCTCCTTCCTTCCCCATGGCAAGAAACCTTGCTGCTGGCAGTGAGTCAAACCTTCAGTGTAGGAGAAAACGGCATGGCCCATGAGGCCACGCCCAGGCGTGAGGGCCGCTTTGGGCACAAACACACATTGTGACCCTCAGCATGAGTACCTTATTCAAGTAACGCCTCTCAGAGACTGGACCAAGAGCCCGCATATGTGGCTTGCCATGCCCATAGGCACCCAGGACTAACTAGATGGTGTGTATTCCAGTTGAGGGAAGCCACTGCTGTGCTCTAGAGTCCCTCTCCTGGGGGGTCCCCTGTGGCAGAATACGGTATTCTTCCCTTCCCACAGAATGAACCCAAACACTTGAGAGCTTGAACAATCCCCCGAGAGGAAGGCTCTTCCTCGGCCCCTGAAGCAACCCTACCCTGAACGGCCACTGTGAACGCAACACCCAGAGACAAAAGCCTGAGCGACTGCCTCCCACTTGCCCTCCTTTGATATCCAGACGATCTCCCCTCACGGACTGGAGATCAGGCCTGCCATTACCTTGGCCCCTAGCTGAGCCAAGTTTGCTTTTTCAGACATCTGTCCCCACAGCCCTGGCAAACACAGCCTCTAGGCTGGGTCCTCTGAAGCCATACCACAGGACCGTGACTGCTCTCTCCTGGGAAACTGTGTCCATTCCTTTGGCCACACACCTGCAGAATATGAGAAACCTCCAGGACATTCCACTACTGGGAGCCTCCCTGGACACACAGGGTCATTCGGACACCAGCTGAGCAGCTACCTCCACGGAGGCATGCACACAGATGTCAACAAAGGTAGACGGTTGAGCCGGACATGCCCTTAGGCCCTATTCTCAACTCTTTCTTTGGTTTCCAGGTGTCACTCCTCAGAGGCTTTGGTTTGAAGAACAGGATATGGGGCTTTCCTGAGGCACTGAACAGAACTCCTCTCGTGTCCACATGGGAAGCTTCCTTGTTGGAGCCGTGTCAAACACCTCAGGTTGCAGAATCCTGCAGAGTCCCTGAGCCACCTCCACATTCCAAGTTCTCCCAGGCCACCAACCCACAGTAGGACTCATCTTCAGGAGAGTCCATTTCAAATCTCCCCTCTGGCTAGCTCACCTAGGAGCCCATAGATTGAGCCTGCCTTGTCCTGACTAAAGAGTGAGAATAAGAGGTGGCGTTCCCAGGCATCCATGCTTAGACACCTGCTCTCGAGTCTTTCCTTATGGGGCCTCCTTGAACCATCCAATAGGACTCGACTGTCTTGCAGAAGGAAACCTTGAGGTTTGGAGTAGTTCACAAATCCCATCGTAGGCAAACCTACCTGGCCTCATGAAGGCCCCACACCCTTCAGGAAGAGGCCATGCTGGACAAAAATTCTAGCCTGAGGCACGTCTCATAGTTGACGTGACCTCAGTGCAGGAGATCTCGATTCAGCCTCTGCAGAGTGGGCCTTCCTTGCCCTCGGTCCCAGACTTCACGCTAACTTGTGTTTTCAGACTTCCTTCCTCACACGCCTGGGAAACAAGCCCTCTGGACTAGGAACTCCAGAACCACAACCCAGCCCAGTGTCTGCCCAACGGAAGAAAAACGTTTCCCTGTGGGGCTCTCCAGAAAACCCAGATGAGGATCAATCTGCTTGTGCCTCGATGGTACCCGAACTGGATAGGCTGCTCTGGGCACTCATGCTCTGTCTGACACAGCCTGAAGCCAGACGTCCAGACAGACAAGGAGAACAGCTGGCCGCACACCCAGCACTTCGGACACGCCATGGTCTTCTGCCCTCACCTCTTCCTAACCTTGTTTTTCAGATATCTGAACCTAGACATTATATCAATTCTCCACACAGCTGGGTATCGCAAGCACAACACAGAACTCCTCCTTCCCCATGGCTGTAAAGCTTGCTCTTGGCATGGAGTCACACCTTCAGGGTGGGAGAAACCTTCATGGCCCCTGATGCCACGCCCAAACTAGAGTGCTGCTTGGGCACAAATTCACATTGTGAACCTCAGCATAAGCCCCATGTCAAAGAAAGGCCTGTCGGGGCCTGCAACAAGAGCCCGCATATGGGGCTTGCCAAGCCCCTATGCACCCAATCTACACCAGTGTTTGTGTTTTCCAGTCGCCCCGCCCGTACCTGGGGCTCTGCTCTGGAATCCCTTTCTTGGAGAGACCCATGAGCCAGACAACACGACTCCACCCTTCCCACAAAATGGCCCCAAACTCTTGGGAGCTGGGCCAAATCCCCAGAGAGGGATACTCGTCCACAGTCCCTGAGGCCACCCCTCCAATCCACGGCTATCCCGGACACAACATCCGGAGACAAAAGCCTGAAGGAACGCCTCCCACTCGCCCTTCTTTCAGAGGCCCAGGAGCTCCCTCTCGGGCTGTACATCCGGCCTGCCATACCCTAGGCGCCACTCATAAGCTGAGTTTGTGTTTTCAGACTTCTGTGGCCACAGCCTGGACCCACACAACCTCCAGGCTAGGGCCTCTGGAGCCACAGCGAAAGATTGTGCCTGCCCTCTCCAAGGAAAGTGTGCCCAATCCATTGACCACAACCCTACAGGTTAGGGAAAAGCTCCAAGGCCCCTGACGCCATCCATAGTGTAGGCCACCCTGGACTAAGAGGGGCTCTCTGAAACCAGCGGAGCAACTATCTCCACTTAGACTCTCAGACAGTGTCCCCAGAGACAGAAGGTTGAAATGGACAGGCCCCCAAGCCGTAAACTGAACCTTACCTTTGGTTTCCATGTGTCCGTCCTCAGAGGACTGTTTTCGTAGACCAGTACACGGGGCTTTTCTGAGGCACCAAACCAAACCTCTCTCATCTCCACATATGGAGCTTTCTTACTGGGGATGTATCAAACCCTTCAGGTAGGAGAGTTCCGCAGGGCCACTGAACAACAAGCACATTCCAAGGTCTCCATGGACCCAAACGCACATTATGACGCATCCTCGGGAGAGGCCATTTCAACTCAGACCCCTGGGTAGCGTGCCTCAGAGGCAGCAGATCAAACATATCTTGTCGCTAATGGCCAATGGGAATGCGAGGCTTGCTGTACAGGGATCCATCCTTCGAACCCTGCTCTCCAGTCCTTCCGTATGGTATGTCCTGGAGCCATGCAACAGGACTCGAATGTACCGCAGAAGGAAACCTTGTGGTTTGGGGCAACCTCCAAACTCAGCGTGGGAAAACTTCCTTGGCCTCATGAGGACCCCGCTTCATGAGTGTGCCATCATGGACACATACTCCAGCCTCAGCCAATGTCTGATCCTCAGCCTGACTTCAGATGCAGGAGATTTTGATTCAGCCTCTGCAGAGTGGGCCTGCTCTGCCCTTGGCTCCAATCCTCACCCTATCTTGTGTTTTCAGACTGCTGTCCTCACAGTCCTGGCCTACAATCCCTCCCTCCCGGGAATCTGGGGCCACAATGAAGCACTCTGCCTGCCTCCCAGGAGAAAAACTTTGTCTATGGTTGTGCCCAGAGACCCCAAATGAGGATCAAACTGCTTGGCCCTCTGCAACACCCAATTGCAAGTTCTCCTCATGGTCTGTAGATCAGTCCTGCCATTCCTATGACCCGAAACATAAGCCAAGTATGTGTTTTCAGACAACGGTCCAAACAGCCCTGGCCTACACAACCTACAGGCTCAGGGCCCTGGAGCCAAACCTGAGGACTGTACTTGCCCTCTCCAAGGGAATTGTGTGTGCCCATTCCAATGGCCACAACCCTTCTAATAGGATAAACCTCCAAAGTCCCTGATCCATCTCAATAGTGGTGGCTTCCCAGGAAAAACAGGGGCAATCTGAGCCCATCTGAGCACCTACCTGCACTCAGACCCATAGACAGATGTCCCCAGAGGTAAAAAGGAAAGAACAGGCCACTAGGCACTGATCAGATCCATTGCTTTGGTTACCAGGCATCTCTCCTCAGAGGCCTGGATTTCAAAACCATCATATGGCTGTATCTTGACTCACCCATCAGAAAACATCTCGTCTACACATGGGAAACTGGCACGGTGGAGCTGTGTCAAAGACTCTGTTTAGGAGAACACCTCAGGGCCCCAGTGCCACCGCTTCATTTCAAAATCTCCATAGACACAAAAGCACATTAGGACCCATCCACAGGAGAGTCCATTTCAACTGAGTCTCCTCGGTTGCTTCCCCAGATCCAGCACATCTAACCCGTCTTGTTGCTAGGAGTCAATTGGGATGCGAGGTGGCCTACCCAGCCATCCTTCCCTAGAACCCTCCTCAGAATCATTGGACTGGAGTCAAAAAACAGGTCTCAATTGTGCTGCAGAATACTCTCTGCAGTTTGGAGCTTCTCACAACTCCCATCGTGAAAAAACACCCATGGCCTCGTGATGCCCCCCCTTCATGAAGGGGCCATCAGGGACACAAACTCCAACCTGATCTAACGTCTGATACTCGCCCTGACTTCAGATGCACGATATCTCCATTCAGGTCTGTAGATTGTGCCTGCCAGGGCCTCACCCAGAAACCTGAACCGGACTTGTGTTCTCAGACTTCTGTCCTCAGACTACTGGCCCACAAGCCCTCCAGTTTGGCAATCCAGAACTACAATGCAGCACTCTGCCTGCCCTCCAGAAGAAAAACATTGTCCTCTGGGGCTGCCCAGTAACCCCAAATGAGGATCAACCTGCACCGACCTTGGCTGTACCCCAAATACATAGGCTGACCAGGGCACTAATGCCCATTCTGACACAGCCTGAGCCTGGACCTCCTGGCCCCAACCAGACAGCTGGCCGCACACTGAACACATTCGAGCGGCCATATCCTTAGGTCGTCATATCTTCCCAACCTCGGTTTTCAGGCTTCAGAACCTAGAACTTATCTCCAATCACTGCCCAGCATTGAACGTGATGCAGAAATCAGAACTCCTTACCGATGGCAAGAAACATTGTGGTTGGCATGTTGACCAACGTTCTGTGTAATTGAAACCAGTGTCATCCATGAGGCCCCTCCCAATTTCGCGTGCCACATTGGTCACAAACACACATTGTGACCCTCAGCCTGAATTCAGTCCTCAAGAAAGCCCTCTCAGTGACTGGATGAAGAGATAGCATATGGGGCTTGCCATGCTCCTAGGGCCCGAACGATAGTTCGGTTTGTCCCTTCAGTGTTCCCCATGGCTTTGCTTTGGAATTCCTCTTTTGGTGGCACACCTGAGGTAACAAAACTGAAAGGAGTCCTCCCATCCCACAGATTGATGAAAAGCAATTGGGAATCGGGCCAAATCCTCAGAGAGGAAGATTTCTCCATGGCCCATGAGGCCTCCCCGACATTCCACGGCCATCGCTGATACAAAATCCAGAGACATAAGCCTGAGCAAGCGCCTCCGACTCGCTCTTTCTTCATATCCCGAAGAGTTCTTCTCATGGTTTGTAGATTGGGCCTGCCATACCTACGTCCCCAAACCTAAGCTGAGTTTGTGTTTTCAGACTTCTGTCCTCAAAGTCCTGGGACACACACCCTCCAGGCTGGGGCACCTGGAGCCACACATTAGGATTGTGCCTACCAATCCATGGGAATTTTGCCCATTCCATTGTCCAAAATCGTACAAATTAGAAGAAACCTCCAAATCCCTGAGGCCATCCCAATAGTGTAGGTCGCCCGGAACAAACAAGGGCTGTCTGACACCAGCTAATAATCTACCTCCACTCATACCATAGATGGATATCCCCAGGGAAGGAGATTGAAACAGACAGGACCCTAGCCATAATAGGATCCATTGCCTTGGATTTACAGGCATGTCTCCTCAAAAGCCTGATTCCAATACGAGCATAGGGGTTTTCCTGAGGCACCCATCAGAACTCATCTCGTCTCCACAAGGAAACCTGTGCATGGGATCTATGTCAAAAGCTTAGGAGAGTACTTCAGGGTCCCGGTGCCACCGCCCCATTCCAAGGCCCTCATGGACACAAAAACACATTAGGACCCATCCTCAGAAAAGTCCATTTCAACTCAGCCACCCCGGTTGCTGCAGCAGAGCCATCAGATCTAAACTGTCATGTTGCTACGAGACAATTGGAATGCGAGGCGGGCTTCCCAGGCATTTATCCTCGAACGTTGCTCAGGAGTCATTCCATATAGGATGTCCTGGAGCTGTCCAACACGTCTCAATTGTCCCGCAGAAGGAATCCTTGAAGGGGGCTGCCCACAACTCCCAACGTGGTAAAATCTCAGTGGCCTCGAGATTCCGCTCCCTTCATGAAGCGGCCTACATGCACTGAAACTCCAACGTGAGCCAACGTCTGATCCTCGCCCTGACTTCAGAATCATGAGATATTGGTTCAGATCTGCTGGAGGTAGCTGCCGTGCCCTCGCCCTGAAACCCAAGTCTATCTTGTATACTTGACTTCCTTCGTCACAGTCCTGGCCCAGAAGCCCTCAGGTTTGGCAATTCCAGTCCCACAATGCAGCACTCTGCCTGCCCTCGAGAAAAAAATTATTGCCTCAAGAGCTGCCCAGGCAACTTAAATGAGGATAAACCTACAGACAACTCGACTTTACCCAAACTATATTGTCTAACCTCGCACTAATGCACTGTCGGACACAACCTGAGCCCGGACCTCCTGACCAAAACCCAGAAAGCTGACCGCACACTGAGCACATAAGTCCCGCCATGGCCTTAGGTCATCATCTCTTCCCTACCTCAGTTTTCAGACTTCAGAACCGAGACCTCATCTCGAATCACTGCCTAGGAGTGAGTGTGAGGCAGAAATCAGAAGTCCTCCTTTACCATGGCAAGAACTTGTGGTTGGCACATTGTACAATATTCAGTGTAGTAGAAACCAGCATTCACCCTGAAGTCACGCCCATTCTTGAGTGCGACGAGGGCATAAACACGCATTGTGATCCTGAGCATGAGTCCTGTCCTCTAGTAAGTCCTCTCAGTGGCTGGACCATTAGATGTCATAATGGGCTTGACATGTCCCTAGGCGCCAATTTTTAACCATATTTCTGATTGTCCAGTCGCCCCTCTCCAAGGCTCTACTCTGGAATCCCTCATTTGGTGGGACACCTGAGGATAAAAAAGAAAACAACAACAACAACGACAAAACGGACTTCTTCCTTCCCACAGAATGACCCCAAACTCTTTGGACAGGGCCAAACCACCAGAGAGTAAGACTCGTCCATTTCCAATGAAGTCACCCAGAAATTTCAGACCATGTGTGACACGATATCCAGAGACAAAAACTTGAGCAAGAGCCTCACCCTCGCCCTTTTTTCAAATCTCGAAGAGTTCTCCTCATGGTCTGTAGATCAGTCCTGCCATACCTATGATCTGAAACATAAGCCGAGTTTGTGTTTTAGGACAACTGTCCAAACAGCCCTGGCCTACACAACCTACAGGCTCAGGCCCCTGGAGCCAAACCTGAGGACTGTACTTGCCCTCTCCAAGGGAATTGTGTGTGCCCATTCCAATGGCCACAACCCTTCTAATAGGATAAACCTCCAAAGTCCCTGATCCATCTCAATAGTGGTGGCTTACCTGGAAAAACAGGGGCAATCTGAGGCCATCAGAGCACCTAGCTGCACTCAGACCCAGAGACAGATGTCTCCAGAGGTAAAAAGGAAAGAACAGGACCCTAGGCACTAATCAGATCCATTGCTTTGGTTACCAGGCATCTCTCCCCAGAGGCCTGGAGTTCAAAACCAGCATATGGCTGTTTCTTCCCTCACCCATCAGAAAACATCTCATCTACACATGGGAAACTTGCACGTTGGATATGTGTCAAAGACTCTGTTTAGGAGAACCCATCAAAGCCCCAGTGCCACCGCTTCATTGCAAGGTCTCCAAAGATACAAAAGAACATTTGGACCCAACCACAGGAGAGTCCATTTCAACTCAGCCTCGTCCGTTGCTTCCCCAGATCCAGCAGATCTAACCTGTCTTGTTGCTAGGAAACAATTGGAATGCGAGGTGGGCTACCCAGCCATCCATTTTTAGAACCCTGCTCAGAATCATTGACCTGGCGAAAAACAACAGGTCTCAATTTTCCTGCAGAAGACTCTTTGCAGTTTGGAGCTTCTCACAACTCCCATCGTGGGAAAACCCCCATGGCCTCGTGATGCCCCCCTTTTCATGAAGGGGCCATCAGGGACAGAAACTCCAACCTGAGCGATCGGCTGACCCTCGCCCTGACTTCAGATGCACGAGATCTCGATTCACGTCTGTAGATTGTGCCTGCCATGGCCTCACCCAGAAACCTAAGCCTAGCTTGTGTTCTCAGACTTCTGTCCTCAGACTACTAGCCCACAATCCCTCGAATTGGCAATCTATAACTACAATGCAGCACTCTGCCTGCCCTCCAGAAGAAAAACATAGCCCCCTGGGGCTACCCAGTAACCCCAAATGAGAATCAACCTGCACCTACCTTGGTTGTACCCCAAATAATTACGCTGACCAGGGCACTAATGCCCTTTCTGACTCAGCCTGGACCCCCTGGCCCCATCCAGACAGCTGTTCGCACACTGAGCACATCGAGCCGCCATGGCCTTAGGTCGTCATCTCTTCCCAACCTCGGTTTTCAGGCTTCAGAACCTAGACCTTATCTCCAATCACTCCCCAGAATTTTACGTGATGCAGAAATCAGAACTCCTTCCCCATGGCAAGAAACCTTGTGGTTGGCATATAGTCTAAAGTTCAGTGTAGTTGAAACCAGTGTGGCTCATGAAGCCCCGTCCATGCTCGTGGGCCACATAGGTCACAAACACACATTGTGACCCTCAGGCTGAGCCCAGTCCTCAAATAAGGCCTCTCAGTGGCCGGATGAAGAGATAGCATATTGGGCTTGCCATACCCCTAGTCCCCAATTTTTAACCATGTTCGATTTGTCCCTTCAGTCTTCCCCACGGCTTTCTTTGGAATTCCTCTTTTGGTGGCACACCTGAGGTAACAAAACTGAAAGGAGTCCCCCCATCCCACAGATTGAAGAAAACAATTGTGAATTGGGCCAAATCCTCAGAGAGGAAGATTCATCCATGGCCCATGAGGCCTCCCCGACATTCCACGGCGATCGCTGATACAAAATCCAGAGACAAAAGCCTGAGCAAGCGCCACAGACTCGCTCTATATTCAGTCCTCATGAGTTCTTCTTATGGTTTATAGATTGGGCCTGCCATACCCACGTCCCTAAACCAAAGCTGAGTTTGAGTTTGCCCCTGAGGCAACCCCTACCGTGAACGGCCACTGTGAACGCAACACCCAGAGACAAAAGCCAGAGCGACTGCCTCCCACTTGCCCTCCTTTGATATCCAGAGGATCTCCCCTCACGGTCTGGTGATCAGGCCTGCCATTACCTTGGCCCCTAGCTGAACCAAGTTTGCTTTTTCAGACATCTGTCCCCACAGCCCTGGCAAACACAGCCTCTAGGCTGGTTCCTCTGGAGCCATACCACAGGACCGTGCCTGCTCTCTCCTGGGAAACTGTGTCCATTCCTTTGGCCACACACCTCCAGAATATGAGAAACCTCAAGGCCCCTGAGGTCATCCCAGTACTGGGAGCCTCCCTGGACACACAGGGGCATTCGGACACAAGCTGAGCAGCTACGTCCACGAAGACATGCACTCATATGTCAACAGAGATAGAAGGTTGAGCCGGACAGGCCCTAAGGCCCTAATCTCAACTCTTGCTTTGGTTTCCAGGTGTCACTCCTCAGCGGCTTTGGTTCGAAGAACAGGATATTGGGCTTTCCTGAGGCACTGAACAGAAATCCTCTCGTTTCCACATGGGAAGCTCCCTTGTTGGAGCCGTGTCAAACACCTCAGGTTGGAGAATTCTGCAGAGTCCCTGAGCCACCTCCACATTCCATGGTGTTCGAGGCCACCAAGCCACAGGAGGACTCATTTTCAGGAGAGTCCATTTCAACTCTCCCCTTGGGTAGCTCACCTAGGAGCCCGCAGATTGAGCCTGCCTTGTCCTGACTAAATAGTGGGAATATGAGGTGGCATTCCCAGGCATCCGTGCTTAGACACCTGCTTACGAGTCTTTCCGTATGGGGCCTCCTGGAACAATCCAATAGGACTCGATTGTCGTGCAGAAGGAAAACTTGAGGTTTCGAGTAGTTCACAAAACCCAACGTAGGCAAACATCCCTGGACTCATGAAGCCCCCTACCCTTCAGGAAGAGGCCATGCTGGACAAAAACTCTAGCCTGAGGCACGTCTCATAGTTGACATGACCTCAGCGCAGGAGATCTCGATTCAGCCTCTGCAGAATGGGCCTGCCGTGCCCTCGGTCCTAACCTCAGGCTAGCATGTGTTTACAGACTTCCTTCCTCACACTCCTGGCAAACAAGCCCTCCGGACTAGGAACTCCAGAACCACAACCCAGCCCAGTGTCTGCCCAACGGAAGTAAAACGTTTCCCTGTGGTGCTCTCCAGAAAATCCAGATGAGGATCAACCTGCTCGGGTCTCGACCGTACCCGAACTGGATAGGCTGCCTGGGCACTCATGCTCTGTCTGACACAGCCTGAAGCCAGACGTCCAGACAGACAAGGAGACAGCTGGCCGCACACCCACCACTTCGGACATGCCATGGTCTTATGCCGTCACCTCTTCCAAACATTGGTTTTCAGATATCTGAACCTAGACATTATATCAATTCTCCACACAGCTGGGTATCCCAAGCACAAAATAGAAGTCCTCCTTCCCCATGGCTGTAAAGCTTCTTCTTGGCATGGAGTCACACCTTCAGGGTGGGAGAAACCTTCATGGTCCCTGATGCCACGCCCAACCTTGAGTGCTGCTTGGGCACAAATTCACACTGTATGACCCTCAGCATGAGCCCCATGTCAAAGAAAGGCCTGTCAGGGCCTGGTCCAAGAGCCCGCATATGGGGCTTGGCAAGCCCCTATGCACCCAATCCTCACCAGTGTTTGAGTTTTCCAGTCGCCCCACCCATACCTGGTGCTCTGCTCTGGAATCCCTTTCTTGGAGAAACACATGAGCCAGACAACACGACTCCACCCTTCCCACAAAATTACCCCAAACTCTTGGGAGCTGGGACAAATCCCCAGAGAGGGATACTCGTCCACAGTCCCTGAGGCCAGCCCTCCAATCCACGGCTATCCCGGACACAACATCCAGAGACAAAAGCCTGAAGGAACGCATCTCACTCGCCCTTGTATCAGAGGCCCAGGAGCTCCCTCTCGGGCTGTACATCCGGCCTGCCATACGCTAGGCGCCCCTCATAAGATGAATTTGTGTTTTCAGACTTCAGTGCCCACAGCCTGGACCCGCACAACCTCCAGGCTAAGGCCTCTGGAGCCACAGCGAAAGATTAGCCTATCCTCTCCAAGGGAAGTGTGCCCAATCCTGTGACCACAACCCTAAAGGTTAGGGAAAAGCTCCAAGGCCCATTAGGCCATCAATGGTGTAGGCCACCCAACACTAAGAGGGGCTCTCTGACACCAGCAAGCAACTATCTCCACTTAGACTCTCAGACAGTGTCCCCAGAGACATAAGGTTGAAATGGACAGGCCCCCAGCCCTAATCTGAACCTTAGCTTTGGTTTCCATGTGATCCTCCTCAGAGGACTGTTTTCATAGACCAGCACACGGGGCTTTTCTGAGGCAACAAACAAAACCTCTCTCGACTACACATGGGGAGTTTTCTTACTGGGGATGTATCAAACCCGTCAGGTAGGAGAGTTCCGCAGGGCCACTGAACAACCAGCACATTCCAAGGTCTCCATGGACCCAAACGCACATTATGACGCATCCTCAGGGGAGGCCATTTCAACTCAGCCCCCTGGGTAGCGTGCCCCAGAGGCAGCAGGTCAAACATATCTTTTCGCTATGGCCAATGGGAATGCAAGGCATGCTGTACAGGGATTCATCCTTCGAACGGTGCTCTCCAGTCCTTCCGTATGGTATGTCCTGGAGCCATGCAACAGGACTCGAAAGTCCCGCAGAAGGAAACCTTGCGGTTTGGGGCAACCTCCAAACTCAGCGTGGGATAACTTCCTTGGCCTCATGAGGCCCCTGCTTCATGAAGGTGCCATCATGGACACATATTCCAGCCTCAGCCAACGTCTCATCCTCAGCCTGACTTCAGATGCAGGAGATTTTGATTCAGCCTCTGCAGAGTGGGCCTGCTCTGCCCTTGGCTCCAATCCTCACCCTAGCTTGTGTTTTCAGACTTCCGTCCTCACACTCCTGGCCCACAAACCCTCCCTACTGGGAATTCTGGGTCCACAATGAAGCACTCTGCCAGCCTCCCAGGAGTAAAACATTGTCTATGGTGCTGCCCAGAAACCCCAAATGATAATCAAACTGCTTGGCCCTCGGCAACACCCCATTGCATAGTCTAACTTACACACTGATGCTCTGTCGCAAATAGCCTGAGCCCAGACCTTCCAACAGACACTGACACAGCTGGCTGCACACCCAGCACATTGGACCCGCCACTGCCTTAGGCCACCATCCTTTCCCAACCTGGGTTTTCAGTCATCGGAACCTAGACCTTATCTCCAATCCCTGCGCAGGGGGGAACCAGATGCACAAGTCAGAACCCCTCCTTCCCCATGGCAAGAAACCTTGCTGCTGGCAGTGAGTCAAACCTTCAGTGTAGGAGAAAACGGCATGGCTAATGAGGCCACGCCCATGCGTGAGGGCCGCCTTGGGCACAAACGCACATTGTGACCCTCAGTGTGAGTACCTTATTCAAGTAACGCCTCTCAGTGACTTGACCAAGAGCCCGCATATGTGGCTTGCCATGCCCCTAGGCACCCAGGACTAACTAGATGGTGTGTATTCCAGTTGAGGAAACCGACTGCTGAGCTCTAGAGTCCTTCTACTGGGGAGTCCCCTGTGGCAGAAAACAGTACTCTTCCCTTCCCACAGAATGAACCCAAACACTTGGAGCTTGGACAATCCCCCGTGAGGAAGACTCTTCCTCAGCCCCTGAGGAAACCCCTACCCTAAATGGCCACTGTGAAGGCTACACCCAGAGACAAAAGCCTGAGCGACTGCCTCCCACTTGCCCTCCTTTGTTATCCACAGGATCTCACCTCACGTACTGGGTATCAGGCCTGCCATTTCCTTGTCCTCAGGCTGAGCCAAGTTTGCTTTTTCAGACATCTGTCCCCACAGCCCTGGCAAACACAGCCTCTAGGCTGGGTCCTCTGGAGCCATACCACAGGACCGTGCCTGCTCTCTCCTGGTAAACTCTGTCCTTTCCTTTGGCCACACACCTCCAGAATATGAGAAACCTCAAGGCCCTCGAGGTCATCCCACTACTGGGAGCCTCCCTGGACACACAGGGGCATTCGAACACAAGCTAAGCAGATACCTCCATCAAGGCATGAACACAGATGTCAACAGAAATAGAAGGTTGAGCAGGACAGGCCCTTAGGCCCTAATCTCAACTCTTGCTTTGGTTTCCAGGTGTCACTCCTCAGAGGATTTGGTTCGAAGAACAGGATATGGGGCTTTCCTGAGGCACTGAACAGAACTCCTCTCGTCTCCACATGGGAAGCTTCCTTGTTGGAGCTTTGTCAAACACCTCTGGTTGGAGAATCCTGCAGAGTCCCTGAGCCACCTCCACATTCCAAGGTCTCCTAGGCCACCAAGCCACAGTAGGACTCATCTTCAGGAGAGTCCATTTCAACTCTCCCCTCTGGGTAGCTCACCCAGGAGCCCGCAGATTGAGCCTGCCTTGTCCTGACTAATGAGTGGGAATATGAGGTGGCGTTCCCAGGCATCCATGCTTAGACACCTGCTCTCGAGTCTTTTCGTATGGGGCCACCTGGAACCATCCAATAGGACTCGACTGTCGTGCAGAAGGAAACCTTGAGGTTTGGAGTAGTTCACAAATCCCATCGTAGGCAAACCTCCCTGTACTCATGAAGCCCCCACACCCTTCAGGAAGAAGCCATGCTGAACAAAAACTCTAGCCTGAGGCACGTCTCATAGTTGACATGACCTCAGTGCAGGCGATCTCGATTCAGCCTCTGCAGAGTGGGCCTGCCGTGCCCTCGGTCCTAAACCTCATGCTAGCTTGTATTTTCAGACTTCCTTCCTCACACTCCTGGCAAACAAGCCCTCTGGACTAGGAACTCCAGAACCACCACCCAACCCAGTGTCTGCCCAATGAATGAAAAATGTTTCCGTGTGGGGCCCTCTAGAAAACCCAGATGAGGATCAACCTGCTCAGGCCTCGACCGTACCCGAACTGGATAGGCTGCTCTGGGCACTCAAGCTCTGTCTGACACAGCCTGAAGCCAGACGTCCAGACAGACAAGAAGACAGCTGGCCGCACACCCAGCACTTCGGACACGCCATGGTCTTATGCCGTCACCTCTTCCTTACCATGGTTTTCAGATATCTGAACCTAGACATTATATCAATTCTCCACACAGCTGGGTATCGCAAGCACAAAACAGAACTCCTCCTTCCCCATGGCTGTCAAGCTTGCTCTTGGCATGGAGTCACACCTTCAGGGTGGGAGAAACCTTCAAATCCCCTGATGCCACGCCCAAACTTGAGTGCTGCTTGGACACTAATTCACACTGTGACCCTCAGCATGAGCCCCATGTCAAAGAAAGGCCTGTCGGGGCCTGGACCAAGAGCCCGCCTATGGGGCTTGCCAAGCCCCTATGCACCCAATCCTCACCAGGGTTTGAATTTTCCAGTCGCCCCGCCCGTACATGGGGCTCTGCACTGGAATCCCTTTCTTGGAGAGACCCATGAGCCAGACAACACGACTCAACCCTTCCCACAAAATGACCCCAAACTCTTGGGATCTGGGAAAATTCCCCAGAGAGGGATACTCGTCCACAGTCCCTGAGGCCACCCCTCCAATCCACGGCTATCCGGGACACAACATCCAAAGACAAAAGCTTGAAGGAACGCCTCCAACTCCACCTTGTTTCAGAGGCCCAGGAGCTCCCTCTCTGGATGTACATCCGGCCTGCCATACCCTAGGCACCCCTCATAAGCTGAGTTTGTGTTTTCAGACTTCTGTGCCCACAGCCTGGGCCCGCACAACTTCCAGGCTAGCGCCTCTGGAGCCACAGCGAAAGATTGTCCCTGCCCTCTCCAAGGAAAATGTTCCCAATCCATTGACCACAACCCCACAGGTTAGGGAAAAGCTCCAAGGCCCCTGAGGCCATCAATAGTGTAGGCCACCCTGGACTAAGAGGTGCTCTCTGACACCAGCGGAGCAACTATCTCCACTTAGACACTCAGACAGTGTCCAAAGAGACAGAAGGTTGAAATGGACAGGCCCCCAGGCCCTAATCTGAACCTTAGCTTTGGTTTTCATGTGTCCGTCCTCAGAGGACTGTTTTCGTAGACCAGCACACGGGGCTTTTCTGAGCAATATCTGGAATGGAAAATTCAAAATCAGGATAACTGCCAGGATACAGCATGGAGAAATGCAGCTGCTGGAAATCCCCAGTGGAATTTAGAAATGCTAACAGGTACTGGACCATATCTCGGAGCTCAAGCACAGGCCACCTACCCCCCTGCCGTATATCAGCAGATTGCCACAGCGGCCATTAGGGCCTGGAAAACATTGAGGGGTGCAGGTGATTTGAAAGGACAACTGTCTAGAGTAGTACAGGGGCCAAGTGAGCCCTATGCTGATTTTGTGGACAGGCTTATGCAGACCGCTGGCAAAATGTTCGGAGATGCTGACTCTGCGATGCCTTTAATTAAACAATTAGCGTATGAAAATGCTAATAAATGGTGCCGTGAGGCCATTAGACCATGGAAGGCTAAGGATCTTTCTGCCTATATTAAGGCATGCAGAGACATCACAGGGCCCGTGATTCAGGGGCAGTTTATGGCTGCGGCCTTCGCTCAGGCTATGCAAGGACAGCAGGGAATCCACCCTCGGAAATGTTTCCAGTGTGGACAAGAGGGCCACATAAAAAGAGACTGCCCTCAGAGAGGAGCTCAATTTGGAAAGGCCTCCTCGACTAAGCCGGTGGGGAAAAAGCCCCAACTGTGTCCATGGTGCAGAAAAGGAAATCATTGGGCACAGGAGTGCCGATCTGTGGCGGATATACAAGGAACTCCCTTACCACCTAACAATTGGGGGAATTCAAAAAACGGGAGGCAGGGCCCCAGCCCCCGGGGCCCGAATCAAATGTACGGGGTGGCCATGTCCCTGCCTGTCAAGCCACGATGGGTGTACCCACCCTCCGATCAGGGGAGTCAGTCCATACAAGGCCCAGGAGAGCCACAACAGGCTCTGCCGGACTTGACGTCTGTGCCACCACCCGAATGGTCTTAACACCTGAAATGGGGGTACAGGCTGTGCCATCTGACCTGTCTGGAGGGCCTCAAAGAGGAACAGTGGGACTCCTTCTTGGTAGAAGTTCTTGCACTTTACGAGGGCCTCAGGTCCATCCGGGAGTTATTGATCCTGATTTTGAAGGGGAAGTTAAAATTCTGATATCATCTCCTAAGGGAATTAATATTATAAATCCAGGGGACAGAATTGCACAGCTTTTGATTTTGCCTAGTAATCATGAAAAATATCCCTCTACAGGCCAGACTAGAAAAGGTGGCCTGGGATCCACAGGATCTTCCCTCGCATGCCTTACTATGAGCATGAAAGAGAGACCTATGCTTAAATTAAAGATTAGGGGTAAACTATTCTGGGGGCTCCTAGAGACAGGAGCAGACAAAAGCATTATAAATTGTCTAGATTGGCCTAAAGCCTGGGCTCTAGTCAAGGCCAGCCAGACCCTCCGAGGACTAGGGATAGCTACCAGTCCTGATATTAGTGCTGCATCTTTGGACTGGGAAGATGAGGAAGGACATAAAGGCATTTTCCAACCATATGTCTGTTCCACCCCCGTTTCTCTGTGGGGACGCGATGTGCTGGAGCAGATGGATATTAAACTTACTACAGAAAAACTGTACAGTGAGGCCTCCCAAACTATAATGAGAAACATGGGATATAAGCCTGGCCAAGGACTCAGAACCAAGGGTCAGGGAGATCTCAATCCGCCTTCCATGGGAGGTCAGGTTTTTTCCTAGTGGCCACTGAGGCAATTCGCATAACTTGGAAAACACAAGAGCCACGCTGGGTGCCTCAGTGGCCTTTAACAAAAGATAAATTACAAGCGGCAAAAGAGCTAGTCCAAGAACAACTCAAAGCAGGACATATTCAAAAATCCACGTCCCCGTGGAATACACCCATATTTGTAATAAGAAAGAAATCAGGCAACTGGTGATTGCTACATGACCTGCGACAGATTAATGATCAAATGCAGGTCATGGGGCCCATTCAGTTGGGACTTCCAGTTGTAACAGCGCTGCCAAAAAACTGGCCCTCTATTGTAATTGACATCAAAGACTGTTTCTTTTCCATTCCACTACACCCTGCAGATACAGAGCACTTTGCATTTACTCTGCCATCAATTAATCATGCTGAGCCAGATCAAAGGTATGAATGGAAAGTACTCCCTCAGGGGATGGCCAATAGCCCCACCTTGTGTCAGTTGTATGTAAGCCAAGCATTAGAGCCCTTCCGGAAAGCATTTCCAGACTTGCTTTGTTATCATTATATGGATGATATCTTGATTTGTGGGCCAAATGAGAGGTCTCTTCCTTCAGCTCTAACCTTCCTACAGAAACAGCTGGCAAAGTGGGGACTAACTATATCCCCTGAAAAAATCCAAGCAGGAGACCTACAAAATTACCTTGGTATGCAGCTCTCTAAAACGTCAGTAAAGCCTCAGCTGATTCAAATCCGTAGAGATCACTTGCATACACTGAATGATTTCCAAAAACTTTTAGGGGACATTAACTGGATTTGACCATACATAAAAATTACTACTGCAGAGCTGAAACCTTTATTTGATATTCTGCCTGGGGACCCTGCATTAGACTCCCCAAGAGTACTCACTCCAGCTGCTATTAAATCATTACAGTTAGTTGAAAGCAGGCTAGCTTTAACAGCAGCAGATAGGTGTGACCCGGAAAAGCCTATAAGTGTCATAATTATCCCATCCCTGGGATCACCCACGGGGGCCTTACGGCAAGGGGGACCCCTATTATGGATTTATCTACCTCATAATCTGAGCCGCGTCATCACCCCGTATGCCACGGCTGTAGCTACAGTGGCAAATAAAGCTTTTAAAGCCAGCATACAGGTCCTCGGGAAACTGCCCGATGTTTGTATAATCCCTTATGATAAAACCCAAATGAGCATTTTAACGCATGAAAATGACGATTGGGCCATTCTAACAGTTGCTTATCCTGTTACGTTTGATAATCATTATCCCTCACACCCTCTCATTGAGTTTTATAAGAATACACCCCTTATTTGGCCTAAATCCTGTCGATTGGAGCCATTAATCGGGGCCCTCACAGTATTTACAGATGGCAGTAAATCAGGAACTGGCGCTTATGTGGTAGAAGGAAAAATAATTCCTGTTGTTGTGCCCTCGACTTCAGCTCAGAGAACAGAATTGTTGGTGATTATGTGTGTTTTACAAAGGTTTCTAAATCAACCTATTAATATTATCTCAGATAGCAAATATGCAGTTGCAGCCACCAGGTCTATCGAAACTGCTATTATCTCAGCCAGCCAGTCAGAAATTTCCTCCTTGCTGGCTGAATTGCAACACCTTATACTCTCCCGTGGTGCCCCTTTTTATATTGGACATCTAAGAGCACATTCAGACCTTCCAGGACCTATGGCTGAGGGAAACCGAATGGCTGATGCAGCTGCGCGCTTTTATGTTTGTAGTGCTCTAGAAGATGCTAAAAGATATCATGACAAATGGCATGTGAATGCCCAAACACTAAAGGCACGCTTTCATATCTCCAGAGCTGACGCACGAGATATCGTAAAGTCTTGTGGCAATTGTGTGGTACACTTGACCATGCCCTCCTTAGGGGTGAACCCTAAAGGGCTATTGCCCAACCATCTGTGGCAAATGGATGTAACACATGTACCTTCTTTTGGGCAACAAAAATACGTTCATGTGAGTGTGGATACTTGCTCAGGGGTCGTTAGTGCAACCCCCCTGCGAGGAGAAAATGTTAAAAACGTGATATCTCATTGCCTGTGCAGCTTTGCCTGCTGCGGAGTGCCTAAACAGTTAAAAACAGACAATGCTCCTGCTTATACTTCTAAAAGCTTTTCAAACTTTTTAGCCTGTTATAATATTCACCATGTTACAGGCATTCCTTATAACCCTCGAGGCCAGGGTGTCATAGAGCGCACTCACCTGTCCTTTAAAACTAACTTGCAAAAAATACAAAAAGGGGAAATTGGAGAGGAGCATCACACGCCTACAGACCTTACCAACTTGACCACTTTTATTTTAAATTTTCTTACACTTGACAAGGATGGCGTTTCAGCCGCGGAGCGCCATTGGGGCCAACAGAAAATGCAGCAATCTATGGTGAAGTGGAAGGATGTCCTTACTGGTACATGGAAGGGCCCTGACCCTGTGCTCCAGGGGCACCGAGGTTCTCTTTGTGTTTTCCCACAGGATGCGCCCACTCCACTCTGGGTACTGGAACGTCTCACCAGGCTGGTGGCCGTGGAACCTGTGGAAGATGCTGCTACTGCGGATGACAGTGACGACGATCGTCCTGCAGCCTGCCCCCGTGAATCCGGAACCAATCCAACTGTGGCCGAGACAAGAGACTACCCAGCTTCAAGCCCTTCTTTAAATGACTCAGCATAGAGTGCATTTTTCTCTTCTGGACTCATATCTGTCACTACTGCTTGTTTGTATGCAAATATTGTCAGCTCAATGTTCTGTATATTGGGCATACGTGCCTGATCCGCCTTTGTTACAACCTGTGAGTTGGGATATGAGCCCTGTCCCTGTCTATGTTAATGACACTGCCCTGTTAGGATCGCCTTCCTCGGTACATCTTCAGCCGCAACAGGCAAACATTTCTTATAAAGGCTATTCTGATATGTATCCTATGTGTTTCACCATGAATGGTAGACTACCACACTGCTTGTGGGTGTTTACACTAGTTCAATATAATGATGTGACTATAGCAGGGTTAACTGCTGGCCGCGCAACATCAATAGGTAAGATTCCCCGGGATATCCCATTATGTGCAGCTCAGTTGGGAATATCTAAAGGAATAGACGTTCCCTGGAGGTTATGTGTGGAAAAGAAGGCCACTGCTTACACCCTTGAGGAGGGATTTACACTTTTAGATTGGGGACCTGGGGCACCTACCCGATTTTTTAAGCCAAAAGTACCTCCTATACTTGCTCCGCCAAGGGGGTATCCAGTACAAACGGAATTATGGAAGCTTTTAGCCGCTTTTGGTAAAGCAGTTCGTTGGAACAAGGGGCCCCAGGATCCAGAGGATAGATACCCTCAAGCGTGTGTGCCTAGACCTTTTATGCTGCTAGTGGGGAATCTCGCTATTAAAAAAGATGAAGCTACATATCACCTGCTCTGTCAGAATTGTACTTAAACTAACTGCATTCAGGGTGTCTCGGTAGATGATAGTGTATTAGTAGTTCGACAACCCCCCTTTATCATGCTTCCTGTTAATATATCTAAGCCATGGTACTCTAACCCTGGGTTAGAATTGTGGGATCGGGTACAGAATGCCCTTAGTCGGCCTAGACGAGAATTAGGTTTGTTGATCTTAGGTATAGTTTCTCTTAAAACGATAATTGCTACAACTGTTACTGCATCTATTTCTTTAACTCAAGCAGTGCAAGCTGCAGATACTGTAGATCATCTGGCACATAATACTTCTCTGGCCTTGGGAACACAAGAGGATATAGACAAAAGGGTTGAAACCAGACTAAATGCCTTATATGACGCTGTGAAGTTTCTGGGGGACGAACTTCAAAGTTTGAAATTGCGAACTAGGATCCAATGCCATAGTGACTACCATTGGATCTGTGTCACCCCCAAGCGCTATAATGTCACAGAAACTTCCTGGGGTCGAGTGTTGTACCACCTTGAAGGGGTATGGTCTAACTCTAATGTGTCCATTGACTTGCTGCAGTTACATCAAGAGATTTTGAATATTGCAGAAGCTCCGCATGCCAAGCTGCCCATGGCTCAGCTTGCTGACAATTTTGTAAATTCGCTATTTTCTCATATTCCTTCGCTGTCACGTACTTGGTATGCTATAGGCTCTATTATAGGAGTGTTAATACTTATGCTTTTATTCATGTGCCTCTTTCCCTGTGTGGTGAAATTTATGCTTATAGAATTATATAAAGTGCGAGCTATTGTGCGGAATCAGAAACGGGCTGCTCGTGACAAAACTGCACGGCAACCCTGATTATGGGTTGCTCCCACCATAGCTAGTACCCTGCTGCCTTAAGCGTCTCAAAACTGGCTTTGCTGCCTAAAAGGAGCTAGTAATTGATGCCTCCCCCTGAATATGGCTCTGTATGCTGGGTCGGTAGCCAAAGACGGGTAAGACTGATCCCTCACCTTAGCAACCTAAGACAGGGGCTCCTCGGTGAAGGGGAGTACCCGATAACGGGTAAGCATGTGTGTTGAGGATTGGCAACCTAAGACAGGCACGATCCCTGCCATATAAAAATACAAAAAGGGGGAGCTGTGGAGAGCCATGCAGCAGAAGCTAGGAGTCACGTACTAGGCGAGGCTTGAAAAGAAGGGCAGGTGAATGTTTATGTGGGGGCGCTCAAGGGTGACGCACAACCTGTACTAAAGTATTGGGACTAGTATAAGATTAACCAGGGACCATGGGAAAGGCACAGGTGTAAGTGAACAATAAGTTTCGGGAGCTCACGTCATTAGACACGAGCACCCTGCATGCTCCGGACTGAAGTCATCTGTATCCCTTCTGATTGGGTGTTATACTATTCGTGTTATGTGGTGATTGGTTGCTTTCTAACCGCTGTGTTCTATACCTTGGGGCTATAATCGTTGTACGGGGTCCCGGGGCTGAAGATTGTCAATAAAGAAGTTTGCCACTCACCTCGTCTGCGGGTCGTTCTTTCGGGACGAGAGCAACACAATCCTCTCCAGAGTTTGAGTTTTCCAGTCCCCCCGCCCGTCCCTGGGGCTCTACTCTGGAATCCCTTTCTTGGAGAGACATATGAGCCAGAAAACCCGACTCCACCCTTCCCACAAAATGACCACAAACTCTTGGGAGCTGAGACAAATACCCAGAGAAGGATACTCGTCCACAGTCCCTGAGGCCACCCCTCCAATCCACGGCTATCCCGGACACAACATCCAGAGACAAAAGCCTGAAGGAACGCCTCCCACTCGCCCTTGTTTCAGAGGACCAGGAGCTCCCTCTCGGGCTGTACATCCGGCCTCCCATACCCTAGGCGCCACCTATAAGCTGAGTTTGTGTTTTTAAACTTTTGTGCCCACAGCCTGGACCCACACAATCTCCAGGCTCACGACCCATTCCAAGGCCCTCATGGACACAAACACAAACTATGCCCCATCCTCAGGAAAGTCCATTTCAACTCAACCACCCCGGTTGCTCCCGCAGAGCCATCAGATCTCAACTGTCTTGTCGCTAGGAATCAATTGGAATGTGAGGCGGGCTCCCTAGCTTCCATCCTCGAATGATGCTCTGGAGTCATTCCATAGGGGATGTCCTGGAGCTGGCCAACAGGTCTCAATTGTCCCGCAGAAGGAATCCTTGAAAGGGGCATCCCACAACTCCCAACGTGGGAAAACCTCCATGGCCTTGAGACCCCCTCCGTTCATGAATGGGAAGTCATGCACAGAAACTCCCACCTGAGCCAACGTCTGATCCTCGCCGTGACTTCAGATGCTTGAGATATTGGTTCAGATCTGCAAGGGGTACCTGCCGTGCCCTCGGCCTGAAGCCCAAGTCTAGCTTCTGTTCTCAGACTTCTGTCCTCACACTCCTGGCCCAGAAGCCCTCAAGTTTGGCAATTCTGGACCCACAATGCAGCACTCTGCCTGCCCTCTAGAAAAAATATCTTGCCTAATGAGCTGCCCCCACACCTCAAATGAGAATAAACCTACACCGCACTCGACTGTACCCAAATTATATAGTCTAACCTGGGCACTAATGCACTGTCTGACACAACCGGAGCCCGAAGCTGCTCTCCAACACCCAGGCAGCTGACCGCACACTGAGCGCATACGACCCACCAAGGCCTTAGGTCGTCATCTCTTCCCAACTGCACTTTTCAGGCTTCAGAACCTAGCCCTTAATTCCAACCACTGCCCAGGGTTGAAAATGATGCAGAAATCAGAACTCCTCCCCATGGCTAGAAACCTTGTGATTGGCATGTTGTCCAAAGTTCAGTGTAGTTGAAACCAGTGTGGCCCATGAGGTCTCGCCCACGCTCTCAGGCCACATTGGTCAAAACACACATTGTGACCCTCAGCCTGAGCCCAGTCCTCAAGTAAGGCCTCTCAGTGGCTGGATGAAGAGACAGCATATTGGGCCTGCCATGCTCCTAGGCCCCAATTTTTAACCATAGTTTGGGTTGTCCCTTCACTCTTCCCCAGGGCTCGGCTTTGGAATTCCTCTTTGGTTGGGACACCTGAGGTAACAAACTTGAAAGGAGACATCCATTCCCACAGATTGACGAAAAACAATTGGGACTGGGCCAAATCCACAAAGAGGAAGATTCGTCCATGGCACATGAAGCCTCCCCACATTCCACGGCCATCGTTGATACAAAATCCAGAGACAAAAGCCTGAGCAAGCGCATCAGAATCGCTCATTCTTTACATCATGAAGAGTTCACTCATGGTTTGTAGATTGGGCCTGCCATACCTATGTCCCCAAACCTAAGCTGAGTTTGTGTTTTCAGACTTCCTCCCTCAAATTCCTGGGCCCCAACCCTCCAGGCTGGGGCCCCTGGAGCCACACATTAGGACGCTGCCTACTCAATCCATGGGAATTCTGCCCATTCCATTGTCCAAAATCGTACAAACTAGGAGAACCCTCCAAAGTCCCCGAGGCCATCCCAATAGTTTAGGTCTCCCGTGTCAAACAAGGGCGGTCTGACACCAGCTAAGCATCCACCTCCACTCATACCATAGATGGATGAACCCAGAGAAGAAGATTGAACCAGACAGGACCCTAGGCCATCATCAGATCCATTGCTTTAGTATACAGGCATGTCTCATCAAATGCCTCGATTCCAATACTAGCAAAGGGGGTTTCCTGAGGCACCCATCAGAACAAATCTCATCACCACAAGGAAACTTGTGCATGCAGCTATATCAAAAGCTTACGAGAATACTTCAGGGTTACTGTGCCTCCACCCCATTCCAAGGCCCCATGGACATAAACACTCAAGGGCCCCATCCTCAGGAAAGTCCATTTCAACTCAGCCACCCCAGTAGAGCCATCAGATCTCAACTGTCTTGTTGTTGGAGACAATTGGAATGTGAGGCGGGCTTCCCTGGCATCCATCCTAAACGGTGCTCTGGAGGCATTCCATATGGGATGTCCTGGAGCTGCCCAACAGTTCTCAATTGTCCCACACAAGGAATCCTTCAAGGGGGCATCCCACAACTCCAAACGTGGGAAAACCTCCATGGCCTTGAGTCTCCGCTCCGTTCATAAAGGGGCATCATGCACAGAAACTCCAACCTGAGCCAACGTCTGATCCTCGCTGTGACTTCAGATGCTTGAGATATTGGTTCAGATCTGCAGGGGGTACCTGCCGTGCATTTGGCCTGAAGCCCAAGTCTAGCTTTTGTTGTCTGGCTTCTGTCCTCACATTCCTGGCACAGAAGCCCTCAAGTTTGTCAATTGGACCTACAATGCAGCACTCTGCCTGCCCTCCAAAAAGAATATATTGCCTAATGAGCTGCCTAGGCACCACAAATGAGGATCAACCTACACGGCACTCGACTGTACCCAAATTATATAGTCTTACCTGGGCACTAATGCACTGTCTGACACAACCTGAGCCCGAACCTGCTGACCAACACCCAGGCAACTGACCGCACACTGAGCATGTCAGACCCGCCATGGCCTTAGGTCGTCATCTCTTTGCAACAGAGGCATGCAGGCTTCAGAACCTAGACCTTATCTCCAACCACTGCCCAGGGTTGAAAATGATGCAGAAATCAGAACTCCTTCCCCATGGCTAGAAACCTTGTGATTGGCATGTTGTCCAAAGTTCAGTGTAGTTGAAACCAGTGTGGCCCATGAGGTCTCGCCCACGCTCTCGGGCCACATTGGTCAAAAACACACATTGTGACCCTCAGCCTGAGCCCAGTCCTCAAGTAAGGCCTCTCAGTGGCTGGATGAAGAGACAGCATATTGGGCCTGCCATGCCCCTAGGCCCCAATTTTTAACCATAGTTTGGGTTGTCCCTTCACTCTTCCCCAGGGCTCTGCTTTCGAATTCCTCTTTGTTTGGGACACCTGAGGTAACAAACCTGAAAGGAGACATACATTCCCACAGATTGACGAAAAATAATTGGGACTGGGCCAAATCAACAGAGAGGAAGATTCGTCCATGGCCCATGAGGCTTCCCCACATTCCACGGCCATCGTTGATACAAAATCCAGAGACAAAAGCCTGAGCAAGCGCATCAGAATCGCTCATTCTTTACATCATGAAGAGTTCACTCATGGTTTTAGATTGGGCCTGCCATAGATATGTCCCCAAACCTAAGCTGAGTTTGTGTTTTCAGACTTCCTCCCTCAAGTCCTGGGCCACACACCGTCTAGGCTGGGGCCCCTGGAGCCACACATTAGGACTGTGCCTACCCCATCCATGGGAATTCTGCCCATTCCATTGTCTAAAATCGTACAAATTAGGAGAACACTCCACAGTCCCCGAGGCCATCACAATAGTGTATGTCTCCCGTGTCAAACAAGGGCGGTCTGACACCAGCTGAGATCCACCTCCACTCATACCATAGATGGATGTCCCCAGAAAAGAAGATGGAACCAGACAGGACCCTAGACCATATTTGGATCCATTGCTTTGGTTTACAGGCAAGTCTCCTCAAAACCCTGGATACCAATTCCAGCATAGGGGGTTTCCTGAGGAACCCATCAGAACAAATCTCGTCTCCACAAGGAAACTTGCGCATGGGAGCTATGTCAAAACCTTAGGAGAATACTTCTGGGTCCTGGTGCCAACGCCCCATTTCAACGCCCCCTTGGACACAAACACCCATTAGGCCCCATCCTCAGGAAAGTCCATTTCACCACAGCCACCCCGGTTGCTCCCGCAGAGCAATCCCATATCAACTGTCTTGTTGCTAGGAAACAATTGGAATGCAGGGCGGGCTTCCCTGGCATTCATCCTCGAACGGTGCTTGGGAGTCATTCCATATGGGATGTCCTGGAGCTGCGGAACAGTTCTCAATTGTCCTGCAGAAGGAATCCTTCAAGGGGGCATCCCACAACTTCCAACGTGGGAAAATCATATGGCCTTGAGACTCCACTCCGTTCATGAAGAGGAAGTCATACACAGAAACTCCAACCTGAGCCAACGTCTGATCCTCGCCGTGACTTCAGATGCTTGAGATATTGGTTCAGAACTGCAAGAGGTACCTGCCGTGCCCTCGGCCTGAGCCGAAGTCTAGCTTGTGTTCTCAGACTTCTGTCCTCACACTCCTGGCCCAGAAGCCCTCAAGTTTGGCAATTCCGGACCCACAATGCAGCACTCGGACAGCCCTCTTGAAAGAACATATTCCCTAATGAGCTGCCCAGGCACACCAATAAAGGATCAACCTACACGGCACTCGACTATACCCAAATTATATAGTCTAACCTGGGCACTAATGCACTGTCTGACACAACCTGAGCCCGAACCTCCTGACCAACAGCCAGGCAGCTGACCGCACACTGAGCACATACGACCCGCCAAGGCCTTAGGTCGTCATCTCTCCACAACAGCGGTTTTCAGGCTTCAGAACCTAGACCTTATCTCCAACCACTGCCCAGGGTTGAAAATGATGCAGAAATCAGAACTCCTTCCCCATGGGTAGAAACCTTGTGATTGGCATGTTGTCCAAAGTTCAGTGTAGTTGAAACCAGTGTGGCCCATGAGGCCCCGCCATGCTCGTGGGACACATTGGTCACAAACACACATTCTAACCCTCAGCCTGAGCCCAGTCCTCAAGTATGCCTCTCAGTGGCTGGATGAAGAGACAGAATATTGGGCCTGCCATGCCCCTAGGCCCCAATTTTTAACCATAGTTTGGGTTTCCCTTCACTCTTCCCCAGGGCTCTGCTTTCGAATTCCTCTTTGGTTGGGACACCTGAGGTAACAAACCTGAAAAGAGACCTCCCATCCCACAGCTTGACGAAAAACAATTGAGACTGGGCCAAATCCACAGAGAGGAAGATTCATCCATGGCCCATGAGGCCTCCCCACATGCCACGACCATCGTTGTTATAAAATCCAGAGACAAAAGTCTGAGCAAGCGCCTCAGACTCGCTCTTTCTTAATATGATGAGTTCTTCTCATAGTTTGTAGATTGGGCCTGCCATACCTATGTCCCCAAACCTAAGCTGAGTTTGTGTTTTCAGAATTCTGTCCTCAAAGTACTGGGCCACACACCCTACAGGCTGGGGCCCCTGGAGCCACACATTAGGACGCTTCCTACCCAATCCATGGGAATTCTGCCCATTCCATTGTCCAAAATCGTACAAATTAGGAGAACACTCCAAAGTCCCCGAGGCCATCCCAATAGTGTAGGTCTCCCGGGAAAAACAAGGGCGGTCTGAGACCAGCTGAGATCCACATCCACTCATACCATAGATGGATGAACCCAGAGAAGAGAATTGAACCACCAGACAGGACCCTAGGCCATATTCGGATCCATTGCTTTGGTTTACAGGCATGTCTCCTCAAAAGCCTGGATTCCAATTCCAGCATAGGGGGTTTCCTGAGGCACCCATCAGAACAAATCTCGTCCTCACAAGGTAACTTGTGCATGGGAGCTATGTCAAAACCTTAGGCGAATACTTCAAGGTCCCGGTGCCACCGCCCCATTCTAAGGCCCCCATGGACACAAACACACATAAGGTCCCATCCTCAGGAAAGTCCATTTCACCTCAGCCACCCCGGTGCTCCCGCAGAGCAATCACATCTCAACTGTCTTGTTGCTAGGGGACAATTGGAATGCGAGGTGGCTTCCCTGGCATCCATCCTCTAACGGTGCTCTGGAGTCATTCCATATGGGATGTCCTGGAGCTGCCCAACAGATCTCAATTGTCCCGCACAAGGAATCCTTGAAGGGGGCATCCCACAACTCCCAACGTGGGAAAACCTCCATGGCCTTGAGACTCCGATCCGTTCATGAAGGGGCAGTCATGCACAGAAACTCCAACCTGAGCCAACGTCTGATCCTTGTCGTGACTTCAGATGCTTGAGATATTGGTTCAGATCTGCAAGGGGTACCTGCCGTGCCCTCGGCCTGAAGCCCAAGTCTAGCTTTTGTTGTCAGGCTTCTGTCCTCACACTCCTGGCCCAGAAGCCCTCAAGTTTGGCAATTCTGGACCCACAATGCAGCACTCTGCCTGCCCTCTAGAAAAAATATCTTGCCTAATGAGCTGCCCAGGCACCTCAAATGAGGATCAACCTACACGGCACTCGACTGTACCCAAATTATATAGTCTAACCTGGGCACTAATGCACTGTCTGACACAACCTAATCCCGAACCTGCTGACCAACACCCAGGCAGCTGACCACACACTGAGCGCATACGACCCGTCAAGGCCTTAGGTCATCATCTCTCCCCAACTGCGGTTTTCAGGCTTCAGAACCTAGACCTTATCTCCAACCACTGCCCAGGGTTGAAAATGATGTAGAAATCTGAACTCCTTTTTTATTGCAAGAAACCTTGTGATTGGCCTGTTGTCCAAAGTTCAGTGTAGTTGAAACCAGTGTGGCCCATGAGGTCTCGCCACGCTCTCGGGCCACATTGGTCAAAAACACACATTGTGACCCTCAGCCTGAGCCCAGTCCTCAAGTAAGGCCTCTCAGTGGCTGGATGAAGAGACAGGATATTGGGCCTGCCATGCCCCTAGGCCCCAATTTTTAACCATAGTTTGGGATGTCCCTTCACTCTTCCCCAGGGCTCTGCTTTCGAATTCCTGTTTGGTTGGTACACCTGAGGTAACAAACCTGAAAGGAGACATCCATTCCCACAGAATGACAAAAAACAATTGGGACCGGGCCAAATCCACAGAGAGGAAGATTCGTCCATGGCCCTTGAGGCCTCCCCACATTTCACAGCCATCGTTGATGCAACATCCAGGGACAAAAGCCTGAGGAAGCGCATCAGACTCGCTCATTCTTTATATCCTGAGGAGTTCTTCTCATGGTTTGTAGATTGGCCTGCCATACCTACGTTCCCAAACCTAAGCTGAGTTTGTGTTTTCAGACTTCCTCCGTCAAAGTCCTGGGCTCAAACCCTCCAGGCTGGGGCCCCTGGAGCCACACATTAGGACTGTGCCTACCCCATCCATGAGAATTCTGCCCATTCCATTGTCTAAAATTGTACAAGTTAGGAGAACACATCAAAGTCCCCGAGGCCATCACAATAGTGTAGGTCTCCCGGGTCAAACAAGGACAGTCTGACACCAGCTGACCGTCTACCTCCACTCATACCATAGATGGATATCCCCAGAGAAGAAGATGGAACCAGACAGGACCCTAGGCCATATTCGGATCCATTGCTTTGGTTTAGAGGCGTGTCTCCTCAAAAGCCTGGATTCCAATTACAGCATAGGGGTTTTCCTGAGGCACCCATCAGAACAAATCTCGTCTCTACAAGGAAACTTGTGCATGGGAGCTATGTCAAAATCTTAGGAGAATACTTCAGGGTCCCGGTGCCACCGCCCTATTTCAACGCCCCATGGACACAAACACCCATTAGGCCCCATCCCCAGGAAAGTCCATTTCACCTCAGCCACCCCGGTTGCTCCTGCAGAGCAATCACATCTCAACTGTCTTGTTGCTAGGAGACAATTGGAATGCGAGGCGGGCTTCCCTGGCATTCATCCTCGAACAGTGCTTGGGAGTCATTCCATATGGGATGTCCTGGAGCTGCGCAACAGTTCTCAATTGTCCTGCAGAAGGAATCCTTGAAGGGGGCATCCCACAACTCCCAACGTGGGAAAACCTCCATGGCCATGAGACACCGCTCCGTTCATGAAGGGGAAGTCATGCACAGAAACTCCAACCTGAGCCAACGTCTGATCCTCGCCGTGACTTCAGATGCTTGAGATATTGGTTCAGATCTGCAGAGGGAATCTGCCGAGCCCTCGGCCTGAGCCGAAGTCTAGCTTGTGTTCTCAGACTTCTGTCCTCACACTCCTGGCCCAGAAGCCCTCAAGTTTGGCAATTCCGGACCCACAATGCAGCACTCGGACAGCCCTCTTGAAAGAACATATTCCCTAATGAGCTGCCCAGGCACACCAATAAAGGATCAACCTACACGGCACTCGACTATACCCAAATTATATAGTCTAACCTGGGCACTAATGCACTGTCTGACACAACCTGAGCCCGAACCTCCTGACCAACAGCCAGGCAGCTGACCGCACACTGAGCACATACGACCCGCCAAGGCCTTAGGTCGTCATCTCTCCACAACAGCGGTTTTCAGGCTTCAGAACCTAGACCTTATCTCCAACCACTGCCCAGGGTTGAAAATGATGCAGAAATCAGAACTCCTTCCCCATGGGTAGAAACCTTGTGATTGGCATGTTGTCCAAAGTTCAGTGTAGTTGAAACCAGTGTGGCCCATGAGGCCCCGCCATGCTCGTGGGACACATTGGTCACAAACACACATTCTAACCCTCAGCCTGAGCCCAGTCCTCAAGTATGCCTCTCAGTGGCTGGATGAAGAGACAGAATATTGGGCCTGCCATGCCCCTAGGCCCCAATTTTTAACCATAGTTTGGGTTTCCCTTCACTCTTCCCCAGGGCTCTGCTTTCGAATTCCTCTTTGGTTGGGACACCTGAGGTAACAAACCTGAAAAGAGACCTCCCATCCCACAGCTTGACGAAAAACAATTGAGACTGGGCCAAATCCACAGAGAGGAAGATTCATCCATGGCCCATGAGGCCTCCCCACATGCCACGACCATCGTTGTTATAAAATCCAGAGACAAAAGTCTGAGCAAGCGCCTCAGACTCGCTCTTTCTTAATATGATGAGTTCTTCTCATAGTTTGTAGATTGGGCCTGCCATACCTATGTCCCCAAACCTAAGCTGAGTTTGTGTTTTCAGAATTCTGTCCTCAAAGTACTGGGCCACACACCCTACAGGCTGGGGCCCCTGGAGCCACACATTAGGACGCTTCCTACCCAATCCATGGGAATTCTGCCCATTCCATTGTCCAAAATCGTACAAATTAGGAGAACACTCCAAAGTCCCCGAGGCCATCCCAATAGTGTAGGTCTCCCGGGAAAAACAAGGGCGGTCTGAGACCAGCTGAGATCCACATCCACTCATACCATAGATGGATGAACCCAGAGAAGAGAATTGAACCACCAGACAGGACCCTAGGCCATATTCGGATCCATTGCTTTGGTTTACAGGCATGTCTCCTCAAAAGCCTGGATTCCAATTCCAGCATAGGGGGTTTCCTGAGGCACCCATCAGAACAAATCTCGTCCTCACAAGGTAACTTGTGCATGGGAGCTATGTCAAAACCTTAGGCGAATACTTCAAGGTCCCGGTGCCACCGCCCCATTCTAAGGCCCCCATGGACACAAACACACATAAGGTCCCATCCTCAGGAAAGTCCATTTCACCTCAGCCACCCCGGTGCTCCCGCAGAGCAATCACATCTCAACTGTCTTGTTGCTAGGGGACAATTGGAATGCGAGGCGGCTTCCCTGGCATCCATCCTCTAACGGTGCTCTGGAGTCATTCCATATGGGATGTCCTGGAGCTGCCCAACAGATCTCAATTGTCCCGCACAAGGAATCCTTGAAGGGGGCATCCCACAACTCCCAACGTGGGAAAACCTCCATGGCCTTGAGACTCCGATCCGTTCATGAAGGGGCAGTCATGCACAGAAACTCCAACCTGAGCCAACGTCTGATCCTTGTCGTGACTTCAGATGCTTGAGATATTGGTTCAGATCTGCAAGGGGTACCTGCCGTGCCCTCGGCCTGAAGCCCAAGTCTAGCTTTTGTTGTCAGGCTTCTGTCCTCACACTCCTGGCCCAGAAGCCCTCAAGTTTGGCAATTCTGGACCCACAATGCAGCACTCTGCCTGCCCTCTAGAAAAAATATCTTGCCTAATGAGCTGCCCAGGCACCTCAAATGAGGATCAACCTACACGGCACTCGACTGTACCCAAATTATATAGTCTAACCTGGGCACTAATGCACTGTCTGACACAACCTAATCCCGAACCTGCTGACCAACACCCAGGCAGCTGACCACACACTGAGCGCATACGACCCGTCAAGGCCTTAGGTCATCATCTCTCCCCAACTGCGGTTTTCAGGCTTCAGAACCTAGACCTTATCTCCAACCACTGCCCAGGGTTGAAAATGATGTAGAAATCTGAACTCCTTTTTTATTGCAAGAAACCTTGTGATTGGCCTGTTGTCCAAAGTTCAGTGTAGTTGAAACCAGTGTGGCCCATGAGGTCTCGCCACGCTCTCGGGCCACATTGGTCAAAAACACACATTGTGACCCTCAGCCTGAGCCCAGTCCTCAAGTAAGGCCTCTCAGTGGCTGGATGAAGAGACAGGATATTGGGCCTGCCATGCCCCTAGGCCCCAATTTTTAACCATAGTTTGGGATGTCCCTTCACTCTTCCCCAGGGCTCTGCTTTCGAATTCCTGTTTGGTTGGTACACCTGAGGTAACAAACCTGAAAGGAGACATCCATTCCCACAGAATGACAAAAAACAATTGGGACCGGGCCAAATCCACAGAGAGGAAGATTCGTCCATGGCCCTTGAGGCCTCCCCACATTTCACAGCCATCGTTGATGCAACATCCAGGGACAAAAGCCTGAGGAAGCGCATCAGACTCGCTCATTCTTTATATCCTGAGGAGTTCTTCTCATGGTTTGTAGATTGGCCTGCCATACCTACGTTCCCAAACCTAAGCTGAGTTTGTGTTTTCAGACTTCCTCCGTCAAAGTCCTGGGCTCAAACCCTCCAGGCTGGGGCCCCTGGAGCCACACATTAGGACTGTGCCTACCCCATCCATGAGAATTCTGCCCATTCCATTGTCTAAAATTGTACAAGTTAGGAGAACACATCAAAGTCCCCGAGGCCATCACAATAGTGTAGGTCTCCCGGGTCAAACAAGGACAGTCTGACACCAGCTGACCGTCTACCTCCACTCATACCATAGATGGATATCCCCAGAGAAGAAGATGGAACCAGACAGGACCCTAGGCCATATTCGGATCCATTGCTTTGGTTTAGAGGCGTGTCTCCTCAAAAGCCTGGATTCCAATTACAGCATAGGGGTTTTCCTGAGGCACCCATCAGAACAAATCTCGTCTCTACAAGGAAACTTGTGCATGGGAGCTATGTCAAAATCTTAGGAGAATACTTCAGGGTCCCGGTGCCACCGCCCTATTTCAACGCCCCATGGACACAAACACCCATTAGGCCCCATCCCCAGGAAAGTCCATTTCACCTCAGCCACCCCGGTTGCTCCTGCAGAGCAATCACATCTCAACTGTCTTGTTGCTAGGAGACAATTGGAATGCGAGGCGGGCTTCCCTGGCATTCATCCTCGAACAGTGCTTGGGAGTCATTCCATATGGGATGTCCTGGAGCTGCGCAACAGTTCTCAATTGTCCTGCAGAAGGAATCCTTGAAGGGGGCATCCCACAACTCCCAACGTGGGAAAACCTCCATGGCCATGAGACACCGCTCCGTTCATGAAGGGGAAGTCATGCACAGAAACTCCAACCTGAGCCAACGTCTGATCCTCGCCGTGACTTCAGATGCTTGAGATATTGGTTCAGATCTGCAGAGGGAATCTGCCGAGCCCTCGGCCTGAGCCGAAGTCTAGCTTGTGTTCTCAGACTTCTGTCCTCACACTCCTGGCCCAGAAGCCCTCAAGTTTGGCAATTCCGGACCCACAATGCAGCACTCGGACAGCCCTCTTGAAAGAACATATTCCCTAATGAGCTGCCCAGGCACACCAATAAAGGATCAACCTACACGGCAATCGACTATACCCAAATTATATAGTCTAACCTGGGCACTAATGCACTGTCTGACACAACCTGAGCCCGAACCTCCTGACCAACAGCCAGGCAGCTGACCACACACTGAGCGCATACGACCCGCCAAGGCCTTAGGTCGTCATCTCTCCACAACTGCGGTTTTCAGGCTTCAGAACATAGACCTTATCGCCAACCACTGCCCTTGTGTTGAAAATGATGCAGAAATCAGAACTCCTTCCCCATGGCTAGAAACCTTGTGATTGGCATGTTGTCCAAAGTTCAGTGTAGATGAAACCAGTGTGGCCCATGAGCCCCGCCATGCTCGTGGGACACATTGGTCACAAACACACATTCTGACCCTCAGCCTGAGCCCAGTCCTCAAGTAAGGCCTCTCAGTGGCTGGATGAAGAGACAGAATATTGGGCCTGCCATGCTCCTAGGCCCCAATTTTTAACCATAGTTTGGGATGTCCCTTCACTCTTCCCTAGGGCTCTGCTTTCGAATTCCTCTTTGGTTGGGACACCTGAGGTAACAAACCTGAAAGGAGACCTCCCATTCCACAGATTGACGAAAAACAATTGGGACCGGGCCAAATCCACAGAGAGGAAGATTCGTCCATGTCCTATGAGGCCTCCCCACATTCCACGGCCATCGTTGATACAAAATATTGAGACAAAAGCCTGAGCAATGGCCTCAGGCTCGCTCTTCCTTCATATCCTGAAGAGTTCTTATCTGGTGTGTAGATTGGGCCTGCCATACCTACGTCCCAAAACTTAAGCTGAGTTTGTGTTTTCAGAATTCTGTCCTCAAAGTCCTGGGCCACACACCCTCCAGGCTGAAGCCACTGGAGCCACACATTAGGACTGTGCCTACCCCATCCGTTGGAATTCTGCCCATTCCATTGTCTAAAATTGTACAAGTTAGGAGAACCCATCAAAGTCCCCGAGGCCATCACAATAGTGTAGGACTCCCAGGTCAAACAAGGGCAGTCTGACACCAGCTGACCGTCTATTTCCACTCATACCATAGATGGATGTTCCCAGAGAAAAAGATTGAACGAGACAGGACCCTAGGCCATATTCGGATCCATTGCTTTGGTTTACAGGCATGTCTCCTCAAAAGCATGGATTCCAATTCCAGCATAGGGGGTTTCCTGAGGAACCCATCAGAACAAATCTCGTCTCTACAAGGAAACTTGTGCATGGGAGCTATGTCAAAACCTTAGGAGAATACTTCAGGGTCCCGGTGCCACCGCCCTATTTCAACGCCTCCATGGACACAAACACCCATTAGGCCCCATCCTCAGGAAAGTCCATTTCACCTCAGCCACCCCGGTTGCTCCCGCAGTGCAATCACATATCAACTGTCTTGTTGCTAGGAGACAATTGGAATGCGAGGCGGGCTTCCCTGGCATTCATCCTCGAACGGTGCTCGGGAGTCATTCCATATGGGATGTCCTGGAGCTGCGCAACAGTTCTCAATTGTCCTGCAGAAGGAATCCTTGAAGGGGGCATTCCACAACTCCCAACGTGGGAAAACCTCCATGGCCTTGAGACTCCGCTCCGTTCATGAAGGGAAAGTCATGCACAGAAACTCCAACCTGAGCCAACGTCTGATCCTCGCCGTGACTTCAGATGCTTGAGATATTGGTTCAGATCTGCAGGGGGAACCTGCCGTGCCCTCGGCCTGAGCCGAAGTCTAGCTTGTGTTCTCAGACTTCTGTCCTCACACTCCTGGCCCAGAAGCCCTCAAGTTTGGCAATTGCGGACACACAATGCAGCACTCTGAGAGCCCTTTAGAAAGAAAATATTCCGTAATGAGCTGCCCAGGCACCCCAATAGAGGATCAACCTACACGGCACTCGCCTATACCCAAATTATATAGTCTAACCTGGGCAATAATGAACTGTCTGACACAACCTGAGCCCAAACCTCCTGACCAACAGCCAGGCAGCTGACCGCACATGGAGCGCATACGACCCGCCAAGGCCTTAGGTCGTCATCTCTCCACAACTGCGGTTTTCAGGCTTCAGAACATAGACCTTATCTCCAACCACTGCCCAGGGTTGAAAATGATGCAGAAATCAGAACTCCTTCCCCATGGCTAGAAACCTTGTGATTGGCATGCTGTCCAAAGTTCAGTGTAGTTGAAACCAGTGTGGCCCATGAGGCCCCGCCATGCTGTGGGACACATTTTCACAGACACACATTCTGACCCTCAGCCTGACCCCAGTCCTCAAGTAAGGCCTCTCAGTGGCTGGATGAAGAGACAGCATATTGGGCCTGCCATGCCCCTCGGCCCCAATTTTTAACCATAGTTTGGGTTGTCCCTTCACTCTTCCCCAGGGCTCAGCTTTCGAATTTTTCTTTGGTTGGGACACCTGAGATAACAAACCTGAAAGGAGACATCCCATCCCACAGGTTGACAAAAACAATTGGGACTGGGCCAAATCCACAGAGAGGAAGATTCATCCATTGCCCATGAGGCCTCCCCACATTCCACGGCTATCGTTGATATAAAATCCAGAGACAAGAGCCTGAGCAAGCGCCTAAGACTCGCTCTTTCTTAATATCCTGATGAGTTCTTCTCAAGGTTTGTAGATTGGGCCTGCCATACCTATGTTCCCAAACCTAAGCTGAGTTTGTGTTTTCAGAATTCTGTCCTCAAAGTACTGGGCCACACACCCTCAGGCTGGGGCCCCTGGAGCCACACATTAGGACGCTGTCTACCCAATCCATGGGAATTCTGCCCATTCCATTGTCCAAAATCGTACAAATTAGGAGAACACTCCAAAGTCCCCGAGTCCATTCCAATAGTGTAGGTCTCCCGGGGCAAACAAGGGCAGTCTGACACCAGATGAGATCCACCTCCATTCATACCATAGATGGATGAACCCAGAGAAGAAGATTGAACCAGACAGGACCCTAGGCCATAATCGGATCCATTGCTTTAGTTTACAGGCATGTCTCATCAAATGCCTCGATTCCAATACCAGCATAGTGGGTTTCCTGAGGCACCCATCAGAACAAATCTCATCACCACAAGGAAACTTGTGCATGCAGCTATATCAAAAGCTTACGAGAATACTTCAGGGTTACGGTGCCTAGACCCCATTCCAAGGCCCCATGGACATAAACACTCATTAGGCCCCATCCTCAGGAAAGTCCATTTCAACTCAGCCACCCCAGTAGAGCCATCAGATCTCAACTGTCTTGTTGTTGGAGACAATTGGAATGTGAGGCGGGCTTCCCTGGCATCCATCCTAAACGGTGCTCTGGAGGCATTCCATATGGGATGTCCTGGAGCTGCCCAACAGTTCTCAATTGTCCCACACAAGGAATCCTTCAAGGGGGCATCCCACAACTCCAAACGTGGGAAAACCTCCATGGCCTTGAGTCTCCGCTCCGTTCATAAAGGGGCATCATGCACAGAAACTTCAACCTGAGCCAACGTCTGATCCTCGCCGTGACTTCAGATGCTTGAGATATTGGTTCAGATCTGCAGGGGGTACCTGCCGTGCCCTTGGCCTGAAGCCCAAGTCTAGCTTTTGTTGTCAGGCTTCTGTCCTCACATCCCTGGCACAGAAGCCCTCAAGTTTGTCAATTGGACCTACAATACAGGACTCTGCCTGCCCTACAAAAAGAATATATTGCCTAATGAGCTGCCCAGGCACCACAAATGAGGATCAACCTACACGGCACTCGACTGTACCCAAATTATATAGTCTAACCTGGGCATTAATGCACTGTCTGACACAACCTGAGCCCGAACCTGCTGACCAACACCCAGGCAACTGACCGCACACAGAGTATGTCCGACCCGCCATGGCCTTAGGTCGTCATCTCTTTCCAACAGAGGCTTGCAGGCTTCAGAATCTAGATCTTATCTCCAACCACTGCCCAGGGTTGAAAATGATGCAGAAATCAGAACTCCTTCCCCATGGCTAGAAACCTTGTGATTGGCATGTTGTCCAAAGTTCAGTGTAGTTGAAACCAGTGTGGCCCATGAGGTCTCGCCCACGCTCTCGGGCCACATTGGTCAAAAACACACATTGTGACCCTCAGCCTGAGCCCAGTCCTCAAGTAAGGCCTCTCAGTGGCTGGATGAAGAGACAGCATATTGGGCCTGCCATGCCCCTAGGCCCCAATTTTTAACCATAGTTTGGGTTGTCCCTTCACTCTTCCCCAGGGCTCGGCTTTCGAATTCCTCTTTGGTTGGGACACCTGAGGTAACAAACTTGAAAGGAGACATCCATTCCCACAGATTGACGAAAAACAATTGGGACTGGGCCAAATCCACAGAGAGGAAGATTCGTCCATGGCCCATGAGGCCTCCCCACATTCCACGGCCATCGTTGATACAAAATCCAGAGACAAAAGCCTGAGCAAGCGCATCTGAATCGCTCATTCTTTACATCATGAAGAGTTCACTCATGGTTTGTAGATTGGGCCTGCCATAGATATGTCCCCAAACCTAAGCTGAGTTTGTGTTTTCAGACTTCCTCCCTCAAAGTCCTGGGCCACACACCCTCCAGGCTGGGGCCCCTGGAGGCACACATTAGGACTGTGCCTACCCCATCCATGGGAATTCTGCCCATTCCATTGTCTAAAATCGTACAAATTAGGAGAACACTCCAAAGTCCCCGAGGCAATCACAATAGTGTAGGTCTCCCGTGTCAAACAAGGGCGGTCTGATACCAGCTGAGATCCACCTCCACTCATACCATAGATGGATGTCCCCAGAGAAAAAGATGGAACCAGACAGGACCCTAGACCATATTTGGATCCATTGCTTTGGTTTACAGGCATGTCTCCTCAAAAGCCTGGATTCCAATTCCAGCATAGGGGGTTTCCTGAGGCACCCATCAGAACAAATCTCGTCTCCACAAGGAAACTTGTGCATGGGAGCTATGTAAAAACCTTAGGAGAATACTTCAGCGTCCCGATGCCAGCGCCCCATTTCAACGCCCCCATGGACACAAACACCCATTAGGCCCCATCCTCAGGAAAGTCCATTTCACCACAGCCACCCCGGTTGCCCCCGCAGAGCAATCCCATAATAAATTGTCTTGTTGCTAGGAGACAATTGGAATGCGAGGCGGGCTTCCCTGGCATTCATACTCGAACGGTGCTCGGTAGTCATTCCATATGGGATGTCCTGGAGCTGCGCAACAGTTCTCAATTGTCCTGCAGAAGGAATCCTTCAAGGGGGCATCCCACAACTTCCAACGTGGGAAAACCATATGGCCTTGAGACCATGCACAGAAACTCCAATCTGAGCCAACGTCTGATCCTCGCCGTGACTTCAGATGCTTGAGATATTGGTTCAGAACTGCAAGAGGTACCTGCCGTGCCCTCGGCCTGAGCCGTAGTCTAGCTTGTGTTCTCAGACGTCTGTACTCACACTCCTGGCCCAGAAGCCCTCAAGTTTGGCAATTCCGGACCCACAATGCAGCACTCGGACAGCCCTCTTGAAAGAACATATTCCCTAATGAGCTGCCCAGGCACACGAATAAAGGATCACCTACACGGCAATCGACTATACCCAAATTATATAGTCTAACCTGGGCACTAATGAACTGTCTGACACAACCTGAGCCCGAACCTCCTGACCAAGAGCCAGGCAGCTGACCGCACACTGAGCGCATACGACCCGCCAAGGCCTTAGGTCGTCATCTCTCCACAACAGCGGTTTTCAGGCTTCAGAACCTAGACCTTATCTCCAACCACTGCCCAGGGTTGAAAATGATGCAGAAATCAGAACTCCTTCCCCATGGGTAGAAACCTTGTGATTGGCATGTTGTCCAAAGTTCAGTGTAGTTGAAACCAGTGTGGCCCATGAGGCCCTGCCATGCTGTGGGACACATTGGTCACAAACACACATTCTGACCCTCAGCCTGAGCCCAGTCCTCAAGTATGCCTTTCAGTGGCTGGATGAAGAGATAGAATATTGGGCCTGCCATGCCCCTAGGCCCCAATTTTTAACCATAGTTTGGGTTGTCCCTTCACTCTTCCCCAGGCCTCTGCTTTGGAATTCCTCTTTGGTTGGGACACCTGAGGTAACAAACCTGAAAGTAGACCTCCCATCCCACAGCTTGACGAAAAACAATTGGGACTGGGCCAAATCCCCTGAGAGGAAGATTCATCCATGGCCCATGAGGCCTCCCCACATTCCACGGCCATCGTTGATATAAAATCCAGAGACAAAAGCCTGAGCAAGCGCCTCAGACTCGCTCTTTCTTAATATCCTGATGAGTTCTTCTCAAGGTTTGTAGATTGGGCCTGCCATACCTATGTCCCCAAACCTAAGCTGAGTTTGTGTTTTCAGAATTCTGTCCTCAAAGTACTGGGCCACACACCCTCCAGGTTGAGGCCCCTGGAGCCACACATTAGGACGCTGCCTACCCAATCCATGGGAATTCTGCCCATTCCATTGTCCAAAATCGTACAAATTAGGAGAACCCTCCAAAGTCCTTAAGGCCATCCCAATAGTGTAGGTCTCCCTGGACAAAAAAGGGCGGTCTGACACCAGCTGAGATCCACCTCCACACATACCATAGATGGATGAACCCAGAGAAGAAGATTGAACCAGAGAGGACCCTAGGCCATATTCGGATCCATTGCTTTGGTTCACAGGCATGTCTCCTCAAAAGCCTGGATTCCAATTCCAGCATAGGTGGATTCCTGAGGCAACCATCAGAACAAATCTCGTATCCACAAGGAAAAATGTGCATGGGAGCTATGTCAAAACCTTAGTAGAATACTTCAGGGTCCCAGTGCCACCGCCCCATTTTAAGGCCCCCATGGACACAAACACACATTAGGCCCCATCCTCAGGAAAGTCCATTTCACCTCAGCCATCCCTGTTTTCCCGCAGAGCCATCAGATCTCAACTGTCTTTTTGCGAGAAGACAATTGGAATGCGAGGCTGGCTTCCCTGGCATCCATCCTCGAACGATGCTCTGGAGTTATTCAATATGGGATGTTCAGGAGCTGCCCAACAGGTCTCAATTGTCCCGCAGAAGGAATCCTTGAAGTGGGCATCCCACAACTCCCAAAGTGGGAAAACCTCCATGGCCTTGAAATTCCACTCCGTTCATGAAGGGGCAGTCATGCACAGAAACTCCAACCAGAGCCAACGTCTGATCCTCGCCGTGACTTCAGATGCATGAGATATTGGTTCAGATCTCCAGGGGGTAGCTGCCGTGCCCTCGGCCTGAAGCCCAAGTCTAGCTTGTGTTCTCAGACTTCTGTCCTTACACTCCTGGCTCAGAAGCCTTCAAGTTTGGCAATTCCGGACCCACAATGCAGCATTCTTCCAGCCCTCTAGAAAAAATATATTTCCTAATGAGCTGCCCAGGCACATCAAATGAGGATAAACCTACACGACACTAGACGGTACCCAAATTATACAGTCTAACCTGGGCACTAATGCACAGTCTGACACAACCTGAGCCCGACCTTCCTGACCAACACACAGGCAGTTGACCGCACACTGAGAGCTTGAGCCCTGCCATGGCCTTAGGGCGTCACCTCTTCCCAACTGCGGTTTTCAGGCTTCAGAACCTAGACCGGATCTCCAACCACTGCCCAGGGTTGAAAATGATGCAAAAATCAGAACTCCTTCCCCATGGCAAGAGACCTTGTGATTGTCATGTTGTCCAAAGTTTAGTGTAGTTGAAACCAGTCTGGCCCATGAGGCCCCTCCCATGCTCGTGGGCCACATTGGTCACAAACACACATTGTGACCCTCAGCCTGAGCCCAGTCCTCAAGTAAGGCCTCTCAGTTGCTGGATGAAGAGACAGCATATTGGGCCTGCCATGCCCCTAGGCCCAATTTTTAACCATAGTTTGGTTGTCCCTTTACTCTTCCCAAGGTCTCTGCTTTGGAATTCCTCTTTTTGGGACACGTGAGGTAACAAGCCTGAAAGGAGACCTGCCTTCCCACAGATTGACGAAAAACATTTGGAACCGTGCCAAATCCACAGAGAGGAAGATTCGTCCATGGCCCATGAGGCCTCCCCACATTCCACGGCCATCGTTGATACAAAATCCAGAGACAAAAGCCTGAGCAAGTGCCTCAGACTCGCTATTTCTTCATATCCTGAAGAGTTTTTCTCATGGTTTGTAGATTGGGCCTGCCATACGTACGTCCCCATAACTAGGCTGAGTTTGTGTTTTCAGACTTCTGTCCTCAAACTCCAGAGCCACACACCCTCCAGGCTTGGGCCCCTGGAGCCAAACATTAGGACTGTGCCTAACCCATGCATGGGAATTCTTCCCATTCCATTGTCCAAAATCGTACAAAGTAGGGGAACCCTCCAAAGTCCCCGAGGCTATCCCAATAGTGTAGGTCTTCCGGGACAACAAGGGCGGTCTGACACCAGCTGAGCATCTACCTCCACTCATACCATAGATGGATGTCCCCAGAGAAGAAGATGGAAGCAGACAGGACCCTAGGCCATAATCGGATCCATTGCTTTGGTTTACAGGCGTGTCTCCTCAAAAACCTGGATTCCAATACCAGCATAGGGGGTTAAATGAGGCACCCATCAGAACAAATCTCGTCTCCACAAGGAAACTTGTGCATGGGAGCTATGTCAAAAGCTTAGGAGAATAATTCAGGGTCCCGGTGCCACCGCCCCATTCCAAGGCACTCATGAACATAAACACACATTAGGCCCCATGCTCAGGAAAGTCCATTTCAACTCAGCCACCCCGGTTGCTCCCGCAGAGCCATCAGATCTCAACTGTCTTGTTGCTAGGAGGCAATTGGAATGCTAGGCAGGATTCCCTGGCATCCATCCTCGAACGGTGCTCTGGAGTCATTCCATATGGGATGTCCTGGAGCTGCCCAACAGGTCTCAATTGTCCCGCAGTAGGAATCCTTGAAGGGGGCATCCCACAACTCCCAACGTGGGAAAACCTCCATGCCTTGAGACTCCGCTTCGTTCATGAAGGGGCAGTCATGCACAGAAACTCCAACCTTAGCCAACGTTTGATCCTCGCCGTGACTTCAGATGCTTGAATTATTGGTTCAGATCTGCAGGGGTACCTGCCGTGCCCTCGGCCTTAAGCCCAAGTCTAGCTTGTGTTCTCAGACTTCTGTTCTCAAACTTCTGGCCCAGAAGACATCAAGTTTGGCAATTCCTGACCCACAATGCAGCCTTCTGCCTGCGCTCTACAATAAATATCTTGCCTAACCAGCTGGCAAGGCACCTCAAATGAGGATAAAGCTACACGGCACTCGACTGTACCCAAATTATATAGTCTAACCTGAAGCACTAATGCACTCTCTGACACAACCTGAGCCCGAACCTCCTGACCAACACCCACTAGCTGACGGCACACTGAGCACATCAGATCCGCCATGGCCTTAGATCGTCATCTCTTCCCAACTGCGGTTTTAGGCTTCAGAACCTAGGCCATATCTCCAACCACTGCCCAGGGTTGAAAATGATGCAGAAATCAGAATCCTTCCCCATGGCAAGAGACCTTGTGATTGGCATGTTGTCCAAAGTTCAGTGTTGTTGAAACCATTTTGGCCAATGAGGTCCTGCCCATGCTCGCAGGCCACATTGGTCACAAACAAACATTTGACCTTCAGCCTGAGTACAGTCCTTAAGTAAGGCCTCTCAGGGGCTGGATGAAGAGAAGGCATATTGGGCCTGCCATGCCCTTAGGCACAATTTTTAAAGATGGTTTAGGTTGTCCCTTTACTCTTCCCCAGGGCTCTGCTTTGGAATTCCTCTTTGGTTGGGAAACCTGAGGTAACAAACCTGAAAGGGTACCTCCCATCGCACAGATTGACGAAAAACAATTGGGACCGGGCCAATCCACAGAGGAAGATTCGTCCATGGCCCATGAGGACTCCCGACATTCCACGGCCATCGTTGATACAAAATCCAGAGACAAAAGCCTGAGCAAGTGCCTCAGAATCTCTCTTTCTTTATATCCTGAAGAGTTCTTCTCATGGTTTGTAGATTGGTCCTGCCATACCTACGTCCCCAAATCTAAGCCGAGTTTGTGTTTTCAGACTTCTGTCCTCAAGGTCCTGGGACACAAACCCTCCAGGCTGGGGCCCCTGGAGCCACACATTAGGACTCTGCCTACCCCATGCATGGAAATTCTGCCCATTCCATTGTCCAAAATCGTACAAAGTAGGAGAACCCTCCAAAGTCCCCGAGGCCATCCCAATTGTGTAGGTCTCCAGGGACAAACAAGGGCGGTCTGACACCAGCTGAGCATCCACCTCCTTTCATACCATAGATGGATGTCCCCAGAGAAAAAGAATGAACCAGTCAGGACCCTAGGCCATAATCAGATCCAATGCTTTGGTTTACAGTCGTGTCTCCTCAAAAGCCTGGATTCCGATACCAGCATTGGTGGTTTCCTGAGGCACCCATCAGAACAAATCTCATCTACCCAAGGAAACTTGAGCATGGGAGCTATGTCAGAAGCTTAGGAGAATACTTCAGGGTCCCGGTGCCACCGCCCCATTCCAAGGCCCCCATGGACACAAACACACATTAGGCCCATTCCTCGGGAAGGTCATTTCAACTCAGCCACCCCGGTTGCTCGCGCAGAACCATCAGATCTCAACTGTCTTGTTGCTAGGAGACAATTGGAAAGCGAGACGGACTTCCCAGGCATCCATCCTCGAATGGTGCTCTGGCGTCATTCCATATGGGATGTCCTGGAGCTGCCCAACAGGTCTCAATTGTCCCTCAGAAAGAATCCTTGAAGGGGGCTTCCCACAACTCCCAACGTGGGAAAATCTCCCTTGCCTTGAGATTCTGCTCCGTTCATGAAGGGGCATTCATGCACAGAAACGCCAACCTGAGCCAACGTCTGATCCTCGCCGTTACTTCAGATGCATGAGATATAGGTTCAGATCTGCAGGGGTACCTGCCGTGCCCTCGGCCTGAAGCCCAAGTCTAGCTTGTGTTCTCAAACTTCTGTCCTTACACTCCTGGCTCAGAAGCCCTCAAGTTTGGCAATTCCGGACCCACAATGCAGCATTCTTCCTGCCCTCTAGAAAAAATATATTTCCTAATGAGCTGCCCAGGCACATCAAATGAGGATAAACCTACACGACACTTGACTGTACCCAAATTATACAGTCTAACCTGGGCACTAATGCACAGTCTGACACAACCTGAGCCCGACCCTCCTGACCAACACCCAGGCAGTTGACCGCACACTGAGCGCATGAGCCCTGACATGGCCTTAGGGCGTCATCTCTTCCCAACTGCGGTTTTCAGGCTTCAGAACCTAGACCTGATCTCCAACCACTGCCCAGGGTTGAAAATGATGCAGAAATCAGAACTCCTTCCCCATGGCAAGAAACCTTGTGATTGCCATGTTGTCCAAAGTTTAGAGTAGTTGAAACCAGTGTGGCCCATGAGGCCCCTCCCATACTCGCAGGCCACATTGGTCACAAACACACATTTTGACCCTCAGCCTGAGCCCAGTCCTCAAATAAGTCCTCTCAGTGGCTGGATGAAGAGACAGCATATTGGGCCTGCCATGCCCCTAGGCCCAATTTTTAACCATAGTTTGGTTGTCCCTTTACTCTTCCCAAGGTCTCTGCTTTGGAATTCCTCTTTGGTTGGGACACCTGTGGTAACAAGCGGGAAAGGAGACCTGCCTTCCCACAGATTGCCTAAAACAATTGGGACCGTGCCAAATCCACAGAGAGGAAGATTCGTCCATGGCCCATGAGGCCTCCCCACATTCCACGGCCATCGTTGATACAAAATCCAGAGACAAAAGCCTGAGCAAGTGCCTCAGACTCGCTATTTCTTCATATCCTGAAGAGTTCTTCTCATGGTTTTTAGATTGTGCCTGCCATACCTACGTCCCCAACCTAAGCCGAGTATGTGTATTCAGACTTCTGTCATCAAAGTCATGGGACACACATCCTCCAGGCTGGGGCCCCTGGAGCCACACATTAGGACTGTGCCTACACAATACATGGGAATTCCGCCCATTCCATGGTCCAAAATCATACAAATTAGGAGAAATCTCCAAAGTCCCTCAGGCCATCCCAATTATGTAAGTCAACTGGAACAAAGAAGGGCTGTCTGACACCAGGTGATAATCTACTGCCAATCAGACCATAGATGGATGTCCCCAGAGAAGAAGATTGAACCAGACAGGACCCTAGGCCATAATAGGATCCATTACCTTGGTTTACAGGCATGTCTCTTCAAAAGCCTGATGCCAATACGATCATAGGGGTTTTCCTGAGGCACCCATCAGAACTCATCTCGTCTCCACAAGGAAACTTGTGCATGGGAGCTAAGTCAAAAGCTTAGGAGAATACTTCAGGGTCCCGGTGCCACCGCCCCATTCCAAGGCCCTTATGGACACAAAAACACATTAGGACCCATCCTCAGAAAAGTCCATTTCAACTCAGCCACCGCGGTTGCTCCCGCAGAGCCATCAGATCTAAACTGTCTTGTTGCTAGGAGACAATTGAAATGTGAGGCGGACTTCCCTGGCATCCATCCTCGAACGGTGTTCTGGAGTCATTCCATGTGGGATGTCCTGGAGCTGTCCAACAGGTCTCAATTGTCCCGCAGAAGGAATCCTTGAAGGGGGCATCCCACAACTCCCAACGTGGGAAAACCTCAATGGCCTCGAGATTCTGCTCCCATCATGAAGCGGCCGTCATGCACGGAAACTCCAACCTGAGCCAATGTCAGATCCGCTCCCTGACTTCAGATGTATGAGATATTTGTTCAGATCTGCAGGGGGTACCTGCCGTGCCCTCTCCCTGAAACCGAAGACTAGCTTGTCTTCTCAGACTTCCGTCCTCTCACTCCTGGTCCCGAAGGCCTCAAGTTTGGCAATTCTGGACCCAGAATGCAGCACTCTGCATGACCTCTCGAAAAAAATTATTGCCTCATGAGCTGCCCAGGCACCTTAAATGAGGATAAACCTACACAGCACTCGACTTTACCCAAATTATGTAGTCTAACCTGGGCACTAATGCACTGTCGGACACAACATGAGGCTGGACCTCCTGACCAAACCCAGAAAGCTGACCGCACACTGAGCACATAAGACCCGGAATGGCCTTAGGTTACCATCTCTTCCCTATCTCAGTTTTCAGGCTTCAGAACCGAGACCTTATCTCCAATCACTGCCCAGGCGTGAGTGTGATGCAGAAATCACAACTCCTCCTTACCCATGGCAAGAAACCTTGTGGTTGGCACATTGTCCAACATTCAGTGTAGGAGAAACCAGCATTCACCCTGAGGCCCCGCCCATTCTTGAGTGCGACGAGGGCATAAACACGCATTATGACCCTCAGCATGAGTCCTGTCCTCTAGTAAGTCCTCTCAGTGGCTGGACCATTAGATGCCATAATGGGCTTGACATGTCCCTAGGCCCTATTTTTAAACAGATTTCTGATTGTCCAATCGCCCCTCCCCAGGGCTCTACTTTGGAACCCCTCATTTGGTGGGACACCTGAGGTTAAAAAAGAAAACAACAACCAAAAAAAAACGGACTTCTTCCATCCCACAGAATGACCCCAAACTCTTTGGACTGGGCCAAACCACCAGAGAGTAAGACTCGTCCATTTCCCATAAAGTCACCCAGAAATTTCACGACCATGAGTGACACGGTATCCAGAGACAAAAACTTGAGCAAGAGCTTCACACTCGCCTTTTTTCAAATCCCGAAGAGTTCTCCTCATGGTCTGTAGATCAGTCCTGCCACATTTATGTCCCGAAACATAAGACGAGTTGGTGTTTCCAGACAACTGTCCAAACAGCCCTGGCCTACACAACCTACAGGCTCAGGCCCCTGGAGCCAAACCTGAGGACTGTACTTGCCCTCACCAAGGGAATTGTGTGTTCCCATTCCAATGGCCACAACCCTTCTAATAGGATAAACCTCCAAAGTCCCTGATCCATCTCAATAGTGGTGGCTTCCCAGGAAAAAGAGGGGCAATCTGAGCCCATCGGAGCACCTCCCTGCACTCAGACCCATAGACAGATATCCCCAGACTTAAGAAGGAAAGAACAGGCCCCTAGGCACTAATCAGATCCATTGCTTTGGTTTCCAGGCATCTCTCCTCATTGGCCTGGATTTCAAAACCAGCATATGTCTCTTTCTTGACACCTCCATCAGAAAACATCTCATCTACACATGGGATACTTGGACGTTCGAGCTGTGCAAAGCCTCTGTTTAGGAGAAGCCTTCAGGTCCCCAGTGCCACCGCTTCATTCCAAGGTCTCCATAGACACAAAAGCACATTAGGACCCATCCCCAGGAGAGTCCATTTCAACTCAGCCTCCTCGGTTGCTCCCCCAGATCCAGCAGATCTAACCTGTCTTGTTGCAAGTAGATAGTTGGAGTGCGAGGTGGGCTACCCAGCCATCCATCCTTAGAACCGTGCTCAGAATCATTGGCCTGGAGCCAACCAACAGGTCTCACTTGTCCTGCAGAAGACTCTTTGCAATTTGGAGCTGCTCACAACTCCCATCGTGGGAAAACCCCCATGGCCTCGTGATGCCCCCCTTTTCATGAAGGGGCCATCAGGGACAGAAACTCCAACCTGAGCGATCGTCCGATCCTCGCCCTGACTTCAGATGCACGAGATCTCGATTCCGGTCTGTAGATTGTGCCTGCCATGGCCTCACCCAGAAACCTAAGCCTAGCTTGTTTTCTCAGACTTCTGTCCTCAGACTACTGGCCCACAAGCCCTCCAGTTTGGCAATCCAGAACTACAATGCAGCACTCTGCCTGCCCTCCAGAAGAAAAACATTGCCCCCGCGGTGACCCAGTAACCCCAAGTGAGGAACAACCTGCACCTACCTTGGCTCTACCCCAAATGTATTGGCTGACCAGGGCACTAATGCCCTTTCTGACACAGTCTGAGCCTTGAACTACTGGCCCACCCAGACTGCTAGCCGCACACTGAGCACATCGAGCCGCCATGGCCTTAGGTCGTCATCTCTTCCCAACCTCGGTTTTCAGGCTTCAGAAACTAGACCTTATCTCCAATCACTGCCCATGGTTGAACGTGATGCAGAAATCAGAACTCCTTCCCCATGGCAAGAAACCTTGTGGTTGGCATGTTGTCCAACCTTCAGTGTAGTTGAAGCCAGTGTGGCCCATGAGGCCCCGCCCATGCCCTTGGGCCACATTGGTCACAAACACACATTGTGACCCTCACCTTGAGCCCAGTCCCCAAGTAAGGCCGCTTAGTGGCTGGATGAAGAGATAGCATATTGGGCTTGCCATGCCCCTAGGCCCCAATTTTTAACCATAGTTTGGGTTGTCCCTTCAGTCTTCGTCACGGCTTTGATTTGGAATTCCTCTTTTGGTGGGACACCTGAGGTAACAAAACTGAAAGGAGTCCTCCCATCCCACAGATTGACCAAAAACGATTGGGAATCGGGGCAAATCCTCCGAGAGGAAGATTCGTCCATGGCCCATGAGGCCTCCCTGACATTCCACGGCCATCGCTGATACAAAATCCAGAGACAAAAGCCTGAGTAAGCGCCTCAGAATCGCACTTTCTTCATATCCAGAAGAGTTCTTCTCATGGTTTCTAGATCGGGCCTGCCATACCTACGTCCCCAAACCTAAGCTGAATTTGTGTTTTCAGACTTCTGTCCTCAAAGTCATGGGCCACACACTCTCCAGGCTGGGGCCCCTGGAGCCACACATTAGGACTGTGCCTACCAATTCATGGGAATTCTGCCCAATCCATGGTCCAAAATCGTACAAATTCAGAGAAACCTCCAATGTCCCTGAGGCCATCCCAATAGTGTACGTCGACCGGAACAAACAAAGGCTGTCTGACACCAGCTGATAATCTACCTCCACTCATACTATAAATGGATGTCCCCAGAGAAGAAGATTGAACCAGACAGGATCCTAGGCCATAATAGGATACATTGCCTTGGTTTACAGGCAAGTTTCTTCAAAAGCCTGATTCCATTACGAGCATAGGTGTTTTCCTGAGGCACCCATCAGAGCTCATGTCGTCTCCACAAGGAAACCTGTGCATGGGAGCTATGTCAAAAGCTTAGGAGAGTAATTCAGGGGTCCCGGTGCCACCGCCCCATTCCAAGGCCCTCATGGACACAAACACATTAGGACCCATCCTCAGGAAAGTCCATTTCAACTCAGCCACACCGGTTGCTCCAGCAGAGCCATCAGATCTAAACTGTCTTGTTGCTAGGAGACAATTGGAATGCGAGGCGGGCTTCCCAGGCATCCATCCTCGAACGGTGCTCAGGAGTCATTCCATATGGGATATCCTGGAGCTGTCCAACATGTCTCAATTGTCCCGCAGAAGGAATCCTTGAAGGGGGCATCCCACAACTCCCAACATGGGAAAACCTCAATGGCCTCGAGATTCCGCTCCCTTCATGAAGCGGCCGTCATGCACGGAAACTCCAACCTGAGCCATCGTCTGATCCTCGCCCTGACTTCAGATCATGAGATATTGGTTCAGATCTGCAGGGGGTACCTGCCGTGCCCTCTCCCTGAAACTCAAGTCTAGCTTGTCTTCTCAGACTTCTATCCTCACACTCCTGGTCCCAAAGCCCTCAAGTTTGGCAATACCGGACCCACAATGCAGCACTCTGCCTAACCTCTAGAAAAAAATTATTGCCTCATGAGCTGCCCAGGCACCTTAAATGAGGATAAACCTACACAGCACTCGACTTTACGCAAATTATGTAGTCTACCCTGGGCACTAATGCACTGTCGGACACAACATGAAGCTGGACCTACTGACCAACACCCAGAAAGCTGACCGCACACTGAGCACATAGGATCCGCCATGGCCTTAAGTCATCATCTCTTCCCTATCTCAGTTTTCAGGCTTCAGAACCGAGACCTTATCTCCAATCACGGCCCAGGCGTGAGTGTGATGCAGAAATCACAACTCCTCCTTACCCATGGCAAGAAACCTTGTGGTTGGCACATTGTCCAACGTTCAGTGTAGGAGAAACCAGCATTCACCCTGAGGCCCCGCCCATTCTTGAGTGCGACGAGGGCATAAACACGCATTATGACCCTCAGCATGAGTCCTGTCCTCTAGTAAGTCCTCTCAGTGGCTGGACCATTAGATGCCATAATGGGCTTGACATGTCCCTAGGCCCTATTTTTAAACAGATTTCTGATTTTCCAATCGCCCCTCCCCAGGGCTCTACTTTGGAACCCCTCATTTGGTAGGACACCTGAGGTTAAAAAAGAAAACAACAACAACAAAAAAACGGACTTCTTCCATCCCACAGAATGACCCCAAACTCTTTGGACTGGGCCAAACCACCAGAGAGTAAGACTCGTCCATTTCCCATGAAGTCACCCAGAAATTTCACGACCATGAGTGACACGGTATCCAGAGACAAAAACTTGAGCAAGAGCTTCACACTCGCCTTTTTTCAAATCCCGAAGAGTTCTCCTCATGGTCTGTAGATCAGTCCTGCCATATTTATGTCCCGAAACATAAGACGAGTTGGTGTTTCCAGACAACTGTCCAAACAGCCCTGGCCTACACAACCTACAGGCTCAGGCCCCTGGAGCCAAACCTGAGGACTGTACTTGCCCTCACCAAGGGAATTGTGTGTTCCCATTCCAATGGCCACAACCCTTCTAATAGGATAAACCTCCAAAGTCCCTGATCCATCTCAATAGTGGTGGCTTCCCAGGAAAAAGAGGGGCAATCTGAGCCCTCGGAGCACCTCCCTGCACTCAGACCCATAGACAGTTGTCCCCAGAATTAAAAAGGAAAGTACAGGCCCCTAGGCACTTATCAGATCCATTGCTTTGGTGTCCAACATCTCTCCTCAGAGGCCTGGATTTCAAAACCAGCATATGTCTCTTTCTTGACACCTCCATCAGAAAACATCTCATCTACACATGGGATACTTGGACGTTGGAGCTGTGCAAAGCCTCTGTTTAGGAGAACCCTTCAGGTCCCCAGTGCCACCGCTTCATTCCAAGGTCTCCATAGACACAAAAGCACATTAGGACCCATCCCCAGGAGAGTCCATTTCAACTCAGCCTCCTCGGTTGCTCCCCCAGATCCAGCAGATCTAACCTGTCTTGTTGCTAGGAGACAATTGGAATGCGAGGTGGGCTACACAGCCATCCATCCTTAGATCCCTGCTCAGAATCATTGGCCTGGAGTCAAACAACAGGTCTCCATTGTCCTGCAGAAAACTCTTTGGATTTTAGAGCTGCTCACTACTCCCATCGTGGGAAAACCCCCATGGCCTCGTGATGCCCCCCATTCATGAAGGGGTCATCAGGGACAGAAACTCCAACCTCAGCGATCGTCCGATCCTCGCCCTGACTTCAGATGCACGAGATCTCGATTCCGGTCTGTAGATTGTGCCTGCCATGGCCTCACCCAGAAACCTAAGCCTAGCTTGTGTTCTCAAACTTCTGTCCTCAGACTACTGGCCCACAAGCCCTCCAGTTTGCCAATCCAGAAGTACAATGCAGCATTCTGCCTGCCCTCCAGAAGAAAAACTTTGCCCTCTGGGATGACCCAGTAACCCCAAGTGAGGATCAACCTGCACCTACCTTGGCTGTACCCCAAATACATAGGCTGACCAGGGCACTAATGCCCTTTCTGACACAGCCTAACCCTGGACCTCCTGGCCCACCCCGACTGAGAGCCGCACACTGAGCACATCGGGCTGCCATGGCCTTAGGTCGTCATCTCTTCCCAACCTCGGTTTTCAGGCTTCAGAATCTAGACCTTATCTCCAATCACTGCCCATGGTTGAACGTGATGCCGAAATCAGAACTCCTTCCCCATGGCAAGAAACCTTGTGGTTGGCATGTTGTCCAACCTTCAGTGTAGTTGAAGCCAGTGTGGCCCATGAGGCCCCGCCCATGCTCTTGGGCCACATTGGTCACAAACACACATTGTGACCCTCAGCGTGAGCCCAGTCCCGAAGTAAGGCCTCTCAGTGGCTGGATGAAGAGATAGCATATTGGGCTTGCCATGCCCCTAGGCCCCAATTTTTAACCATAGTTCGGGTTGTCCCTTCAGTCTTCTCAACGGCTTTGATTTGGAATTCTTCTTTTGGTGGGACACCTGAGGTAACAAACCTGAAAGGAGTCCTCCCATACCACAGATTGACGAAAAACGATTGGGAATCGGGGCAAATCCTCCGAGAGGAAGATTCGTCCATGGCCCATGAGGCCTCCCCGACATTCCACGGCCATCGCTGATACAAAATCCAGAAATAAAAGCTTGAGCAAGCGCCTCAGAATCGCACTTTCTTCATATCCTGAAGAGTTCTTCTCATGGTTTGTAGATCGGTCCTGCCATACCTACTTACCCAAACCTAAGCTGAGTTTGTGTTTTCAGACTTCTGTCCTCAAAGTCATGGGCCACACACTCTCCAGGCTGGGGCCCCTGGTCCACACATTAGGACTGTGCCTACCAATCCATGGGAATTCTACCCATTCTATGGTCCAAAATCGTACAAATTCGGAGAAACCTCCAATGTCCCTGAGGCCATCCCAATAGTGTAGGTCGACCCGAACAAACAAAGGCTGTCTGACACCAGCTGATAATCTACCTCCACTCATACCATAGATGGATGTCCCCAGAGAAGAAGATTGAACCAGACAGGACCCTAGGCCATAATAGATCCATTATTTGGGTTACAGGCATGTGTCCTCAAAAGCCTGATTCCAATACGAGCATAGGGGTTTTCCTGAGGCACCCATCAGAACTCATCTCGTCTCCACAAGGAAACCTGTGCATGGGAGCCATGTCCAAAGCTTAGGAGAGTACTTCAGGGTCCCGGTGCCACCGCCCCATTCCAAGGCCCTCATGGACACAAAAACACATTAGGACCCATCCTCAGGAAAGTCCATTTCAACTCAGCCACACCGGTTGCTCCAGCAGAGCCATCAGATCTAAACTGTCTTGTTGCTAGGAGACAATTGGAATGCGAGGCGGGCTTCCCAGGCATCCATCCTCGAACGGTGCTCAGGAGTCATTCCATATGGGATATCCTGGAGCTGTCCAACATGTCTCAATTGTCCCGCAGAAGGAATCCTTGAAGGGGGCATCCCATAACTCCCAACATGGGAAAACCTCAATGGCCTCGAGATTCCGCTCCCTTCATGAAGCGGCCATCATGCACGGAAACTCCAACCTGAGCCATCGTCTGATCCTCGCCCTGACTTCAGATCATGAGATATTTGTTCAGATCTGCAGGGGGTACCTGCCGTGCCCTCTCCCTGAAACCCAAGACTAGCCTGTCTTCTCAGACTTCCGTCCTCTCACTCCTGGTTTCAAAGCCCTCAAGTTTGGCAATTCCGGACCCAGAATGCAGCACTCTGCATGACCTCTCGAAAAAAATTATTGCCTCATGAGCTGCCCAGGCACCTTAAATGAGGATAAACCTACACAGCACTCGACTTTACCCAAATTATGTAGTCTAACCTGGGCACTAATGCACTGTCGGACACAACATGAGGCTGGACCTCCTGACCAAACCCAGAAAGCTGACCGCACACTGAACACATAAGACCCGCCATGGTCTTAGGTCATCATCTCTTCCCTATCTCAGTTTTCAGGCTTCAGAACCGAGACCTTATCTCCAATCACGGCCCAGGCGTGAGTGTGATGCAGAAATCACAACTCCTCCTTACCCATGGCAAGAAACCTTGTGGTTGGCACATTGTCCAACGTTCAGTGTAGGAGAAACCAGCATTCACCCTGAGGCCCCGCCCATTCTTGAGTGCGACGAGGGCATAAACACGCATTATGACCCTCAGCATGAGTCCTGTACTCTAGTAAGTCCTCTCAGTGGCTGGACCATTAGATGCCATAATGGGCTTGACATGTCCCTAGGCCCTATTTTTAAACAGATTTCTGATTTTCCAATCGCCCCTCCCCAGGGCTCTACTTTGGAACCCCTCATTTGGTAGGACACCTGAGGTTAAAAAAGAAAACAACAACAACAAAAAAACGGACTTCTTCCATCCCACAGAATGACCCCAAACTCTTTGGACTGGGCCAAACCACCAGAGAGTAAGACTCGTCCATTTCCCATGAAGTCACCCAGAAATTTCACGACCATGAGTGACACGGTATCCAGAGACAAAAACTTGAGCAAGAGCTTCACACTCGCCTTTTTTCAAATCCCGAAGAGTTCTCCTCATGGTCTGTAGATCAGTCCTGCCATATTTATGTCCCGAAACATAAGACGAGTTGGTGTTTCCAGACAACTGTCCAAACAGCCCTGGCCTACACAACCTACAGGCTCAGGCCCCTGGAGCCAAACCTGAGGACTGTACTTGCCCTCACCAAGGGAATTGTGTGTTCCCATTCCAATGGCCAGAACCCTTCTAATAGGATAAACCTCCAAAGTCCCTGATCCATCTCAATAGTGGTGGCTTCCCAGGAAAAAGAGGGGCAATCTGAGCCCATCGGAGCACCTCCCTGCACTCAGACCCATAGACAGATGTCCCCAGACTTAAGAAGGAAAGAACAGGCCCCTAGGCACTAATCAGATCCATTGCTTTGGTTTCCAGGCATCTCTCCTCATTGGCCTGGATTTCAAAACCAGCATATGTCTCTTTCTTGACACCTCCATCAGAAAACATCTCATCTACACATGGGATACTTGGACGTTCGAGCTGTGCAAAGCCTCTGTTTAGGAGAAGCCTTCAGGTCCCCAGTGCCACCGCTTCATTCCAAGGTCTCCATAGACACAAAAGCACATTAGGACCCATCCCCAGGAGAGTCCATTTCAACTCAGCCTCCTCGGTTGCTCCCCCAGATCCAGCAGATCTAACCTGTCTTGTTGCAAGTAGATAGTTGGAGTGCGAGGTGGGCTACCCAGCCATCCATCCTTAGAACCGTGCTCAGAATCATTGGCCTGGAGCCAACCAACAGGTCTCACTTGTCCTGCAGAAGACTCTTTGCAATTTGGAGCTGCTCACAACTCCCATCGTGGGAAAACCCCCATGGCCTCGTGATGCCCCCCTTTTCATGAAGGGGCCATCAGGGACAGAAACTCCAACCTGAGCGATCGTCCGATCCTCGCCCTGACTTCAGATGCACGAGATCTCGATTCCGGTCTGTAGATTGTGCCTGCCATGGCCTCACCCAGAAACCTAAGCCTAGCTTGTTTTCTCAGACTTCTGTCCTCAGACTACTGGCCCACAAGCCCTCCAGTTTGGCAATCCAGAACTACAATGCAGCACTCTGCCTGCCCTCCAGAAGAAAAACATTGCCCCCGCGGTGACCCAGTAACCCCAAGTGAGGAACAACCTGCACCTACCTTGGCTCTACCCCAAATGTATTGGCTGACCAGGGCACTAATGCCCTTTCTGACACAGTCTGAGCCTTGAACTACTGGCCCACCCAGACTGCTAGCCGCACACTGAGCACATCGAGCCGCCATGGCCTTAGGTCGTCATCTCTTCCCAACCTCGGTTTTCAGGCTTCAGAAACTAGACCTTATCTCCAATCACTGCCCATGGTTGAACGTGATGCAGAAATCAGAACTCCTTCCCCATGGCAAGAAACCTTGTGGTTGGCATGTTGTCCAACCTTCAGTGTAGTTGAAGCCAGTGTGGCCCATGAGGCCCCGCCCATGCCCTTGGGCCACATTGGTCACAAACACACATTGTGACCCTCACCTTGAGCCCAGTCCCCAAGTAAGGCCGCTTAGTGGCTGGATGAAGAGATAGCATATTGGGCTTGCCATGCCCCTAGGCCCCAATTTTTAACCATAGTTTGGGTTGTCCCTTCAGTCTTCGTCACGGCTTTGATTTGGAATTCCTCTTTTGGTGGGACACCTGAGGTAACAAAACTGAAAGGAGTCCTCCCATCCCACAGATTGACCAAAAACGATTGGGAATCGGGGCAAATCCTCCGAGAGGAAGATTCGTCCATGGCCCATGAGGCCTCCCCGACATTCCACGGCCATCGCTGATACAAAATCCAGAGACAAAAGCCTGAGTAAGCGCCTCAGAATCGCACTTTCTTCATATCCAGAAGAGTTCTTCTCATGGTTTCTAGATCGGGCCTGCCATACCTACGTCCCCAAACCTAAGCTGAATTTGTGTTTTCAGACTTCTGTCCTCAAAGTCATGGGCCACACACTCTCCAGGCTGGGGCCCCTGGAGCCACACATTAGGACTGTGCCTACCAATTCATGGGAATTCTGCCCAATCCATGGTCCAAAATCGTACAAATTCAGAGAAACCTCCAATGTCCCTGAGGCCATCCCAATAGTGTACGTCGACCGGAACAAACAAAGGCTGTCTGACACCAGCTGATAATCTACCTCCACTCATACTATAAATGGATGTCCCCAGAGAAGAAGATTGAACCAGACAGGATCCTAGGCCATAATAGGATACATTGCCTTGGTTTACAGGCAAGTTTCTTCAAAAGCCTGATTCCATTACGAGCATAGGTGTTTTCCTGAGGCACCCATCAGAGCTCATGTCGTCTCCACAAGGAAACCTGTGCATGGGAGCTATGTCAAAAGCTTAGGAGAGTAATTCAGGGGTCCCGGTGCCACCGCCCCATTCCAAGGCCCTCATGGACACAAACACATTAGGACCCATCCTCAGGAAAGTCCATTTCAACTCAGCCACACCGGTTGCTCCAGCAGAGCCATCAGATCTAAACTGTCTTGTTGCTAGGAGACAATTGGAATGCGAGGCGGGCTTCCCAGGCATCCATCCTCGAACGGTGCTCAGGAGTCATTCCATATGGGATATCCTGGAGCTGTCCAACATGTCTCAATTGTCCCGCAGAAGGAATCCTTGAAGGGGGCATCCCACAACTCCCAACATGGGAAAACCTCAATGGCCTCGAGATTCCGCTCCCTTCATGAAGCGGCCGTCATGCACGGAAACTCCAACCTGAGCCATCGTCTGATCCTCGCCCTGACTTCAGATCATGAGATATTGGTTCAGATCTGCAGGGGGTACCTGCCGTGCCCTCTCCCTGAAACTCAAGTCTAGCTTGTCTTCTCAGACTTCTATCCTCACACTCCTGGTCCCAAAGCCCTCAAGTTTGGCAATACCGGACCCACAATGCAGCACTCTGCCTAACCTCTAGAAAAAAATTATTGCCTCATGAGCTGCCCAGGCACCTTAAATGAGGATAAACCTACACAGCACTCGACTTTACGCAAATTATGTAGTCTACCCTGGGCACTAATGCACTGTCGGACACAACATGAAGCTGGACCTACTGACCAACACCCAGAAAGCTGACCGCACACTGAGCACATAGGATCCGCCATGGCCTTAAGTCATCATCTCTTCCCTATCTCAGTTTTCAGGCTTCAGAACCGAGACCTTATCTCCAATCACGGCCCAGGCGTGAGTGTGATGCAGAAATCACAACTCCTCCTTACCCATGGCAAGAAACCTTGTGGTTGGCACATTGTCCAACGTTCAGTGTAGGAGAAACCAGCATTCACCCTGACGCCCCGCCCATTCTTGAGTGCGACGAGGGCATAAACACGCATTATGACCCTCAGCATGAGTCCTGTCCTCTAGTAAGTCCTCTCAGTGGCTGGACCATTAGATGCCATAATGGGCTTGACATGTCCCTAGGCCCTATTTTTAAACAGATTTCTGATTTTCCAATCGCCCCTCCCCAGGGCTCTACTTTGGAACCCCTCATTTGGTAGGACACCTGAGGTTAAAAAAGAAAACAACAACAACAAAAAAACGGACTTCTTCCATCCCACAGAATGACCCCAATCTCTTTGGACTGGGCCAAACCACCAGAGAGTAAGACTCGTCCATTTCCCATGAAGTCACCCAGAAATTTCACGACCATGAGTGACACGGTATCCAGAGACAAAAACTTGAGCAAGAGCTTCACACTCGCCTTTTTTCAAATCCCGAAGAGTTCTCCTCATGGTCTGTAGATCAGTCCTGCCATATTTATGTCCCGAAACATAAGACGAGTTGGTGTTTCCAGACAACTGTCCAAACAGCCCTGGCCTACACAACCTACAGGCTCAGGCCCCTGGAGCCAAACCTGAGGACTGTACTTGCCCTCACCAAGGGAATTGTGTGTTCCCATTCCAATGGCCACAACCCTTCTAATAGGATAAACCTCCAAAGTCCCTGATCCATCTCAATAGTGGTGGCTTCCCAGGAAAAAGAGGGGCAATCTGAGCCCTCGGAGCACCTCCCTGCACTCAGACCCATAGACAGTTGTCCCCAGAATTAAAAAGGAAAGTACAGGCCCCTAGGCACTTATCAGATCCATTGCTTTGGTGTCCAACATCTCTCCTCAGAGGCCTGGATTTCAAAACCAGCATATGTCTCTTTCTTGACACCTCCATCAGAAAACATCTCATCTACACATGGGATACTTGGACGTTGGAGCTGTGCAAAGCCTCTGTTTAGGAGAACCCTTCAGGTCCCCAGTGCCACCGCTTCATTCCAAGGTCTCCATAGACACAAAAGCACATTAGGACCCATCCCCAGGAGAGTCCATTTCAACTCAGCCTCCTCGGTTGCTCCCCCAGATCCAGCAGATCTAACCTGTCTTGTTGCTAGGAGACAATTGGAATGCGAGGTGGGCTACACAGCCATCCATCCTTAGATCCCTGCTCAGAATCATTGGCCTGGAGTCAAACAACAGGTCTCCATTGTCCTGCAGAAAACTCTTTGGATTTTAGAGCTGCTCACTACTCCCATCGTGGGAAAACCCCCATGGCCTCGTGATGCCCCCCATTCATGAAGGGGTCATCAGGGACAGAAACTCCAACCTCAGCAATCGTCCGATCCTCGCCCTGACTTCAGATGCACGAGATCTCGATTCCGGTCTGTAGATTGTGCCTGCCATGGCCTCACCCAGAAACCTAAGCCTAGCTTGTGTTCTCAAACTTCTGTCCTCAGACTACTGGCCCACAAGCCCTCCAGTTTGCCAATCCAGAACTACAATGCAGCATTCTGCCTGCCCTCCAGAAGAAAAACTTTGCCCTCTGGGATGACCCAGTATCCCCAAGTGAGGATCAACCTGCACCTACCTTGGCTGTACCCCAAATACATAGGCTGACCAGGGCACTAATGCCCTTTCTGACACAGCCTAAGCCTGGACCTCCTGGCCCACCCCGACTGAGAGCCGCACACTGAGCACATCGGGCTGCCATGGCCTTAGGTCGTCATCTCTTCCCAACCTCGGTTTTCAGGCTTCAGAATCTAGACCTTATCTCCAATCACTGCCCAGGGTTGAACGTGATGCCGAAATCAGAACTCCTTCCCCATGGCAAGAAACCTTGTGGTTGGCATGTTGTCCAACCTTCAGTGTAGTTGAAGCCAGTGTGGCCCATGAGGCCCCGCCCATGCTCTTGGGCCACATTGGTCACAAACACACATTGTGACCCTCAGCGTGAGCCCAGTCCCGAAGTAAGGCCTCTCAGTGGCTGGATGAAGAGATAGCATATTGGGCTTGCCATGCCCCTAGGCCCCAATTTTTAACCATAGTTCGGGTTGTCCCTTCAGTCTTCTCAACGGCTTTGATTTGGAATTCTTCTTTTGGTGGGACACCTGAGGTAACAAACCTGAAAGGAGTCCTCCCATACCACAGATTGACGAAAAACGATTGGGAATCGGGGCAAATCCTCCGAGAGGAAGATTCGTCCATGGCCCATGAGGCCTCCCCGACATTCCACGGCCATCGCTGATACAAAATCCAGAAATAAAAGCTTGAGCAAGCGCCTCAGAATCGCACTTTCTTCATATCCTGAAGAGTTCTTCTCATGGTTTGTAGATCGGGCCTGCCATACCTACTTACCCAAACCTAAGCTGAGTTTGTGTTTTCAGACTTCTGTCCTCAAAGTCATGGGCCACACACTCTCCAGGCTGGGGCCCCTGGTCCACACATTAGGACTGTGCCTACCAATCCATGGGAATTCTACCCATTCTATGGTCCAAAATCGTACAAATTCGGAGAAACCTCCAAATTCCCTGAGGCCATCCCAATAGTGTAGGTCGACCCGAACAAACAAAGGCTGTCTGACACCAGCTGATAATCTACCTCCACTCATACCATAGATGGATGTCCCCAGAGAAGAAGATTGAACCAGACAGGACCCTAGGCCATAATAGATCCATTATTTGGGTTACAGGCATGTGTCCTCAAAAGCCTGATTCCAATACGAGCATAGGGGTTTTCCTGAGGCACCCATCAGAACTCATCTCGTCTCCACAAGGAAACCTGTGCACGGGAGCCATGTCCAAAGCTTAGGAGAGTACTTCAGGGTCCCGGTGCCACCGCCCCATTCCAAGGCCCTCATGGACACAAAAACACATTAGGACCCATCCTCAGGAAAGTCCATTTCAACTCAGCCACACCGGTTGCTCCAGCAGAGCCATCAGATCTAAACTGTCTTGTTGCTAGGAGACAATTGGAATGCGAGGCGGGCTTCCCAGGCATCCATCCTCGAACGGTGCTCAGGAGTCATTCCATATGGGATATCCTGGAGCTGTCCAACATGTCTCAATTGTCCCGCAGAAGGAATCCTTGAAGGGGGCATCCCACAACTCCCAACATGGGAAAACCTCAATGGCCTCGAGATTCCGCTCCCTTCATGAAGCGGCCATCATGCACGGAAACTCCAACCTGAGCCATCGTCTGATCCTCGCCCTGACTTCAGATCATGAGATATTGGTTCAGATCTGCAGGGGGTACCTGCCGTGCCCTCTCCCTGAAACCCAAGACTAGCCTGTCTTCTCAGACTTCCGTCCTCTCACTCCTGGTTTCAAAGCCCTCAAGTTTGGCAATTCCGGACCCAGAATGCAGCACTCTGCATGACCTCTCGAAAAAAATTATTGCCTCATGAGCTGCCCAGGCACCTTAAATGAGGATAAACCTACACAGCACTCGACTTTACCCAAATTTTTTAGTCTAACCTGGGCACTAATGCACTGTCGGACACAACATGAGGCTGGACCTCCTGACCAAACCCAGAAAGCTGACCGCACACTGAACACATAAGACCCGCCATGGTCTTAGGTCATCATCTCTTCCCTATCTCAGTTTTCAGGCTTCAGAACCGAGACCTTATCTCCAATCACGGCCCAGGCGTGAGTGTGATGCAGAAATCACAACTCCTCCTTACCCATGGCAAGAAACCTTGTGGTTGGCACATTGTCCAACGTTCAGTGTAGGAGAAACCAGCATTCACCCTGACGCCCCGCCCATTCTTGAGTGCGACGAGGGCATAAACACGCATTATGACCCTCAGCATGAGTCCTGTACTCTAGTAAGTCCTCTCAGTGGCTGGACCATTAGATGCCATAATGGGCTTGACATGTCCCTAGGCCCTATTTTTAAACAGATTTCTGATTTTCCAATCGCCCCTCCCCAGGGCTCTACTTTGGAACCCCTCATTTGGTAGGACACCTGAGGTTAAAAAAGAAAACAACAACAACAAAAAAACGGACTTCTTCCATCCCACAGAATGACCCCAAACTCTTTGGACTGGGCCAAACCACCAGAGAGTAAGACTCGTCCATTTCCCATGAAGTCACCCAGAAATTTCACGACCATGAGTGACACGGTATCCAGAGACAAAAACTTGAGCAAGAGCTTCACACTCGCCTTTTTTCAAATCCCGAAGAGTTCTCCTCATGGTCTGTAGATCAGTCCTGCCATATTTATGTCCCGAAACATAAGACGAGTTGGTGTTTCCAGACAACTGTCCAAACAGCCCTGGCCTACACAACCTACAGGCTCAGGCCCCTGGAGCCAAACCTGAGGACTGTACTTGCCCTCACCAAGGGAATTGTGTGTTCCCATTCCAATGGCCACAACCCTTCTAATAGGATAAACCTCCAAAGTCCCTGATCCATCTCAATAGTGGTGGCTTCCCAGGAAAAAGAGGGGCAATCTGAGCCCATCGGAGCACCTCCCTGCACTCAGACCCATAGACAGATGTCCCCAGACTTAAGAAGGAAAGAACAGGCCCCTAGGCACTAATCAGATCCATTGCTTTGGTTTCCAGGCATCTCTCCTCATTGGCCTGGATTTCAAAACCAGCATATGTCTCTTTCTTGACACCTCCATCAGAAAACATCTCATCTACACATGGGATACTTGGACGTTCGAGCTGTGCAAAGCCTCTGTTTAGGAGAAGCCTTCAGGTCCCCAGTGCCACCGCTTCATTCCAAGGTCTCCATAGACACAAAAGCACATTAGGACCCATCCCCAGGAGAGTCCATTTCAACTCAGCCTCCTCGGTTGCTCCCCCAGATCCAGCAGATCTAACCTGTCTTGTTGCAAGTAGATAGTTGGAGTGCGAGGTGGGCTACCCAGCCATCCATCCTTAGAACCGTGCTCAGAATCATTGGCCTGGAGCCAACCAACAGGTCTCACTTGTCCTGCAGAAGACTCTTTGCAATTTGGAGCTGCTCACAACTCCCATCGTGGGAAAACCCCCATGGCCTCGTGATGCCCCCCTTTTCATGAAGGGGCCATCAGGGACAGAAACTCCAACCTGAGCGATCGTCCGATCCTCGCCCTGACTTCAGATGCACGAGATCTCGATTCCGGTCTGTAGATTGTGCCTGCCATGGCCTCACCCAGAAACCTAAGCCTAGCTTGTTTTCTCAGACTTCTGTCCTCAGACTACTGGCCCACAAGCCCTCCAGTTTGGCAATCCAGAACTACAATGCAGCACTCTGCCTGCCCTCCAGAAGAAAAACATTGCCCCCGCGGTGACCCAGTAACCCCAAGTGAGGAACAACCTGCACCTACCTTGGCTCTACCCCAAATGCATTGGCTGACCAGGGCACTAATGCCCTTTCTGACACAGTCTGAGCCTTGAACTACTGGCCCACCCAGACTGCTAGCCGCACACTGAGCACATCGAGCCGCCATGGCCTTAGGTCGTCATCTCTTCCCAACCTCGGTTTTCAGGCTTCAGAAACTAGACCTTATCTCCAATCACTGCCCATGGTTGAACGTGATGCAGAAATCAGAACTCCTTCCCCATGGCAAGAAACCTTGTGGTTGGCATGTTGTCCAACCTTCAGTGTAGTTGAAGCCAGTGTGGCCCATGAGGCCCCGCCCATGCCCTAGGGCCACATTGGTCACAAACACACATTGTGACCCTCACCTTGAGCCCAGTCCCCAAGTAAGGCCGCTTAGTGGCTGGATGAAGAGATAGCATATTGGGCTTGCCATGCCCCTAGGCCCCAATTTTTAACCATAGTTTGGGTTGTCCCTTCAGTCTTCGTCACGGCTTTGATTTGGAATTCCTCTTTTGGTGGGACACCTGAGGTAACAAAACTGAAAGGAGTTCTCCCATCCCACAGATTGACCAAAAACGATTGGGAATCGGGGCAAATCCTCCGAGAGGAAGATTCGTCCATGGCCCATGAGGCCTCCCCGACATTCCACGGCCATCGCTGATACAAAATCCAGAGACAAAAGCCTGAGTAAGCGCCTCAGAATCGCACTTTCTTCATATCCAGAAGAGTTCTTCTCATGGTTTCTAGATCGGGCCTGCCATACCTACGTCCCCAAACCTAAGCTGAATTTGTGTTTTCAGACTTCTGTCCTCAAAGTCATGGGCCACACACTCACCAGGCTGGGGCCCCTGGAGCCACACATTAGGACTGTGCCTACCAAATCATGGGAATTCTGCCCAATCCATGGTCCAAAATCGTACAAATTCAGAGAAACCTCCAATGTCCCTGAGGCCATCCCAATAGTGTACGTCGACCGGAACAAACAAAGGCTGTCTGACACCAGCTGATAATCTACCTCCACTCATACTATAAATGGATGTCCCCAGAGAAGAAGATTGAACCAGACAGGATCCTAGGCCATAATAGGATACATTGCCTTGGTTTACAGGCAAGTTTCTTCAAAAGCCTGATTCCATTACGAGCATAGGTGTTTTCCTGAGGCACCCATCAGAGCTCATGTCGTCTCCACAAGGAAACCTGTGCATGGGAGCTATGTCAAAAGCTTAGGAGAGTACTTCAGGGGTCCCGGTGCCACCGCCCCATTCCAAGGCCCTCATGGACACAAACACATTAGGACCCATCCTCAGGAAAGTCCATTTCAACTCAGCCACACCGGTTGCTCCAGCAGAGCCATCAGATCTAAACTGTCTTGTTGCTAGGAGACAATTGGAATGCGAGGCGGGCTTCCCAGGCATCCATCCTCGAACGGTGCTCAGGAGTCATTCCATATGGGATATCCTGGAGCTGTCCAACATGTCTCAATTGTCCCGCAGAAGGAATCCTTGAAGGGGGCATCCCACAACTCCCAACATGGGAAAACCTCAATGGCCTCGAGATTCCGCTCCCTTCATGAAGCGGCCGTCATGCACGGAAACTCCAACCTGAGCCATCGTCTGATCCTCGCCCTGACTTCAGATCATGAGATATTGGTTCAGATCTGCAGGGGGTACCTGCCGTGCCCTCTCCCTGAAACTCAAGTCTAGCTTGTCTTCTCAGACTTCTATCCTCACACTCCTGGTCCCAAAGCCCTCAAGTTTGGCAATTCCGGACCCACAATGCAGCACTCTGCCTGACGTCTAGAAAAAAATTATTGCCTCATAGCTGCCCAGGCACCTTAAATGAGGATAAACCTACACAGCACTCGACTTTACGCAAATTATGTAGTCTACCCTGGGCACTAATGCACTGTCGGACACAACATGAGGCTGGACCTACTGACCAACACCCAGAAAGCTGACCGCACACTGAGCACATAGGATCCGCCATGGCCTTAAGTCATCATCTCTTCCCTATCTCAGTTTTCAGGCTTCAGAACCGAGACCTTATCTCCAATCACGGCCCAGGCGTGAGTGTGATGCAGAAATCACAACTCCTCCTTACCCATGGCAAGAAACCTTGTGGTTGGCACATTGTCCAACGTTCAGTGTAGGAGAAACCAGCATTCACCCTGAGGCCCCGCCCATTCTTGTGTGCGACGAGGGCATAAACACGCATTATGACCCTCAGCATGAGTCCTGTCCTCTAGTAAGTCCTCTCAGTGGCTGGACCATTAGATGCCATAATGGGTTTGACATGTCCCTAGGCCCTATTTTTAAACAGATTTCTGATTTTCCAATCGCCCCTCCCCAGGGCTCTACTTTGGAACCCCTCATTTGGTAGGACACCTGAGGTTAAAAAAGAAAACAACAACAACAAAAAAACGGACTTCTTCCATCCCACAGAATGACCCCAAACTCTTTGGACTGGGCCAAACCACCAGAGAGTAAGACTCGTCCATTTCCCATGAAGTCACCCAGAAATTTCACGACCATGAGTGACACGGTATCCAGAGACAAAAACTTGAGCAAGAGCTTCACACTCGCCTTTTTTCAACTCCCGAAGAGTTCTCCTCATGGTCTGTAGATCAGTCCTGCCATATTTATGTCCCGAAACATAAGACGAGTTGGTGTTTCCAGACAACTGTCCAAACAGCCCTGGCCTACACAACCTACAGGCTCAGGCCCCTGGAGCCAAACCTGAGGACTGTACTTGCCCTCACCAAGGGAATTGTGTGTTCCCATTCCAATGGCCAGAACCCTTCTAATAGGATAAACCTCCAAAGTCCCTGATCCATCTCAATAGTGGTGGCTTCCCAGGAAAAAGAGGGGCAATCTGAGCCCATCGGAGCACCTCCCTGCACTCAGACCCATAGACAGTTGTCCCCAGAATTAAAAAGGAAAGTACAGGCCCCTAGGCACTTATCAGATCCATTGCTTTGGTGTCCAACATCTCTCCTCATTGGCCTGGATTTCAAAACCAGCATATGTCTCTTTCTTGACACCTCCATCAGAAAACATCTCATCTACACATGGGATACTTGGACGTTGGAGCTGTGCAAAGCCTCTGTTTAGGAGAACCCTTCAGGGCCCCAGTGCCACCGCTTCATTCCAAGGTCTCCATAGACACAAAAGCACATTAGGACCCATCCCCAGGAGAGTCCATTTCAACTCAGCCTCCTCGGTTGCTCCCCCAGATTCAGCAGATCTAACCTGTCTTTTGCTAGGAGACAATTGGAATGCGAGGTGGGCTACCCAGCCATCCATCCTTAGAACCCTGCTCAGCATCATTGGCCTGGAGTCAAACAACAGGTCTCCATTGTCCTGCAGAAAACTCTTTGGATTTTAGAGCTGCTCACTACTCCCATCGTGGGAAAACCCCCATGGCTTCGTGATGCCCCCCATTCATGAAGGGGTCATCAGGGACAGAAACTCCAACCTCAGCGATTGTCCGATCCTCGCCCTGATCAGATGCACGAGATCTCGATTCCGGTCTGTAGATTGTGCCTGCCATGGCCTCACCCAGAAACCTAAGCCTAGCTTGTGTTCTCAAACTTCTGTCCTCAGACTACTGGCCCACAAGCCCTCCAGTTTGCCAATCCAGAAGTACAATGCAGCATTCTGCCTGCCCTCCAGAAGAAAAACTTTGCCCTCTGGGATGACCCAGTAACCCCAAGTGAGGATCAACCTGCACCTACCTTGGCTGTACCCCAAATACATAGGCTGACCAGGGCACTAATGCCCTTTCTGACACAGCCTGAGCCTGGACCTCATGGCCCACCCCGACTGAGAGCCGCACACTGAGCACATCGGGCTGCCATGGCCTTAGGTCATCATCTCTTCCCAACCTCGGTTTTCAGGCTTCAGAATCTAGACCTTATCTCCAATCACTGCCCAGGGTTGAACGTGATGCCGAAATCAGAACTCCTTCCCCATGGCAAGAAACCTTGTGGTTGGCATGTTGTCCAACCTTCAGTGTAGTTGAAGCCAGTGTGGCCCATGAGGCCCCGCCCATGCTCTTGGGCCACATTGGTCACAAACACACATTGTGACCCTCAGCGTGAGCCCATTCCCGAAGTAAGGCCTCTCAGTGGCTGGATGAAGAGATAGCATATTGGGCTTGCCATGCCCCTAGGCCCCAATTTTTAACCATAGTTCGGGTTGTCCCTTCAGTCTTCTCCACGGCTTTGATTTGGAATTCTTCTTTTGGTGGGACACCTGAGGTAACAAACCTGAAAGGAGTCCTCCCATACCACAGATTGACGAAAAACGATTGGGAATCGGGGCAAATCCTCAGAGAGGAAGATACGTCCATGGCCATGAGGCCTCCCCGACATTCAACGGCCATCGCTGATACAAAATCCAGAAATAAAAGCTTGAGCAAGCGCCTCAGACTCGCACTTTCTTCATATCCTGAAGAGTTCTTCTCATGGTTTGTAGATCGGGCCTGCCAAACCTACTTACCCAAACCTAAGCTGAGTTTGTGTTTTCAGACTTCTGTTCTCAAAGTCATGGGCCACACACTCTCCAGGCTGGGGCCCCTGGAGACACACATTAGGACTGTGCCTACCAATCCATGGGAATTCTGCCCATTCTATGGTCCAAAATCGTACAAATTCGGAGAAACCTCCAAATTCCCTGAGGCCATCCCAATAGTGTAGGTCGACCCGAACAAACAAAGGCTGTCTGACACCAGCTGATAATCTACCTCCACTCATACCATAGATGGATGTCCCCAGAGAAGAAGAGTGAACCAGACAGGACCCTAGGCCATAATAGGATCCCTTGCCTTCCTTTACAGGCATGTGTCCTCAAAAGCCTGATTCCAATACGAGCATAGGGGTTTTCCTGAGGCACCCATTAGAACTCATCTCGTCTCCACAAGATAACCTGTGCATGGGAGCTATGTCAAAAGCTTAGGAGAATACTCAGGATCCCAGTGCCACTGCCCCATTCCAAGGCCCTCATGGACACAAAAACACATTAGAACCCTTCCTCAGGAAAGTCCATTTCAACTCAGCCACTGAGATTGCTCCCGCAGAGCCATCAGATCTAAACTGTCTTGTTGCTAGGAGACAATTGGATTGCGAGGCGGGCTTCCCAGGCATCCATTCTTGAACGGTGTTCTGGAGTCATTCCATATGGGATGTCCTGGAGCTGTCCAACATGTCTCAATTGTCCCTCAGAAGGAATCCTTGAAGGGGGCATCCCACAACTCCCAACGTGGGAAAACCTCAATGGCCTCGAGATTCTGCTCCCTTCATGAAGTGGCCGCCATGCACGGAAACTCCAACCTGAGCCAACGTCTGATCCTCGCCCTGACTTCAGATGCATGAGATATTGGTTCCGATCTGCAGGGGGTACCTGCCGTGCCCTCGCCCTGAAACCCAAGTTTAGCTTGTCTTCTCAGACTTCCGTCCTCACACTCCTGGTCTCGAAGCCCTCAAGTTTGACAATTCCGGACCCACAATGCAGCACTCTGCCTGACCTCTAGAAAAAAAATTATTGCCTCATGAGCTGCCCAGGCACCTTAAATGAGGATAAACCTACACAGCACTCGACTTTACCCAAATTATGTAGTCTAACCTGGGCACTAATGCACTGTCGGACACAACCTGAGGCCGGACCTCCTCACCAACACCAAGAAAGCTGACCACACACTGAGCACCTAGGAATCGTTATGGCCTTATGTCATCATCTCTTCCCTATCTCAGTTTTCAGGCTTCAGAACCGAAACCTTATCTCCAATCACTGCCCCGGCGTGAGTGTGATGCAGAAATCACAACTCATCCTTACCCATGCAAGAAACCTTGCTGCTGGCAGTGAGTCAAACCTTCATTGTAGGAGAAAACGGCATGGCCCATGAGGCCACGGCCATGCGTAAGGTCCGCCTTGGGCACAAACACACATTGTGACCCACAGCGTGGGTACCTTATTCAAGTAACCCCTCTCAGTGACTGGACCAAGAGCCCGCATATGTGGCTTGCCATTCCCATAGGCACACAGGACTAACTAGATGGTGTGTATTCAAGTTGAGGGAACCCACTTCTGTGCTCTAGAGTCCCTCTCCTGGGGGCTCCCCTGTGGCAGAAAACAGTACTGTTGCCTTCCCTCAGAATGAACCCAATCACTTGGGAGCTTAGACAATCCCCGAGAGGAATCCTCTTCCTCGGCCCCTGAGGCAACACCTACACTGACCGGCCACTGAGAACGAAATACCGAGAGACAAAAGCCTGAACGACTGCCTCCCACTTTCCCTCCTTTGATATCCAGAGATTCTCCACTCACTAACTGGAGATCAGGCTTGCCATTACCTTGGCCCCTAGCTGAACCAAGTTTGCTTTTTCAGACATCTGTCCCCACAGCCCTGGCAAACACAGCCTTTAGCTGGGTCCTCTGGAGTCATAACACAGGACCGTTCCTGCTGTCTCCAGGGAAACTGTGTCCATTCCTTTGGCCACACACCTCCAGAATATGAGAAACCTCAAGGCCCCCGAGGACATCCCACTACTGGGAGCCTCCCTGGACACACAGGGGCACTCGGACACAAGCTGAGCAGCTACCTCCACGAAGGCATGCACACAGATGTCAACCGAGATAGAAGTTTGAGACGGACAGGCCCTTAGGCCCTAACCTCAACAATTGCTTTGGTTTCCAGGTGTCACTTCTCAGAGGCTTTGGTTCGAAGAACAGGATATGGGGCTTTCCTGAGGCACTGAACAGAACTCCTCTCATCTCCACATGGGAAGCTTCCTTGTTGGAGCTGTGTCAAACACCTCAGGTTGGAAAATCCTGCAGAGTCCCTGAGCCACCTCCACATTCCACGGTCTCCCAGGCCACCAAGACACAGTAGGACTCATCTTCAGGAGAGTCCATTTCAACTCTCCCCTCTGGGTAACTCACCCAGGAGCCCGCAGATTGAGCCTGCCTTGTCCTGACTAAAGAGTGGGAATATGAGGTGGCATTCCCAGGCATCCATGCTTAGACACCTGCTCTCGAGTCTTTCCGTATGGGGCCTCCTGGAACATCCAATAGGACTCGACTGTCGTGCAGAAGGAAACCTTGAGGTTTGGAGTAGTTCACAAATCCCATCGTAGGCAAACCTCCCTGGCCTCATGAAGCCCCCACACCCTTCAGGAAAAGGCCATGCTGGACAAAAAGTCTAGCCTGAGGCACGTCTCATAGTTGACATGAACTCAGTGCAGGAGAACTCGATTCAGCCTCTGCAGAGTGGGCATGCTGTGCCCTCGGTCCCAAACCTCACGCTAGCTTGTGTTTTCAGACTTCCTTCCTCAGACTCCTGGTAAACAAGCCCACCGGACTAGGAACTCCAAAACCACAACCCAGCCCATTGTCTCCCCAATGGAAGAAAAACGTTTCCCTGTGGGGCTCTCCAGAAAACCCAGATGAGAATCAACCTGCTCGGGCCTCGACGGTACCTGAGCTGGATAGGCTGCACTGGGCACTCATGCTCTGTCTGACTCAGCCTGAAGCCAGACGTCCAGACAGACAAGGAGACAGCTGGCCGCACACCCAGCACTTCGGACACGCCATGGTCTTATGCTGTCACCACTTCCTAATTTTGGTTTTCAGATATCTGAACCTAGACATTATATCAATTCTCCACACAGCTGGGTATCGCAAGCCCAAAACAGAAGTCCTGCTTCCCCATGGCTGTAAAGCTTGCTCCTGGCATGGAGTCACACCTTCAGGGTGGGAGAAACATTCATGGCCCCTGATGCCACGCCCAAACTTGAGTGCTGCTTGGGCACAAATTCACACTGTGACCCTCAGCATGAGGCCCATGTCAAAGAAAGGCCTGTCAGGGCCTGGACCAAGAGCCCGTATATGGGGCTTGCCAAGCCCCTATGCACCCAATCCTCAGCAGGGTTTGAGTTTTCCAGTCGCCCCGCCCATACCTGGGGCTCTGCTCTGGAATCCCTTTCTTTTTGAGACACATGAGCAAGACAACACGACTCCACCTTTCCCACAAAATGAACCCAAACTCTTGGGAGTTGGGACAAATCCCCAGAGAAGAGGGATACTCGTCCACAGTCCCTGAGGCCACCCCTCCAATCCACCGCTATCCCGGACACAACATCCAGAGACAAAAGCCTGAAGGAACACCTCCCACTCGGCCATCTTTCAGAGGACCAGGAGCTCCATCTCGGGCTGTCATTCCGGCCTGCCATACCCTAGGCGCCACTCATAAGTTGAGTTTGTGTTTTCAGACTTCTGTGCCCACAGCCTGGACCCACACAACCTCCAGGCTAGGGCCTCTGGAGCCACAGCGAAAGATTGTGCCTGCCCTCTCCAAGGAAAGTGTGCCCAATCCATTGACCACAACCCTACAGGTTAGGGAAAAGCTCCAAGGCCCCTGAGGCCATCAATAATGTAGGCCACCCTGGACTAAGAGGGGCTCTCTGACACCAGCGGAGCAACTATCTCCACTTAGACTCTCAGACAGTGTCCCCAGAGACAGAAGGTTGAAATGGACAGTCCCCCAGGCCCTAATCTGAACCTTAGCTTTGGTTTCCATGTGTCCGTCCTCAGAGGACTGTTTTCGTAGACCAGCACACGGGGTTTTTCCGAGGCACCAAACCAAACCTCTCTCGTCTCAACATGGGGTGCATTCTTACTGGGGATGTATCAAACCCTTCAGGTAGGAGAGTCCGCAGGGCCACTGAACAACCAGCACATTCCAAGGTCTCCATGGACCCAAACGCACATTATGACGCATCCTCAGGAAAGGCCATTGCAACTCAGCCCCCTGGGTAGCGTACCCCAGAGGCAGCAGATCAAACATATCTTGTCGCTAATGGCCAATGGGAATGCGAGGCATGCTGTACAGGGATCCAACCTTCGAACCCTGCTCTCCAGTCCTTCCGTATGGTATGTCCTGGAGCCATGCAACAGGACTCGAATGTCCCGCAGAAGGAAACCTTGTGGTTTGGGGCAGCCTCCAAACTAAGCGTGGGAAAACTTCCTTGGCCTCATGAGGCCCCCGCTTCATGAAGGTGCCATCATGGACACAACTCCAGCCTCAGCCAACGTCTGATCCTCAGCCTGACTTCAGAAGCATGAGATTTTGATTCAGTCTCTGCAGAGTGGGCCTGCTCTGCCCTGGGCTCCAAACCTCACACTGCATGTGTTTTCAGACTTCCGTCCTCACACTCCTGGCCCACAAACCCTCCCTACTGGGAATTCTGGGGCCACAATGAAGCACTCCGCCTGCCTCCCAGGAGAAAAACATTGTTTATGGTGCTGCCCAGAAACGCCAAATGAAGATCAAACTGCTTAGCCCTAGGCAACACCCCAATAGCATAGGCTACCTTAAACACTGATGCTCTGCGCAAATAGCCTGAGCCCAGACCTTCCAACAGACACCGACACAGCTGGCTGCACACCCAGCACATTGGACCCGCCACTGCCTTAGGCCACCATCCATTCCCAACCTGGGTATTCAGTCATCGGAACCTAGACGTTATCTCCAATCCCTGCACAGGGGGGAACCTGATGCACAAGTCAGAACCCCTCCTTCCCCATGGCAAGAAACCTTGCTGCTGGCAGTGAGTCAAACCTTCAGTGTAGGAGAAAACGGCATGGCCCATGAGGCCACACCCATGCGTGAGGGCCGCCTTGGGCACAAACACACATTGTGACCCTCAGCGTGAGTACCTTATTCAAGTAACGCCTCTCACTAACTGGACCAAGAGCCCACATATGTGGCTTGCCTTTCCAATAGGCACCCAGGACTAACTAGATGCTGTGTATTCCAGTTGAGGAAACCCACTGCTGTGCTCTAGACTCAAGCTCCTGGGGGGTCCACTGTGGCAGAAAACAGTACTCTTCCCTTCCCACAGAATGAACCCAAACACATGGGAGCTTGGACAATCCCCCGAGTGGAAGGCTCTTCCTCGGCCCCTGAAGCAACCCCTACCCTGAACGGCCACTGTGAACGCAACACCCAGAGACAAAAGCCTGAGCGACTGCCTCCCACTTGCCCTCCTTTGATATCCATAGGATCTCCCCTCACGGACTGGAGATCAGGCCTGCCATTACCTTGGCCCCTAGCTGAGCCAAGTTTGCTTTTTCAGACATCTGTACCCACAGCCCTGGCAAACACAGCATCTAGGCTGGGTCCTCTGGAGCCATACCACAGGACCGTGCCTGTTGTCTCCTGGGAAACTGTGTCCATTCCTTTGGCCACACACCTCCAGAATGTGAGAAACCTCAAGGCCCCCGAGGACATCCCACTACTGGGAGCCTCCCTGGACACACAGGGGCATTAGGACACCAGCTGAGCAGCTACCTCCACGAAGGCATGCACACAGATGTCAACAGATAGAAGGTTGAGCCGGATAGGCCCTTAGGCCGTAATCTCAACTCTTGCTTTGGTTTCCAGGTGTCACTCCTCAGAGGCTTTGGTTCGAAGAACAGGATATGGGGCTTTCCTGAGGCACTGAACAGAACTCCTTTCGTCTCTACATGGGAAGCTTCCTTATTGGAGCCGTGTGAAACACCTCAGCTTGGAGAACCATGCAGAGTCCCTGAGCCGCCTGCCAGGCCACCAAGCCACAGTAGGACTCATCTTCAGGAGAGTCCATTTCCACTCTCCCCTCTAGGTAGCTCACCCAGGAGCCCGCAGATTAAGCCTGCCTTGTCCTGACTAAAGAGTGGGAATATGATGTGGCGTTCCCAGGCATCCATGCTTAGACACCTGCTCTCGAGTCTTTCCGTATGGGGCCTCCTGGAACATCCAATAGGACTCGACTGTCGTGCAGAAGGAAACCCTGAGATTTGGAGTAGTTCAGAAATCCCATCGTAGGCAAACCTCCCTGGCCTCATGAAGCACCCACACCCTTCAGGAAGAGGCCATGCTGGACAAAAACTCTAGCCTGGGGCACGTCTCATAGTTGACATGACTTCAGTGCAGGAGATCTCGATTCAGCCTCTGCAGATTGGGCCTGTTGTGCCCTCGGTCCCAAACCTCACGCTAGCTTGTGTTTTCAGACTTCCTTCCTCAGACTCCTGGCAAACAAGCCCTCTGGACTAGGAACTTCAGAACCACAACCCAGCCCAGTGTCTGCCCAACGGAAGAAAAACGTTTCCCTGTGGGGCTCTCCAGAAAACCCAGATGAGAATCAACCTGCTTGGGCCTCGACGGTACCCAGGCTGGATAAGCTGCTATGAGCACTCATTCTCTGTCTGACTCAGCCTGAAGCCAGACGTCCAGACAGACAAGGAGACAGCTGGCTGCACACCCAGCACTTCAGACACGCCTTGGTCTTATGCCGTCACCACTTCCTAACTGTGGTTTTCAGATATCTGAACCTAGACATTATATCAATTCTCCACACAGCTGGGTATCGCAAGCACAAAACAGAAGTCCTGCTTCCCCATGGCTGTAAAGCTTGCTCGTGGCATGGAGTCACACCTTCAGGGTGGGAAAAACCTTCATGGCCCCTGATGCCACGCCCAAACTTGAGTGCTGCTTGGGCACAAATTCACACTGTGACCCTCAGCATGAGGCCCATGTCAAAGAAAGGCCTGTCAGGTCCTGGATCAAGAGCCCGCATATGGGGCTTGCCAAGCCCCTATGCACCCAATCCTCACCAGGGTTTGAGTTTTCCAGTCGCCCCGCCCATACCTGGGGCTCTGCTCTGGAATCCCTTTCTTGGAGAGACACATGAGCCAGACAACACGACTCAACCTTCCCACAAAATGACCCCAAACTCTTGGGAGCTGGGACAAATCCCCAGAGAGGGATACTCGTCCACAGTCCCTGAGGCCACCCCTCCAATCCACGGCTATCCCGGACACAACATCCAGAGACAAAAGCCTGAAGGAACGCATCCCACTCGCCCATCTTTCAGAGGCCCAGGAGCTCCATCTCGGGCTGTACATCCGGCCTGCCATACCCTAGGCGCCACTCATAAGCTGAGTTTGTGTTTTCAGACTTCTGTGCCCACAGCCTGGACCCACACAACCTCCAGGCTAGGGCCTCTGGAGCCACAGCGAAAGATTGTGCCTGCCCTCTCCAAGGAAAGTGTGCCCAATCCATTGACCACAACACGACAGGTTAGGGAAAAGCTCCAAGGCCCCTGAGGCCATCAATAGTGTAGGCCACACTGGACTAAGAGGGGCTCTCTGACACCAGCGGAGCAACTATCTCCACTTAGACTCTCAGACAGTGTCCCCAGAGACAGAAAGTTGAAATGGACAGGCCCCCAGGCCCTAATATGAACCTTAGCTTTAATTTCCATGTGTCCGTCCTCAGAGGACTGTTTTCATAGACCAGCACACGGGGCTTTTCCGAGGCACCAAACCAAACCTCTCTCGTCTCCACATGGGGTGCTTTCTTACTGGGGATGTATCAAACCCTTCAGTTAGGAGAGTTCCGCAGGGCCACTGAACAACCAGCACATTCCAAGGTCTCCATGGACCCAAACGCACATTATGACGCATCCTCAGGAGAGGCCATTGCAACTCAGCCCCCTGGGTAGCGTGCCCCAGAGGCAGCATATCAAACATATCTTGTCGCTAATGGCCAATGGGAATGCGAGGCATGCTGTACAGGGATCCATCCTCGAACCCTGCTCTCCAGTCCTTCCGTATGGTATGTCCTGGCACCATGCAACAGGACTCGAATGTCCCGCAGAAGGAAACCTTGTGGTTTGGGGCAGCCTCCAAAATCAGCGTGGGAAAACTTCCTTGGCCTCAAGAGGCCCCGGCTTCATGAAGGTGCCATCATGGACACATACTCCAGCCTCAGCCAACGTCTCATCCTCAGCCTGAATTCAGAAGCAGGAGATTTTGATTCAGCCTCTGCAGATTGGGCCTGCTCTGCTGTGGGCTCCAAACCTCACCCTGCATGTGTTTTCAGACTTCCGTCCTCACACTCCTGGCCCACACCCCTCCCTACTGGGAATTCTGGGGCAACAATGAAGCACTCTGCCTGCCTCCCAGGAGAAAAACATTGTCTATGGTGCTGCCCAGAAACGCCAAATGAAGATCAAACTGCTTGGCCCTCGGCAACACCCCAATTGCATAGGCTACCTTAAACGCTGATGCTCTGTCGCAAATAGCCTGATCCCAGACATTCCAACAGACACCGACACAGCTGGCTGCAAACCCAGCACATTGGACCCGCCACTGCCTTAGGCCACCATCCTTTCCCAACCTGGGTTTTCAGTCATCGGATCCTAGACCTTATCTCCAATCCCTGCATAGGGGGGAACCTGATGCACAAGTCAGAACCCCTCCTTCCCCATGGCAAGAAACCTTGCTGCTGGCAGTGAGTCAAACCTTCAGTGTAGGAGAAAACGGCATGGCCCATGAGGCCACACCCATGCGTGAGGGCCGCCTTGGGCACAAACACACATTGTGACCCTCAGCGTGAGTACCTTATTCAAGTAACGCCTCTCACTGACTGGACCAAGAGCCCACATATGTGGCTTGCGTTGCCCATAGGCACCCAGGAATAACTAGATGGTGTGTATTCCAGTTGAGGGAACCCACTCGTATGCTCTAGACTCCTGCTCCTGGGGGGTCCACTGTGGCAGAAAACAGTACTCTTCCCTTCCCACAGAATGAACCCAAACACATGGGAGCTTGGACAATCCCCCGAGTGGAAGGCTCTTCCTCGGCCCCTGAAGCAACCCCTACCCTGAACGGCCACTGTAAACGCAACACCCAGAGACAAAAGCCTGAGCGACTGCCTCCCACTTGCCCTCCTTGCATATCCAGAGGATCTCCCCCAACGGACTGGAGATCAGGCCTGCCATTACCTTGGCCCCTAGCTGAGCCAAGTTTGATTTTTCAGACATCTGTACCCACAGCCCTGGCAAACACAGCCTCTAGGCTGGGTCCTCTCGAGCCATACCACAGGACCGTGCCTGTTGTCTCCTGGGAAACTGTGTCCATTCCTTTGGCCAAACATCTCCAGAATATGAGAAACCTCAAGGCCCCCGAGGACATCCCATACTGGGAGCCTCCCTGGACACACAGGGGCATTCGGACACCAGCTGAGCAGCTACCTCCACGAAGGCATGCACACAGAGGTCAACAGATAGAAGGTTGAGCCAGACAGGCCCTTAGGTCGTAATCTCAACTCTTGCTTTGGTTTCCAGGTGTCACTCCTCAGAGGCTTTGGTTCGAAGAACAGGATATGGGGCTTTCACTGAGGCACTGAACAGAACTCCTCTCGTCTCCACATGGGAAGCTTCCTTGTTGGAGCCGTGTGAAACACCTCAGCTTGGAGAATCCTGCAGAGACCCTGAGCCACCTCCACATTCCAAGGTCTCCCAGGCCACCAAGCCACAGTAGGACTCATCTTCAGGAGAGTCCATTTCCACTCTCCCCTCTGGGTAGCTCACCCAGGAGCCCGCAGATTGAGCCTGCCTCGTCCTGACTAAAGAGTGGGAATATTAGGTGGCTTTCCCAGGCATCCATGCTTAGGCACCTGCTCTCGAGGCTCTCCGTTTGGGGCCTCATGGACCATCCAATAGCACTCGACTGTCGTGCAGAAGGAAACTTTGAGGTTTGGAGTAGTTCACAAATCCCATCATAGGCAAACCTCCCTGGCCTCATGAAGCACCCACACCCTTCAGGAAGAGGCCAGGCTGGACAAAAACTCTAGCCTGGGGCACGTCTCATAGTTGACATGACTTCAGTGCAGGAGATTTCGATTCAGCCTCTGCAGAGTGGGCCTGACGTGCCCTCGGTCTCAAACCTCACGCTAGCTTGTGTTTTCAGACTTCCTTCCTCAGACTCCTGGCAAACAAGCCCTCCGGACTAGGAACTGCAGACCCACAACCCAGCCCAGTGTCTGCCCAACGGAAGAAAAACGTTTCCCTGTGGGGCTCTCCAGAAACCCAGATGAGAATCAACCTGATCGGGCCTAGACGGTACCCGAGATGGATAGGCTGCTCTGGGCAGTCATGCTCTGTCTGACTCAGCCTGAAGCCAGACGTCCAGACAGACAAGGAGACAGCTGGCCGCACACCTAGCACTTCGGACACGCCTTTGTCTTATGCCGTCACCACTTCCTAACCTTGGTTTTCAGATATCTGAACCTAGACATTATATCAATTCTCCACACAGCTGGGTATCACAAGCACAAAACAGAAGTCCTGCTTCCCCATGGCTGTAAAGCTTGCTCGTGGCATGGAGTCACACCTTCAGGGTGGGAGAAACATTCATGGCCCCTGATGCCACGCCCAAACTTGAGTGCTGCTTGGGCACAAATTCACACTGTGACCCTCAGCATGAGGCCCATGTCAAAGAAAGGCCTGTCAGGGCCTGGATCAAGAGCCCGCATATGGGGCTTGCCAAGCCCCTATGCACACAATCCTCACCAGGGTTTGAGTTGTCCAGTCGCCCCGCCCGTACCTGGGGCTCTGCTCTGGAATCCCTTACTTTTTGAGACAAATGAGCCAGACAACACGACTCCATCCTTCCCACAAAATGACCCCAAACTCTTGGGAGCTGGGACAAATCCCCAGAGAAGAGGGATACTCGTCCACAGTCCCTGAGGCAACCCCTCCAATCCACGGCTATCCCGGACACAAAATCCAGAGACAAAAGCCTGAAGGAACGCCTCCCACTCGCCCTTCTTTCAGAGGCCCAGGAGCTGACTCTCGGGCTGTACATCCGGCCTGCCATAGCCTAGGCGCCACTCATAAGCTGAGTTTGTGTTTTCAGACTTCTGTGCCCTCAGCCTGGACCCACACAACCTCCAGGCTAGGGCCTCTGGAGCCACAGCGAAAGATTGTGCCTGTCCTCTCCAAGGAAAGTGTGCCCAATCCATTGACCACAACCCTACAGTTTAGGGAAAAGCTCCAAGGCCCCTGAGGCCATCAATAGTGTAGGCCACCCTGGACTAAGAGGGGCTCTCTGACACCAGCGGAGCAACTATCTCCATTTAGACTCTCAGACAGTGTCCCCAGAGACAGAAGGTTGAAATGGACAGTCCCCCAGGCCCTAATCTGAACCTTAGCTTTGGTTTCCATGTGTCCGTCCTCAGAGGACTGTTTTCGTAGACCAGCACACGGGGCTTTTATGAGGCACAAAAACAAACCTCTCTCGTCTCCACATGGGGAGCATTCTTACTGGGGATGTATCAAACCCATCAGGTAGGAGAGTTCCGCAGGGCCACTGAACAACCAGCACATTCCAAGGTCCTCATGGACCCAAACGCACATTATGACGCAGCCTCAGGAGAGGCCATTTCAACTCAGCCCCCTGGGTAGCATGCCCCAGAGGCAGCAGATCAAACATATCTTGTCGCTAATGGCCAATGGGAATGCGAGGCATGCTGTACAGGGATTCATCCTTCGAACCCTGCTCTCCAGTCCTTCCGTATGGTATGTCCTGGAGCCATGCAACAGGACTCGAATGTCCCGCAGAAGGAAACCTTGTGGTTTGGGGCAGCCTCCAAACTCAGCGTGGGAAAACTTCCTTGGCCTCATGAGGGCCCCGCTTCATGAAGGTGCCATCATTGACACATAATCCAGCCTCAGCCAACGTCTGGTCCTCAGCCTGACTTCAGAAGCAGGAGATTTTGATTCACCTCTGCAGAGTGGGCCTGCTCTGCCGTGGGCTCCAAACCTCACCCTGCATGTGTTTTCAGACTTCCGTCCTCACACTCCTGGCCCACAAACCCTCCCTACTGGGAATTCTGGGGCCACAATGAAGCACTCTGCCTGCCTCCCAGGAGAAAAACATTGTCTATGGTGCTGCCCAGAAACGCCAAATGAGGATCAAACTGCTTGGCCCTCGGCAACACCCCAATTGCATAGGCTACCTTAAACGCTGATGCTCTGTCGCAAATAGCCTGATCCCAGACATTCCAACAGACACCGACACAGCTGGCTGCAAACCCAGCACATTGGCCCCGCCACTGCCTTAGGCCACCATCCTTTCCCAACCTGGGTTTTCAGTCATCGGAACCTAGACTTTATCTCCAATCCCTGCACAGGGGGGAACCTGATGCACAAGTCAGAACCCCTCCTTTCCCATGGCAAGAAACCTTGCTGCTGGCAGTGAGTCAAACCTTCAGTGTAGGAGAAAACGGCATGGCCCATGAGGCCACACCCATGCGTGAGGGCCGCCTTGGGCACAAACACACATTGTGACCCTCAGCGTGAGTACCTTATTCAAGTAACGCCTCTCACTGACTGGACCAAGAGCCCACATATGTGGCTTGCCTTGCCCATAGGCACCCAGGACTAACTAGATGGTGTGTATTCCAGTTGAGGGAACCCACTGGTATGCTCTAGACTCCTGCTTTTGGGGGGTCCACTGTGGCAGAAAACAGTACTCTTCCCTTCCCACAGAATGAACCCAAACACATGGGAGCTTGGACAATCCCCTGAGTGGAAGGCTCTTCCTCGGCCCCTGAAGCAACCCCCACCCTGAACGGCCACTGTGAACGCAACACCCAGAGACAAAAGCTTGAGCGACTGCCTCCCACTTGCCCTCCTTTCATATCCAGAGGATCTCCCCCAACGGACTGGAGATCAGGCCTGCCATTACCTTGGCCCCGAGCTGAGCCAAGTTTGCTTTTTCAGACATCTGTACCCACAGCCCTGGCAAACACAGCATCTAGGCTCGGTCCTCTCGAGCCATACCACAGGACCGTGCCTGTTGTCTCCTGGGAAACTGTGTCCATTCCTTTGGCCACACACCTCCAGAATATGAGAAACCTCAAGGCCCCCGAGGACATCCCACTACTGGGAGCCTCACTGGACACACAGGGGCATTCGGACACCAGCTGAGCAGCTACCTCCACGAAGGCATGCACACAGATGTCAACAGATAGAAGGTTGAGCCGGACAGGCCCTTAGGCCGTAATCTCAACTCTTGCTTTGGTTTCCAGGTGTCACTCCTCAGAGGCTTTGGTTCGAAGAACAGGATATGGGGCTTTCACTGAGGCACTGAACAGAACTCCTCTCGTCTCCACATGGAAGCTTCCTTGTTGGAGCCGTGTGAAACACCTCAGCTTGGAGAATCCTGCAGAGTCCCTGAGCCACCTCCACATTCCACGGTCTCCCAGGCCACCAAGCTACAGTAGGACTCATCTTCAGGAGAGTCCATTTCCACTCTCCCCTCTGGGTAGCTCACCCAGGAGCCCGCAGATTGAGCCTGCCTTGTCCTGACTAAAGAGTGGGAATATGAGGTGGCGTTCCCAGGCATCCATGCTTAGGCACCTGCTCTCGAGGCTTTCCGTTTGGGGCCTCATGGAACCATCCAATAGCACTCGACTGTCGTGCAGAGGAAACCCTGAGGTTTGGAGTGGTTCACAAATCCCATCGTAGGCAAACCTCCCTGGCCTCATGAAGACCCCACACCCTTCAGGAAGAGGCCAGGCTGGACAAAAACTCTAGCCTGGGGCACGTCTCATAGTTGACATGAATTCAGTGCAGGAGATTTCGATTCAGCCTCTGCAGAGTGGGCCTGACGTGCCCTCGGTCCCAAACCTCACGCTAGCTTGTGTTTTCAGACTTCCTTCCTCAGACTCCTGGCATACAAGCCCTCCGGACTAGGAACTGCAGACCCACAACCCAGCCCAGTGTCTGCCCAATGGAAGAAAAACGTTTCCCTGTGTGGCTCTCCAGAAAACCCAGATGAGAATCAACCTGATCGGGCCTCGACGGTACCCGAGCTGTATAGGCTGCTCTGGGCACTCATGCTCTGTCTGACTCAGCCTGAAGCCAGACGTCCAGACAGACAAGGAGACAGCTGGCCGCACACCCAGCACTTCGGACACGCCTTTGTCTTATGCCGTCACCACTTCCTAACCTTGGTTTTCAGATATCTGAACCTAGACATTATATCAATTCTCCACACAGCTGGGTATCACAAGCACAAAACAGAAGTCCTGCTTCCCCATGGCTGTAAAGCTTGCTCGTGGCATGGAGTCACACCTTCAGGGTGGGAGAAACCTTCATGGCCCCTGATGCCACGCCCAAACTTGAGTGCTGCTTGGGCACAAATTCACACTGTGACCCTCAGCATGAGCCCCATGTCAAAGAAAGGCCTGTCAGGGCCTGGACCAAGAGCCCGCATATGGGGCTTGCCAAGCCCCTATGCACACAATCCTCACCAGGGTTTGAGTTGTCCAGTCGCCCCGCCCGTACCTGGGGCTCTGCTCTGGAATCCTTTACTTTTTGAGACATATGAGCCAGACAACACGACTCCACCCTTCCCACAAATTGACCCCAAACTCTTGGGAGCTGGGACAAATCCCCAGAGAAGAGGGATACTCGTCCACAGTCCCTGAGGCAACCCCTCCAATCCACGGCTATCCTGGACACAAAATCCAGAGACAAAAGCCTGAAGGAACGCCTACCACTCGCCCTTCTTTCAGAGGCCCAGGAGCTCCCTCTCGGGCTGTATATCCGGCCTGCCATACCCTAGGCGCCACTCATAAGCTGAGTTTGTGTTTTCAGACTTCTGTGCCCACAGCCTGGACCCACACAACCTCCAGGCTAGGGCCTCTGGAGCCACAGCGAAAGATTGTGCCTGCCCTCTTCAAGGAAAGTGTGCCCAATCCATTGACCACAGCCCTACAGTTTAGGGAAAAGCTCCAAGGCCCCTGAGGCCATCAATAGTGTAGGCCACCCTGGACTGAGAGGGGCTCTCTGACACCAGCGGTGCAACTATCTCCACTTAGACTCTCAGACAGTGTCCCCAGAGACAGAAGGCTGAAATGGACAGTCCCCCAGGCCCTAATCTGAACCTTAGCTTTGGTTTCCATGTGTCCGTCCTCAGAGGACTGTTTTCGTAGACCAGCACACGGGGCTTTTCCGAGGCACAAAAACAAACCTCTCTCGTCTCCACATGGGGAGCATTCTTACTGGGGATGTATCAAACCCTTCAGGTAGGAGAGTTCCGCAGGGCCACTGAAAAACCAGGACATTCCAAGGTCTCCATGGACCCAAACGCACATTATGACGCATCCTCAGGGGAGGCCATTGCAACTCAGCCCCCTGGGTAGCGTGCCCCAGAGGCAGCAGATCAAACATATCTTGTCGCTAATGGCCAATGGGAATGCGAGGCATGCTGTACAGGGATTCATCCTTCGAACCCTGCTCTCCAGTCCTTCCGTATGGTATGTCCTGGCGCCATGCAACAGGACTCGAATGTCCCGCAGAAGGAAACCTTGTGGTTTGGGGCAGCCTCCAAACTCAGCGTGGGAAAACTTCCTTGGCCTCATGAGGGCCCCGCTTCATGAAGGTGCCATCATGGACACAACTCCAGCCTCAGCCAACGTCTGATCCTCAGCCTGACTTCAGATGCAGGAGATTTTGATTCAGCCTCTGCTGAGTGGCCCTGCTCTGCCCTTGGCTCCAATCCTCACCCTAGCTTGTGTTTCCAGACTTCCGTCCTCACACTCCTGGCCCACAAGCCCTCCTTACTTGCAATTCTGGGGCCACAATGAAGCACTCTGCCTGCCTCCCAGGAGAAAAACATTGTCTATGGTGCTGCCCAGAAACCCCAAATGAGGATCAAACCGCTAGGCCCTCGGCAACACCCCAATTGCATAGGCTACTTTAAACACTGATGCTCTGTTGCAAATAGCCTGAGCCCAGACCTTCCAAAAGACACCCACATAGCTGGCTGCACACCCAGCACATTGGACCCGCCACTGCCTTAGGACACCATCCATTCCCAACCTGGGTTTTCAGTCATCGGAACCTAGACCTTATCTCCAATCACTGCAGAGGGGGACCTATGCACAAGTCAGAACCCCTCCTTCCCCATGGCAAGAAACCTTGCTGCTGGCAGTGAGTCAAACCTTCAGTGTAGGAGAAAAGCGCATGGCCCATGAGGCCACGCCCATGCATGAGGGCCGCCTTGGCACAAACACACATTGTGACCCTCAGCGTGAGTACGTTATTCAAGTAACGCCTCTCAGTTACTGGACAAAGAGCCCACAAATGTGGCTCATAGGCACCCAGGACTAACTAGATGGTGTGTATTCCAGTTGATGGAACCCACTGCTGTGCTCTAGATTACTGCTCCTGGGGGGTCCCCTGTGGCAGAAAACAGTACTCTTCCCTTCCCAAAGAATTAACCAAAACACTTGGGAACTTGGACTATCCCCTGAGAGGAAGTCTCTTCCTCGGCCCCTGAAGCAACACCTACCCTGAACGGCCAATGTGAACGCAACACTCTGAGACAAAAGCCTGAGAGACTGCCTCCTACTTGCCCTCCTTTGATATCCATAGGATCTCCCCTCACGGACTGGAGATCAGGCCTGCCATTACCTTGGCCCCTAGCTGAGCCAAGTTTGCTTTTTCAGACATCTGTCTCCACAGCCCTGGCAAACACAGCCTCTAAGCTGGGTCCTCTCGAGCCATACCACAGGACCGTGCCTGCTGTCTCCTGGGAAACTGTGTCCATTCCTTTGGCCACACATCTCCAGAATATGAGAAACCTCAAGGCCCCCGAGGACATCCCACTACTGGGAGCCTCCCTGGACACACAGGGGCATTCGGACACCAGCTGAGCAGCTACCTCCACGAAGGCATGCACACAGATGTCAACAGATAGAAGGTTGAGCCGGACAGGCCCTTAGGCCGTAATCTCAACTCTTGCTTTGGTTTCCAGGTGTCACTCCTCAGAGGCTTTGGTTCGAAGAACAGGATATGGGGCTTTCCTGAGGCACTGAACAGAACTCCACTCGTCTCCCCATGGGAAGCTTCCTTGTTGGAGTCGTGTGAAACACCTCAGGTTGGAGAATTCTGCAGAGTCCCTGAGCCACCTCCACATTCCAAGGTCTCCCAGGCCACCAAGCCAAAATAGGACTCATCTTCAGGAGAGTCCATTTCAACTCTCTACTCTGGGTAGCTCACCCAGGAGCCCGCAGATTGTGCCTGCCTTGTCCTGACTAAAGAGTGGGAATATGAGGTGGCGTTCCCAGGCATCCATGCTTAGACACCTGCTCTCGAGTCTTTCCGTATGGGGCCTCCTGGAACCATCCAATAGGACTCGACTGTCGTGCAGAAGGAAACCCTGAGGTTTGGAGTAGTTCACAAATCCCATCGTAGGCAAACCTCCCTGGCCCCATGAAGAACCAACACCCTTCAGGAAGAGGCCATGCTGGACAAAAACTCTAGCCTGGGGCACGTCTCATAGCTGACATGACTTCAGTGCAGGAGATCTCGATTCAGCCTCTGCAGAGTGGGCCTGCCGTGCCCTCGGTCCCAAACCTTACGCTAGCTTGTGTTTTCAGACTTCCTTCCTCAGACTCCTGGCAAACAAGCCCTCCGGACTAGGAACTCTAGAACCACAACCCAGCCCAGTGTCTGCCCAACGGAAGAAAAACGTTTCCCTGTGGTGCTCTCCAGAAAACCCCGATGAGGATCAACCTGCTCGGGCTCGATGGTACCCGAACTGGATAGGCTGCTCTGGGCACTCATGCTCTGTCTGACACAGCCTGAAACCAGATGTCCATACAGACAAGGAGACAGCTGGCCGCACAGCCTGCACTTCAGACACGTCATGGTCTTATGCCGTAGCCTCTTCCTAACGTTGGTTTTCAGATTTCTGAACCTAGACATTATATCAATTCCCATACAGATGGCTATCCCAAGCAAAAACAAACTCCTCCTTCCCCATGGCTGTAAAGCTTGCTCTTGGCATGGAGTCACACCTTCACAGTGGGAGCAACCTTTATGGCCATTGAAGCCATGCCCAAATTGAGTATTGCTTGTACACAAAATCACACTGTGACCCTCATCATGAGCCCCATGTCAAAGAAAGACCTGTCAGGGCCTGGACCAAGAGCCCGAATATGGGCTTGCCAAGCCCTATGCACCCAATCCTCACCAGAGTTTGAGTTTTCCAGTCGCCCCGCCCGCACCTGCGGCTCTGCTCTGGAATCCCTTTCTTGGAGAGACACATGAGCCAGAAAACACGACTCCAACCTTCCCACAGAATGACCCCAAACTCTTGGGAGCAGGCACAAATCCCCAGAGAGGCATACTCGTCCACATTCCCTGAGGCCACCCCTCCAATCCACGGATATCCCGGACACAGCATCCAGAGACAAAAGCCTAAAGGAACACCTTCCACTCGCCCTTGTTTCTGAGGCCCAGGAGCTCCCTCTCGGGCTGTACATCCGGCCTGACATAGACTAGGCGCCACTCATAAGCTGAGTTTGTGTTTTCAGACTTCTTTGCCCACAGCCTGGACCCACACAACCTCCAGGCAAAGCCTCTGGAGCCACAGCGAAAGATTGTGCCTGCCCTCTCCAAGGAAAGTGTGCCCAATCCATTGACCACAACCCTACAGTTCAGGGAAAAGCTCTAAGGCCCCTGAGGCCATCAATAGTGTAGGCCACCCTGGACTAAGAGGGGCTCTCTGACACCAGCGGAGCAACTATCTCCACTTAGACTCTCAGACAGTGTCCCCAGAGACAGAAGGTTGAAATGGACAGGCCCCCAGGCCCTAATCTGAACCTTAGCTTTGGTTTCCATGTGTCCGTCCTCAGAGGACTGTTTTCGTAGAAAAGCACACGGGGCTTTTCCGAGGCACCAAACCAAAACTCTCTCGTCTCCACATGGGGAGCTTTCTTACTGGGGATGTATCAAACCCTTCAGATAGGCGAGTTCCGCAGGGCCACTGAACAACCAGCACGTTCCAAGGTCTCCATGGACCCAAACGCACATTATGACGCATCCTCAGGAGAGGCCATTTCAACTCAGCCCCCTGGGTAGCGTGCCCCAGAGGCAGCAGATCAAATATATCTTGTCGCTAATGGCCAATAAAATGCGAGGCATGCTGTACAGGGATCTATCCTTCGAACCCTGCTCTCCAGTCCTTCTGTATGATATGTCCTGGAGCCATGCAACAGGACTCGAATGTCCCGCAGAAGGAAACTTTGGGGCAACCTCCAAACACAGCGTGGGAAAACTTCCTTGGCCTCATGGGGCCTCCGCTTCATGAAGGTGCCATCATGGACACATACTCCAGCCTCAGCCAACGTCTGATCCTCAGCCTGACTTCAGATGCAGGAGATTTTGATTCAGCCTCTGCAGAGTGGACCTGCTCTGCCCTTGGCTCCAATCCTCACCCTAGCTTGTGTTTTCAGACTTCCGTCCTCACATACCTGGTCCACAAACCCTCCCTCCTGGGAATTCTGGGGCCACAATGAAGCACTCTGCCTGCCTCGCAGGAGAAATACATTGTCTATGGTGCTGCTCAGAAACCTCAAATGAGGATCAAACGGCTTGGCCCTTGGCAACACCCCAATTGCATAGGCTACCTTAAACACTGATGCTCTGTCCCACACTGAGCACGTCAGATCCGCCATGGCCTTAGGTCGTCATCTCTTCCCAACTGCGGTTTTCAGGCTTCAGAACATAGACCTTATCTCCAACCACTGCCCAGGGTTGAAAATGATGCAGAAATCAGAGCTCCTTCCCCATGGCTAGTAACCTTGTGACTGGCATGTTGTCCAAAGTTCAGTGTAGTTGAAACCAGTGTGGCCCATGAGGCCCCGCCCATGCTCGCCTGCCACATTGGTCAAAAACACACATTGTGACCCTCAGCCTGAGCCAGTCCTCAAGTAAGGCCTCTCAGTGGCTGGATGAAGAGACAGCATATTGGGCCTGCCATGCCCCTAGGCCCCAATTTTTAACCATAGTTTGGTTGTCCATTCACTCTTCCCCAGGGGTCTGCTTTGGAATTCCTCTTTGGTTGGGACACCTGAGGTAACAAACCTGAAAGGAGACCTCCCATCCCACAGACTGAGGAAAAACAATTGGGACCGGCCAAATCCACCGAGAGAAAGATTCGTCCATGGCCCATAAGGCTACCCCACATTCCTCGGCCATCGTTGATACAAAATATAGAGACAAAAGCCTGAGAAAGCGCCTCAGACTCGCTCTTTCTTCATATCCTGAAGAGTTCTTCTCATGGTCTGTAGATTGGGCCTGCCATACCTACATCCCCACACCAAAGCTGAGTTTGTGTTTTCAGACTTCTGTCCTCAAAGTCCTGGGCCACACACCCTACAGGCTGGAGCCCCTGGAGCCACACATTAGAAATGTGCCTACCCAATCCATGGGAATTTGCCCATTCCATTGTCCAAATTCATACAAATTAGGAGAACCCTCCAAAGTCCCCGAGGCCATCCCAATAGTGTAGGTCTCCCGGGTCAAACAAGGGCGGACTGATACCAGCTGAGCATCTACCTCCACTCATACCATAGATGGATGTCCCCAGAGAATAGATTGAACCAGACAGGACCCTAGGCCATTATGGAATCCATTGCTTTGGTTTACTGGCATGTCTCCTCAAAAGCCTGGATTCCAATTCCAGCATAGGGAAATTCCTGAGGCACCCATCAGAACAAATCTCGTCTCCACAGGATACTTGTGAATGAGAGCTATGTCAAAAGTTTAGGAGAATACTTCAGGGTCCCGGTGCCACCGCCCAATTCTAAGGCCCACATGGACACAAACACACATTAGGCCCCATCCTCGGGAAAGTCCATTTCAACTCAGCCACCCCGGTTGCTTCCGCAGAGCCATCACATCTCAACTCTCTCGTTGCTAGGAGACAATTGTAATGCGAGGCGGGCTTCCCTGGCATCCATCCTCGAACGATGCTCTGGAGTCATTCCATAGGGGATGTCCTGGGGTGGCCCAACAGGTTTCAATGTTCCCGCAGAAGGAATCCTTGAAGGGGGCATCCCACAACTCCCAACATGGGAAAACCTCCATGGCCTTGAGACTTTGCTCCCTTCATGAAGGGGCAGTCATGCACAGACTCCAACCTGAGCCAACGTCTAATCATCGCCGTGACTTCAGATGCTTGAGATATTGGTTCAGATATGCAGGGGGTAACTGCCGTGCCCTTAGCCTGAAGCCCAAGTCTAGCTTGTGTTCTCAAACTTCTGTCCTCACACTCCTAGCCCAGAAGCCCTTACGTTGGCAATTCCGGATCCCAAAATGAGCACTCTGCCTGACCTCTAGAAAAAATATCTTGCCTAATGAGCTTCCCAGTCACCTCAAATGAGGATAAACCTACACGGCAATCGACTGTACACAAATTATATAGTCTAACCTGGGCACTAATCCACTGTCTCACACAACCTGAGGCCCGAACCTCCTGAACAACAGCCAGGAAGCAGACCGCACAGGGAGCACCTCAGACCCGCCATGGCCTTAGGTAGTCATCTCTTCCCAACTGCGGTTTTCAGGCTTCAGACCATAGACCTTAACTCCAACCACTGCCCAGGGATAAAAATGATGCAGAAATCAGAACTCCTTCCCCATGGCTAGAAACCTTGTGACTGGTATGTTGTCCAAATTCAGTGTAGTTAAAACCAGTGTGGCCCATGAGGCCCCGCCCATGTTCGCGGGCCACATTGGTCAAAAACACACATTGTGACCCTCAGCCTGAGCCCAGTCCTCAAGTAAGGCCTCTCAGCGACTGGATGAAGAGACAGCATATTGGGCCTGCCATGCCCCTAGGCCCCAATTTTTAACCATAGTTTGGGTTGTCCATTCACTCTTCCCCAGGGCTCTGCTTTGGAATACCTATTTGGTTGGGACACCTGAGGTAACAAACCTGAATGGAGACCTCCCATCCCACAGAATGACGAAAAACAATTGGGACCGGGCCATACCCACAGAGAGGAAGATTCGTCCATGGCCCATAAGGCCTTTCCACATTCCTCGGCCATGGTTGACACAAAATATAGAGACAAAAGTCTGAGCAAGCGCCTCAGACTTGCTCTTTCTTCATATCCTGAAGAGTTTTTCTCATGGTTTGTAGATTGGGCCTGCCATAACTACGTCCCCAAACCTAAGCTGAGTTTGTGTTTTCAGACTTCTGTCCTCAAAGTTCTGGGCCACACACTCCAGGCTGGGGCCCCTGGAGCCACACATTAGGACTGTACCTACGCCATGCATGGGAATTGTGCCCATTCCATTGTCCAAAATCTTACAAATTAGGAGAAACCTCCAAAGAACCCGAGGCCATCCTAATAGTGTAGGTCTCCCTGGACAAACATGGGCGGTCTGACACCAGCTGAGCATCTACCTCCACTCATACCATAGATGGATGTCCCCAGAGAAGAAGATGGAACCAGACAGGACACTAGGCCATAATCGGATCCATTGATTTGGTTTACAAGCATGTCTCCTCAGAAGCCTGGATTCCAATACCAGCAAAGGGGGGTTTCCTGAGCACGCATCAGAACAAATCTCGTCTCCGCAAGGAAACTAGTGCATGGGAGCTATGTCAAAAGCTTAGGAGAATACTTCAGGGTCCCGAGGCCACTGCCCCATTCCAAGGCACCCATGGACACAAACACACATTAGGCCCCATCCTCAGGAAAGTGCATTTCAACTCTCCACCCGGTTGCTCATGCATAGCCATCCGATCTCAATGGTCTTTTGCTAGGAGACAATTGGAATGCAATTGTGCTTCCCTTGCATCCATCCTCAATCGGTGCTCTGGAGCCTTTCCCTATAGGATGTCCTGGAGCTGCGCAAAAGTTCTCAATTGTCCCGCAGAAGGAATCCTTGAAGGGGGCATCCCACAACTCCCACCGTGGGAAAACCTCCATGACCTTTGGACTCCGCTCTGTTCATGAAGGGCAGTCATTCACAGAAACTCCAACCTGAGCCATCCTCTGATCCTAGCCGTGACTTCATTTGCTTGAGATATTGGTTCAGATCTGCAGGGGTTACCTGCCGTGCCCTCGGCCTGAAGCCCAAGTCTAGCTTGTGTTCTCAGACTTCTGTCCTCACACGTCTGGCCCAGAAGCCCTCAAGTTTGGCAATTCTGGACTCACAATGCAGCATTCTGCCTGCCCTCTAGAAAAAATATATTGCCTAATGAGCTGCCAGGCACCTCAAAGGAGGATAAACGTACACGGCACTCAACTGTACCCTAATTAAATAGTCTAACCTGGGCACTAATGCACTGTCTGACACAACCTGAGCATGAACCTCCTGACCAACACAAAGGCACCAGACCGCACACTGAGCACATCAGACCCACCATGGCCTTAGGTCATCATCCCTTCCCAACTGCGGTTTTCAGGCTTCAGAACCTAGACCTTATCTCCAAAAACCGCCCAGGTTTGAAAATGATGCAGAAATCAGAACTCCTGCCACATGGCTAGAAACCTTGTGATTGGCATGTTGTCCAAAGTTCAGTGTAGTTGAAACCAGTGTGTCCCATGAGGCCCTGGGCATGCTCGTGGGCCACATTGGTCAGAAACACACATTGTGACCCTCAGCCTGAGCCCAGTTTTCAAGTAAGGCCTCTCAGTGGCTGGATGAAGAGACAGCATATTGGGCCTGCCATGCCCCTTGGCCCCTATTTTTAAACATAGTTTGGGTTGTCCCTTCACTCTTCCCCAGGGCTCTGCTTTGGAATTCCTCTTTGGTTGGGACACCTGAGGTAACAAACCTGAAAGGAGACCTCCCATACCACAGATTGACGAAAAACTATTTGGACCGGTCCAAATCCAAAGAGAGGAAGATTCGTCCATGGCCCATGAGGCCTCCCCACACTCCACGGCCATCGTTGATACAAAATATAGAGACAAATGCCTGAGCAAGCGCCTCAGACTCGCTCTTTCTTCATATCCTGAAGAGTTCTTCTCATGGTTTGTAGATTGGGCCTGCCATACCTACGTACCCACACCTAAGCTGAGTTTGTGTTTTCAGACTTCTGTCCTCAAAGTCCTGGGCCAGACACGCTCCAGGGTGGGGCCCCTGGAGTCACACATTAGGAATGTGCCTACCCAATCCATGGGAATTCTGCCCATTCCATTGTCCAAAATCTTACAAATTAGGAGAACCCTCCAAAGTCCCCGAGGACATCTCAATAGTGTAGGTCTCCCGGGTCAAAAAAGTGCGGACTGACACCAGCTGAGCATCTAACTCCACTCATACAATAGATGGATGTCCCCAGAGATTAGATTGAACCAGAGAGGACCCTGGGCCATAATCGGATCCATTGCTTTGGTTTACAGGCATGTCTCCTCAAAAGTCTGGATTCCATTTCCAGCATAGGGGGTTTCTTGAGGCACCCCTCAGAACAAATCTCGTCTCCACAAGGAAACTTGTTCATGGGAGCTATGTCAAAAGCTTAGGAGAATACTTCAGGGTCCCGGTGCCACCGCTCCAATCTAAGGCCCCCATGGACACAAGCACACATTAGGCCCCATCCTCAGGAAAGTCCATTTCACCTCAGCCACCCCGGTTGCTTCCGCAGAGCCATCACATCTCAACTGTCTTGTTGCAAGGAGACAATTCGAATGCGATGCGGGCTTCCCTGGAATCCATCCTCTAACGGTGCTCTGGAGTCATTCCATATGGGATGTCCTGGAGCTGCCCAACACTTGTCAATTGTCCCGCATAAAGAATCCTTGAAGGGGGCATCCCTGAACTCCCAACGTGTGAAAACCTCCATGGCCTTGAGACTCCGCTACGTTCATGAAGGGCAGTCATTCACAGAAACTCCAACCTGAGCCAACGTCTGATCCTCGCCTTGACTTCAGATTCTTGAGATATTGGTTCAGATCTGCAAAAGGTACCTGCCGTGCCCTCGGCCTGAAGCCAAAGTCTAGCTTGTGTTCTCAGACTTCTGTCCTCACACTCCTGGCCCTGAAGCCGTCAAGATTAGAAATTCCGGACCCACATTGCAGCACTCGGCCTGCACTCTAGAAAGAATATATTGCCTAATGAGCTGCCCAGGCACCTTAAATGAGGATAAACCTACACGACACTCGACTGTACCCAAATTATATAGTCTAACCTGGGCACTAATGCACTGTTGACACAACCTGAGCCAGAACCTCCTGACCAACACCCAGGCAGTTGACCGCACACTGAGCGCATACGTATCGCCGAGGCCTTAGGTCGTCATCTCTTCCCAACTGCGGTATTCAGACTTCTGAACCTAGACCTTATCTCCAAACAATGCCCAGAGTTGAAAATGATGCAGAAATCAGAACTCCTTCGCATGGCAAGAAACCTTGTGATTGGCCTGTTGTCCAAAGTTTAGTGTAGTTGAAACCAGTGTGGCCCATAAGGCCCTGCCCATGCCCGCAGGCCACATTGGTCACAAACACACATTGTGACCCTCAGCCTGAGCCCAGTCCTCAAGTAAGGCCTCTCAGTGGCTGGATGAAGAGACAGCATATTGGGCCTGCCATGCCCCTAGGCCCCCATTTTTAACCATAGTTTGGGTTGTCCCTTCACTCTTCCCCAGGGCTCTGCTTTGGAATTCCTCTTTGGTTGGGACACCTGAGGTAACAAACCTGAAAGGAGACCTCCCATTCCACAGATTGACGAAAAACAATTGGGACCGGGCCAAATGCACAGAGAGGAAGATTCGTCCATGGCCCATGAGGCCTCCCCGCATTACACGGCCATCATTGATACAAAATCCAGAGACAAAATCCTGAGCACAGGCCTCAGACTCGCTCATTCTTTATATCCAGAAGAGTTCTTCTCATGGTTTGTAGATTGGGCCTGCCATACCTACGTACCCACACCTAAGCTGAGTTTGTGTTTTCAGACTTCTGTTCTCAAATTTCTGGGCCACACACACTTTAGGCCGGAGCCCCTGGAGCCACACATTAGGACTGTACCTACCCCATGCATGGGAATTCTGCCCATTCCATTGTCCAGAATCGTACAAATTAGGAGAACCCTCCAAAGTACCCGAGGCCATCCTAATAGTGTAGGTCTCCCGGGACAAACAAGGGCGGTCTGACACCAGCTGATCATCTACCTCCACTCATACCATAGATGGATGTCCCCAGAAAAGAAGATGGAACCAGACAGGACACTAGGCCACAATCGGATCCATTGATTTGGTTTACAGGCATGTCTCCTCAAAAGCCTGGATTCCAATACCATCATAGGGGGGTTTCCTGAGCACCCATCAGAACAAATCTCGTCTACACAAGGAAACTTGTGCATGGGAGCTATGTTAAAAGCTTAGGAGAATACTTTGGCCTGGTGCCACTGCCCCATTCCAAGGCCCCCATGGACACAAACACACATTAGGCCCCATCCTCAGGAAAGTGCATTTCAACCCTACACCCCGGTTGCTCCTGCACAGCCACCAATCTCAAGTGTCTTTTGCTAGGAGACAATTGGACTGCAAGGCGAGCTTCTTTTGCATCCATCCTAGAACGGTTCTCTGGACTCTTTCCATATGGGATGTCCTGGACCTGCACAAGAGTTCTCAATTGTCTCGCAGACCTCGGTTTTTAGACTTCAGAATCTAGACCTTATCTCCATTCACTGCCCAGGGTTGAACGGGATGCAGAAATCAGAACTCCTTCCCCATGGCAAGAAACCTTGTGGTTGGCATGTTGTCCAACTTTCAGTGTATTTGAAACCAGTGTGGCCCATGTGGCCCCGCCCATGCTCGCAGGCAACATTGGTCAAAAACACACATTGTGACCCTCAACCTGAGCCCAGTCCTCAAGTAAGGCCTCTCAGTGGCTGGATGAAGAGATAGCATATTGGGCTTGCCATGCCCCTAGGCCCCAATCTTGAGCCATAGTTCGGGTTGTCCCTTTAGGCTTCCCCACGGATTTGCTTTGGGATTCCTCTTTTGGTGGGACACCTGAGGTAACAAAACTGAATGGAGTCCTCCCATCCCACAGATTGACGAAATACAATTGGGAATCGGGCGAAATTCTCAGAGAGGAAGATTCCTCCATGGCCCATGAGGCATCCCCGACATTCCACGGCCATCGCTGATACAAATTCCAGAGACAAATGCCTGAGCAAGCGCCTCAGATTCGCTCTATATTCAAATCTTCATGAGTTGTTCTCATTGTTTGTAGATTGGGCCTGCCAATAGGATATGGGGCTTTCCTGAGGCACTGAACAGAACTCCTTTCGTCTCCACATGGGAAGCTTCCTTGTTGGAGCCGTGTGAAACACCTCAGCTTGGAGAATTCTGCAGAGTCCCTGAGCCACCGCCACATTCCACGGTCTCCCAGGCCACAAAGACACAGTAGGACTCATCTTCAGGAGAGTCCATGTCAACTCACCGCTCTGTCTACCTCACCCAGGAGCCCGCAGATTGAGCCTGCCTCGTCGTGACTAAAGAGTGGGAATATGAGGTGGCGTTCCCAGGCATCCATGCTTAGACACCTGCTCTCGAGTCTTTCCGTATGGGGCCTCCTGGAACCATCCAATAGGACTCGACTGTCGTGCAGAAGGAAACCTTGAAGTTTGGAGTAGTTCATAAATCCCATAGTAGGCAAACCTCCCTGGACTCATGAAGCACCCACACCCTTCCGGAAGAGGCCATTCTGGACAAAAACTCTAGCCTGAGACACGTCTCATAGTTGACATGACCTCAGTGCAGGAGATCTCGATTCAGCCTCTGCAGAGTGGGCCTGCCGTGCCCTCGGGCCCAAACCTCACGCTAGCTTGTGTTTTCAGACTTCCTTCCTCACACTCCTGGCAAACAAGCCCTCCGGACTAGGAACTCCAGAACCACAACCCAGCCCAGTGTCTGCCAAACGGAAGAAAAACGTTTCCCTGTGGGGCTCTCCAGAAAACACAGATGAGGATCAACCTGCTCGGGCCTCGACGGTAACCGAACTGGATAGGCTGCTCTGGGCACTCATGCTCTGTCTGACACAGCCTGAAGCCAGACGTCCAGACAGACAAGGAGGCAGCTGGCCACACACCCAGCACTTCAGACACGCCATGGTCTTATGCCGTCACCTCTTCCTAACCTTGGTTTTAAGATATCTGAACCTAGACATTATATCAATTCCCCATACAGATGTCTATCGCAAGCACAAACAAACTCCTCCTTCCCCATGGCTGTAAAGCTTGCTCTTGGCATGGAGTCACACCTTCAGGGTGGGAGAAACCTTTATGGCCATTGAATCCATGCCCAAATTGAGTGTTGCTTGGGCACAAATTCACACTGTGACCCTCAGCATGAGTCCCATGTCAAAGAAAGGACTGTCAGGGCCTGGACCAAGAGGCCGCATATGGGGCTTGCCAAGCCCCTATGCACCCAATCCTCACCAGGGTTTGAGTTTTCCAGTCGCCCCGCCCGCACCTGGGGCTCTACTCTGGAATCCCTTTCTTGGAGAGACACATGAGCCAGACAACACGACTCCACCCTTCCCACAAAATGTCCCCAAACTCTTGGGATCTGGGACAAATCCCCAGAGAGTCATACTCGTCCACAGTCCCTGAGGCCACCCCTCGAATCCACTGCTATCCCGGACACAACACCCAGAGACAAAAGCCTGAAGGAACGCCTCCCACTCGCCTTTCTTTCAGAGGCCCAGGAGCTCCATCTCGGGCTGTACATCCGGCCTGCCATACCCTAGGCGCCACTCATAAGCTGAGTTTGTGTTTTCAGACTTCTGTAGCCACAGCCTGGACCCACACAACCTCCAGGCTAGGGCCTATGGAGCCACAGCGAAAGATTGTGCCTGCCCTCTCCAAGGAAAGTGTGCCCAGTCCATTGACCACAACCCTACAGGTTAGGGAAAAGCTCCAAGGCCCCTGAGGCCATCAATAGTGTAGGCCACCCTGGTCTAAGAGGGGCTCTCTGACACCAGCGGAGCAACTATCTCCACTTAGTCTCTCAGACAGTGTCCCCAGAGACAGAAAGTTGAAATGGACAGGCCCCCAAGCCCTAATCTGAACCTTAGCTTTGGTTTCCATGTGTCCATCCTTAGAGGATTGTTTTCGTAGACCAGCACATGGGGATTTTCTGAGGCACCAAACCAAACCTCTCTCATCTCCACATGGGGAGCTTTCTTACTGGGGATGAATCAAACCCTACAGGTAGGAGAGTTTGAAGGGTTACTGAACAACCAGCACATTCCAAAGTCTCCATTGACCCAAATGCACATTATGACTCATCCTCAGGAGAGGCCATTTCAACTCAGTTCCCTGGGTCGCGTGCCCCAGAGGCAGCAGATCAAACATATCTTGTCGCTAATGGCCAATGGGAATGCGAGGCATGCTGTACAGGGACCAATCCTTCGAACCCTGCTCTCCAGTCCTTCCTTATGGTATGACCTGGAGGCATGCAACAGGACTCAAATGTCCCGCAGAAAGAAACCTTGTGGTTTGGGGCAACCTCCAAACTCAGCGTGGGAAAACTTCCTTGGCCTCATGAGGCCCCCATTTCATGAAGGTGCTATCATGGACACATACTCCAGCCTCAGCCAACGTCTGATCCTCAGCCTGACTTCAGATGCAGGAGATTTTATTCAGCCTCTGCAGAGTGAGCCTGCTCTGCCCTTGGCTCCAATCCTCACCCTAGCTTGTGTTTTCAGACTTCCGTCCTCACACTCCTGGCCCACAAACCCTCCCTACTTAAAAATTCTGGGGCCACAATGAAGCACTCTGCCTGCCTCCCAGGAGAAAAACATTGTCTATGGTGCTGCCCAAAAACGCCAAATGAGGATCAAACTGCTTGGCCCTCGCACACCCTAATTGCATAGGCTACCTTAAACACTGATGCTCTGTCGCAAATAGCCTGAGCCCAGACCTTCCAACAGACACCGACACAGCTGGCTGCACACCCAGCACATTGGACCCGCCACTGCCTTAGGCCACCATCCATTCCCAACCTGGGTTTTCAGTCATCGGAACCTAGACCCTAACTCCAATCCCTGCACAGGGGGAACCTGATGCACAAGTCAGAACCCCTCTTTCCCCATGGCAAGAAACCTTGCTGCTGGCCGTGAGTCAAAACTTCAGTGTAGAGAAAACGGCATGGCCCATGAGGCCACGCCCAAGTGTGAGGGCCGCCTTGGGCACAAACACACATTATGACTCTCAGCGTGAGGACCTTATTCAAGTAACGCCTCTCATGACTGGAACAAGAGCCCGCATATGTGGCTTGCCATGCCCATAGGCACCCAGGACTAACTAGATGGTGTGTATTCCAGTTGGGGAACCAACTGCTGTGCTCTAGAGTCCCTCTCCTGGGGGGTCCCCTGTGGCAGAAAACAGTACTCTTCCCTTCCCACAGAATGAACCCAAACACTTGGGAGCTTGGACAATCCCCCGAGAGGAAGGCTCTTCCTCGGCCTCTGAGGCAACCCCTACCCTGACCAGACACTCTGAACGCAACACCCAGAGACAAAAGCCTGAGTGACTGCCTCCCACTTACCCTCCTTTGATTTCCAGAGGATCTCATCTCACGGACTGGAGATCAGGCCTGCCGTTACCTTGGCCCCTAGCTGAGCCAAGTTTGCTTTTTCAGACATCTGTCCCCACAGCCCTGGCAAACACAGCCTCTAGGCTGGGTCCTCTGGAGCCATTCCACAGGACCGTGCCTGCTCTCTCCTGGGAAACTGTGTCCATTCCTTTGGCGACACACCTCCAGAATATGAGAAACCTCAAGGCCCCCGAGGACATCCCACTACTGGGAGCCTCCCTGGACACAAAGGGGCATTCGGACACAAGCTGAGCAGCTACCTCCACAAAGACATGCACACAGATGTCAACAGAGATAGAAGGTTGAGCCGGACAGGCCCTTAGGCCGTAATCTCAACTCTTGCTTTGGTTTCCAGGTGTCACTCCTCAGAGGCTTTGATTCGAAGAACAGGATATGGGGCTCTCCAGAGGCACTGAACAGAACTCCTCTCGTCTCCACATGGGAAGCTTCCTTGTTGGAGCCGTGTCAAACACCTCAGCTTGGAGAATCCTGCAGAGTCCCTGAGCCACCTCCACATTCCAAGGTATCCCAGGCCACCAAGATACAGTAGGACTCATCTTCATGAGAGTCCATTTCCACTCTCCCCTCTGGGTAGCTCACCCAGGAGCCCGCAGATTGAGCCTGCCTTGTCCTTACTAAAAAGTGGGAATATGAGGTGGCGTTCCCAGGCATCCATGCTTAGACACCTGCTCTCGAGTCTTTCCCTATGGGGCCTCCTGGAACCATCCAATAGGACTCGAATGTCGTGCAGAAGGAAACCCTGATGTTTGGAGTAGTTCACAAATCCCATCGTAGGCTAACCTCCCTGGCCTCATGAAGCGCCCACACCCTTCAGGAAGATGCCATGCTGGACAAAAACTCTAGCCTGAGACATGTCTCATAGTTGACATGACCTCAGTGCAGGAGATCTCGATTCAGCCTCTGCAGAGTGGGCCTGCCGTGCCCTCGGGCCCAAACCTCACGCTAGCTTGTGTTTTCAGACTTCCTTCCTCACACTCCTGGCAAACAAGCCCTCCGGACTAGGAACTCCAGAACCACAACCCAGCCCAGTGTCTGCCCAACGGAAGAAAAACGTTTCCCTGTGGGGCTCTCCAGAAAACCCAGATGAGGATCAACCTGCTCGGCCCTCGACGGTACCCGAACTGGATAGGCTGCTCTGTGCACTCATGCTCTGTCTGACACAGCCTGAAGCCAGACGTCCAGACAGACAAGGACAGCTGGCCGCACACTCAGGACTTAGGACACGCCATGGTCTTATGCCGTCACCTCTTCCTAACCTTGGTTTTCAGATATCTGAACCTAGACATCATATCAATTCTCCACACAGCTGGGTATCGCAAGCACAAAACAGAACTCCTCCTTCCCCATGGCTGTCAAGGTTACTCTTGGCATGGAGTCACACCTTCAGGGTGGGAGAAACCTTCATGGCCCCTGATGCCACGCCCAAACTTGAGTGCTGCTTGGGCACAAATTCACACTGTGACCCTCAGCATGAGCCCCATGTCAAAGAAAGGCCTGTCAGGGCCTGGACCAAGAGCCCTCATATGGGGCTTGCCAAGCCCCTATGCACCCAATCCTCACCAGGGTTTGAGTTTTCCAGTCTCCCCGCCCGTACCTGGGGCTCTGTTCTGGAATCCCTTTATTGGAGAGACCCATGAGCCAGACAACACGACTCCAACCTTCACACAAAATGACCCCAAACTCTTGGGAGCTGGGACAAATCCCCAGAGAGGGATACTCGTCCACAGTCCCTGAGGCCGCCCATTGAATCCATGGCTATCCTGCACACAACATCCAGAGACAAAAGCCTGAAGGAACGCCTGCCACTAGCCCTTCTTTCAGAGGCCCAGGAGCTCCCTCTCGGGCTGTACATCCGCCCTGCCATACCCTAGGAGCCACTCATAAGCTGAGTTTGTGTTTTCAGACTTCTGTGCCCACAGCCTGGACCCACACAACCTCCAGGCTAGGGCCTCTGGAGCCACAGAGAAACATTGTGCCTGCCATCTCCAAGGAAAGTGTGCCCAATCCATTGACCACAACCCTACAGGTTAGGAAAAAGCTCCAAGGCCGCTAAGGCCATCAATAGAGTAGGCCACCCTGGACTAAGAGGGGCTCTCTGACACCAGCGGAGCAACTATCAACACTTAGACTCTCAGACAGTGTCCCCAGGGACAGAAGGTTGAAATGGACAGGCCCCCAGGCCCTAATCTGAACCTTAGGTTTGGTTTCCATGTGTCCATCCTCAGAGGACTGTTTTCGTAGACCAGCACACGGGGCTTTTCTGAGGCACCAAACCAAAGCTCTCTCGTCTCCACATGGGGTGCTTTTTTACTGGGGATGTATCAAACCCTTCAGGTAGGAGAGTTCCGCAGGGCCACTGAACAACCACCACATTCCAAGGTCTCCATGGACCCAAACGCACATTATGACGCATCCTCAGGAGAGGCCATTTCAACTCAGTTCCCTAGGTCGCGTGCCCCAGACGCAGCAGATCTAACATATCTTGTCGCTAATGGCCAATGGGAATGTGAGGCATGCGGTACAGGGTTCCATCCTTCGAACCCTGCTCTCCAGTCCTTCCGTAGGGTATGTCCTGGAGCCATGCAACGGGACTCGAATGTCCCGCAGAAGGAAACCTTGTGGTTTGGGGCAACCTCCAAACTCAGCGTGGGAAAACTTCCTTGGCGTCAGGAGGCCCACGCTTCATGAAGGTGCCATCATGGACACATACTCCAGCCTCAGCCAACGTCTGATCCTCAGCCTGACTTCAGATGCAGGAGATTTTGATTCCGCCTCTGCAGAGTGAACCTGTTCTGCCCTTGGCTCCAATCCTCACCCTAGCTTGTGTTTTCAGACTTCCGTCCTCACACACCTGGACCACAAACCCTCCCTACTGGGAATTCTGCGGCCACAATTAAGCACTCTGCCTGCCTCCCAGAAGAAATACATTGTCTATGGTGCTGCCCAGAAACCCCAAATGAGGATCAAACGGCTTGGCCCTCGGCAACGCCCCAACTGCAAAGGCTACTTTAAACACTGATGCTCTGTCACACATTGAGCACGTCAGAACCGCCATGGCCTTAGGTCGTCATCTCTTCCCAACTGCGGTTTTCAGGCTTCAGAACATAGACCTTATCTCCAACCACTGCCCAGGGTTGAAAATGATGCAGAAATTAGAGCTCCTTCCCCATTGCTATTATCCTTGTGACTGGCATGTTATCCAAAGTTCAGTGTAGTTGAAACCAGTGTGGCCCATGAGGCTCCGCCCATGCTCGCGGGCCACATTGGTCAAAAACACACATTGTGACCCTCAGCCTGAGCCAGTCCTCAATTAAGGCCTCTCAGTGTTAGGATGAAGAGACAGCATATTGGGCCATGCCCCTAGGCCCCAATTTTTAACCATAGTTTGGGTTGTCCCTTCACTCTTCCCCAGGGCTCTGCTTTGGAATTCCTCTTTGGTTGGGACACCTGAGGTAACAAACCTGAAAGGAGACCTCCCATACCACAGACTGACGAAAAACAATTGGGACTGGCCAAATACACAGAGAGGAATATTAGTCCATGTCCCGTAAGGCCTCCCCACATTCCTCGGCCATTGTTGATATAAAATATAGATACAAAAGCCTGAGAAAGCGCCTCAGACTCGCTCTTTCTTCATATCCTGAAGAGTTCTTCTCATGGTCTGTAGATTGGGCCTGCCATACCTACATCCCCACACCAAAGCTGAGTTTGTGTTTTCAGACTTCTGTCCTCAAAGTACTGGGCCACACACCCTACAGGCTGGAGCCCCTGGAGCCACACATTAGAAATGTGCCTACCCAATCCATGGAAATTCTGCCCATTCCATTGTCCAATTTCGTACGAATTAGGAGAACCCTCCAAAGTCCCCGAGGCCATCCCAATAGTGTAGGACTCCCGGGTCAAACAAGGGCGGACTGATACCAGCTGAGCATGTACCTCCACTCATACCATAGATGGATGTCCCCAGAGAATAGATTGAACCAGAAAGTACCCTAGGCCATTATCGAATCCATTGCTTTGGTTTACAGGAATGTCTCCTTAAAAGCCTGGATTCCAATTCCAGCATACGAAATTCCTGAGGCACCCATCAGAACAAATCTCATCTCCAAAGGATACTTGTGCATGGGAGCTATGTCAAAAGTTTAGGAGAATACTTCAGGGTCCCGGTGCCACCGCCCAATTCTAAGGCCCACATGGACACAAACACACATTAGGCCCCATCCTCGGGAAAGTCCATTTCAACTCAGCCACCCCAGTTGCTTCCGCAGAGCCATCACATCTCAACTGTCTTGTTGTTAGGAGACAATTGGAATGCGAGGCGGGCTTCCCTGGCATCCATCCTCGAACGATGCTCTGGAGTCATTCCATATGGGATGCCCTGGTGCTGCCCAACAGGTGTCAATGGTCCCGCAGAATGAATCCTTGAAGGAGTCATCCCACAACTCCCAACGTGAAAAAACCTCCATGGCCTTGAGACTTTGCTCCCTTCATGAAGGGGCAGTCATGCACAGACTCCCACCTGAGCCAATGTCTGATCCTCGCCGTGACTTCAGATGCTTGAGATATTGGTTCAGATATGTAGGGGGTAACTGCCATGCCCTTGGCCTGAAGCCCAAGTCTAGCTTGTGTTCTCAAACTTCTGTCCTCATACTCCTAGCCCAGAAGCCCTCACGTTGGCAATTCCGGATCACCAATGCAGCACTCTGCCTGACCTCTAGAAAAAATATCTTGCCTAATGAGCTTCCCAGTCCCCACAAATGAGGATAAACCTACACGGCACTCGACTGTACCCAAATTATATAGTCTAACCTGGGGACCTATCCACTGTCTGACACAACCTGATCCCGAACCTCCTGAACAACAGCCAGGAAGCTGACTGCACACTGAGCACCTCAGACCTGCCATTGCCTTAGGTCATCATCTCTTCCCAACTGCGGTTTTCAGGCTTCAGAACATAGACCTTACCTCCAACCACTGCCCAGGGTGGAAAATGATGCAGTAATCAGAACTCCTTCCCCATGGCTAGAAACCTTGTGACTGGCATGTTGTCCAAAGTTCAGTGTAGTTGAAACCAGTGTGGCCCATGAGGCCCCGCCCATGCTCGCGGGCCACATTGGTCACAAACACACATTGTGACCCTCAACCTGAGCCCAGTCCTCAAGTAAGGCCTCTCAGCGGCTGGATGAAGAGACAGCATATTGGGCCTGCCATGCCCCTAGGCCCCAATTTTTAACCATAGTTGGGTTGTCCATTCACTCTTCCCCAGGGCTCTGCTTTGTAATTCCTCTTTGGTTGGGACACCTGAGGTAACAAACCTGAATGGAGACCTCCCTTCCCACAGAATGACGAAAAACAATTGGGACCGGGCCAAATCCACAGAGAGGAAGATTCGTCCATGGCCCCTAAGGCCTCCCCACATTCCTCGGCCTTGGTTGATACAAAATATAGAGACAAAAGTCTGAGCAAGTGTCTCAGACTTGCTCTTTCTTCATATCCTGAAGAGTTTTTCTCATGGTTTGTAGATTGGGCCTGCCATACCTACGTCCCCAACCTAAGCTGAGTTTGTGTTTTCAGACTTCTGTCCTCAAAGTTCTGGGCCACACACTCCAGGCTGGGGCCCCTGGAGCCACACATTAGGACTGTACCTACGCCATGCATTGGAATTCTGCCCATTCCATTGTCCAAAATCGTACAAATTAGGAGAACCCTCCAAAGTACCCGAGGCCATCCCAATTGTGTAGGCCTCCCTGGACAAACATGGGCGGTCCGACACCAGCTGAGCATCTACCTCCACTCATACCATAGATGGATGTCCCTAGAGAAGAATATGGAACCAGACAGGACACTAGGCCATAATCGGATCCATTGATTTGGTTTACAAGCATGTCTCCTCAGAAGCCTGGATACCAATACCAGCAGAGGGGGGTTTCCTGAGAACCCATCAGAACAAATCTCGGCTCCGCAAGGAAACTTGTGCATGGGAGCTATGTCAAAAGCTTAGGACAATACTTCAGGGGCCCGGTACCACTGCCGCATTCCAAGGCACCCATGGACACAAACACACTTTAGGCCCCATCCTCAGGAAAGTGCATTTCAACTCTCCACCCTGGTTGCACCTGCATAGCCATCCGATCTCAAGTGTCTTTTGCTAAAAGACAATTGGAATGCAAGGCGGGCTTCCCTTGCATCCATCCTCGAACGGTGCTCTGGAGTCTTTCCATATGGGATGTCCTGGAGCTCGCAACAGTTCTCAATTGTCCCGCAGAAGGAATCCTTAAAGGGGGCATCCCATAACTCCCACCGTGGGAAAACCTCCATGGCCTTGAGACTCCGCTCCGTTCATGAAGGGCAGTCATTCACAGAAACTCCAACCTGAGCCATCGTCTGATCCTCGCCGTGACTTCATTTGCTTGAGATATTGGTTCAGATCTGCAGGGGGTACCTGCCGTGCCCTCGGCCTGAAGCCCAAGTCTAGCTTGTGTTCTCAGACTTCTGTCCTCACACGCCTGGCCCAGAAGCCTTCAAGTTTGGCAATTCTGGACTCACAATGCAGCACTCTGCCTGGCCTCTAGAAAAAATATATTACCTAATGAGCTGCCAGGCACCTCAAAAGAGGATAAACGTACACGGCACTCGACTGTACCCAAATTAAATAGTCTAACCTGGGCACTAATGCACTGTCTGACACAACCTGAGCCGGAACCTCCTGACCAACACCAAGGCACCTGACCGCACACTGAGCACGTCAGACCCACCATGGCCTTAGGTCGTCATCCCTTCCCAACTGTGGTTTTCAGGCTTCAGAACCTAGACCTTATTTCCAACAACCGCCCAGGTTTGAAAATGATGCAGAAATCAGAACTACTGGCCCATGGCTAGAAACCATGTGATTGGCATGTTGTCCAAAGTTCGTGTAGTTGAAACCAGTGTGTCCCATGAGGCCCTGGGCATGCTCGTGGGCCACATTGGTCAGAAACACACATTGTGACCCTCAGCCTGAGCCCAGTCCTCAAGTAAGGCCTCTCAGTGGCTGGATGAAGAGACAGCATATTGGGCCTGCCAGGCCCCTAGGCTCCAATTTTTAACCATAGTTTGGGTTGTCCCTTCACTCTTCCCCAGGAGTGCATTCCCCTGCTTTGGAATTCCTCTTTGGTTGGGACACCTGAGATAACAAAACTGATTGGAAACCTCCCATTCCACAGATTGACGAAAAACAATTGGGACCGGGCCAAATCCACAGAGAGGAAGATTCGTCCATGGCCCATGAGGCCTCCCCACGTTCCACGGCCATCGTTGATACAAAATATAGAGACAAAAGCCTGACAAGCGCCTCTGACTCGCTCTTCCTCATATCCTGAAGAGTTCTTCTCATGGTGTGTAGATTGAGCCTGCCATACCTACATCCCCACACCTAAGCTGAGTTTGTTTTTTCAGACTTCTGTCCTCCATGTCCTGGGCCACACACCCTCCAGGCTTGGGCCCCTGGAGCCACACATTAGGAATGTGCCTACCCAATCCATGGAATTCTGCCCATTCCATTGTCCTAATTCGTACAAATTAGGAGAACCCTCCAAAGTCCCCGAAGCCATCCCAATAGTGTAGGTCTCCCGGGTCAAACAAGGGAGGACTGACACCAGCTGTGAATCTACCTCCAATCATACCATAGATGGATGTCCCCAGAGAAGAAGTTGGAACCAGACAGGACCCTAGGCCATAATCGGATCCATTGCTTTGGTTTACAGGCATGTCTCCTCAAAAGCCTGTGTTCCAATTCCAGCATAGGGAGTTTCCTTAGGCAACCATCAGAACAAATCTCGTCTCCACAAGGTTACTTGAGCATGGGAGCTATGTCAAAAGTTTAGGAGAATACTTCAGGGTCCCGGTGCCACCGCCCCATTCTAAAGACCCCATATACACAAACACACATTAGGCCCCATCCTCAGGAAAGTCCATTTCACCTCAGCCACCCCGATTGCTCCCGCAGAGCCATCACATCTCAACTGTCTTGTTGCTAGGAGACATTTGGAATGGGAGGTGGGCTTCCCTGGCATCCATCCTCGAATGGTGCTCTGGAGTCATTCCATATGGGATGTCCTAGAGCTGCTCAACAGGTGTCAATTGTCCCACATAAGGAATTCTTGAAGGGGAAATCCCACAACTCCCAGCGTGGGAAAACCTCCATGGCCTTGAGACTCGGCTCCATTCATGAAGGGGAAGTCATGCACAGAAACTCCAACCTGAGCCAACTTCTGATCCTCGCCTTGACATCAGATGCTTGAGATATTGTTTCAGATCTGCAAGGGGTACCTGTCGTGCCCTGGACCTGAATCCAAAGTCTCGCTTGTGTTCTCAGACTTCTGTCCTCACCCTCCTGGACCAGAAGCCCTCAAGATTGGGAATTCCGGACCCACAATGCAGCACTCTGCCTGCCCTCTAGAAAGAATATATGGCCTAATGAGCTGCGCAGGCACCTCAAATGAGGATAAACCTACACGACACTCGACTGTACCCAAATTATATAGTCTACCCTGGGCAATAATGCACTGTCTGACACAATCTGAGCCCGAACCTCCTGACCAACTACCAGGCAGCTGACCGCACACTGAGCACATCAGACCCACCATGGCCTTAGGTCATCATCTCTTCCCAACTGCGGTTTTCAGGCTTCTGAACCTAGACCTTATCTCCAACCACTGCCCAGGGTTGAAAACGATGCAGAAATCAGAACTCCATCCCCATAGCAAGAGACCTTGTGATTGGAATGTTGTCCAAAGTTCAGTGTAGTTGAAACCAGTGTGGCCCATGAGGCCCCGCCCATGCTTGCGGGCCACATTGGTCACAAACACACATTGTGACCCTCATCCTGAGACCAGTCCTCAAGTAAGGCCTCTCAGTGGCTGGATGAAGAGACAGCATATTGGGCCTGCCATGCCCCTAGGCCCCAATTTTTAACCATAGTTGGGTTGTTCCTTCACTCTTCCCCATGTCTCTGCTTTGCAATTCCTCTTTGGTTGGGACACCTGAGGTAACAAACCTGAAAGGAGACCGCCCATCCCACAGATTGACGAAAAACCATTGGGACCGGGCCAAATCCACAGAGAGGAAGCTTCGTCCATGGCCCATGAGGACTCCCCACATTCCACGGCCATCGTTGATACAAAATCCAGAGACAAAAGCCTGAGCAAGCGCCTCAGACTCGCTCATTCTTTATATCCAGAGAGTTCTTCTCATGGTTTGTAGATTGGGCCTACCATACCTATGTCCCCAAACAAAGCTGAGTGTGTTTTCAGGTTTCTGTCCTCAAAGTCCTGGGCCACACACCCTCCAGTCAGGGGAGGTGGAGCCACACATTAGGACGCTGCCTACCCAATCCTTGGGGATTCTGCCCATTCCATTGTCCAAATTCGTAAAAATAGGAGAACCCTCCAAAGTCCCCAAGGCTGTCCCAATAGTGTAGGTTTCCCGGGACAAACAAGGGCGGTCTGTCACTAGCTGAGCATCCACCTCCACTCATACCATAGATGGATGAACCCAGAGAAAAGATGGAACCAGACAGGACCCTAGGCCATAATCGGATCCATTGCTTTGGTTTACAGGCATGTCTCCTCACATGCCTGGATACCAATACCAGCATAGGGGGTTTCCTGAGGCACCCATCAGAACAATTCTCATCTCCCCAAGGAAACTTGAGCATGGGAGCTATGTCAAATCTAAGGAGAATTCTTCAGGGTCCCAGTGCCACCGCCCCATTCCAAGGCCCCCATGGACACAAACACACATTAGGCCCCATCCTCGGGAAACTCCATTTCAACTCAGCCACCCCGGTGGCTCCCTCAGAGCCATCAGATCTCAACTGTCTTGTTGCGAGGAGACAAAGGAATGCGAGCCGGTCTTCCCTGGCATCCATCCTCAAACGATGCTCTGGAGTCATTCCATAGGGGATGTCCTGGTGCTGCCCAACAGGTCTCAATTGTCCCACAGAAGGAATCCTTGAAGGGGGCATTCCACAACTCTCAACGTGGGAAAACCTCCATGGCCTTGAGACGTTGCTACCTTCATGAAGGGGGAGTCATGCACAGAAACTCCAACCTGAGCCAACGTCTGATCCTCGCCGTGACTTCAGATGATTGAGATATTGGTTCAGATATGCAGGGGGTAACTGCCGTGCCCTTGGCCAGAAGCCCAAGTCTAGCTTGTGTTCTCAGACTTCTGTCCTCACACTCCTAGCCCAAAGCCCTCAAGTTTGGCAATTCCGGATCCCACAATGCAGCACTCTGCCTGCACTCTAGAAAAAATATCTTGTCTTATGAGCTGCCCAGATACCTCAAATGAAAATAAACCTACACGGCACTCGACTGTACCCAAAATATATAGTCTAACCTGGGCAATAATGCACTGTCTGACACAACCTGTGCCCGAACCTCCTGACCAACAACCAGGAAGCTGACCGCACACTGAGCAAGTCAGACCCGCATGGCTTAGGTCGTCATCTCTTCCCAACTGCAGTTTTCAGGCTTCAGAACATAGACCTTATCTCCAAACACTGCCCAGGGTTGAAAATGATGCAGAAATCAGAACTCCTTCCCCATGGCTAGAAACCTTGTGATGGCATGTTGTCCAAAGTTCAGTGTAGATCAAACCGGTGTGGCCCATGTGGTGCCGCCCATGCTTGCGAGCCACATTGGTCAAAAACACACATTGTGACCCTCAGCCTGAGCCCAGTCCTCAAGTAAGGCCTCTCAGTGGCTGGATGAAGAGACAGCATATTGGGCCTGCCATGCCCCTAGGCCCCAAATTTTAACCCTAGTTTCGGTTGTCCCTTTAATCTTCCGCAGGGCTCTGCTTTAGAATTCCTCTTTGGTTGGGACACCTGAGGTAACAAACCTGAAAGGAGAACTCCCATCCCACAGAATGACGAAAAACAATTGGGACCGGGCCAAATCCACAGAGAGGAAGATTCGTCCATGGCCCATAAGGCCTCCCCACAATCCTAGGCCATCGCTGATACAAAATATAGAGACAAAAGACTGAGCAAGCGCCACAGACTCGCTCTTTCTTCATATCCTGAAGAGTTCTTCTCATGGTTTGTAGATTGGGCCTGCCATATCTACGTCACCAAACTAAGCTGAGTTTGTGTTTTCAGACTTCTGTCCTCAAAGTTCTGGGCCACACACACTCCGGCTGGGCCCTAGGAACCACACATTAGGACAGTACCTACCCCATGCATGGGAATTCTGCCCATTCCATTGTCCAAAATCGTACAAATTAGGAGAACCCACCAAAGTACCCGAGGCCATCCCAATAGTGTAGGTATCCCGGGACAAACAAGGGCGGTCTGACACCAGCTGAGCATCTACCTCCACTCATACCATAGATGGATGTCCCCAGAGAAGAAGATGGAACCAGACAGGACACTAGGCCATAATCGGATCCATTGATTTGGTTTACAGGCATGTCTCCTCAAAAGCCTGGATTCCAATACCATCATAGGGGGGTTTCCTGAGCATCCATCAGAACAAATCTCGTCTCCACAAGGAAACTTGTGTATGGGAGATATGTCAAAAGCTTAGGAGAATACTTTAGGGGCCCGGTGCCACTGCCGCATTCCAAGGCACCCATGGACACAAACACACATTAGGCCCCATCCTCAGGAAAGTCCATTTCAACTCAGCCACCCCGGTTGCTCCTGCATAGCCACCAATCTCACGTGTCTTTTGCTAGGAGACAATTGGAATGCAAGGCGGGCTTCCCTTGCATCCATCCTAGAACGGTGCTCTGGAGTCTTTCCATATGGGATGTCCTGGAGCTGCGCAACAGTTCTCAATTGTCCCGCAGAAGGAATCCTTGAAGGGGGCATCCCACAATTCCCAACGTGGGAAAACCTCCATAGCCTTGAGACTCCGCGCCGTTCATGAAAGGCAGTCATTCACAGAAACTGCAATTTGAGCCATCGTCTGATCCTCTCCGTGACTTCATTTGCTTGAGATATTGGTTCAGATCTGCAGGGAATACCTGCCGTGCCCTCGGCCTGAAGCCCAAGTTAGCTTGTGTTCTCAGACTTCTGTCCTCACACTCCTGGCCCAGAAGCCCTCAAGTTTGGCAATTCAGGACTCACAATGCAGCATTCTTCCTGCCCTCTAGAAAAAATATATTCTCAAATGAGCTGCACAGGCACCTCGAAGGAGGATAAACGTACACGGCACTCAGCTGTACTTTAATTAAATGGTCTAACCTGGGCACTAATGCACTGTCTGACACAACCTGAGCCCGAACCTCCTGACCAACACCCAGGCACCTGACCGCACACTGAGTACGTCAGACTCGCCATGGCCTTAGGTCGTCATCCCTTCCCAACTGTGGTTTTCAGGCTTCAGAACCTAGACCTTATATCCAACCAACACCCAGGTTTGAAAATGATGCAGAAATCAGAACTCCTGACCCATGGCTAGAAACCTTGTGATTGGCATGTTGTCCAAAGTTCAGTGTAGTTGAAACTATTGTGTCCCATGTGGCCCCGCCCATGCTCGTGGGCCACATTGGTCAGAAACACACATTGTGACCCTCAGCCTGAGCCCAGTTGTCAAGTAAGGCCTCTCAGTGGATGGATGAAGAGAGGATAATGGGCCTGCCAGCCCCTAGGCCCCAATTTTTAAACATAGTTTGGGTTGTCCCTTCACTCTTCCCCAGGGCTCTGCTTTGGAATTCCTCTTTGGTTGGGACACCTGAGGTAACAAACCTGAAAGGAGACCTCCCATAAGACAGATTGACGAAAAACTATTGGGACCGTGCCAAATCCACAGAGGGGAGAATCGTCCATGGCCCATGAGGCCTCCCCACATTCCACGGCCATCGTTGATACAAAATATAGAGACAAAAGCCCGAGAAAGCGCCTCAGACTTGCTCTTTCTTCATATCCTGAAGAATTCTTCTCCTGGTTTGTAGATTGGGCCTGCCATACCTACGTACCCACACCTAAGCTGAGTTTGTGTTTTCAGACTTCTGTCCTCAAAGTCCTGGGCCACACACCCTCCAGGCTGGGGCCCCTGGAGCCACACATTAGGAATGTGCCTACCCAATCCATGGGAATTCTGCCCATTCCATTGTCCAAAATCGTACAAATTAGGAGAACCCTCTAAAGTCCCCGAGGCCATCTCAATAGTGTATGTCTCCCGGGTCAAAAAAGGGCGGACTGACACCAGCTGAGCATCTACCTCCACTCATACCATAGATGGATGTCCCCAGAGAATAGATTGAACCAGACAGGACCCTAGGCCATAATCGGATCCATTGCTTTGGTTTACAGGAATGTCTCCTCAAAAGTCTGGATTCCAATTCCAGCATAGGGGGTTTCCTGAGGCACCCATCAGAACAAATCTGGTCTCCACAAGGAAACTTGTTCATGGGAGCTATGTCAAAAGCTTAGGAGAATACTTCAGGGTCCTGGTGCCACCGCCCCAATCTAAGGCCCCCATGGACACAAACACACATTAGGCCCCATCCTCAGGAAAGTCCATTTAACCTCAGCCACCCCGGTTGCTTCCGCAGAGCCATCACTACTCAACTGTCTTGTTGCTAGGAGACAATTGGAATACGAGGCGGGCTTCTCTGGCATCCATCCTCGTTCGATGCTCTGGAGTCATTCCATACGGGATGTCCCGGTGCTGCACAACAGGTCTCAATTGTCCCACAGAAGGAACCCTTGAAGGGGGCATCCCACAACTCCCAACGTGGGAAAACCTCCATGGCCTTGAGACTCCGCTCCGTTCATGAAGGGGAAGTCATGCACAGAAACTCCAACCTGAGCCAACGTCTGATCCTCGCCTTGACTTCAGAAGCTTGAGATATTGGTTCAGATCTGCAAGGAGTACCTGCCGTGCCCTCGGCCTGACGCCCAAGTCTAGCTTGTGTTCTCAGACTTCTGTCCTCGCACTCCTGGCCCAGAAGCCCTCAAGATTGGAAATTCCGGATCCACAAAGCAGCACTCTGCCTGCACTCTAGAAGAATATATTGCCTAATGAGCTGCGCAGGAACCTCAAATGAGGATAAACCTACACGACACTCGACTGTACCCCAATTATATAGTCTAACCTGGTCACTAATGCACTATTGAAACAACCTGAGCCAGAATATCCTGACCAACACCCAGGCAGCTGACCGCACAATGAGCGCATACGACCTGCCAAGGCCTTAGGTCGTCATCTCTTCCCAACTGCGGTTTTTTGGCTTCAATCCCTAGACCTTATCTCCAACCACTGTCCAGGTTTGAAAATGATGCAGAAATCAGAACTCCTTCCCCATGGCAAGAAACCTTGTGATTGGCCTGTTGTCCAAAGTTCAGTGTAGTTGAAACCAGTGTGGCCCATGAGGCCCTGCCCATGCCCACGGGCCACATTGGTCACAAACACACATTGTAACCCTCAGCCTGAGCCCAGTCCTCAAGTAAGGCCTCTCAGTGGCTGGATGAAGAGACAGCATATTCGGCCTGCCATGCCCATAGGCCCCCATTTTTAACCATAGTTTGGGTTTTCCCTTCACTCTTCCCCAGGGCTCTGCTTTGGAATTCCTCTTTGGTTTGGACACCTGAAGTAACAAACCTGAAAGGAGACCTCCCATCCCACAGACTGACGAAAAACAGTTGGGACTGGGCCAAATCCACAGAGAGGAAGATTCGTCCATGGCCCATAAGGCCTCCCTAAATACCTAGGCCATCACTGATACAAAATATAAAGACAAAAGTCTGAGCAAGCGCCACAGACTCGCTCTTTCTTCATATCCTGAAGAGTTCTTCTCATGGTTTGTAGATTGGGCCTGCCATACCTACATCACCAAACCTAAGCTGAGTTTGTGTTTTGAGACTTCTGTCCTCAAAGTTCTGGGCCACACACACTCCAGGCTGGGGCCCCTGGAGCCACACATTAGGACTGTACCGACCCCATGCATGGGAATTCTGCCAATTCCATTGTCCAAAATCGTACAAATAAGGAGAACCCTCCAAAGTACCCGAGGCCATCCCAATAGTGTAGGTCTCCCGGGACAAACAAGGGCAGTCCGACACCAGCTGAGCATATACCTCCAGTCATACCATAGATGGATGTCCCCAGAGTAGAAGATGGAACCAGATAGGACACTAGGCCATAATCGGATCCATTGATTTGGTTTACAGGCATGTCTCCTGAAAAGCATGGATTCCAATACCATCATAGGGGGGTTTCCTGAGCACCCATCAGAACAAATCTCGTCTCCACAAGGAAACTTGTGCATGGGAGCTATGTCAATAGCTTAGGAGAATACTTTAGGGGCCCGGTGCCACTGCCCCATCCCAAGGCCCCCATGGACACAAACACACATTAGGCCCGATCGTCAGGAAAGTCCATTTCAACTCAGCCACCCCGGTTGCTCCTGCATAGCCACCAATCTCAAGTGTCTTTTGCTAGGAGACAATTGGAATGCAAGGCGGGTTTCCCTTGCATCCATTTTAGAACGGTGCTCTGGAGTCTTTCCATATGGGATGTCCTGGAGCTCGCAACAGTTCTCAATTGTCCCGCAGAAGGAATCCTTGAAGGGGGCATCCCACAATTTCCAACGTGGGAAAACCTCCATAGCCTTGAGACTCTGCTCCGTTCATGAAGGGCAGTCATTCACAGAAACTCCAACCTTAGCCATCGTCTGATCCTCGCCGTGACTTCATTTGCTTGAGATATTGGTTCAGATCTGCAGGGAATAACTGCCATGCCCTCGGCCTGAAGCCCAAGTCTAGCTTGTGTTCTCAGACTTCTGTCCTCACACTCCTGGCCCAGAAGCCCTCAAGTTTGGCAATTCAGGACTCACAATGCAGCATTCTGCCTGGCCTCTAGAAAAAATATATTGCCTAATGAGCTGCACAGGCACCTCGAAGGAGGATAAACGTACATGGCACTCGACTGTACCCTAATTAAATAGTCTAACCTGGGTACTAATGCACTGTCTGACACAACCTTAGCCCGAACCTCCTGAACAACACCCAGGCACCTGACTGCACACTGTGTACGTCAGACCCGCCATGGCCTTAGGTCGTCATCCCTTCCCAACTGCGGTTTTCAGGCTTCAGAACCTAGACCTTATCTCCATCCACCGCCCAGGTTTGAAAATGATGCAGAAATCAGAACTACTGCCCCATGGCTAGAAACCTTGTGATTGGCATGTTGTCCAAAGTTCAGTGTAGTTGAAACCACTGTGTCCCATGTGGCCACGCCCATGCTCGTGGGCCACATTGGTCAGAAACACACATTGTGACCCTCAGCCTGAGCCCAGTCCTCAAGTAAGGCCTCTCAGTGGCTGGATGAAGAGACAGCATATTGGGCCTGCCATGCCCCTTGGCCCCTATTTTTAAACATAGTTTGGGTTGTCCCTTCACTCTTCCCCAGGGCTCTGCTTTGGAATTCCTCTTTAGTTGGGACACCTGAGGTAACAAACCTGAAAGGAGACCTCCCATACCACAGATTGACGAAAAACTATGGGGACCGGGCCAAATCCACAGAGAGGAAGATTCGTCCATGGCCCATGAGGCCTCCCCACATTCCACGGCCATCGTTGATACAAAATATAGAGACAAAAGCCTGAGCAAGCGCCTCAGACTCGCTCTTTCTTCATATTCTGAAGAGTTCTTCTCCTGGTTTGTAGATTGGGCCTGCCATACCTACGTACCCACACCTAAGCTGAGTTTGTGTTTTCAGACTTCTGTCCTCAAAGTCCTGGGCCAGACACGCTCCAGGGTGGGGCCCCTGGAGCCATACATTAGGAATGTGCCTACCCAATCCATGGGAATTCTGCGCATTCCATTGTCCAAAATCGTACAAATTAGGAGAACCCTCCAAAGTCCCCGAGGCCATCTCAATAGTGTATGTCTCCCGGGTCAAAAAAGGGCGGACTGACACCAGCTGAGCATCTACCTCCACTCATACCATAGTTGGATGCCCCTAGAGAATAGATTGAACTAGACAGGACCCTAGGCCATAATCGGATCCATTGCTTTGGTTTACAGGCATGTCTCCTCAAAACTCTGGATTCCAATTCCAACATAGGGGGTTTCCTGAGGCACCCATCAGAACAAATCTGGTCTCCACAAGGAAACTTGTTCATGGGAGCTATGTCAAAAGCTTAGGAGAATACTTCAGGGTCCCGTTGCCACCACCCCAATCTAAGGCCCCCATGGACACAAACACACATTACGCCCCATCCTCAGGAAAGTCCATTTCACCTCAGCCACCCCGGTTGCTTCCACAGAGCCATCACATCTCAACTGTCTTGTTGCTAGGAGACAATTGGAATGCGAGGCGGGCTTCCCTGGCATCCACCCTCTAACTGTGCTCTGGAGTCATTACATAGGTGATGTCCTGGTGCTGCCCAACAGGTGTCAATGGTCCCGCAGAAGGAATCCTTGATGGGGGCATCCCACAACTCCCAACGTGGGAAAACTTCCATCCCCTGAAACTTTGCTCCCTTCATGAAGGGGCAGTGATGCACAGAAACTCCAACCTGAGCGAACGTTTGATCCTCGCCGTGAATTCAGATGCTTGAGATATTGGTTCAGATATGCATTGGGTAACTGCCGTGCCCTTGGCCTGAAGCCCAAGTCTAGCTTGTGTCCTCAGACTTCTGTCCTCACACTCCTGGCCCAGATGCCCTCAAGTTCGGCAATTCCGGACCCACAATGCAGCACTATGCCTGCCCTCTAGAAAAAATATCTTGCCTAATGAGATGCCCAGGCAACTCAAATGAGGATAAACCTACACCGCACTTGACAGTACCCAAATTATATAGTCTAACCTCGGAAAAATGCACTGTCTGACACAACCTGAGCCCGAACCTCATGACCAACACCCAGGCAGCTGACAGTACACTGAGCGCATCAGACCCGCCATGGCCTTAGGTCGTCTCTTCCCAACTTCGGTTTTCAGGCTTCAGATCCTAGACCTTATCTCCAACCACTTCTTAAGGTTGAAAATGATGCAGAAATCAGAATTCCTTCCCCATGGCTAGAAACGTTGTGATTGGCATGTTTCCAATGTTCAGTGTAGTTGAAACCAGTGTGGCCCATGAGGCCCTGCCCATGCCCACTGGCCACATTGGTCACAAACACAGATTGTGACCCTCAGCCTGATCCCAGTCCTCAAGTAAGGCCTCTCAGTGGCTGGATGAAGAGACAGCATATGGGGCCTGCCATGCCCCTAGGCCCCATTTTTAACCATAGTTTGGGTTGTCCCTTCACTCTTCCCCAGGGCTCTGCTTTGGAATTCCTCTTTGGTTGGGACACCTGAGGTAACAAACCTGAAAGGAGACATCCCATCCCACAGCTTGACGAAAAACAATTGGGACCGGGCCAAATCCACAGAGAGGAAGATTCGTCCATGGCGCATGAGGCCTCCTCACATTCCAGGGCCATAGTTGATACAAAATATAGAGACAAAAGCCTGAGCAAGCGCCTCAGACTCGCTCTTTTTTCATATCTTGAAGAGTTCTTCTAATGGTTTGTAGATTGGGCCTGCCATACCAACGTCCCCAACCCTAGCTGAGTTTGTGTTTTCAGGGTTCTGTCCTCAAAGTCCTGGGCCACACACCCTCCAGGCTGGGGCCTCTGAGCCACACATTAGGACGCTCCCTACCCAATCCATGGGAATTCTGCCCATTCCATTGTCCAAAATCGTACAAACTATGAGAAACCTCCAATTTCCCCTAGGCCATCCCAATAGTGTAGGTCTCCTGGTCAAACAAGGGCGGTCTGACACAAGCTGAGCATCTACCTCCACTCAAACCATATATGGATGTCCCCAGAGAATAGATTGAACCAGACAGGACCCTAGGCCATAATCGGATCCATTGTTTGGTTTACAGGCATGTCTCCTCAAAATCCTGGATTCCAATACCAGCATAGGGGGTTACCTGAGGCACCCATCAGAACAAATCTCGTCACCACAAGGAAACTTGTACATGGGAGCTATGTCAAACCTTAGGAGACTACTTCAGGGTCCTGGTGCCATCGCCCCATTTCAAGGCCCCCATGGACACAAACACCCATTAGGCCCCATCCTCAGGAAATTCCATTTCAACTAAGCCACCCCAGCAGAGCCATCAGATCTCAACTGTCTTGTTGCTAGTAGACAATTGGAATGCAGGGCTGGCTCTCCTGGCATCCATCCTCGAATGGTCCTCTGGAGTCATTCCATATGGGATGACCTGGAGCTGCCCAAGAGGTCTCAATTGTCCCGCAGAAGGAATCCTTGAAGGGGGCATCCCACAACTCCCAACGTGGGAAAACCTCCATGGCCGTGAGAATCCGCTCCGTTCATGAAGGTGAAGTCATGCACAGAAGCTCCAACCTGAGCCAACGTCTGATCCTCGCCCTGACTTCAGATGCTTGAGATATTAGTTCAGATCTGCTAGGGATACCTGCCGTGCCCTCGGCCTGAAGCCCAATCTAGCTTGTGTTCTCAGACTTCTGTTCTCACACTCCTGGCCCAGAAGCCCTCAAGTTTGGCAATTACGCATCCACAATGCAGCACTCTGCCTGCCACTAGAAAGAATATATTGCCTAATGAGCTGCCCAGGCACCTCAAATGAGGATCAACAACACGGCACTCCACTGTACCCAAATTATATAACCTAACCTGGGCACTAATGCACTGTCTGACACAACCTGAGCCCGAACCTCCTGACCAACACCCAGGCAGCTGACCGCACACTGATCGCATATGACCCGCCAAGGCCTTAGGTCGTCATCTCTCCCCAACTGCGGTTTTCAAGCTTCAGAACCTATACCTTATCTCAACCACTGCCCATGGTTGAAAATGATACAGAAATCTGAACTCCTTCCCCATGTCTAGAAACCTTGTGATTGGCCTGTTGTCCTAAGTTCAGTGTAGTTGATACCAGTGTGGCTGATGAGGCCCTGCCCATGCACACAGGCCAGTTGGTCAGAAACACACATTGTGACCCTCAGCCTGAGGCCAGTCCTCAAGTAGGGCCTCTCAGTTTCTGGATGATGAGACAGAATATTGGGCCTGCCATGCCCCTAGGCCCCAATTTTTAACCATAGTTTGGTTTGTCCCTTCACTCTTCCCCAGGGCTCTGCTTTGGAATTCCTCTTTGGTTGGGCACCTGAGGTAACAAACCTGAAAGGAGACCTCCCATCCCACAGCTTGACAAAAAAGAATTGGGACCGGGCCAAATCCACAGAGAGGAGGATTTGTCCATGGCCCATGAGGACTCCCCACATTCCACGGCCATCATTTATACAAAATCCAGAGACAAAAGTCTGAGCAAGCACCTCAGATTCGCTCTTTCTTCATATCCTGATGAGTTCTTCTCATGGTTTGTAGATTGGGCCTACCATACCTATGTCACCAAACCTAAACTTAGTTTGTGTTTTCAGACTTCTGTCCTCAAAGTCCTGGGCCCCACACCCTCCAGCCTGGGGCCTCTGGAGCCACACATTAGGACGCTGCCTACCCAATCCATGGGAATTCTGCCCATTCCATTGTCCAAAATAGTACAAATAAGGAGAACCCTCCAAAGTCCCTGAGGCCATCCCAATAGTGTAGGTCTCCCGGGACAAACAAGGGCGGTCTGACACCAGCTGAGCATCCACCTCCACTCATACCATAGATGGATGAACCCAGAGAAGAAGAGTAAACCAGACAGGACCCTAGGCCATAATCGGATCCATTGCTTTGGTTTACAGGCATGTCTTCTCAAATGCCTGGATTCCAATACCAGCATTGGGGGTTTCCTGAGGCACCCATCAGAACAAATCTCATCTCCCCAAGGAAACTTGAGCATGGGAGCTATGTCAAAGTTAAGGAGAATTCTTCAGGGTCCCGGAGCCACCGCCCCATTCCAAGGCCCCCATGGACACAAACACACATTAGGCCCCATCCTCGGGAAACTCCATTTCAACTCAGCCATCCCGGTTGCTCCCGCAGAGCCATCAGATATCAACTGTCTTGTTGCTAGGAGACAATTAGAATGCGAGGCGGTCTTCCCTGGCATCCATCCCCTAAGGATGCTCTGGAGTCATTCCGTATGGGATGGGATGTCCTGGAGCTGCCCAACAGGTCTCAATTGTCCCGCACAAGGAATCCTTCAAGGGGGCATCCCACAACTCCCACCGTGGGAAAACCTCCATGGCCTTGAGACTCCTCTCTGTTCATGAAGGGGCAGTCATGCACAGAAACTCCAACCTGAGCCAACTTCTGATCCTCGCCTTGACTTCAGATGCTTGAGATATTGGTTCAGAACTGCAGGGGGTACCTGCCGTGCCCTCGCCCTGAAACCTAAGTCTAGCTTGTCTTCTCAGACTTCCGTCCACACAACCCTGGCTCAGAAGCCCTCAAGTTTGGCAATTGCTGACCCTCAATGCAGCACTCTGCCTGCCCTCAAGAAAAAATTATTGCCTCATGAGCTGCCCAGGCACCTTAAATGAGGATAAACCTACACAGCACTCGACTTTACCCAAATTATATAGTCTAACCTGGGCACTAATGAACTGTCTGACACAACCTGAGCCCGGACCTCCTGACCAACACCCAGACAGCAGACCGCACCGTGAGCACATCAGACCCGCGATGGCCTTAGGTCATCATTTCTTCCCTACCTCAGTTTTCAGGCTTCAGAACTGAGACCTTATCTCATATCACTACCCAGGGTTGAGAGTGATGCAAAATCAGAACTTCTCCTTACCCATGGCAAGAAACCTTGAGGTTGGCACGTTGTCCAACGTTCAGTGTAGGAGAAATCAGCATTCACCCTGAGGTCCCGCCCATTCTTGAGTGCCACGAGGGCATAAACACGCATTGTGACCCCCAGCATGAGTCCTGTCCTCTAGTAAGTCCTCTCAGTGGCTGGACCATTAGATGCCATAATGGTCTTGACATGTCCCTAGGCCCCAATTTTAACCAGATTTCTGATTGTCCAGTCGCCCCTCCCCAGGGCTCTACTCTGGAATCCCTCATTTGGTGGGACACCTGAGGTTAAAAAAGAAAACAACAACAACAAAAAAACGGACTTCTTCCATCCCACAGAATCACCTCAAACTCTTTGGACGGGGCCAAACCACCAGAGAGTAAGACTCGTCCATTTCCCATGAAGTCACCCAGAAATTTCACGACCATGAGTGACACGATATCCAGAGACAAAAACTTGAGCAAGAGCCTCACACTCGCCCTTTTTTCAAATCCTGAAGAGTTCACCTCATGGTTTGTAGATAAGTCCTGCCAGACCTATGATCCGAAACATAAGCCGAGGTTGTGTTTTCAGACAACTGTCCAAACAGCCCTGGCCTACACAACCTACAGTCTCAGGTCCCTGGAGCCAAACCTGAGGACTGTACTTGCCCTCTCCAAGGGAATTGTGTGTGCCCATTCCAATGGCCACATCCCCTCTAATAGGATAAACCTCCAAACTCCCTGATCCATCTCAATAGTGGTGGCTTCCCAGGACAAAAAGGGGCAATCTGAGCCCTACTGAGCACCTACCTGCACTCAGACCCATAGACAGATGTCCCCAGAGGTAAAAAGGAAAGAACAGACCGCTGGGCACTAAACAGATCCATTGCTTTGGTTTCCAGTCATCTCTCCTCAGACGCCTGGATTTCAAAACCAGCAATGGCTTTTTCTTGACTCACCTATCAGAAAACATCTCATCTACACATGGGAAACTTGCACGTTGGAGCTGTGTCAAAGCCTCTGTTTAGGAGGATCCTTTAGGGCCCCAGTGCCACCACTTAATTCCAAGGTCTCCATACACACAAAAGCACATTAGGACCCATCCCCAGGAGAGTCCATTTCAACTCAGCCTCCTCGTTTGCTCCCCCAGATCCAGCAGATCTAACCTGTCTTGTTGCTTGTAGACAATTGGAATGCGAGGTGGGCTACCCAGCCATCCATCCTTAGAACCCTGCTCAGAATCATTGGCCTGGAGCCAAACAACAGGTCTCAATTGTCCTGCAGAAGACACTTTAGTTTGGAGCTTCTCAAAAATCCCATCGTGGGAAAACCCCCATGGCCTCGTGATGCTCCCCCTTCATGAAGGGGCCATCATGGACAGAAACTTCAACCTGAGTGATCGTCTGATCCTCGCCCTGACTTCAGATGCACGAGATCTCGATTCCGGTCTGTTGATTGTGCCTGCCATGTCCTCACCCAGAAACCTAAGCCTAGCTTGTGTTCTCAGACTTCTGTCCTCAGACTATTGGCCCACAAGCCCTCCAGTTTGGCAATCCAGAACTACAATGCAGCACTCTGCCTGCCCTCCAGAAGAAAAGCATTGCCCTCCGGGGCTAACTAGTAACCCCAAATGAGGATCAACCTGCACCTACTTTGGCTGTACCCTAAATACATAGGCTGACCAGGGCACTAATGCGCTTTCTGACACAGCCTGAGCCTGGACAATCTGGCCCACCCAGACAGCTGGCTGCACACTGAGATCAAGCCTTCATGGCCTTAGGGCGTCATCTCTTCCCAACCTCGGTTTTCAGGCTTCAGAATCTAGACCTTATCTCCAATCACTGCCCAGGGTTGAACGTGATGCAGAAATCAGAGCTCCTTCCCCATGGCAAGAAAAGTTGCGGTTGGCATGTTGTCCAACCTTCAGTGTAGTTGAAGCCAGTGTGGCCCATGAGGACCCGCCCATGCTCTTGGGCCACATTGGTCACAAGCACACTTTGTGACCCTCAGGCTGAGCCCAGTCCCCAAGGAAGGCCACACAGTGGCAGGATGAAGAGATAGCATATTGGGCTTGCCATGCCCCTAGGTCCCAATTTTGAACCATAGTTCGGGTTGTCCCTTCAGTCGTCCCCACGGCTTGGCTTTGGAATTCCTCTTTTGGTGGGACACCTGAGGTAACAGTACTGAAAGGAGTCCTTCCATCCCACGGAATGAGGAAAAACGATTGGGAATTGGGGCAAATCCTCGGAGAGGAAGATTCGTCCATGGCCCATGAGGCCTCCCCGACATTCAACGGCCATTGCTGATACAAAATCCAGAGACAAAAGCCTGAGCCAGCGCCTCAGACTCGCACTTTCTTCATATCCTGAAGAGTTCTTCTCATGGTTTGTTTATCGGGCCTGCCATACCTACGTCCCCAAACCTAAGCTGAGTTTGTGTTTTCAAACTTCTGTCCTTAAAGTCCTGGGCCACACACTCTCCAGGCTGGGGCCCCTGGAGCCACACATTAGGACTGTGCCTACCAATCCATGGGAATTCTGCCCATTCCATGGTCCAAAATCGTACAAATTAGGAGAAACCTCCAAAGTCCCTGAGGCCATCCCAATAGTGTAGGACGACCGGAACAAACAAGGACTATCTGACACCAGCTGATAATCTACCTCCACTCATACCATAGATGGATGTCCCCAGAGAAGAAGATTGAACCAGACAGGACCCTAGGCCATAATAGGATCCCTTGCCTTGGTTTACAGGCATATCTCCTCAAAAGCCTGATTCCAATATGAGCATAGGTGTTTTCCTGAGGCACCCATCAGAACTCATCTCGTCTCACAAGGAAACCTGTGCATGGGAGCTATGTCAAAAGCTTAGGAGAGTACTTCAAGGTCCCGGTGCCAACGACCCATTCCAAGGCCCTCATGGACACAAAAATACATTAGGACCCATCCTCAAGAAAGTCCATTTCAACTCGGCCACCCTGGTTGCTCCCGCAGAGCCATCAGATCTAAACTGTCTTGTTGCTAGGAGACAATTGTAATGCGAGGCGGGCTTCCCAGGCATCCATCCTCGAACGGTGCTCTGGAGTCATTCCATATGGGATGTAGTGGAGCTGTCCAACTGGTCTCAATTGTCCGGCAGAAGGAATCCTTGAAGGGGGCATCCCACAACTCCCAACGTGGGAAAACCTCAATGGCCTCGAGATTCCGCTCCCTTCATGAAGCGGGCGTCATGCACGGAAACTCCAAACTGAGCCAACGTCTGAACCTCGCCCTGACTTCAGATGTATAAAATATTGGATCAGATCTGCAGGAGGTACCTGCCGTGCACTCGCCCTGAAACGCAAGTCTAGCTTGTCTTCTTAGACTTCCGTCGTAACACTCCTGGTCCCGAAGCCCTCAAGTTTGTCAATTCCGGAACCACAATGCAGCACTCTGCCTGACCTCTAAAAAAAATTATTGCCTAATGAGCTGCCCAGGCACCTTAAATGAGGATAAACCAACACTGCACTCAACTTACCCAAATTATATAGTCTCATCTGGGCACTAATGCACTGTCGAACACAACCTGAGCCCGGACCTCCTGACCAACACCCAGAAAGCTGACCGCACTCTGAGCACATCAGACCCGCCATGGCCTTAGGTCATCATCTCTTCCCTACCTCAGTTTTCAGGCTTGAGAACCGAGACCTTATCTCCAATCACTGCCCAGGCGTGAGTGTAATGCAGAAATCAGAACTCCTCCTTACCCATGGCAAGAAACCTTGTGGTTGGCACGTTGTCCAACGTTCAGTGAAGGAGAAACCAGCATTCACCCTGAGGCCTCGCCCATTCTTGAGTGCGACGAGGGCATAAACACGCATGTGACCCCCAGCATGAGTCCTGTCCTCTAGTAAGTCCTCTAAGTGGCTGGACCATTAGATGCCATAATGGTCTTGTCATGTCCCTAGGCCCCAATTTTAACCAGATTTCTGATTGTCCAGTCGCCCCTCCCCAGGGCTCTACTCTGGAATCCCTCATTTGGTGGGACACCTGAAGTTAAAAAAGAAAACAACAACAACAAAAAAACGGACTTCTTCCATCCCACAGAATGACCTCAAACTCTTTGGACTGGGCCAAACCACCAGAGAGTAAGACTCGTCCATTTCCCATGAAGTCACCCAGAAATTTCACGACCATGAGTGACACGATATCCAGAGACAAAAACTTGAGCAAGAGCCTCACACTCGCCCTTTTTTCAAATCATGAAGAGTTCTCCTCATGGTTTGTAGATCAGTCCTGCCATACCTATGACCCGTAACATAAGCCGAGGTTGAGTTTTCAGACAACTGTCCAAACAGCCCTGGCCTACACAACCTACAGGCTCAGGCCCCTGGAGCCAAACATGAGGACTGTACTTGCCCTTTCCAAGGGAATTGTGTGTGCCCATTCCAATGGCCACAACCCTACTAATAGGATAAACCTCCAAAGTCCCTGATCCATCTCAATAGTGGTGGCTTCCCAGGAACAACAGGGGCAATCTGAGCCCATCTGAGCACCTACCTGCACTCAGACCCATAGACAGATGTCCCCAGAGGTAAAAAGGAAAGAACAGGCCCCTAGGCACTAATCAGATCCACTTCTTTGGTTTCCAGTCATCTCTCCTCAGACGCCTGGATTTCAAAACCAGCAATGGCTTTTTCTTGACTCACCCATCAGAAAACATCTCATCTGCACATGGGAAACATGCACGTTGGAGCTGTGTCAAAGCCTCTGTATAGGAGAGCCCTTCAGGGCGACAGTGCCACCGCTTCATTCCAAGGTCTCCATACACACAAAAGCACATTATGACCCATCCCCAGGAGAGTCCATTTCACCTCAGCCTCCTCGGTTGCTCCCCCAGATCCAGCAGACCTAACCTGTCATGTTGCTAGGAAACAATTGGAATGCGAGGTGGGCTACCCAGCCATCCATCCTTAGAACCCTGCTCAGAATCATTGGACTGGAGCCAAACAACAGGTCTCAATTGTCCTGCAGTAGACACTTTGCAGTTTGGAGCTTCTCACAAATCCCTTCGTGGGAAAACCCCCATGGCCTCATGATGCTCCCCCTTCATGAAGGGGCCATCGTGGACAGAAACTCCAACCTGAGCGATCGTCTGATACTCGCCCTGACTTCAGATGCACGAGATCTCGATTCCGGTCTGTAGATTGTGCCTGCCATGTCCTCACCCAGAAACCTAAGCCTAGCTTGTGTTCTCAGACTTCTGTCCTCAGACTACTGGCCCACAAGCCCTCCCCTTTGGCAATCCAGGACTACAATGCAGCACTCTGCCTGCTCTCCAGAAGAAAAACATTGCCCTCTGGGGCTACCCAGTAACCCCAAATGAGGATCAACCTGCACCTATCTTGGCTGTACCCTAAATACATAGGCTGACTAGGGCACTAATGCCCTTTCTGACACAGCCTGAGCCTGGACCTCCTGGCCCCACCCAGACAGCTGGCCGCACACTGAGAACATCGAGCCGCCATGGCCTTATGTCGTCATCTCTTCCCAACCTCGGATTTTAGACTTCAGAATCTAGACCTTATCTCCATTCACTGCCCAGTGTTGAACGGGATGCAGAAATCAGAACTCCTTCCCCATGGCAAGAAACCTTGTGGTTGGCATGTTGTCCAACTTTCAGTGTATTTGAAACCAGTGTGGCCCATGAGGCCCCGCCCATGCTCGCAGGCAACATTGGTCAAAAACACACATTGTGACCCTCAACCTGAGCCCAGTCCTCAAGTAAGGCCTCTCAGTGGCTGGATGAATAGATAGCATATTGGGCTTGCCATGCCCCTAGGCCCCAATTTTGAACCATAGTTCGTGTTGTGCCTTTAGTCTTTCCCACTGATTTGCTTTGGAATTCCTCTTTTGGTGGGACACCTGAGGTAACAAAACTGAAAGGAGTCCTCCCATCCCACATATTGACGAAAAACAATTGGGAATCGGGCGAAATCCTCAGAGAGGAAGATTCGTCCATGGCCCATGAGGCATCCCCAGCATTCCACGGCCATCGCTGATACAAATTCCAGAGACAAATGCCTGAGCAATCGCCTCAGATTCGCTCTATATTCAAATCTTCATGAGTTGTTCTCATTGTTTGTAGATTGGGCCTGCCATACCGACGTCCCCAAACATATCTTAGTTTGTGTATCGGAATCACAAATCAGAACTCTGCCTTCCACATGGCTGTAATGCTTGTTCTTCGCATGGAGTCACACCTTCACGTGGTAGAATCCTTCATGTCCCCTGATGCCACGCCAAACATGAGTGCTGCTTGGGCACAAAATCACACTGTGACCCTCAGCATGAGCCCCATTTCAAAAAAAGGCCTGTCAGATTCTGGACGAAGATCGTGCATATAGTCCTTCCAATGCACATAGGCACCCAGGACTAACTTGATGGTGTGTATTCCGGTTGAGGGAACCCACTGCTGTGCTCTAGAGTCCCTCTCCTGGGGGGTCCCATGTGGCAGAAAACAGTACTCTTCCCTTCCCACAGAATGAACCCAAACACTTGGGAGCTTGGACAATCCCCCGAGAGGAAGGCTCTTCCTTGGCCCTTAGGCAACCCCTACCCTGACCGGACACGGTGAACGCAACACCCAGAGACAAAAGCCTGAGCGACTGCCTGCCAATTGCCCACCTTTGATATCAAGAGGATCTCCCCTCAAGGACTGGGGATCAGGCCTGCCATTACCTTGGCCCATAGCTGAGCCAAGTTTGCTTTTTCAGACATCTGTCCCCACAGCCCTGGCAAACACACCCTCTAGGCTGGGTCCTCTGGAGCCATACCACAGGACCATGCCTGCTCTCTCCTGGGAAACTGTGTCCATTCCTTTGGCCACAAACCTCCAGAATATGAGAAACCTCAAGGCCACCGAGGACATCGCATTACTGGGAGCCTCCCTGGAAACACAGGGGCATTCGGACACAAGCTGAGCAGCTGCCTCCACGAAGGCATGCACACAGATGTCAACAGAGATAGAAGGTTGAGCCGGACAGGCCCTTAGGCCGTAATCTCAACTCTTGCTTTGGTTTCCAGGTGTCACTCCTCAGAGGCTTTGGTTCGAAGAACAGGATATGGGGCTTTCCTGAGGCACTGAACAGAACTCCCCTCGTCTCCACATGGGAAGGTTCCTTGTTGGAGCCGTGTCAAACACCTCAGGTTGGAGAATCCTGCAGAGTCCCTGATCCACCTCCACATACCAAGGTCTCCCAGGCCACCAAGCCACAGTAGGACTCATCTTCAGGAGAGTCCATTTCCACTCTCCCCTCTGGGTAGCTCACCCAGGAGCCCGCAGATTGAGCCTGCCTTGTCCTGACTAAAGAGTGGGAATATGATGTGGCGTTCCCAGGCATCCATGCTTAGACACCAGCTCTCAAGTCTTTCCGTATGGGGACCCTGGAACCATCCAATAGGATTCGACTGTCGTGCAGAAGGAAACCTTGAGGTTTGGAGTAGTTCACAAATCCCATCGTAGGCAACCCTCCCTGGCCTCATGAAGCGCCCACACCCTTCCGGAAGAGGCCATGCTGGACAAAAACTCTAGCCTGAGGCACGTCTCATAGTTGACATGACCTCAGTGCAGGAGATCTCGATTCAGCCTCTGCAGAGTGGGCCTGCCGTGCCCTCGGTCCCAAACCTCACGCTAGCATGTGTTTTCAGACATCATTTTTCACACTCCTGGCAAACAAGCCCTCCGGACTAGGAACTCCAGAACCACAACCCAGCCCAGTGTCTGCCCAATGGAAGAAAAACGTTTCCCTGTGGCGCTATCCAGAAAACCCAGATGAGTATCAACCTGCTCAGGCCTCGACGGTACCTGAACTGGATAGGCTTCTCTGGGCACTCATGCTCTGTCTGACACAGCCTGAAGCCAGACGTCCAGACAGACAAGGAGACAGCTGGCTGCACACAGCACTTCGGACACGCCATGGTCTTATGCTGTCACCTCTTCCTAACCTTGGTTTTCAGATATCTGAACCTAGACATCATATCAATTCTCCACACAGCTGGGTATCGCAAGCACAAAACAGAACTCCTCCTTTCCCAGGGCTGTCAAGCTTTATCTTGGCATGGAGTCACACCTTCAGGGTGGGAGAAACCTTCATGGCCCCTGGTGCCACGCCCAAACTTGAGTGCTGCTTGGGCACAAATTCACACTGTGACCCTAAGCATGAGCCCCATGTCAAAGAAAGGCCTGTCAGGGCCTGGACCAAGAGCCCGCATATGGGGCTTGCCAAGCCCCAATGCACCCAATCCTCACCAGGGTTTGATATTTCCAGTCTCCCCGCCCGTACCTGGGCCTGTATTCTGGAATCCCTTTCTTGGAGAGACCCATGAGCCAGATAACACGACTCCACCCTTCACACACAATGACCCCAAACTCTTGGGAGCTGGGACAAATCCCCAGAGACGGATACTCGTGCACAGTCCCTGAGGCCACCCCTCGAATCCACGGCTATCCCGGACACAACATCCAGAGACAAAAGCCTGAAGGAACGCCTCCCACTCGCCCTTATTTCAGAGGCCCAGGAGCTCCCTCTCCGGCTGCACATCCGGCCTGCCATACCCTAGGCGCCACTCATAAGCTGAGGTTGTGTTTTCAGACTTCTGTGCGCACAGCCTGGACCCACACAACCTCCAGGCTAGGGCCTCTAGAGCCACAGCGAAAGATTGTGCCTGCCCTCTCCAAGGAAATTGTGCCCAATTTATTGACCACAACCCTACAGATAGGAAAAAGCTCCAAGGCCCCTGAGGCCATCAATAGTGTAGCCCACCCTGGACTAGGAGGGGCTCTCTGACACCAGCGGTGCAACTATCTCCACGTAGACTCTCAGACAGTGTCCCCAGAGACAGAAGGTTGAAATGGACAGGCCCCCAGGCCCTAATCTGAACCTTAGGTTTGGTTTCCATGTGTCCATCCTCAGAGGACTGTTTTCGTAGACCAGCACACGGGGCTTTTCTGAGGCACCAAACCAAACCTCTCTCTTCTCCACATGGGGAGCTTTCTTACTGGGGATGTATCAAATCCTTCAGGTAGGAGAGTTCCGAAGGGCCCCTGAACAACCACCACATTCCAAGGTCTCCATGGACCCAAACGCACATTACGACGCATCTTCAGGAGAGGCCATTTCAACTCAGTTCCCTGGGTCGCGTGCCTCAGAGGCAGCAGATCAAACATATCTTGTAGCTAATGGCCAGTGGGAATGCGAGGCATGCTGTAAAGGGATCCATCCTTCGAACCCTGCTCTCCAGTCCTTCCGTATGGTATGTCCTGGAGCCATGCAACAGGACTCGAATGTCCCGCAGAAAGAAAACTTGTGGTTTGGGGCAATCTACAAACTCAGCGTGGGAAAACTTCCTTGGCCTCATGAGGCCCCACTTCATGAAGGTGCCATCATGGACACATACTCCAGCCTCAGCCAACGTCTGATCCTCAGCCTGACTTCAGATGCAGGAGATTTTGATTCAGCCTCTGCAGAGTGGGCCTGCTCTGCCCTTGGCTCTAATCCTCATCCTAGCTTGTGTTTTCATACTTCCATCCTCACACTCCTGGCCCACAAACCCTCCCTACTTAAAAATTCTGGGGCCACAATGAAGCACTCTGCCTGCCTCTCAGGAGAAAAACATTGTCTATGGTGCTGCCCAGAAACCACAAATGAGGATCAAACTGCATGGCCCTCGCAACACCCCAATTGCATAGGCTACCTTAAACACTGATGGTCTGTCGCAAATAGCCTGAGCACAGACCTTCCAACAGACATCGACACAGCTGACTGCACACCCAGCACATGGGACCCGCCACTGCCTTAGTCCACCATCCATTCCCAACCTGGGTTTTCCGTCATCGGAACCTAGACCTTATCTCCAATCCCTGCACAGTGGGGAACCTGATGCACAAGTCAGAACCCCTCCTTCCCCATGGCAAGAAACCTTGCTGCTGGCAGTGAGTCAAACCTTCAGTGTAGGACAAAACGGCATGCCCCATGAGGCCACGCCCAAGCGTGAGTGCCGCCTTGCACACAAACACACATTGTGACCCTCAGCGTGAGTATATTGTTCAAGTAATGCCTCTCAGTGACTGGACCAAGAGCCCGCATATGTGGCTTGCCATGCACATAGGCACCCAGGACTAACTAGATGTTGTGTATTCCAGTTGAGGGAACCCACAGCTGTGCTCAAGAGTCCCTCTCCTGGGGGTTCCCCTGTGGCAGAAAACAGTACTCTTCCCTTCCCACCGAATGATCCCAAACACTTGGGAGCTTGGACAATCCCCCGAGAGGAAGGCTCTTCCTCGGCTTCTGAGGAAACCCTACCCTGACCTGACACTCTGAACGCAACACCCAGAGACAAATGCCTGAGCGACTGCCTCCCACTTGCCCTCCTTTGATTTCCAGAGGATCTCATCTCACAGACTGGAGATCAGGCCTGCCATTACCTTGGCCCCTAGCTGAGCCAAGTTTGCTTTTTCAAACATCTGTCCCTACAGCCCTGGCAAACACACCCTCTAGGCTGGGTCCTCTGGAGCCATACCACAGGACCATGCCTGCTCTCTCCTGGGAAACTGTGTCCATTCCTTTGGCCACACACCTCCAGAATATGAGAAACCTCAAGGCCCCCGAGGACATCCCACTACTGGGAGCCTCCCTGGACATACAGGGGCATTCGGACACAAGCTGAGCAGCTACCTCCACGAAGGCATGCACACAGATGTCAACAGAGATAAAAGGTTGAGCCGGACAGGCCCTTAGGCCGTAATCTCAACTCTTGCTTTGGTTTCCAGGTGTCACTCCTCAGAGGCTTTGGTTCGAAGAACAGGATATGGGGCTTTCCTGAGGCACTGAACAGAACTCCTCTCGTCTCCACATGGGATGCTTCCTTGTTGGAGCCGTGTCAAACACCTTAGCTTGGAGTATCCTGCAGAGTCCCTGAGCCAACTCCACATTCCAAGGTCTCCCAGGCCACCAAGCCACTGTAGGACTCATCTTCAGGAGAGTCCATTTCCACTCTCCCCTCTGGGTAGCTCACCCAGGAGCCCGCAGATTGAGCCTGCCTTGTCCTGACTAAAGAGTGGGAATATGAGGTGGCGTTCCCAGGCATCCATGCTTAGACACCTGCTCTCGAGTCTTTCCGTATGGGACCTACTGGAACCATTCAATAGGACTCGACTGTCGTGCAGAAGGAAACCTTGAGGTTTGGAGTAGTTCACAAATCCCATCGTAGGCAAACCTCCCTGGCCTCAAGAAGCCCCCACACCCTTCCAGAAGAGGCCATGTTGGACAAAAATTCTAGCCTGAGACACGTCTCATAGTTGACATGACCTCAGTGCAGGAGATCTCGATTCAGCCTCCGCAGAGTGGGCCTGCCTTGCCCTCGGTCTCAAACCTCACGCTAGCTTGTGTTTTCAGACTTCCTTCCTCACACTCCTGGCAAACAAGCCCTCCGGACTAGGAACTCCAGAACCACAACCCAGCCCAGTGTCTGCCCAATGGAAGAAAAACGTTTCACCTTGGGGCTCTACAGAAAACCCAGATGAGGATCAACCTGCTCGGGCCTCGACGGTACCCGAACTGGATAGGCTGCTCTGGGCACTCATGCTCTGTCTGACACAGCCTGAAGCCAGAAGTCCAGACAGACAAGGAGAACAGCTGGCCGCACACCCAGCCCTTCGGACACGCCATGGTCTTATGCCGTCATCTCTTCCTAACCTTGGTTTTCAGATATCTGAACCTAGACATCGTATCAATTCTCCACACAGCTGGGTATCGCAAGCCCAAAACAGAACTTCTCCTTCCCCATGGCTGTCTAGCTTGCTCTTGGCATGGAGTCACACCTTCAGGGTGGGAGAAACCTTCATGGCCCCTGATGCCACGCCCAAACTTGAGTGCTTCTTGGGCACAAATTCACACTGTGACCCTCAGCATGAGCCCCATTTCAAAGAAAGGCCTGTCAGGGCCTGGACCAAGGGCCCGCATATGGGGCTTGCCAAGCCCCTATGCACCCTATCCTCACCAGGGTTTGAGATTTCCAGTCGCCCCGCCCGTACCTGGGGCTCTGCTCTGGAATCCCTTTCTTGGAGAGACCCATGAGCCAGACAACACGACTCCACCCTTCCCACAAAATGACCCCAAACTCTGGGAGCTGGAACAAATCCCCAGAGAGGGATACTCGTCCACAGTCCCTGAGGCCACCCCTCCAATCCACGGCTATCCTGAACACAACATCCAGAGACAAAAGCCTGAAGGAACGCCTCCCACTCGCCCTTTTGTCAGAGGCCCAGGAGCTCCCTCTCCGGCTGTCCATCCGGCCTGCCATACCCTAGGCGCCACTCATAAGCTGAGTTTGTGTTTTCAGACTTCTGTGCCCACAGCCTGGACCCACACAACCTCCAGGCTAGGGCCTCTGGAGCCACAGCGAAAGATTGTGCCTGCCCTCTCCAAGGAAAGTGTGCCCAATCCATTGACCACAACCCTGCAGGTTAGGGTAAAGCTCCAAGGCCCCTGAGGCCATCAATAGTGTAGGCCACCCTGGACTAAGAGGGGCTCTCTGACACCAGCGGAGCAACTATCTCCACTTAGACTCACAGACAGTGTCCCCAGACAGAGAAGATTGAAATGGACAGGCCCCTAGGCCCTAATCTGAACCTTAGCTTTGGTTTCCATGTGTCCGTCCTCAGATGACTGGTTTCGTATCAGCATATTAGGTTTTTCTAAGGCACCAAACGAAACCTCTCTCGTCTCCACATGTGGAGCTTTCTTACTGGAGCTGTATCAAACCCTTCACATAGGAGAGTTCTGCAGGGCCACTGAACTACCAGCACACCCATGGTCTCCATGGACCCAAACGCACATTATGACACATCCTCAGGAGAGGCCATTTCAACCCAGCCCTTTGGGTAACGTGCCCCAGAGCCAGCAGTTCAAACATATCTTCTCGCTAATGGCCAATGGGAATGCGACGCATGCTGTTCAGGGATCCATCCTTGGAACCCTGCTCTCCAGTCTTTCCGTATGTTATGTCGTGGAGCCATCCAACAGGACTTCACTGTCCCGCAGAAGGAAACCTTGTGGTTTGGGGCAACCTCCAAACTCAGCGTGGAAAACTTCCTTGGCATCATGAGGCCCCCGCTTCATGAAGGTGCCATTATGGACACAAACTCCAGCCTCAAACAACGTCTGATCCTCAGCCAGACATCAGATGCAGGGGAATTCGATTCAGCCTCTCCAGAGTCTGCCTGCTCTGCCCTTAGCTCCAATCCTCACCCTAGCTTGTGTTTTCAGACTTCCGTCCTCACACTCCTGGCCCACAAACCCTCCCTACTGGGAATTCTGGGGCCACAATGAAGCACTCTGCCTGCCTCCCAGGAGAAAAACATTGTCTATGGTGCTGCCCAGAAACGCCAAATGAGGATCAAACTGCTTGGCCCTCAGCAATACCCCATTTGCACAGGCTATCTTAAACACTGACGTTCTGTCGCACATAACCTGAGCCCAGACCTTCCAACAGACACTGACACAGCTGGTTGCACACCCAGTATATTGTAGCCGCCACTGTCTTGGCCACCATCAATTCCCAACCTGGGTTGTCAGTCATCGGAACCTAGACCTTATCTCCAATCCCTGCACAGGGGCGAACCAGAAGCTTAAGTCAGAAATCTCCTTCCCCATGGCAAGAAACCTTGCTGCTGGCAATGAGTCAAACCTTCATTGTAGTATAAACGGCATGGCCCATGAGGCCACGGCCATGCGTGAGGGCCTTCTTGGGCACAAACACACATTGTGACCCTCAGCGTGAGTACCTTATTCAAGTAACGCCTCTCAGTGACTGGACCAAGAGCCCGCATATGTGGCATGCCTTACCCATAGGCACCCAGCCCTACTAGATGGCGGGTATTCCATTTGAGGGAACCCACTTCTGTGCTTAGAATTCCTATTCTGAGGGGTCACCTGTGAAGAATACAGTACTCTTCCCTTCCCAAAGAATGAATCCAAGCACTTTGTAACTTGGACAATCCCCCGAGAGGAAGGCTCTTCCTGGTCCCCTGAAGCAACCCCTACTTGAACAGCCATTTTGAACGCAACATCCAGATAACAAAAGCCTAAGCGACTGCCTTCCACTTGCCCTCCTTTGATATGGAGAGTATCTCCCCTCGTGGACTAGATATCAGGCTTGCCATTACCTTGGCCCCTACCTGAGCCAAGTTTGTTTTTTCAGATATCTGTCCCCACAGCCCTGGCAAACACAGCTTCTAAGCTGGGTCCTTTGAGCCATACCACAGGACCGTGCCTGCTCTCTCCTGGAAACAGTTTCCATTCCTTTGGCCACACACCTCCAGAATAAGAGAAACCTCAAGGCCCCCGAGGACATCCCACTACTGTAAGCCTCCCTGGACACACAGGGGCATTCTGATGCAAGCTGTGCAGCTACATCCACGAAGGCATGCACACAGATGTCCACAGAGTCAGAAGGTTGAGCCGGACAGGCCCTTAGGCCCTAATCTCAACTCTTGCTTTGGTTTCCAGGTGTCACTCCTCAGAGGCTTTGGTTCGAGGAACAGCATATGGGGATTTTCTGAGGCACTGAACAGAACACCTCTCTTCTCCACATGGAAAGGTTCTTTGTTGGAGCCGTGTCAAACACCTCAGGTTGGAAAATCCTGCAGAGACCCTTAGCCACCTCCACATTCCTAGGTCATCCAGGCCACCTACCCACAGTAGGACTCATCTTCAGGAGAGTCCATTTCCACTCACCTCTCTGGGTAGCTTACCCAAGAGCCCGCAGATTGAGCCTGCCTTGTCCTGACTAAAGAGTGGGAATATGAGGTGGCGTTCCCAGGCATCCATGCTTAGACACCTGCTCTCGAGTCTTTCCGTATGGGGCCTCCTGGAACCATCCAATAGGACTCGACTGTCGTGCCGAAATAAACCTTGAGGTTTGAAGTAGTTCACAAATCCCATCGTAGGGAAACCTGCCGGGTCTCATGAAGCCCCCCACATTCTTCAGGGAGAAGCCATCATGGACAAAATCTCTAGCTTGAGCACGTCTCATAGTAGACATGACCGCAATGCAGGAGATCTCGATTCAGCCTCTGCAGAGTGGCCTGCCGTGCCCTCGGTCCCAAACCTCACGCTAGCTTGTGTTTTCAGACTTCCTTCCTCACACTCCTGGCAAACAATCCCTCCAGAGTAGGAATTGCAGAACCACAAGCCAGCCCAGTGACTGCCCACCGCTAGAAAACGTTTCCTTGTGGGGCTCTCCATAAAACCCAGATGAGGATCAACCTGCTCTTGCCTCAACAGCACTCAGATTTGATAGGCTGCTCTGGGCACTAATGCTCTGCCTTTCACACCCTGATGCCAGACGTCCAGACAGGCAAGTAGACAGCTGGCCACACACCTAGCACTTCTGACACGCCATGGTCTTATGCCGTTATCTCTTCCTAACCTTGGTTTTCAGATATCTAAACCCAGATATTATATCAATTCCCCACACAGTTGGTCATCTGAAGCACAAATCAGAACTCCTTCTTCCCCATGGCTGTAAGGCTTGCTCTTGGCATGGAGTCACACCTTCAGGGTGGGAGAAACCTCATGGCCCCTGATGCCACGCCCAAACTTGAGTGCTGCTTGGGCACAAATTCACACTGTGACCCTCAGCATGAGCCCCATGTCAAAGAAAGGCCTGTCAGGGCCTTGACCAAGAGCCCGCATATGGGTCGTGCCAAGCCCCTATACACCCAATCCTCACCAGTGTTTGAGTTTTCCAGTCTCCCCCCCGTACCTGGGGCTCTGCTCTGGAATCACTTTCTTGGAGAGACCCATGAGCCAGAAAACATGACTCCACCCTTCCCACAAAATGACCCCAAACTCCTGTTAGCTGGGACAAATCCCCAGAGAGGGATACTCGTCCACAGTCCCTGAGGCCACCCCCTACAATCCACGGCTATCCTGGACGCATCCAGAGACAAAAGCCTGAAGGAATCTCGCCCTTGATTCACAAGCCAAGGAGCTCACTCTCTATCTGTACATCCGGCCTGCTATACCCTCGGCGCCACTCATAAGCTGAGTTTGTGTTTTCAGACTTCTGTGCCCACAGCCTGAACCCACACACCCTCCAGGCTAGGGCATCTGGAGCCACAGCGAAAGATTGTGCCTGCCCTCTCCAAGGAAAGTGTGCCCAATCCATTGACCACCACCCTACAGGTTAGGGAAAAGCTCCAAGGCCCCGGAGGGCATCCTGATAGTGTAGGCTGCCCTGGACTAAAAGGGGCACTCTGACACCAGCTGAGCCATTATCACCACTTAGACTCTCAGACAGTGTCCCCAGAGACAGAAGATTGAAATGGACAGGCACCCAGGCCCTAATCTGAACCTTAGCTTTAATTTTCATGTGTCTGTCCTCAGAGGACTGGTTTCGTATACCAGCATATTAGGTTTTTCTGAGGCTCCAAACCAAACATTTCTCGTCTCCACATGGAGTGCTTTCTTACTGGATCTGTATCAAACCCTTCTGGTCGGAGAATTCCGCAGGGCCACAGTACAACCATCACATTCCAAGTTCTCCATGGACAGAAACCCACATTATGACGCATCCTCAGGAGAGGCCATTTCAACTCAGCCCGCTGGTTAGCTTGCCCCAGAGCCAGCAGATCAAACATATCTTGTCGTTAATGGCCAATGGGAATGCGAGGCATGCTGTTCAGGGATCCATCCTTTGAACCCTCCTCTTCAGTCCTTCCGTATGGTATGTACTGGAGCCATCCAACAGGACTCGACTGTCTCGCAGAAGGAAACCTTGTGGTTTGTGGCAACCTCCAAACTCAGCGTGGGAAAACTTCGTTGGCCTCATGAGGCACCTGCTTCATGAAGGTGCCATCAAGGGCACAATCCAACCTCAGCCAACGTCTGATCCTCAGCCTGACTTCAGATGCATGAGATTTCCTTTCAGCCTTTGCAGAGTGGGCCTGCTCCCAACCTCACCCTATCTTTTGTTTTCAGACTCTACCCTAGCACTCCTGGCCCCAAAGCCCTCATGATTGGGAATTCTGGTTCCAGAACGACGCACTCTGCCTGCCCCCCAATGAAAAACATTGTCTATGGCATTGCTCAGAAACCCCAAATGAAAATCAACCTGCTCAGCCCTCGGCAACACCCCAATTGCATAGGCTACCCTAAACACTATGCTCTGTCTTACATAGCCTGAGCCCAGACCTTGTGAGAGACATTGAGACAGTTGGCTTCACACCCAGCACATCGAACCTGCCATGGGTTAGGCCATTTCATCCCTTCCCATTGACCTGGGTGTCTTCCTGGAGGTATATTCTGAGGCTGTGTCAGACTATGCATTTTTTCTGGAGCTTCCTATGGAATTGGGGTGGTATTAGGGGCCTTGCAATTTTCTCTTAATCTGGTGGGTTGGGAAACTGAGACAGGCTGACATTCCTTGGGAGAGCTGCCCCAGTGCTGTTGTGTGTTCCTGGAGGCCCCATCCTGGAGGGCATATGGGTCAGGACTCTGGGTCCAAAGTCTTCAGACACAAACTCGGGTAAGAGTTAAGCTCGAGGTGATGGCAGACCCAATCTGCAGACCCTGAGCGAAGCATCTCCAGATATGAAATTCGGACGGCTGTGAGGCAGGAGCACAGTCTTTTCTGTCTGACTTGTTTGTCTATGATGGCCACGAAATGGAGGGGTGGCCTCATGGGTCCATGTGAGATTCCACCTCTCTGGGAATTCTACTCGGCACCCAAGAGTTTGGTGTATTTCCGGGGGATGGGAGGAGCGCAGTTTTCTGAGTCAGGGATCCAGTCCAAACAGCCATTCCAGAGATGGGTCCTGGGTTCTGGAGCCTGGATCACCGCAACAAGGCTTAGGATTTGGGCCTAGGGTCCTGCTCTATGTTTTCCTGGTACAGCTCCCGAGTGTTCTTGTTGGAAATGGGTCTCATTCTGAGGGTTACAATGCCTGTTTTTGCCCAGATGCCCATGCTGAGTGGGTGTGACCTCATGGGCTATGCACTTGGCTCCCACTCTGAGGGTTGGACTGCCATCTCAACATTCAGTTTTCCTGCCATGGGGAAGGAGGTGTACTTTTTTATGCTTCAGGTTCCCCCATGGGCAGGAATTTGAGCTAAGTTCTGGGACAGGTGCCTGAATACCCAGTTCGCTTTGAGATGAGGTCCTCGGGCCAAGGCAGGACCCACCTGCAGAAAATGAGGCCTGCTTTCTGGGTGGCTGTCAGGAGCTCGGGCTCGAGCTGTGTCAGACAGAACATTCGTGGAGAGTTCGGCCTATGATATTGGGGTGCTTTTGAGAGCTGTGCAACTGGATCCTCATGGGAGATTTTTGCACAGACCCTTTCTTCACTTCTTCTATCTGGTGAGCAGGCAGATGGCTGCATTACGGCTTCAGAATATCCAAGTTGGAGGGTTTGCAGGCGAGGAGTGTGAGGATAGAAATATGAAAACATAAGCTACGGTTACGCTCAGTGCCGAGCACATGTCTATTCCAATGTACAGCAGTTGTTTCGAGATCTCCAGCACCTGGGCGAGGGGCAGATGTCTGCTCATGCTGGAGTTTGTATCCATGATGGCCAACAAATGGTGGGGAGGCCTCAAAATTCTTGGAGGTTTTTCCAAGCTGGAGCTTGTGAGCTGCTCCAAACATCAAGGTGTCCTACTAAGGGGCAGCAGAAGTCTTCTTACAGGGCTCCAGGGTCCCCCATATGGAAGATTCGATAGCAATGCTCTCTGAATGGAGGCCTGGGAAGCCAATCTCGTGTTACCATTGCAGCTGAGGAACAGGGTAAGCTTGAACCAATGACACTGATTCCAAGTTCCAAGTGATTTGCGTTGATGGAAGTTCTCAGTCTAACAGGTCCCAATGCTGCTTGGTGTCCAGGGAGACCTTAGAATGTGGTGGCGGCTCTCTGACCATTGAGGATTCTCTATCCTTAGGATTAGACCCAGTACCCAGGAGCCAGGTTTCCTTCTTGGGACAGGAGGTGTGCTCTTGTATGGCTCACGGACCACAGGTTGGACCATATGCTTGAATTTCCGGAACAGCCCTCTAGGGAGAGAGACCTCAAAACATAAGCTAGGGTTCTGATGAGGTTTTAGGGCCATGGAAGTTTCAATCTTCGGACTAAGTGCCATTGGCCTGCATGTCATCCTGGAGGTAGGTGCTGAAGCTGTGTCAGGCTGTGCACTTTTTCCAGAGTGGACTATGAAATTGGGGTGCAGTCAGGGGCCTTGCAGTTTTCTCCTAATCTGGACATTTTGGGAAACTGAGATGGGCAGGGTTTCCTCAGGAGAGCAGGGCCAGTGATGTCATGTGTTTCTCGAGGCCCCATCCTGGAGGTCATATGTGTCAGGACTTTGGGACCAAAGACTTTAGACACAACCTCAGATAAGAGATAGGAGTGAGGTGATGGCAGTCCGAATCTGAAGACGCTGAGGGAAGCTCCTCGGGATTTGAAATTCAGGTGGCTGGGAGGGAGGAGCACAGGCTTTTCTGTCTGGATTGTGTGTCTAGGATGGCCACTAAATGGAGGGGTGACCTCATGTGTCCATGGGATATTCTTCCACTCTGGTGATTCTGCTTGGCACCCAAGAGTTTGATTTCTTTCTGGGGAAGAGGAAAAGACTGTATTCCATCCCTGGGATCCTGTCCAAACAGGGATTCCAGAGATGGGTTCTGGGTCCAGACACTGGGAAAACTTAACCAAAGCTTCGATTTGGGTTGCTGGTCCAGATCCCAAGGGGGATCTTTGGAAAGGGGTCTCATTCTGAGGGTCACAATGCCTGTTTGTGCCCAGCTGCCCATCCTGTGTAGGCATGGTCTTATGGACCATGCACCTGGTTCCCACTCAGGGTTGTACAGCCATCTCAACATTCAGTTTTCTGGCCATGGGGAAGGAGGAGCACTCTTTTGTGCTTCCGAGTCCCCTATGGGCAGGAATTTGAGCTAAGTCTGGGACAGGTACCTGAATATCCAGGTTGCTTCAAGATGATGGCCTCGGGCCAAGGTTGGACCCACCTGGAGGATATGGGGCCCACTATCTGGGTGGCTGACAGGAGGTCGGGGATCAGGCGGTGTCAGACAGACAATTTATGCAGAGGTCGGTCTATTATATTGGGGTGCCATTGAGGGCCGTGCAGGAGGATCCTCATGTGAGTTTCTGCGAAGACCCATGGGGCACTTCTTCTTTCTGGTGGGCAGGCAGAAAGCTGCACTGTGGTTTCAGAATTCCCAATATGGAGGGCTTGTAGGCGAGGAGTGTGAAGACAGAAGTCTGAAAACACAAGCCATGGATAAGCTCAGTGCTGACCACAGGACCATTCCATTGTGCAGTGGTTGTTTCGAGATTTCCAGCACCTGAGTATGGGCGAGGGTCAGATGTCTGCTCACGCTGGGTTTGCATCCATGATGGTCAACGAATTGTGGGGTGGCCTCAAGAATTCTTGGAGAGTTTCCCAAGCAGGACCTTGTGAGCTGCTCCAAACAGCAAGGTGTCCTACTGTGGGACAGGGGAAGTCCGCTTACAAGGCTCCAGGGTCCCCCATATAGAAAGATTCGACAGCAGAGGTCTCTGAATGGGGGCCTGGGAAGTCTTCCTTGCATGACCATTGCAGCTGAGGAACATTGCAGGCTTGATCTGCTGGTTTTTGTTCAAATTTCCAAGTGATCTAAGTTGACGGATGTTCTCAGTCTAATGAGTCACAATGCTGCTTTGTGTCCAGGGAGACCTTAGAATGTGGTGGTGAGGGTGCCTGGGTGGCTCAATGGGCTAAGCCGCTGCCTTCAGCTCAGGTCATGATCTCAGAGTCCTGGGATTGAGTCCCGCATCGGGCTCTCTGCTCAGCAGGGAGCCTGCTTCTTCCTCTCTCTCTCTCTGCCTTCCTCTATGCCTACTTGTGATCTCTCTCTGTCAAATAAATAAATAAAATCTATATAAAAAAAAGAATGTGGTTGTGGGTCTGTGGCCATGCAGGATTCTCCTACCTGAGGGTTAGACCCAGTTCCCAGGAGCCAGGTTCCCTTCTCAGGACAGGAGGGGTTCTCTTGTATGGCTCAGGGACCACATGTCGGATCATATGTTGGATTTCAAGACCAGGCCTCTGGGCACAGAGGCCTGAATATCTAGGCTAGGGTTCTTATGAGGTTGTAGAGGCATGCCATCCTCAACATTCGGACTTAAGGACTTTGACCTGTGAGTCTTCCTGGAGGTAGATGCTCAGGCTGTGTCAGACTGTGCATTTTTTCCAGAGTGGCCTATGAAATTGGGGTGGGCTCAGGGGCCTTGCAGGCTTTTCCTAATCTGGAGGGTTTGTGCAACTGAGACGGCAGAATTTCATCCAGAGATCAGGCCCAGTGATGTAGTGTGGTTCTGTCAGCCCCATCCTGCAGGGAATGTGGTTAAGGGCTCTGGGACCAAAGTCTTCAGACACAAAATTGTGTATCAATTAGGAGGGAGGTGATGGCAGCCCCGATATGCAGACGCTGAGGGCAGCTTCTCAGGATTTGAAATTCGTGTGGCTGGGAGGCAGGAGCAAAGGCTTTTCTGTCTGGATTGTGTCTAGAATGGCCTTGGAATGGTGGGGTGTCCTCATGTGTCCATGGAATATTCTACTTCTCTGGGGATTCTGCCCAGCACCCAAGAGTTTGGTGTCTCACTGGGAAGGAGAGAGCGTGGTTTACTGTTTCAGGGTTCCCGTCAACACAGGGATTCCAGAGATGGGTTATAGGTCCCTGTGCCTGGATAACCCTACAAAGGCTTAGTATTTGGGCCTAGAGGCTTGACTGCCTGGCTCTGTGGGGCTTTGGTTCAGCTCCCATGGGGACTTGTTGGAAATGGGTCTCAGGGTAAGGGTCACAATGCCTGTTTGTGCCCAGATGCCCATCCTGAGTGGGCATTGGCTCTTGTTCCATGCACCTGGATCCCAATATGAGGGTTGGACCACCATATCAACATTTAATTTTCCTTCTATGAGGAAGGAGGAGTACTCTTTTGTGCTTCAGATTCCCCCATGCACAGTAATTTGAGCTATGTTCTGGGACTGGTACGTGAATAACCAGGTTGGTTTGAGATGAAGGACTCAGGTCAAGGCAGGTCACACCTGCCAGATATGGGTCCCGCTATCTAGGTGGCTACCAGGAGGTCGGGGCTCGAGCTGTGTCAGACAGAGCATTAGTTCACAAGGTGGCCTATGATATTGTGGTGCTATAGAGGGCTGTGCTGGTGGAACCTTATATGGAGTTTCACGCAGACCCATAGGGCACCTCTTTTTTCTGGTGGGCAGGCAGAAGGCTGCATTGTGGCTCCCAAATTCCCAATATGGGGGACTTGAAGGCGAGGAGTGTGAGAACAGAAGGCATAAAACACAATCTATGCTTAATCTCAGTGCCGAGAACATGGCCGTTCCAATGTGCAGTGGTTTTTTCGAGATCTCCAGCATCTGAGTACAGGCGAGGGTCAGATGTCTGCTCATGATAGAGTTTGTATCTATCGTGGCCAACAAATGAAATATCCAGCACCTGAGTAAAGGTGGATTTCAGATGTTTACGCACACTGGAGTTTGTGTCTCTGATGACCGAGAAATGGAGGAGTGGCATCAAGAGGCTGATGCATGTGAGATGCTCCAAACAGCAAGGTTGTTTTTTCTACTGGACAGTTAGAGTCTGGTATGTTTTCTGCAGGGCCCCCCATGTGAAAAGAATGGGTAGCAGAGCCCTTCCACATGGATGCCTGGAAAGCACACCTCCATTGACCAATGCAGCTGAGGAACATGCAGGTTCTTTATGGTGCTTCTGGGGCGAAGCACCAAGGTCTTGAGTTGACATGGAATCTCTTGAAGATGGGTTACAATGCTGTTTTTTTTTACCAGGTAGATCTTAGAATGTGTTGGTGGCTAAGGTGCCTGCAGGATTCTCCTACCCTGAGGGTTTAACACAGGTCGAAGAGCACGGTTACCTTCTGGGGACAGGAGATGTAGTGTTTTGTGGCTCAGGGACCACATGCCGTATCATAAGTTCCTATTCAAGAACAGGCCTCTGAAGACAGATGCCCGACAACCTAATCTAGGGTTCCAATGAGTACCAGGGGCATGAGAGGTTCAATCTTCAGACTTAGGACAGTTGACTTGGGTGTCTGCCAGGATGTAGGTGATCAGGGAGTTTCAGACTGCGCACTTATGTCCAGAGTAACCTCCAATATTGGGGTGGCCACAGGGGCCTTGAATGTTTCAACCAACTCTGGAGGGTTTGGTTAACTGACATGCACAATTTCCATGGGGATCGCAAGCACAGTCCTGTGGTGTGGCTCCAGAGACTCCACCCTGGAAGGCATGTGAGCCATGGTTCTGGGAGGGAAGTCTGCAAACACAAACTCGGGTTGGGTTTAGTGGCTAGGTTATCGCAGGGCAATGTGTAGACCTGGAAGGCTACTCGTCAGGAACAGTAACTGGAATGACCCGAAGGCGGAAGCACAGGCTTTTATATCTGGATTGTGTGTCTAGGGTGACCTCAGAATGCAGCTGTGGCCTCATGGGTCCATGGGAGACTTTTCCTCTAAGGATACTGGCGGCTCCCAATATTTTGATGACTTTTTGGGATGGGAAGACTGCTATTTTCGATCTTAGGTGTGCCCCAAAACAGGGATTCCAGAGATGGGCTCTGGGTCTAGGCGCCTGGAAAATCCCACCAAGGGTTGGGATTTGGGCTTATGGGCAGACCAGGCCTGCAATGCAGGATCTTGGTGGTGCAACTAGGAGGGCTTGTTTGGAAGCATGCTCAGACTGAGCATTACAATGCCTGTTTGTGCCCAGGGCGGCCCTCAGGAGTGGGCGTGGTCCCATTGTCCATTTTCTGGCTCCCACACTGAGGGATGGACACACATTCCAATGGCCAGGTTTCCAGCCATGGGGAAGGAGGAAATACCTATTGTGCTTCATGTTCCCCCATAGGCAGGGATTACAGCAAAGGTCTGGGGACAGATGCCTGAATACCAAGGATGCATAGAGATGACAGATTTGGGCCATGGCCGTTCTCACATGCTGGATATGGGCCCCGCTCTCTGGGTGGCTGACACGAGGTCTGGGCTCAGGCTGTGTCAGACACAGCACTAGTGGCCAGAGAAGTCTATATATTGGGGTTCTCTCCAGGGCCGAGTAAATTGATCCTCATGTAGGGTTTCTGGCCAGACTCACGAAGCACTTCTTTCTGTGGGGCAGGCAGAATGCTGCCTTATGGATCCAGAATTCCCTATCAAGAGGGTTTGGGGACAAATAGGGTGAGAATGCAATTGTAAACAACAGCTATGCTTAAATTGAGTGCCAAACGGAAGTCAGTTTCAATGTGCAGCAGCTTATACGAGATATCCAGCACCTGAGTAAGGGCAGATGTCAGATATTTGCTCACACTGGAGTTTGTGTCTAGGATGACGACTAATGGAGGGGTGGCTTCAGGAGGCAATGGAGGATTACCCACGCTTAGGATTGTGAGATGCTCCAAACAACAAGGTTTCCTTCTAATGGACAGGAGGAGTCTGTTTTTTTTTCCTCCAGGGTCCCTCAAGTGGAAGTTTGCGTAGCAGAGCCCTCCCGCATGGATGACTGGAAAGCACACGTCCAATGACCATTGCAGCTGAGGAACATGACAGGTTCGTTTTGGTGGTTCTGGTGCCAAGTACCAAGGCCTTGAGTTGACTTGGAATCTCTTACAGATGTGTCCCAAAACTGGTTTGTTACAAGGGAGGTCTTAGAATGTATTGGTGGCTAAGGGCCACGCTGAGGGTTTGGCACAGGTCGATGTGCACAGTTTCCATCTTGGGAGAGGAGATGTTCTGTTTTGTGGCTCAGGGTACATATGTTGTATCCTGACTTGGTATTCAAGAACAGGCCTCTGAGGATTGATGCTTGCAACCTAATGTAGAGATCCAATGATGTCCTTGGTGCCCATCAGGTTCAATTTTCTTACTAAGGACCATTGATATGGTTGTCTGACTGGATGTAGGTGATCAGGGTGTTTCAGACTGTGCATTTGCATCCAGAGCCACTTCCAATATTGGGGTGGGCTCAGGGGCCTTGCAGGTTTCTCCTAACTTGGAGGCTTTGGGGAACTGTGATGGGCACAGTTTCCTTGGGGATGGCAGGCCCAGTCCTGTGCTAAGGCTTCAGAGACCACCTCCTTGAGGATATGAGAGCCATGGTTTTGGGAGGGAAGTCTGCAAACACAAATTTGGGTCAGGGATAGTGGCAAGGTGATCGCAGGTCCAATGCATAGACCTAGAAGGCATCACGTCAGGAACTGTAATTAGGGTGACTGAAAGCTGGTAGCACAGGCTTTTCTATCTGGATTGTGTGTCCAGGATGGGCTCTGAATGTAGACGTGGTCTCATGGTTCAATGGGAGACTTTTCCTCTCTAAGGATCCTGGTGGATCTCCATAGATTGGTGGTTTTTCAGAGAAGAAAAGAGTGCTCTTTTCCATCTTAGGGGTGCCCCAAAACAGGGAAGAATGCTGTTTTCCAACTTAGGCTTATGCCAAAACAGGGATTCCAGAGATGGGCTCTGGGTCTGGGTGCCCGGATATCCCACCAAGTGTTAGGATTTGGGCCTAGGGGCATTCCAGGCCTGCAATGCAGGATCCTAATGGTGTAACAGAGAGGGCTTGTTTGAAAGCATGCTCAGGCTGAGGGTCATCATGCCTCTTTGTGCCCAGGGGGGCCCTCAGGAGAGGGCGTAGTCTCATTGGCCGTATAGCTGGATCCCACTTTGAGGGTTGGACACCCATTGCAACAGCCAGGCTTCCTGCAATGGAAAGAGGAGTTCTCTATTGTGCTTCAGGTTCCCCCATTGGCAGGGTTACAGGAAAGGTCTGTGGAAAGTTGTCTTAATACCAAGGATGTGTACAGATGACAGACTAAGAATTCCCAGGTAACAAAACAGCGTTGTTACCCATGTTCATGACATTCCATGTAAAAATAAGCCCTTAGTACTTCGCCCCAGAGCCACCAGAATGAACTTGCCATGTTCCTAAGCTGCAATGGTCAGTGGAGGTGTGGTTTCCAGGCAACCATACGGGGGTGCTCTGCTACACAAACTTTGCAATTGGCGGGGACCCTGGAGACAAAAAAACAGAATACCCCTGTCCGGTAGAAGGAAACCTTCTGTTTGGAGCATCTCACAAGCCCCAGCATGGGAAATCCTCCATTTCCTCTTGAAGCCACCACTCCATTTGTCAGTCATCATAGACACAAACTCCAGCATGAGCAAACATCTGACATCCGCCCTTACTCAGGTGCTGGATTTCAATTCAATCGCTGCACACTGGAACTGCCTTTAGTTTGACTGAATTAAGCCATAGCTTGGGTTTACAATTCCATCCTCAGCCTACTGGTCCACAAGCCCTATTGTGAGGGAATTCTGGAGCTACAACACAATATTCTGCCTTCCCCATAGAAAGAAAAAGGGCCTGGAGAGTCTGCCCAGAAACTCCATATGATGGTCAATCTTCTCGGTGCTAGACGGAACCCTGATTCATAGGCTGCCCTGGGCACTAGTGCTGTGTCTGACATAGCCGGAGCCAGGACCTAGTGTCAGCCACTGAGAGATCAGGGCCCATAACCAGCATGTGAGACCAGCTATGGCCCAAGTCTGTCTTCTCTTCTATTCTTGGTATTCAGGCATCTGTACCCACACCTTTGCTGAAATCCTTGCCATTGGGGGAACCTGAAGCACAATAGAGAACTCCTCCTTCCCCATGGAAGGTATTCTGACAGTTGGGATAGTTGCTCAACCCTCAAAGTGGAAGGCAGCTCCATGGCCAAGTAGACCATGTGCACTCATGATGGCTTCCCCGGGCACAAGCAGGCATTGTGACCTCAGCCTGAGCATGCTTTCAACCAAACGCTCTCAATTGCATCTCTGGGACACCGAATTGCAGGCCTAGTACACACCTAGGCCCAAATCCTAACCCTGGTGGGATTTTACAGGGGCCCAGACACAGAGCCCATCTCTGGAATCCCTATTTTGGGGGACCCTTAAGATGGAAAACAGCACTCTTCCCTTCCCCGAGATAGTCACCAAACTCTTGGTAGCCACCAGGATCCTTGAGTGGAAAAATCTGCCATAGACCCATGAGAACACACCTGCATTCCGAGGCCATCCTGGACATACAATCCAGATACATATCATGTGCTATCACCTTTGAGTCATCGGATTTACAGTTCCTGACGAGCTGCCTTCCAGGTCTATGCATTGGGCCTGCAATCACCTTGCCATTAACCTAAACTGAGTTTGTGTTTGCAGACTTCCTTCCTAAAACCATGGCTCACATGACCTCCAGGTTCTGGCATCTGAAGCCACACCACAAGACTGTGCCTGAGATCCTCAAGGAAACTGTGCCCATCACTTTTGCCCGATACCTTTAGATTAGGAGAAACCTGCAAGGCCCCTGAGCGCAGCCAAATAATGGAGGCCGCTCTGGGCACAAATGCACAGTCTGAGACACCCTGATCACCTCCATACAGGCAGACACCCAAGTCAATGGTCCTGAGTCAGAAGATTGAACCTGACATGCCCCGAGGACTTCATTGGCACACTAGATTAGGTTTACAGGTATCTGTCGTCAGAGGCCTGCTCTGGAATATCAACTTATGATAAAATATATAGTCCCTGAGCCACAGAACAGAATATGTCCTCCCCAAAAAGGAAGCCATGCTCCTGGAATTGTGTCATACCCTAAGGGTATTTGGATCCTGAATGGCCCATTAGTAACCAGCACATTCTATGATATTCCTGGTAACAAACCATCATTGTGCCCCATCTTCATGAGACTCCATGTCAACTCAAGGTCTCGATATATTGCCCCAGAGCCACCAGAATGCACCTGCCATGTTCCTCAGCTGCAATGGTCAATGGAGGGGTGATTTCCAGGCATCCCTGTGGGGTTCTCTGCTACAAAACTTTCCACATGGAGAAACCAGAGAAAACAAACCAGACTTCTCCTGTCCGGTAGAAAGAAACTTTGCTATTTGGAGCATCTCACAAGCCCCAGCATGGGAAATCCTCCATGGCCTCTTGACGCCACCCTTCCATTTGTGGGTTATCACAGACACAAACTCCAGTGTGAGCAAACATCTGACATCCACCCTTACTCAGGTGCTGGATATTCGAAACGGCAGCTGCACACTGGAACTGCCTTTTGCTTTTCACTGAACTTAACCATAGCTTTGTATTACTATTCTATCCTCACCACACTGGTCCACAATATCTCTTGATAGGGAATTCTGGAGCCACAACGCAGTATTCTGCCTTCCACATAGAAAGAAGAAGGACCTGTTGAGTCTGCCCAGAAACTGCACATGAGGATCAATCTACTCAGACCACGAGGCAACCCTGATTAATAGATTTCCCTGACCACTAGTGCTGTGTCTGACAGAGTCTAAGCCCCGACCTCGTGTCAGCCACCCAGAGGTGAGGGCCCATATTTAGCATGAGAGATCGGCCATGGCCCTGGGCCATCATCTGTACCCATCCTTGGTATCCAGTCATCTGTCCCCCAAACTTTGCTGGAATTCCTGCCAATGGCGAACCTGAAACACAATAGAGAACACCTCCTTCCCCATGGCAGGAATATTGGCTGTTGGGATGGTTGTCCAACCCTCAGCGTGGGAGCCAGCTGCATGGCCAAGGAGACCATGCCCACTCCTGAGGGCCAACATGGGCACAGGCAGGCATGGTGATCCTCAGCCTGAGCATGTTTTCAAACAAACACTCTCAGTTGCTCCTCCAGTACCAGCATTGCAGGCCTGGTATGCCCCTAGGCCCAAATCCTAACTCTTGGTGGGATTTTCCAGGTGCCCAGACCCAGAGTCCGTCTCAGAATCCCTGTTTGGGGCACCCTTAAGATGGAAAACAGCACTCTTCCCTTCCCTGAGAAAGGCACCAAACTATTGGGAGCCGCCAGGATCCTTAGAGAGAAAAAATCTCCCATGGACCCATGAAAACAAACCTGCATTCCGAGGCCATCCTGTCCACACAATCCAGAGAGAAAAGTCTTTGCTACCGCCTTCGAGTCATCCTATTTACATTTCCTGACGAGCTGCCCTCCATGTCTATGCATTGGGCCTGTGATCATCTCGACACTAACCCTAACCCCAGTTTGTGTTTGCCGACTTCTCTCCCAAAACCATGGCTTACATGCCCACCAAGATGTGGTCCCTCAAGCCACATCACAGAAAAGTTCCTGCCATCCCCAAGAAAACTGTGCCCATCAGGTTGTCCAAACCCTCCAGATTAGGAGAAACCTGCCAGGCCCTTGAACCCACCCCAATATTGGAGGTTGCTCTGGATGCAAACGTGCAGTCTGAAACACCCTGAGCACCTCCATCGAGGCAGAAAGCCAAGTCAATGGTTCTGAGTCAGATGATTGAACCTGACATGCCCCTAGGACTTTACTGGAACCCTAGATTGGGTCTTCAGACATCTGTTCTCAGAGTCCTGTTCTGGAATACCAAGTTATGATACAGCATGTGGTCCCTGATTCCCACAACAGAACATCTCCTGTCTCCAGAAGGAAAATGTGCTCTTGGATCTATGTCCAACTTTCAGGGTAGATGGATCCTGCATGACCCATTAGCCCCAGCACCTTCTATGATCTTCCTGGTAACAAACCAGCATTGTGACCCAACTTCCTGAGACTTGATGCCAACTCAAGGTGTTGGTACTTTGCCCAAGAGCCATGAAACGAATCTGCCATGTTCCTCAGGTACAAAGGTCAATGGACGTGTGCTTTCTAGGCATCCAAGAGGTAGTTCTCTGCTACACAAAAATTCCACATAGGGAACCCTAGAGCAAACAAATAAGACTGCTCCTGTCAGGTTGAAGGAAACCTTGGTTGTTTGGAGCATCTCACAAGCCCCTGCCTGGGAAGTCCTCCACATTCTCTTGATGCCAACCCTCCATTTGTTAGTCATCATAGACACAAATTCCAGCATGAGCAAACATCTGACATCTGCTCTTACTCAGGTGCTGGATATTCGAATCAGTCGCGCACACTGGAAATACCTTTCACTTGACACTGTATTCTTGCATAGTTTGGGTTTACAATTCCATCCTCACCCTACTGGACTGCAAGTCCTCTTGAGAGGGAATTAGGGAGACAAAACGCAACATTCTACCTTCCCCATAGAAAGAAGAAGGGCCTGGTGAGTCTGCCCAGAAACTCCCCATGAAGATCAATCTACTTGGCCCTCGAGGGAACCCCGATTTATACTTTGCGCTGGCCACTAGCGCTGTGTCTGAGAGAGCCTAAGCCCCAACCTCGTGTCAGCCACCCAGAGTGTGGGGCCCTTATCCAGCATGTGGGACTGGCCATGGCCCAGTCATCTCTACCCATCCTTGGTATTCCGGCAACTATCCCAGACCTTTGCTGGAATCCCTACCAGTGGGGGAACCTGAAGCACAATTGAGAACTCCTCCTTCCCCATGGCAGGAAGCCTGGCTGTTGCTATGGGTGCCCAACCCTCAGAATTAGAACCAGGTGCATGGCCAATGAGACAACGCCCAATCATAAGGGCCGCCTGGGCCAAAGCAGGCATTGTGTCCCTCAACCTTAGCATGCATTCAAACAAATGCTCTCAGTTGTTTCTGCAGGGTCCCGCATCGCAGGCCTGGTATGCCCTTAGGACCAAATCCTAACACTTCGTGGGATTTTCCATGCCAACATAACCAGAGCCCGTCTCTGGAATCTCTGTTTTGAAGCACCCCTATGATGGAAAACAGCACTCTTCCCTCCCCTGAGAAAACTATTAGGAGCTGCCAGGATGCGTAGAGAGGAAAAATCTCCCAGGGCTCCATAAGACCACACCTTCATTCCGAGGCCATCCTGGACACACAATCCAGATACAAGAGACTGTGCTACCACCTTCGAATCACCTGGTTTACAGTTCCAGACGAGCTGCCCTACAGACCTACGCATTGGGCCTGTGATCACCTCGCCATTAACCCTACCCCAAGTTTGTGTTTGCAGACTTCTTTCCCAAAACCATGGCTCACATGCCCTCTATGATGGGTCTCTGTAGCCACACCACAGGAAAGATCCTGCTATCCCCAATGAAACTGTGTCCATCACAGTTGCCCAAACCCTCCAGATTAGGAGAGACCTGCAAGTCCCCTGAGCCCAGTCCAATATTGGAGGCCACTCTGGACACAAATGCACAGTGTGCAACACCCTGATCACCTCCATCCAGGAAGACACCCAAGTCAATGGTCCTGAGTCAGAAGATTGGTCCCTGAACCCCACAATAGAATATCTCCTGTCCCCAGATGGAATTCGTGCTCTTCAACTTGTGTCAAGTGTCGGGGTATATCAATTATGCACAGCCCCTTAGCCCCCAGCACATTCTAAGATCTCTCTGGTAACAAACAAACAGCATTGTGATCCATCTTCATGAGATTCCATGTCACTTCAAGTCCTTGGTAATTCGCCCCAGAGCCACCAGAATGAACCTGCCATGTTCCTCACCTGATATGGTCAGTGGAGGTGTGCTTTCCAGGCATCCATGTGGGAGTGCTCTTCTACTTATTCTTTCCACATGTGGGACCCTGGAGCAAACAAACCAGACTGCCACTGACCAGTAGAAGGGAACCCTCTGTTTGGAGCATCTCAGAAGCACCAGCAGGAGAAATCCTCCATGGCCCTTGACACAACCCCTCCATTTGTCAGTCATCATAGACAAAAACTCCAGCATGAGAAATCATCTGAAATCTGCCGTTATTTAGATTCTGCATTTTCTTTTCCACCACTGCACACTGGAACTGCGTTTCGCTTGACACTGAATTTAACAATAGCTTGGGTTTAGAATTCCATCCTCAGCCTCCTGGTCTGCAAGCCCTCTAGAGAGGGAATTTGGAGCCACAAGGCAACATTCTGCATTCCCACTAGAAAGAAATAGGGCCTGGTGAATCTTCCCAGAAACTCCACATGAGGATCAATCTACTTGGCACTCGATGGAACCTTGATTTATAGGCTGTCCTGGGCACTAGTACTAGTACTAGTACTAGTACTAGTACTGTGTCTGACAGAGCCTGAGCCAAGACCTAGTTTCAGGCACCCAGAGATATGAGCCCATATCCAGCATGTGAGATTGGCCGGGGCCCAAGTCCATCATCTCTACCCATCCTTGGTATTCAGGCACCTGTCCCCAGACCTTTTATGTAATCCCTACCAATGGGGTAACCTAAAGCACAATAGAGAACTCCTCCTTCCCCATGGTAGGAATCCTGGCTGTTGATATGGTTGTCCAAACCTCAAAGTGGGAGCCAGCTGCATGGCCAAGGAGACAATGCCCACTCATGAGGGCTGCCCTGGGCACAAGTAGCCATTGTAACCCTCAGCTTGATCAAGCCTGCAAAAAAATGCTCTTAGTTGCACCTCCAGGATCCTGCATTGCAGGCCTGATATGCCCTTAAGCCCAAATCCTAACACATCGTGGGATGTTCCATGTGCACATACCCAGAGCCCGTCACTGGAATCCCTGTTTTGAGGCACCCCTAAGATGGAAAACAGCACTCTTAACTTCCCTGAGAAAGCCACCAAACTAATGGGAACCTCCAGGATCCTTGAGAAGAAGAATCTCCCATGGTCCCATGAGTCCACACCTGTATTCCGAGGCCAGCGTGGATATGCTATCCAGATACAAGAGACTGTGCTACTGGCTTCGAGTCACCTGATTTACAGTTCCTGACGTGCTGCCCTCCAGATCTTTGGATTGGGACTGTGAACACCTCTTCATTAACCTTATCCCGAGTTTGTGTTTGCAGATCTCTCTCTAAAAACCATAGCTCACATGTCCTCCAGGATGGGGCCCCTAGAGTCACACCACAAGACTGTGCTTGCCATCCCCAAGGAAACTGGGCCCATCACAGTTGCCCAAACCCTCCTGATTAGGAGAAACCTGGAAGGCTCCTGAGCACATCCCAATATTGGAGGCTGCTCTGGATGCAAATGCACAGTCTGAAACACCCTGATCACCTCCATCCAGGCAGACACCCAAATCAATGGTCCTGAGTCAGATAATTGAACCTGACATGGCCCTAGGACCTCATTGGAAGAGGGATTAACTTTTCAGGCACCTGTCCTCAGAGGCCTCTTCTGGAATACCAACTTATGATACAAATTATGGCCCCTGAGCCCCAGGGTGGGAAATCCTCCATGGCCTCTTGACACCACCTCTCCATTTGTTGGTCATCATAGACACAAACTCTAGCCTGAGCAAACATCTGACATCCGCCCATATTCAGGCGCTGATATTGGAATCAGCTGCTGCACACTGGAACTGCCTTTCGCTTTGCAATGAATTTAAGCCTAGCTTCAGACTACAATTTCATCCTCACCCTACTGGTCTGCCATATCTCTTGATAGGGAATTCTGGAGCCACAACACAACATTCTGCCTTCTTCATAGATAGAAGGACCTGGTGAGTCTGCCCATAAACTGCACATGAAGATCAATATACTCATCCCAGGAGGGAACCCCTATTTATAGTTTGCCCTAGCCACTAGTGCTGTGTCTGACAGAGCCTGAGCCCCTACCTCGTGTCAGGAACCCAGAGGGTGGGGCTCCCATTAACCATGTGAGACCGGCCATGGCCCAGGGCTGTCATTACTACCCATCCTCGGTATTCAGGCATCTGTCCCCTAGATCTTAACTGGAATCCCTACCAATGGGGGGACCTGAAGCACAATAGAGAATTCATCCTTCGCCATGGCAGGAATCCTGGCTTTTGGATGGGTGTCCAACCCTAGGAATAGGAACTGGCTGCATGGCTGAGTAGACATCGCCCAATCCTGATGGCCTCCGGGGCACAAGCAGGCATTGGGAACCTCAGCTTGACCATACTTTCAAACAAACGCTCTCAGTTGCACCTCCAGGATCCCGCATTGCAGGCCTGGTATGGCCCTAGGCCTAAATATTAACCCTTGGTGGGATTTTCCAAGCACTTAGACCCAGAGCTCATCTCTGGAATGCCTGTTTTGGGGCACGCCTAAGCTGGAAAACAGTACTCATCCCTTCCCGGAGAAATCCAACAAACTATTGAGAACCGCCAGGATCCTTGAGAGGAGAAATCTCCCATGGACCCTTGAGACAACACCTGCAATAAAGGCCATTCTGGAAATTAAATCCAGATACAATTACCTGTGCTACCACCTTTGAGTTACGTGATTTACAGTTCCAGACTTGCTGCCTTCCTGGTCTATGGATTGGGACTACGATCACCTTGCCACTAACCCTAACCTAAGTTTGTGTTTGCAGACTTCTCTCTCAAAATCATGGCGCACATGTCCTCCAGGATGGGGTCTCTGGAGTCACACCACAGGACAGTTCCTGCAATCCCCAAGGAAACTGCCAATCACAGTTGTCCAAAAACCCCATATAAGGAGAAACCTGCAAGGAACCTGAGCCAACCCTAGTATTGGATGCCACTCTGGACACAAATGCACAGTCTGAAACACCCTCATCACCTTCATCCAGTCAGACACCAGAGTCAATGATCCTGAGTCAGAAGATTGAATGACATTCCCCTAGGGCCTCATTCAAAACCTTTATTAGGTTTTCAGGCTTCTGTCCTCAGAGACCTGTTCTGGATTACCAATTTATGATACAACATATGGCCGCTGAGCCCCACAACAGAATATCTCCTGCCCCCAGAAGCAATCCGGGCTCTTGGGCCTGTGTCAAATCCTCAGGCTAGATGAATCCTGCATGGCCCATTAACCACCAGCACATTCTAAGATCTCCCTGGTAACAAACCAACATTTTGACCCATCTTCATGAGGTTCCATGTCCAATCCAGTCTTTATTTCTTCGCCTCAAAGCCACCAGATGCCATGTTCCTTCGCTGTCATGGTCAATGAAGGTGTGCTTTCCAGTCACCCATGTGGGAGATCTATGTTATCCGATCTTTCGACATGGGGAACCATGGAGGAAACAAATCAGACTGCCCCTGTCTGGTAGAAGGAAACCTTGCTGTTTGGAGCATCTCAAAAACACCAGATTGGGAAATCCTCCATGGCCTCTTGACGCCACCCCTCCATTTTTGTGTCATCATAGACACAAACTCCAGCATGAGCAAATATCTGACATCCACCCTCACTCAAGTGCTGAATATTGGATTCAAACATTGCACACTGGAAATTCCTTTCGCTTGATACAGAATGTAATCATAGCTTAGGTTTACATTCCATCCTCAGCCTCCTGGTCCACAAGCCTTCTTGATAGTGAATTCTAGAGCCACAAAGCAGCATTCTGCCTTCCCCTTACAAACAAGAAGGGCCTGGTGAGTCTGCCCAGAAACCATACATGAGGATCAATCTGCTCGGCACTCGAGGGAACCCCAATTTATAGGCTGCCCTGGGCACTAGTGCTGTGTCTGACAGAGCCTGAGCCAAGACCTAGTGTCAGCCACCCAGTGATCGGGGCCCATATCCACGATTTGATACTGGCCATGGCCCATGTCCATCATCTTTACCCATCCTTGGTATTCAGGCCTCTGTCCCCAGACCTTTGCTGGAATCCCCGCTAATGGGGGAACCTGAAGCACTATAGAGAACTCCTCATTCCCCATGGCAGGATTCTGGCTGTTGGGATGGGTGTCCAACCCTCAAAGTGGGAGCCAGCTGCATGGCCAATGTGACCACGCCCACTCATGAGGGCCACCTGGGCATAAGCAGGTATTGTGACCCTCAGCCTGAGAATGATTTCAAACAAGCCCTCTCAGTTGCACCTCCAGGATCCTGCATGCAGGCCTGGTAAGCCACTAGGCCCAAATCCTAACACTTGGTGGGATTTTCCAGGGGACCAAACCCAGAGTCCGTCTCTGGAATCCATATTTTGGGGCACCCCTAACATGAAAAACAGCACTCTTCCCTTCCCCGAAAAAGCCACCAACTATTGGGAGCCACCAGGATCCTTAGAGAGGAAAAATGTCCCATGGACCCATGAGGCCACAACTGCATTCTGAGGCCATCCTGCACACAATACAGAGAAAAAAGCCTGTGATTCTGCCTTTGAGTCACCCGATTAACAGTTCCTGAAGAGCTGCCATCCATGTCTATGCATTGGGCCTGTGATAACCTTGCCAAACCCAAGTTTGTGTTTTCAGACTTCTCTCCCAAAACCATGGCTCACATGCCCTCCAGTTTGTGTTAACTGGAGCCACACCACGGGATTGTACCTGTCTTCCCAAAGGAAACTGTGATTGTCACTATTAAACAAACCCTCTAGATTAGGAGAAACCTGCAAGGCCCCTAAGCCCAGCCCAATATTGGAGGCCACTCTGGACGCAAATGCACAGTCTGACACACCATATCACCTACATCCAGGCTGATATCCAAGTCAATGGTCCTCAGACAGAAGATTGAACCTGACATGCTCCTAGGATTCACTGGAACACTAGAATAGGTTTTAAGGTATCTGTACTCAGAAGGCTGTTCTGAATATCAATGTATGATACAACATGGTCACTGAGCCACACAAGAGAACATCTCCTGTCCTTAGAATAAAGCTGTGCTCTGGACCTGTGTCAAACACTCTGGGTAGATGAATCCTTCAAGGCCCCCTGGCAACCAGCACATTCTATGATCTCCCTGACAACATACCAGCATTGTGACCCATCTTCATGAGACTCCATGACAACTCCAGCCCTTGGTACTTCGGCCCAGAGCCACCAGAATGAAACTGCCATGTTCCTCTGCTGCCATGGTCAATGTAGGTGTACTTTCCAGGCATCCAGCGGGAGTGCTCTGATACCAACTTTCCACATGGGGAACCCTGGAGGAAACAAACCAGACTCCCCTGTACGGTAAAAGGAATCTTTGCTGTATGGAGTATCTCAAGCCTGAAGGTGGGTAATCCTCCATGGCCTCTTGAGGCCACCCATCCATTTGTTGGTCATCATAGACACTAACTCCAGCGTGAGCAATCAACTGACATCTGCACTTACTCAAGTGCTGGATATTTGAATCAGCTGCTACACACTGGAATTGCCTTATGCTTGGCACTGAATTTAAAAGTAGCTTGGCGGGACGCCTGGGTGGCTCAGTTGGTTAAACAGCTGCCTTCGGCTCAGGTCATGACCCCAGCGTCCTGGGATCCAGTCCCACATCAGGCTCCTTGCTCCGCAGGGAGCCTGCTTCTCCGTCTGACTCTGCCTTCCACTCTGTCTGCCTGTGCTTGCTCTCGCTCGCTCTCTGACAAATAAATAAAATCTTAAAAAAAAAAAAAGTAGCTTGGGTTTGCAATTCCATCCTCACCCTGGTGTTTAGTAAGCTCTCTTGATAGGGAATTCTGAAGCCACAACACAGCATTCTGCCTTCCCCATAGCAAGAAAAAACAGCCTGGAGAGACTGCCCAGAAACCCTACATGAGGATAAATCTACTCGACCCTCGAGTGAACCCCATTTATAGGTTTACCTGGCCACTAGCGCTGAGTCTGACAGAACCTCGTCTCTGACCTCGTGTCAGGACCCAGAGACTGGGCTCTAACTCCAGAATGTGAGACCAGCCATGTCCCAGGGCTGTCATCTCTACCCATTCTTGATTCAGGCATCTGTCCCCAGACATTTGCTGAAATCCCTGCCAATGGGGGAACCAGAAGCACAATAGGGAAATCCTCCTTCCCCATGCCAGGTATGATGGCTCTTGGGATGGGTTTCCAGACCTCAGAGTGGTAGCCAGCTGAATGGCCAATGATAACCCGCCCACTCATGAGGGCCGCCCTGGACACAAGCAGGCATTGTGACCCCCAACATGAGCATGCTTTCAAACAAACACTCTCAGTTGCATTCCAGAATCCAAATTTGCAGGCCTGATATGCCCCTAAGCACAAATCCTAACACCTGGTGGGATTTTTCAGGGGCCCAGAAACACAGCCTGTCTCTGGAATCCCTGTTTTGGGACACCCCTAAGATGGAAAATAGCACTCTCCCCTTCGCCAAGAAAGCCACCATAGTATAGGGAGCCGCTAGGATCCTTGAGAGGAAAAATCTCCCATGGATCCATGAGACCACACCTGCATTCCGAGGCCATCTTGGACACAAAAGCTAGATACACAAGCCTGTGCTACCACCTTCAAGGCAACTAATTTATAGTTCCAGACGAGCTGCCCTCCAGGTCTATGCATTGGGCCTGCGATCACCTCACCGCTAACCTTAACCCGAGTTTGTGCTTACAGACTTTTATCCCGAAACCATGGCTCATATTTCCTCCAGGATGGGGTCTCTGGAGCCACACCAAAGGACTGTTCCTGCCATCCCCAAGGAAAATGTGTCCGTCACATTTGCCTAAAACTTCGAGATAAGGAGAAACCTGCAAGGCCCCTGAGCCCACCCCAATACTGGAGGCCCCTCTGGACACAAATGTGCAGTCTGAAATACGCTGATCACCTGAATCCAGGCAGATACCCAAGTCAGTGTTTCTCAGTCAGAAGATTGAACCTGACATGCTCCTATGACCTCATTGTAACCCCTGATTAGGTTTTCAGGCATCTGTAATCAGAGACCTGTTCTGGAGTACCAACTTAAGATACAACATATGGTCCCTGATCCCCACAACAGAACATCTCCTTTCTCTAGATGGAAGCCGTGCTCTTTGAACTGTGTCAAACCCTCAGGGTAGATGAATCCTACTTGGCCCGTAGCCACCAGCAGATTCTAAGATCTCACTGGTAACAAGCCAGCATTGTGAGCCATCTTCATGAGATTCCATGTCAACTACAGGCCTTGGTACTTCACCCCAGAGCCTTCAGAAAGAACCTGGCATGTTCCTCAGCTGCAATGTTCAGTGAAAGTGTGCTTTCCAGGCATCCATGTGGGAGTGCTCTGCTACCCAAACTTTCCACATGGGGGACTCTCGAGCAAACAAATCTGACTGCCCTGTTCTGTAGAAGGAAACCTGGCTGTTTGGAGCATCTCACAAGCTAAAGTGTGGAAAATCCTCTATGACCTCTTTTCAACTCCCCTCCATTTGTCAGTCATTATAGACACAAACTCCAGCTTGAGCAAACATCTGACGTCTGCGCTTACTCAGGTGCTGGATATTCGAATCAGCCGCTGCACACTGGAAATGCCATTCGCTTGTCACTGAATTTATTCATAGCTTGGGTTTACAATTCCATCCTCACCCTACTGGTCCACAAGCCCTCATGATAGGGAATTCTGCAGCCACAACACAGCATTCTGCCTTCCCAATAGAAAGAAGAAGGGCCTGGTGAGTCTGCCCAGAAACTCCACATTATGATCAGTCTACTTGTCCCTTGAGGGAACCCTGAATTATAGACAGCCCTGGCCCCTAGTGTTGTGTCTGACAGATCCTAAGCCCCGACCTCGTGTCAGCCACCTAGAAGGCGGGGCCCATATCCCGCATGTTAGACTGGCCACGGAACAGAACCGTCATCTTTACCCATCCTTGGTATTCAGGCATGTGTCCCCAGACCTTTCTTGGAATCCCTACCAATGAGGGAACCTGAATCACAATAGAGAAATCCTCATTCCCCATGGCAGGATTCCTGTAAGTTCGGAAGGGTGTCCAACACTCAGAGTGTTAGCCTACTGAATGGCCATTGAGACCACCCCCATTCCTGAGGGCCACCCTATGCAAAAGCTGGCATAGTGACCCTCAGCCTGAGCATGCTTTCAAACAAACACTCTCAGTTGTATCTCCAGGACTTGCATTGGAGGCCTGGTAAGCCCCTATGCCCAAATCATAACCCTTGGTGGGTATTTCCAGGTGCCCAGAGCCAGAGAACTTCTCTGCAATCCCTGTTATGGGACACCCTTAATATGGAAAACAGAACTCTTTCCTCTCTGAGAAAGCCACCACATTATAAGGAGCCGCCAGGATACTTGAGAGGAAATATCACCCATGGACACCTGAGACCACACCTGCATTCTTAGTTCATCGTGGATACACAATCCAGATAAAAAAGCCTGTGCTACCTCCTTTGAGGCATGCGATTTACATTTCACACGGAGCTTCCCTCCAGGAGTATGCATTGGGCCTACAATCACTTCGCCACTAAACCTAACCCGCGTTTGTGTTTGCAGACTTCCCTCCCAAAACCATGGCTCTCATGCCCTCCAGCATGGGGTCTCTGGAGCCACACCAGAGGACTGTGCCCACCATTGCCAAGGAAACTGTGCCCGTCAAACTGCCCTATCTTTCCAGATTAGGAGAAACCTGAAAGGCCCCTGAGCCCACCCCATTACTGGTTGCCACTCTGTACACAAATGCACAGTCTGGAACACCCTGATCACCTACATCTAGGCAGACATTGAAGTCAATGATACTGAGTCAGAGGATTGAACCTGACATTCCGTTAGGATTTTATTGGAACCCTAGATTAAATTTTCAGGCATCTAACCTCAGAGTCCTGTTCTGCAATACCAAATTATGATACATTTGGTCCGTTAGCCCCACATCAGAACATCTCTGGTCCAAGAAGGAAACCGTGCCCTTTGACCAGTGTCAAACCCTCAGGGTAGATGAATCCTACATGGTCCCTTAGCCACCAGCACACTGTAAGGTCTCCATGGTAACAAACCTGCATTATGACCCATCTTATTGAGACTTCATGTCAACTCCAGGCCTTGGTAATTCGCCCAAGAGCCACCAGAACGAATTGACCATGTTTCTCAGCTGCAATTTTAATGGAGGTGTGCTTTTCAGGCATCCATGTGGGAGTGCTCTGCTACCCAAACTTTCCACATGGGGGACCCTGGAGCAAATAAACCAGACTCCCCCTGTCTGGTAGAAGGAAACTTTGCTGTTTGAAGCATCTCACAAGCCCCAGCATGTGAAATCCTCCATGGCCTCTTGACGTCACCCCTCCATTCGTCGGTCATCATAGACATAAACTCCAGCATGAGGAAATGTCTGACTTTCACCTTTACTCAGGTTCTGGATATCTGGAATCAGACACTGCACAATGGAACTGCCTTTCGCTTGGCACTGAATTGAACCTTAGCTTGAGTTTACAATTCCATCCTCACCCTACTGGTCCCCAAGCCCGCTTGATAGGGAATTCTGGGGCCACAACGCAGCTTTTTGCCTTCCCCTTAGAAAGAAGAAGGGCATGGTGATTCTGCCCAGAAACTCTGCATGAGGATCAATCTGCTCAGCCCTTGAGGGATCCCTGATTCATACTCAGCCCTGACCACTAGTTCTGTTTCTGACAGAGCCTGAGTGCTCAATTCATGTCAGCTACTCAGAGAGTCAGGCATGTGAGACAGGCCATGTCTCAGGTCCCTCATCTCTACCCATCCTTGGTATTCAGGCATCTGTCCCCAGACATTTGCTAGAATACCTGCTAATGGGGGAACCTGAGGCACAATAGAGAATTCTTCCTTTTCCATGGCCGGAATCCTGGTAGTTGGGATGGGTGTCCTACATTAAAGTGGTAGCCAGCTGCATGGCCAAGGAGACAACTCCCACTCATAAGGGCTGCCCTAATCACATCAGGCATTGTGACACTCAGACTAGCATGCTTTCAAACAAACGCTCTCAGTTGTACCTCCAAGTCACACATTGTAGGCCTGGTACTCCCCTAGGCCCAAATCCTAATCCTGGTGGGGTTTTCCAAGCACCCAGACTCACAGCCCTTCTCTGGAATCCCTTTTTGGGGAACATCTAAGATTGAAAACAGCACTCTTCCATTCAAACGAGAAAGCCACCATACTATTGGGAGCTTCCAGGATCGGTAGAGAGGAAAATACTCTCATGGAAACATTAGAACACACCTGCATTCCAAGGCTATCATGGACACACAATCCAGATACAAAAGCCAGTGCTAGTGCCTTCGAGGTACGTGATTTACAGTTCCTGACGATCTGCCCTCCAGGTCTATGCATTGGGCCTACGATCACCTCGCAACTCAACCTAATCTGAGTTTGTGATTGCAGACTTCTCTCCCAAAACCATGGCTTACATACTCTCCACGATGGAGTCTCTGGAGCCACACCACAGGACTGTGCCTGCCACCCCCAAGGAAACCGTGCCCACAAATTTGCCTAAACCTTCAAGATTAGGAGAAACCTGCAAGGCCCCAGAGCCCACCCCAATATTGGAGGCCATTCTGTACACAAAGGCACAGTCAGAAACACCCTGATTGCCTACATATAGGCAGACACCGAAGTCAATGGTCCTGAGTCTGATGATTGAACCTGAAATTCCCCTTGGACTTCATTGGAACCCTAGATGAAGTTTTTAGGCATCTGTCCTCAGAGGCCTGTTCTGGAATACCAACTTATGATACAACATTTGGTCCGTGAGCCCCACAACAGAACATCTCCGATACCCAGAAAGAAACCGTGTTCTTCGACCGGTGTCAAACCATCAGGATAGACGAATCATACATGGCCCCTTAGCCACCAGCACATAGTAAGATTTCCGTGGTAACAAAACTGCATTGTAACCCAACTTCATTAGAATCCAGGCCTTGGTACTTTGCCCTAGAGCAACCAGAAAGAACCTGCCATGTTCCTTAGGTGCAATGGTCAATGTAGGAGTGCTTTCCAGTATCCACGTGCGAGTACTATGCTACCCAAACTTTTCACATGGGGGAACCTGGTGTAAACAAACCAGACCTCCCCTGTCCAGTAGAAGGAAACCTTATGTTTGGATCAACTCACAGGTCTCAGCGTGTAAACTGCTCCATGGCCTCTTGATGCCACCACTCCATTGGTCGGTCATCATAGACACAAACTCCAGTCTAAGCAAACATCTGACATGCACCCTTATCCCGGTGCTGGATGTCTTGAATAAACCACTGCACATTGGAACTGCCTTCCACTTGGCACTGAATTGAACCATAGCTTGTGTTTACAATTCCATCCTCACCTGACTGGTCCCTAAGCCCTCTTGATAGGGAAATCTGGGGCCACAACGCAGCATTCTGCCTTCCCCATCGAATGAAGAAATGCCTGGTGAGTCTGCCCTGAAAACCCACATGAGGATCAATCAGGTCTGCCCTCGAGTCAACACCGATTTATAGGCTGCCATGGCCACTAGTGCCATGTCTGACAGAGCCTGAGACCGACTGAGTTTCAGCCACTAGAGAGCAGGCCCCATAACTAGCATTTGGGATTGCCATGGCCCAAGTATGTCATCTCTACCCATCCTTGATATTCAGGCACCTGTCCCCAGACCTTGGCAGGGATCCCTGCCAATTAGGGAACTTGAAGCACAATAGAGAACTCTTCTTTCCCCATGGCAATAAACCTGGCTTTTGGGATGGGTGTTCAACCCTTAAAGGGGGAGCCAGTTACAACATCAATGACACCACACACACTCCTGAGGACTACCCTTGGCACAAACAGGCATTGTGACCCTCACCCTGAGCATGCTTTCAAAAAATCCCTCTCAGGGGGGGAGGAGTCAAGATGGCGGAGAAGTAGCAAGCTGAGACTGCTTCAGCTAGCCGGAGATCAGCTAGGTAGCTTATCTAAAGATTGCAAACACCTGAAAATCCATCGGCAGATCGAAGAGAAGAAGAACAGCAATTCTGGAAACAGAAAAACAACCACTTTCTGAAAGGTAGGACCAGCGGAGAAGTGAATCCAAAGCGACGGGAAGATAGACCCCGGGGGGAGGGGCCGGCTCCCGGCAAGCGGCGGAGCAACCGCGCACAAAATCAGGACTTTTAAAAGTCTGTTCCGCTGAGGGACATCGCTCCAGAGGCTAAACCAGGGCAAAGCCCACGCGGGGTCAGCGTGGCCTCAGGTCCCGCAGGGTCACAGAAGGATCGGGGGTGTCTGAGTGTCGCAGAGCTTGCGGGTATTGGAACGGGAAAGCCGGCTACAGAGACAGAGCCGACAGTAAGCTCACAGCTCGGGGTGACCTTGAACCGGTCGCAGGCTCGGTGAGCTCGGAGCGCGGCCGGAGGTCAGGCAGACGGGAGTGACTGGGCACTGTTCTCTGAGGGCGCCCTGAGGAGTGCGGCCCTGGGCTCTCGGCTCCTCCGGGCCGGAGACCAGGAGGCCGCCATTTGTATTCCTGTCCTCCGGAACTCTACGGAAAGCGCGCTCAGGGAACAAAAGCTCCTGAAAGCAAACCCGAGCGGATTACTCACCCCGGCCCCGGGTAAGGGCGGTGTAATTCCGCCTGGGGCAAAGACACTTGAGAATCACTACAACAGGCCCCTCCCCCAGAAGATCAACAAGAAATCCAGCCGAGACCAAGTTCACCTACCAAGGAGTGCGGTTTCAATACCAAGGAGAGCAGCAGAATTCCAGAGGAGGAGAAAGCCAAGCACGGAACTCATTGCTTTTTTCCTGTGATTTTTTTTAGTCTTGCAGTTAATTTAATTTTTTCTTTTTCATTTTTTTTTTTTTTCTTCTCGCCTTCGGGTAAATTTTTTTTTTTTTTAACTGTTACCTTTTTCTTTTTTAACGATTTTTTACTAGTTTATCTAATATATATATATTTTCTTTTTTACATTTTTCTCAGGTGTTTTCTTTTTAAAAAATTTTTTTTTCTTTTCTTTTCTTTGTTCTTTTTTTTTCTTTCTTCCTTTTTGAACCTTTTTTTATCCCCTTTCTCCCCACTCACGATTTTGGATCTCTTCTAATTTGGTTAAAGCATATTTTCCTGGGGTTGTTGCCACCCTTTTAGTATTTTACTTGCCCCTTCATTTACTCTTATCTGGCCAAAATGACAAGACGTAAAAATTCAACACAAAAAAAAAGAACAAGAGGCAGTACCGAAGGCTAGGGACCTAATCAATACAGACATTGGTAATATGTCAGATCTAGAGTTCAGAATGACAATTCTCAAGGTTCTAGCCGGGCTCGAAAAAGGCATGGAAGATATTAGAGAAACCCTCTCGAGAGATATAAAAGCCCTTTCTGGAGAAATAAAAGAACTAAAATCTAACCAAGTTGAAATCAAAAAAGCTATTAATGAGGTGCAATCAAAAATGGAGGCTCTAACTGCTAGGATAAATGAGGCAGAAGAAAGAATTAGTGATATAGAAGACCAAATGACAGAGAATAAAGAAGCTGAGCAAAAGAGGGACAAACAGCTACTGGACCACGAGGGGAGAATTCGAGAGATAAGTGACACCATAAGACGAAACAACATTAGAATAATTGGGATTCCAGAAGAAGAAGAAAGAGAGAGGAGAGCAGAAGGTATACTGGAGAGAATTATTGGGGAGAATTTCCCCAATATGGCAAAGGGAATGAGCATCAAAATTCAGGAGGTTCAGAGAACGCCCCTCAAAATCAATAAGAATAGGCCCACACCCCGTCACCTAATAGTAAAATTTACAAGTCTCAGTGACAAAGAGAAAATCCTGAAAGCAGCCCGGGAAAAGAAGTCTGTAACATACAATGGTAAAAATATTAGATTGGCAGCTGACTTATCCACAGAGACCTGGCAGGCCAGAAAGAGCTGGCATGATATTTTTAGAGCACTAAACGAGAAAAACATGCAGCCCAGAATACTATATCCAGCTAAGCTATCATTGAAAATAGAAGGAGAGATTAAAAGCTTCCAGGACAAACAACAACTGAAAGAATTTGCAAATACCAAACCAGCTCTACAGGAAATATTGAAAGGGGTCCTCTAAGCAAAGAGAGAGCCTACAAGTGGTAGATCAGAAAGGAACAGAGACCATATACAGTAACAGTCACCTTACAGGCAATACAATGGCACTAAATTCATATCTCTCAATAGTTACCCTGAATGTGAATGGGCTAAATGCCCCTGTCAAAAGACACAGGGTATCAGAATGGATAAAAAAACAAAACCCATCTATATGTTGCTTCCAAGAAACTCATTTTAAGCCCGAAGACACCTCCAGATTTAAAGTGAGGGGGTGGAAAAGAATTTACCATGCTAATGGACATCAGAAGAAAGCAGGAGTGGCAATCCTTATATCAGATCAATTAGATTTTAAGCCAAAGACTATAATAAGAGATGAGGAAGGACACTATATCATACTCAAAGGGTCTGTTTGTCCAACAAGAAGATTTAACAATTTTAAATATCTATGCCCCCAACGTGGGAGCAGCCAACTATATAAACCAATTAATAACAAAATCAAAGAAACACATCAACAATAATACAATAATAGTAGGGGACTTTAACACTCCCCTCACTGAAATGGACAGGTCATCCAAGCAAAAGATCAGCAAGGAAATAAAGGCCTTAAATGACACACTGGACCAGATGGACATCACAGATATATTCAGAATATTTCATCCCAAAGCAACAGAATACACATTCTTCTCTAGTGCACATGGAACATTCTCCAGAATAGATCACATCCTCGGTCCTAAATCAGGACTCAACCGGTATCAAAAGATTGGGATCATTCCCTGCATATTTTCAGACCACAATGCTCTAAAGCTAGAACTCAACCACAAAAGGAAGTTTGGAAAGAACCCAAATACATGGAGACTAAACAGTATCCTTCTAAAGAATGAATGGGTCAACCGGGAAATTAAAGAAGAATTGAAAAAAATCATGGAAACAAATGATAATGAAAATACAACGGTTCAAAATCTGTGGGACACAACAAAGGCAGTCCTGAGAGGAAAATATATAGCGGTACAAGCCTTTCTCAAGAAACAAGAAAGGTCTCAGGTACACAACCTAACCCTACACCTAAAGGAGCTGGAGAAAGAACAAGAAAGAAACCCTAAGCCCAGCAGGAGAAGAGAAATCATAAAGATCAGAGCAGAAATCAATGAAATAGAAACCAAAAAAACAATAGAACAAATCAACAAAACTAGGAGCTGGTTCTTTGAAAGAATTAATAAAATTGATAAACCCCTGGCCCGACTTATCAAAAAGAAAAGAGAAAGGACCCAAATAAATAAAATCATGAATGAAAGAGGAGAGATCACAACTAACACCAAAGAAATACAAACTATTATAAGAACATACTATGAGCAACTCTACGCCAATAAATTTGACAATCTGGAAGAAATGGATGCATTCCTAGAAACATATAAACTACCACAACTGAACCAGGAAGAAATAGAAAGCCTGAACAGACCCATAACCAGTAAGGAGATTGAAACAGTCATTAAAAATCTCCAAACAAACAAAAGCCCAGGGCCAGACGGCTTCCCGGGGGAATTCTACCAAACATTTAAAGAAGAACTAATTCCTATTCTCCTGAAACTGTTCCAAAAAATAGAAATGGAAGGAAAACTTCCAAACTCATTTTATGAGGCCAGCATCACCTTGATCCCAAAACCAGACAAGGATCCCACCAAAAAAGAGAGCTATAGACCGATATCCTTGATGAACACAGATGCGAAAATACTCAACAAAATACTAGCCAATAGGATTCAACAGTACATTAAAAAGATTATTCACCACGACCAAGTGGGATTTATTCCAGGGCTGCAAGGTTGGTTCAACATCCGCAAATCAGTCAATGTGATAGAACACATCAATAAAAGAAAAAACAAGAACCATATGATACTCTCAATAGATGCTGAAAAAGCATTTGACAAAGTACAGCATCCCTTCCTGATCAAAACTCTTCAAAGTGTAGGGATAGAGGGCACATACCTCAATATCATCAAAGCCATCTATGAAAAACCCACCGCAAATATCATTCTCAATGGAGAAAAACTGAAAGCTTTTCCACTAAGGTCAGGAACACGGCAGGGATGTCCATTATCACCACTGCTATTCAACATAGTACTAGAGGTCTTAGCCTCAGCAATCAGACAACAAAAGGAAATTAAAGGCATCCAAATCGGCAAAGAAGAAGTCAAATTATCACTCTTCGCAGATGATATGATACTATATGTGGAAAACCCAAAAGACTCCACTCCAAAACTGCTAGAACTTATACAGGAATTCAGTAAAGTGTCAGGATATAAAATCAATGCACAGAAATCAGTTGCATTTCTCTACACCAACAGCAAGACAGAAGAAAGAGATATTAAGGAGTCAATCCCATTTACAATTGCATCCAAAACCATAAGATATCTAGGAATAAACCTAACCAAAGAGACACAGAATCTATACTCAGAAAACTATAAAGTACTCATGAAAGAAATTGAGGAAGACACAAAGAAATGGAAAAATGTTCCATGCTCCTGGATTGGAAGAATAAATATTGTGAAAATGTCTATGCTACCTAAAGCAATCTACACATTTAATGCAATTCCTATCAAAGTACCATCCATCTTTTTCAAAGAAATGGAACAAATAATGCTAAAATTTATATGGAACCAGAAAAGACCTCGAATAGCCAAAGGGATATTGAAAAAGAAAGCCAACGTTGGTGGCATCACAATTCCGGACTTCAAGCTCTATTACAAAGCTGTCATCATCAAGACAGCATGGTACTGGCACAAAAACAGACACATAGATCAATGGAACAGAATAGAGAGCCCAGAAATAGACCCTCAAATCTATGGTCAACTCATCTTCGACAAAGCAGGAAAGAATGTCCAATGGAAAAAAGACAGCCTCTTCAATAAATGGTGCTGGGAAAACTGGACAGCCACATGTAGAAAAATGAAATTGGACCATTTCCTTACACCACACACAAAAATAGACTCAAAATGGATGAAGGACCTCAATGTGCGAAAGGAATCCATCAAAATCCTTGAGGAGAACACAGGCAGCAACCTCTTCGACCTCTGCCGCAGCAACATCTTCCTAGGAACAACGCAAAAGGCAAGGGAAGCAAGGGAAAAAATGAACTATTGGGATTTCATCAAGATCAAAAGCTTTTGCACAGCAAAGGAAACAGTTAACAAAATCAAAAGACAACTGACAGAATGGGAGAAGATATTTGCAAATGACATATCAGATAAAGGACTAGTGTCCAGAATCTATAAAGAACTTAGCAAACTCAACACCCAAAGAACAAATAATCCAATCAAGAAATGGGCAGAGGACATGAACAGACATTTCTGTAAAGAAGACATCCAGATGGCCAACAGACACATGAAAAAGTGCTCCATATCACTCGGCATCAGGGAAATACAAATCAAAACCACAATGAGATATCACCTCACACCAGTCAGAATGGCTAAAATCAACAAGTCAGGAAATGACAGATGCTGGTGAGGATGTGGAGAAAGGGGAACCCTCCTACATTGTTGGTGGGAATGCAAGCTGGTGCAGCCACTCTGGAAAACAGCATGGAGGTTCCTCAGAATGTTGAAAATAGAACTGCCCTATGACCCAGCAATTGCACTATTGGGTATTTACCCTAAAGATACAAATGTAGTGATCCAAAGGGGCACATGCACCCGAATGTTTATAGCAGCAATGTCCACAATAGCCAAACTATGGAAAGAACCTAGATGTCCATCAACAGATGAATGGATCAAGAAGATGTGGTATATATACACAATGGAATACTATGCAGCCATCAAAAGAAATGAAATCTTGCCATTTGCGACAACATGGATGGAACTAAAGCGAATCATGCTTAGTGAAATAAGTCAAGCAGAGAAAGACAACTATCATATGATCTCCCTGATATGAGGAAGTGGTGATGCAACATGGAGGCTTAAGTGGGTAGGAGAAGAATAAATGAAACAAGATGGGATTGGGAGGGAGACAAACCATAAGTGACTCTTAATCTCACAAAACAAACTGAGGGTTGATGGGGGGAGGGGGTTTGGGAGAAGAGGGTGGGATTATGGACATTGGGGAGGGTATGTGCTTTGGTGAGTGCTGTGAAGTGTGTAAACCTGGTGATTCACAGACCTGTACCCCTGGGGATAAAAATATATGTTTATAAAAAATAAAAATTAAAAAAAAAAATCCCTCTCAGATTCACCACAATGATCCCTCATTTCAGGCCTGGTATGCCTGTAGGTTCAAATCATAAAACTTGGTGGGATTTTCGAGTTGCCCAGACCCAGAGACCATCTCTGGAATTTTTGTTTTGGTGCACCCTTCAGATGGAAAACAGCCCTCATCCCTTCCTCAAAAATGTCACCAAATTATGAGGAGCCACCAGGATCCATAGAGAGGCAATGTCTCCCATGGACCCATGAGAACACACCTGCATTCTGAGGCCATCCTGGACACACAATCCGGAGAGAAAAGCCTGTGCTACTCCCTTCCATTCACCCTAATTACAGTTCCAGATGAGCTGCTCTCAAGGTCTATGCATTGGGCCTGTGATCACCTCGCCACTCACCCTAATTCGAATTTATGTTTGCAGACTTATCTACCAAAACCATGGCACACATGCCCTCCAGGATGGGGTCTCTGGATCCACACTGCAGGACTGTCCCTGCCATCCACAAGGAAACTGTTTCCATCACAGTTGCCCAAACTGTCTAGATTAAGAGAAACCTACAAGGCCTCTGGGCCTACCCCAATTTCGGCGGCCGCTCTGAACACAAATGCACAGTCTGAAATACCCTGATCCCCTACATCCAGGAACACAGCCAAGTCAATGGTCCTGAGTCAGAATAATGAACCTAACATGCCCCTAGGACGTCATTGGAACCATTGATTCGGTTTTCAGACATGTGTCCTCAGAGGCCTGTTCTAGAATGTGAACTTATGATACAACATGTGGTGCCTGGGCCACACAACAGAACATCTCCTGTCCCCAGAAGGAAACCGTGCCCTACAATCTGTGCAAAATCCCAGAGTAGTAGATTCCTGCACAACTACTGAGCCACCAGCACATTCTAAGATCTACCTGGTAACAAACCAGCTGTGTGGCCCATCTGCAAGAGATTCCATGTCAAATCAAGGACTTGGTACTTTGCTACAGAGACACCAGAATAAAGCTGCCATGTTCTTCAGTTGCAATGGTCAATGAAGTTGAACATTCCAGGCATCCATGCGGTAGAGCTCTGCTACGCAAACTTTCCACATGGGGGACCCTGGAGCAAATAAACCACACTCCACCTGTCCAGTAGAACGAAACCTTGCTATTTGGAGCAGCTCATGAGTCTCAACGTGAAAATCCCTCCATGGCTTCTTGACGCCACCCCTCCATTTGTCAGTCATCATAGACACAAACTCCAGTGTGAGCAAATATCCAACGTCCTCCCTTACTAAGGTGCTGGATATATCGAAAAAGCTGCTGGACACAGGAACTGCCTTCCGCTTGGCAGTGAATTGAACTGTAGCTTGTGTTTACAATTCCTTCCTCACCCGACTGGTCCCCAAGCCTTATTGATAGCGAATTATGGAGACACAACACAGCATTCTGCCTTCCCGATAGAAACAAGTGCCTGGTGAGTCTGGCCAGAAACCCCACATGAGGATCAATCTGCTCGGCCCTATATCGGAGGGACCCTGATTTATAGGTTGCCCTGGCCACTAGTGCTGTGTCTGACAGAGCCTGAGCCCAGACCTAGTGTCAGTCACCAGAGTTTGAGCCCCACATCTAGCATTTGGGAATGCCATGGCTCAAGTATTTCATCTCTACCCATCCTTGGTATTCAGGCACCTGTCCCCAGACCTTTGCTGGAATCCCTGATAATGGGGCATCCTGAAGCACAATAGAGAACTCCTCCTTCTTCATATCAGGAAACTTGGCTGTTAGGATGGGTGTTCAACCCTGAAAGGGGGAGTCATTTACAAGTCCAGTGAGACCACACAAACTCCTCAGGGATGCCCTGGAGGCAAACAGGCCTTGTGACCCTCAGCCTGATCATGCTTTCAAACAATCCTTCTCTGTTGCACCACCATGAACCCGCATTGCAGGCCTAATATGCCCCTAAGCCCAAATCCTAGCACTTGTTGTGATGTCCCAGATGACATGAACCAGAGCCCGTCTCTGGAATCCCTGTTTTGGGGCACCCATAAGGTGGAAAACATCACTCTCCCCTTCCCCGAAAAAGCCACCAAACTATGGAGAGCCACCAGGATCCATAGAGAGGAAAAGACTCCCATGGACCCATGAGACCACACCTGCATTCCAAGGCCATCCTGGACACACAATCCAGAGAGAAAAGCCTGTGCTACTGCCTTCCAGTCTCCCTAATTATAGTTCATGACAAGCTTCCCTCCAGGTCTATGCATTGGGCCTGTGATCACCTCGCCACTCACCCTAATTTGTATTTGTGTTTGCAGACTTCTCTCCCAAAACCATGGCTCACATGCCCACCAGAATGTGATCTCTGGAGCCACACCACAGAACTCTGGCTGCCAACCCCAAGGACACTGTGCATATCAGATTTGCCCAAACCTTCCAGATTAGGAGAAACCTGTGTGGCCCCTGAGCCCACACCAATATTGCCGGCCACTCGGGATGGAAATGTGCAGTCTGAAACACCCTTATCACCTACATCCAGGGAAATAGCCAAGTCAATGATCGTGAGATAGATGATTGAATCTAAAATGCCCCTAGGCTCTCAATGGAACCCCATTAGGTTTTCAGGCATCTGTCCTCAGGGGCCTGTTCTGAAATACCAATCTATGACACATCATGTGGTCTCTGAGCCACACGACAGAACATCCCCTGTCCCCAGAAGAATACCATGCTCTTCGACCTGTGCCAAACCCTCAGGGTAGGAGAATCCTGCATGGCACCTTAGCAACCAGCACATTCTAAGTTCTCCCTGGTAACAAACAAGCATTGTGACCCATCTGCAAGAGATCCCATGTCAACTCAAGGCCTTGGCACTTTGTCCCAGAGCCACCAGAACGAATCTGCCATGTTCCTCAGCTGCAATTGTCAATGGAGGTGTGCTTTCCTGGCATCCATGCCGGAGAGCTCTTCTTCACAAACTTTCCACATGGGGAAACCTAGAGTAAACAAACCAGACTTCACCTACTCAGTACAAAGAAATGTTACTTTTTGCAGCAGTTCACAGGCCTCAGCATGTGAACTCCTCCATGGCCTCTTTATACCACCCCTCCACTTGTCGGTCATCATAGACAAAAACTCTAGTGTGAGCAAGCATCTGACATCCACCCTTATTCCAGTGCTGGATGTCTCGAGTAAACTGCTACAAATTGGAACTGCCTTCTGCTTGGCACTGAATTGAACCATAGCTTTTGTTTACAATTCCACCCAAAACTGACTGGTCCCCAAGCCCTCGTGATTGGGAAATCTGGAGCCACAACACAGCATTCTGCCTTCCCTATTGAATGAACAAATGCCTGGGAATCTTCCCAAGAAACTCCACATGAGGATCAATCTGCTCCGCCCTCGAATCTACTCTGATATAAAGGCTGCCATGGCCACTAGCGCTGTGTCTGACAGAGCCTGAGCCCCGACCGAGTTTTAGGCCTCATATGTAGCATTTGGGATTGCTATGGCCCAAGTACGTCATCTCCACCCATCCTTGGTATTCAGGCACCTATCTCGAGACCTTGCTGGAAACCCTGCCAATGGGGCAACCTGAAGCACAGAGGAACCTGACGGAAGAGAACTCATCCTTCCTCATGGCAGGACATTTGGCTGTTGGGTTGGGTGTCCAACTCTCTAAGCGGGAGCCAGATATATGACCAATGAGACCACTCCAACTCCTCAGGGCCGCCATGGGAGCAAACAGGCATTGTGAGACTCAGCCTGATCAAGCTTTCAAACAATCCCTCTCAGTTGCACCATCATGATCCCGCATTGCAGGCCTCATACACCCCTAGGTGCAAATCCTAACCCTTGGTGGGAAGTCCCAGATGCCCAGAAAAAGAGCCTGTATCTGGAATCCCTGTTTTGGGGCACCCATAAGATGGAAAACAACACTCTTCCCTACCCCAAAAAAGCCACCAAACTATGAGCTGCACAGATCCAAAGAGAGGAAAAGTTTCCCATGGACCCATGAGACTATACCTGCATTCCGAGGCCATCCTGGACACACAATATAGAGTGAAAAGCCTGTGCTACTGCCTTCCAGTCACCCTAATTACAACTCCTGACAAGCTGCACTCCAGGTCTACTCATTGGGCCTGAGATTACCTTTCCACTAACCATAACCCACATTTGTGTTTGCAGACTTCTCTCCCAAAACCATGGCTCATATGCCCTCCAGGACAGGGTCTCTGGATCCACAACACATGAATGGGCCTGCCATCCCCAAGGAAACTGTGCCCGTCAAACCTGCCCAAACCTTCCAGTTTAGGAGAAACACGCAAGAGCCCTGAGCCCAACCCAATATTGTCCGCAGCACTGGACACAAATGCCAGTCTGAAACGCCCTGATCACCTACATCCAAGCAGAGAGCCATTTCAATGTTCCTGGGTCAGAAGATTGTACCTGACATGCTCCTAGGACGTCATTGAAACACTAGATTAGGTTTTCAGGCATCTGTCCTCAGGGTCCTGTTCTGAAATACCAACTTAGGATACAACATGTGGTCCCTGAGCCACACAATAGAATATCTCCTGTCCCCAGTAGGAAACCATGCCCTTCGACCTGTGCCAAACCCTCAGGATTGGAGAATCCTGCACAGCACCTTAGACACCAGCACAAACTCTAGTTTGTGCGTTGACCCATACCACAAGCTTTCCATCTGCTGGACAGTCGAGTCCTGTTGAATGGCTCCAGGATGTCCCATACGGAAAGACTGGAGAGCAGGATTCGAAGGATGGATGCCTGTACAGCATACCTCACGTTCCCATTGGCTCTTTGTGACAGGACATGTTTGAACTACTGGCTCTGGGGCGAGCTAACTAGGGGGCTGAATTGAAATGGACTCTCCTGTGGATGGGTCATAATGTGGGTTTGTGTGCATGGAGACCTTGGAATATGTTGGCAGCTCAGGGGCCATGAAGTATTCGCCTAACCGAAGGGTGTAATATTGCTCCAATTAAAAAGAGATCCCTATGTCGAGATGAGACAGGTTCTCTTTGGTGCCTCAGAAAAGCCCCAGATACTGGTCTTCAAACCAGTTCTCTGAGTAGAGACACCTGGAAACCAAAGCTAGGGTTCAGATTAGAGCCTAGATGCCTGTCCGTTTCAATCTTCTGTCTCTGGGGACACTGTCTGAGTATCTAAGTGGAGATAGTTGCTCAGCTGGTGTCAGAGTGCCCCTCTTAGTTTATGGCCAAGGCATGGCCTTGGAGACCTTATTGGATTCTCCTAATCTCTAGGGTTGTGGCCAATGGATTGGGTACAGTTTTCTTGGAGAGGACTGGCACAGTCCTTCAGTGTGTCTCCATAGGCCCTAGCCTGGAGGGTGTGTGGGTCCGGGCTGTGGGCACAGAAGTCTGAAAACACAAACTCGGCTTGGGTGCGGAGCCGAGAACATGGCAGGATAGACCCACAGACCGTGAGAGGAGATCCTCAGCTTATGAAAGAAGGGCAAATGGGAGGCAGTCACGCAAGTTTTTGTCTTTGGATGTTTTGTCTCCCATAGCCGTGGAATGTAGGGGTGACCTCAGGGGCTATGGAAGAGTCTTCCTCTCTGAGGAGTTGGTCCAGCTCTTAAGATTTTGGGGACATTTTGTGGGAAGGGTGGAGTCCTGCTGTCTGGCTCAGGTGTTCTTCCAGGAGAGGGACTCCAGATAACAGTCCTGGGTTCGAGCGAATGGAATACTCGAGCTCTTGTGAAGATTGGGATCATAGGGGCTTGGCAAGCCCCATATGCGGGCTCTTGGTCCAGGCCCTGAGAGACCTTACTTCGACATGGGGCCCATGCTGATGGTCCCAATGCGAGTTTGTACCCAAGGAGGCACTCAAGTTTAGGCTTGGCCTCAGGGGCCATGAAGGTTTCTCCTACACTGAAGGTATGACTCCATGCCAACAGCAAGCTTTCCAGCCATGGGGAAGAAGAAGATCTGATTTGTGCATCAGTTACCCACGTTTGCCAGGATTTGATATAATATCTAGGGTCATATGTCTGAAAACCTAGGTTGGGAAGAGATGACGGCATAAGGCCATGGCCTGTCTGATGTGCTTAGTGTGCAGCTAGCTGTTTCCTTGTCTGTCGGGACGTCAGGCTGTGTCAGACAGAGCATTACTGACCAGGGTAGCCTTTCCAGTTAGGGTGCGGTCGATGCCAGAGCAGGTTGGTTCTCATTTGTGGTTTCTGGAGAGCCTCATAGGGCAACGTTTTTCTTCTGGTGGGCAGGCAGAAAATTGTGTTGTGGTTCTGGAATTCCCAGTCTGGAGGGCTTGTTTGCCAGGAGTGTGAAGAGGGAAGTCTGAAAACACAAGCTAGCGTTAGGTTTGGGGCCGAGGGCATGGCAGGCCCACTCTGCAGAGACTGAATCAAGATCTCCTGCATCTGAGGTCAGGGCAAGTATCAGACGTTGCCTCAGGTTGGAGTTTGTGTCCATTATGGCCCCTTCCTGAAGGGGGTGGGGGCGTCATGAGGCCAGGGAGGTTTCCCAACGCTGGGAGTTGTGAGCTGCCCCAAACATCAAGGTTTCCTCTGTAGGACAGTCGAGTACTATGAGATGGTTCTAGGATGACCCCTACAGAAAGACTCGAGAGAAGGGGTCTAAGCATGAATGTCTGCAAATGCCACCTCACATTCCCACAGGCTGCTTGGGGCAAGGCAGGCTCAATCTGCAGGCTCTTGGGCGGGTTTCTCAGAGGGCTGAGTTGAAATGGACTCTCCTGAGGATGAGTCATACTGTGGGTTGGTGGCCATGGAGACCTTGGAATGTGGCGGTGGCTCAGGGACTCTGCAGGTTTCTCCAAACCGAAGGGTTTGACACAGCTCCAACAATGAAGCTTCCCATGTGGAGACGATAGTTGTTCTGTTTGGTGTCTCAGGAAAGCCCCAGATGCTGGTCTTCAAACCCAGGCCTCTGAGGAGTGACACCTGGAAACCAAAGCAAGAGTTCAGATTAGGGCCCAGGGGCCTGTCTGGTTCAGTCTACTGTCTCTGCCGACATCTGTCTGTGTTTCTGCATGGAGGTAGTTGCTCAGCTTGTGTCAGGATGCCTTTGTCCAGAGAGGCTTATAGTAGTGGGATGTCCTCGGGGGCCTTGAGGTTTCTCCTATTCTGTGGGGTTATGGGCAATGGAATGGGCATAGTCTCCTAGGAGAGAGCAGGACAGTCCTGTGGTGCGGCTCCAGAGGCCCCAGCCTGGCGGCTGTGTGGGCCAGGGCTGTGGGGACAGACATCCAAAAACACAAACTCGGCTGAGGTTTGGGGCTGAGGTTATGGCAGGAGTGATCTACAGTCCGTGAGGGGAGCTCATTGTGATTAGAAAGTAGGGCGAGTGAGAGGCGGTCGTTCAGGCTTATGTCTCTGGATGTTGTATTCATGATGGTCATTTAATGTAAGCATGGTCTCATGGACCATGGAAGTCTCCCTCTCTGGTGATTTGTCTGGATCCCAAGAGATTGGGGTCATTTTGTGGGAAGGGAGGAGTCCTGTTTTCTGCCTCATGTGTCCCCACAATAGAGGGATTCTAGAGCAGAGCACTGGGTACATACAACTGGAATACCCACCCTCTGGTTAGGCCTGGGGTCCTATGGGCATGGCAAGCCCATATGCAGATTCTTGGTCCAGCCACTGAGAGACGTTACTTGAATAGTGGACTCATGCTGAGGGTCACAATGTGTGTTTGTGCCCAAGGTGGTCCTCAATATTGGGCGGGACCTCATTGAGCTTGCAGGTTTCTCCTACACTGAACCTTGGACATGCCAACCTCAGGGTTTCTTGCCATGGGGAAGGAGGAGTTTTGATTTCTGCATCACGTTCACCTCTGGGCATTAATTGGAGATAAGGTCTAGGTTCTGAAGCCTGAAAACCGAGGTTTGGAAGAGATGACGACCTAAGGCCATGGCGGGTCTGATGTGTTCAGTTTGGGGCCAGCTTTCTAGGTGTCGTTCAGGAGGTCTGCACTCAGGCTGTGCCAGACAGGGCATTCGTGCCCAGATACGCTGTATAATTGGGGTACAGTTGAGTGGCATGCAGAAGATAATTATTTGGGGTTTCTCCATAGCCCCATAGGGCAAAGTCTTTCTTCTGGAGGGCAGGCAGAGTGCTGCATTCTGGCTCCGGAACTGCCAAACTGCAGGCCTTGGGGCCAGGAATGCAAGGGTGTAAGTCTGAGAACAGAAGCTTTGCTTTGGTTTCAGGGCGAGGACATGGCAGGCACACTCTGCAGAGCTGAATCGAGATTTCATGCATCTGAGGTCAGGGCGAGGTTCATATGTTGGCTCAGGTTGGAGTTTCTGTCCATGATGGCCCCTTCATGAAGGGGGGTCATCACACCGCCATTGGTGTTTTCCCATGATGGCAGTAGTGAGATGCTCCAAACCACAAGGATTTTCTGTGGGTCAGTTGAAACCTGTTGGATGGCTCCAGGACATCCCATATGGAACAATTGCAGAGCAGGGTTCTAAGGATGGATGCCTGGGCATCCGGCCTCGCATTCCAATTGTCTCCTAGCGAAACAGCACGTTTGATTGCTGCCTATGATGTAGCAGCCGAGGGGGCTGAGTTGAAATGCATTCTCCTGAGGATCGGTCATAATGTGGGATTGTGTCCATGGAGACCTTGGAATGGGGCAGTGGGACCAGGGCTCTGAAGGATGCTCCTAACCAGAGGTTTTGACACAGCTCCAAGAAGCATTTTTCCCATGGGGAAACAAGATTTGTTCTCATTGGTGCTTCAGTAACCCCCAATATGCTGGTATTGGAAACCAGAACTCTGAGGAGAGATGCCTGGAAACCAAGGCAATGGATCTGATTAGGGCCTGGGGCCTGTCTGGTTTAATCTTCTCTCGGTTCATCTGTCTATGGGATTGAGTGGAGGTAGTTCCTCAGCTGGTGTCAGATTGCCCCTATTTGTCCTGGGCAGTCTACACTATTGGGATGGCCACTTTGACTTTGGAGGTTTCTCCTAATTTGCAAGTTTGTGGCCAATGAAATGGGCAGAATTCCTTTGGGGAGGGAAGGAACAATCCTGAAGTGTGGCTCTAGGGGCTCAAGCATGGAGGGTGTGTGGGTCAGAGCTGTGGGGACAGAAGTCTGAAAACAGAAACTCGTCTTAGGTTTGGGGACATAGGTATGGGATGCCCGATCTACAGACCTTGAGGAGAACTCTTCAGGATATGAACAAAGAGTGAGTGTGAGGCACTTTCTCAGGCTTTTGACTCTGGATTTTGTGTCACTGATGGCCGTGAAATGTAGGGGCGTCCTCATGGACCATGGGTGAGACTTCCTCTATGGGGATTTGGATGATCCCAATATTTTGGGGTCATTCCGTGGGATGGGAGAAGTCCATTCTGTTTTTTTTTTTTTTTTTTTACCTCAGGTGTGCCACTAAAGAGGGATTCCAGAGCAGAACCCTGGGAAGGGGCGACTGGACAACCCGAACTCTGTATAAGATTAGGGGCTTAAGGGCATGGCAATCCCCATATGGGGTACCTTGGTCCAGCCACTGAGAGGTCTTACTTGAGTACAGTGCTCACACTGAGGGTCACAATGCATGTTTGTGCCCAATGTAGGCATCAAGCATGGGCGGGGACTCATGGGCCATGCTTGATTCTCCTACACTGAACTTTGGACAACATACGAACCACAAGGTTTCTTGCCATGGGGAAGGAGGAATTCTGATTTCTGCATCATGTTCACCCCTGGGCAGTGACTGGAGATAAGATCTAAGTTCTGAATCCAGAAAATCGAGGTTGGGATGAGATGATAACCTAAGGTCATGGAGGGTCCGATGTGCTCAGTGTGCGGTCAGCTTTCTGGGTGTTGTTCAGGAGGTATGGATTCAGGCTGTGTCAGACAGTGCATTAGTGCCCAGGTTAGACTGTATAATTTGGGTACAGTTGAGTTCCATGTAGGTTCATCCTCATTTATTGTGTCAGGGAAGCTCACTGGGGCAACATTTTTCTTCTGGTGGGCAGGCAGAGTGCAGCATTGTGGGTCCAGAATTGCCAAACTTGAGGGCGTCGGGACCAGGAGTGTGAGGACGTAAGTCTGAGATCATAAGCTAGACTTAAGTTTCAGGGCGAGGGCACGGCAGGCACCCTCTGCAGATCCGAATCAAAATCTCATTCATCTGAAGTCAGGACGAGGATCAGACTTAGGCGCAGGTTGGAGTTTCTGTCCATGATGGCCCCTTCATCAAAGGGGTGGAATCTCGAAGCCATGGAGGTTTTCCCACGTTGGGAGTTGTGGGATGCTCCAAACTGCAAGGATTCCTTCTGCGGGAAAATTGAGAACTGTTGGATGGCTCCAGGACATCCCATATGGAATGACTCCAGAGCCAGGTTCTAAGGATGGATGCCTGAGCAGACTGCCTCTTACACCAATTGTCTCCCTGCCACAAGACAGGTACGATCTGATGGCTATGCAGGAGCAATCGTGGGAGCTGAGTTGAAATGGACTCTCCTGAAGATGGGTCTTAATGTGTGTTTGTGTCCATGAGGACGTTGGAATGGGGTGGTGGCCCCAGGGCTCTAAAGGATTCTAACCAGAGATTTTGAAACAACTCGAAAGAGCAAGTTTTCCATGTGGAGACAAGATTTGTTCTAATTGGTGCCTCAGGAAACCCACATATGCTGGTATTAGAACCAGGCCTCTGAGGAGAGATACATAGAAACCACAGCAATGCATCCAATTAGGTCCTAGGAGCCTCTCTGGTTCAATCTTCTTCTCTGTCGACATCTGTCTATTTTATGAAATGGAGGTAGTTGCTCAGCTGGTATCAGACCGCTCCTGTTTGTCCGGGCGGCCTACACTATAGAGATGGCCTCGGGGACTTTGGAGGTTTCTCCTAAATTGTATGATTATGGACAATGGAATGGGCAGAATTCCTGTGGAGTGGGCAGGCACAGACCTGATGTGTGGCTCCAAGGGCCCAGCCTTGAGGGTGTGTGGGCAAGGACTGTGGGGACAGATGTCTGAAAACACAAACTCAGCTTAGGTTTGGGGACGTAGGTATGACAGGCCCGATTTACAGACTATGAGGAGAACTTTTTGGGATCTGAATAAAGGGTGAAAGTGTGACACTTGTCAGGCTTTTGCCCCTGGATTTTGTGTCAATGATGGCCGTGGAATGTCGAGGAGTCCTCATGGGCCATGGAAGAGTCTTTCTCTCTGTGGATTTGGCCAGATCCCAATTGTTTTGGGTTAATCTGTGGGATTCAGTTTTGTTAACTAAGGTGTCCCACCAAAAGAGGGATTCCAGAGCAGAGCCCTGGACAACAAGAAATCTAACTAAAAATACAGGCCTAGGGGCATGGCAAGCCCAATATGCCTTCTAATGGTCCAGCCACTGAGAGGCCTTCATTGAGGACAGAACTCATGCTGAGGGTCACAATGCGTGTTTATGCCCTCGTGGTACTCAAGCATGGGTGGGGACTCATGGTGCATGCTTGTTTCTCCTACACTGAATGATAGTCAACATGTCAACCACATGAGTTCTTGCCATGGGGAAGTATTAATTCTGATTTCTGCATGTCATTCACCCCTGGGTAGTGATTGGAGATAAGGTCTAGGTTGTGAAGTCTGAAAACCGACGTTGGGAAGAGATGACGACCTAAGGCCATGTCGGGTCCGATATGCTCAGCGTGGAGCCAGCTGTCTGGGTGTTGGTCGGGAGGTCCAAGCTTGGGCTGTGTCAGACAGGGCCTTAGTGCCCAGGGTAGATTGTATAATTGGGGTACAACTGAGTGCCGTGCAGGTTGATCTTTATTTGGCATTTCTGGGTAGCCCCAAGGGCAATGTTTTTCTTCTGGAGGACAGGCAGAGTGCTGCATTGTGGCTCCAGAATTTCCAAAGTGGATGCCTTGTGGACGGGGAGTGTGAGGACAGAAGTCTGAGAACACATGTTAGGCGTAGGTTCTGGGCGAGGGCACGGCAGGCCCCCTCTGCAGATCTGAATCGGGATATCATGAATCTGAAGTCAGGGCGAGGTTCAAACCTAGGCTTAGGTTTGAATTTCTGTCCATTCTGGCCACTTTATGAAGGGGACAGCATCTCCAGTCCATGGAGGTTTACCCACAATGGGAGTTGGGAGATGCTCCAAACAACAAGGATTCCTTCTGATCAACAATTGAGACCTTTTGTATCACTCCAGTACATACCATACAGAATGACACCAGAGCAGGGATCTAAGGATGGATGCATGGGAAGCCCGCCTCACATTGCAGTTGTCTCCTAGCAAATAGACAGGTTTGATATGCTGGCTCTGTCAGAGCAACCAAGGGGGCTGAGTTGAAATGGACTCTCCTGAGGATGGATGCTAATGTGGGTTTGTGTCCATGGAGACCTTGGAATGGGGCGTTGGCGCATGGGCCCTGAAGGATTCTCCTAACCGGAGGTTTTGAGACATCTCCAAAGAACAAGTTTCCCATGTGGAGACGAGATTTGTTCTGATTGGTGCCTCAGGAAACCCCCATATACTGTTATTGGAATATAGGCCTCTGAAGAGAGATAACTGGAAACCAAAGCAATGGCTCCGTTTAGAGCCTAGGGGCCTGTCCAGTTGAATCTTCTTCTCTGTGTACATCCATCTAAGGTATTAGTGGAGTTAGATGCTCAGCTGGTGTCAGATGGCCCTTGTTTGTCCCAGGCGGCCTACACTATTGTGAAGGCCTTGGGGACTTTGGAGGTTTCTCCTAATTTTATGATTATGGACAATGGAATGGGCAGAATTCCCGTGGAGAGGGAAGGCACAGTTTTGATATGTGGCTCCAGGGGCCCCAGCCTGCAGGGTGTGTGCACCAGGACTGTGGAGACAGAAGTCTAAAACACAAACTCAGTTTAGGTTTAGTGACGTAGGTATGGCAGGCCCGATCTACAGATCGTGAGGAGAATTCTTCCGGATATGAAGAAAGAGAGATTGTGAGGCACTTGTTCAGGCTTTTGTTTCTGTATTTTGTGACAACGATGGGCGTGGAATGTCGGGGAGGCCTCATGGGCCATGGACGAGTCTTCCGCTCTGTGGATTTGGCCTGATTCCAATTGTTTTGGGTCAAACTGTGGGATGGGAGGAGTCCTTTCAGTTTTGTTACCTCAGGTGTCCCACCAAAAGAGGGATTCCAAAGCCGAGCCCTGGGGAGGGGCGACTGGACAACCAGAAATCTGGTTAAAAATTGGGGCCTAGGGGCATGGCAAGCCCAATATGCTGTCTTTTGGTCCAGCCACTGAGAGGCCTTACTTGAGAACTGGGCTCACGTTGAGGGTCACAATGCATGTTTGTGACCGACTTGGTCCTCAAGCATCTGCAGGGCCTCATGGGCCACACTGGTTTCAACTACACTTTACGTTGGACAACATGCCAACCACAAGGTTTCTTGCCATGGGGAAGTTCTGATTCCTGCATCATGTTCAACCCTGGGTGGTGACTGGAGATAAGGTTTAGGTTCTGAAGCCTGAAAACCGAGGTTGGAAAGAGATGAAGACCTAAGGCCATGGCGGGTCCGATGTGCTCAGTGTGTGGCTAGCTGGGTGGGTGTGAGCCAGGAGGTTCGGTCTCAGGCTGTGCCAGAAAGGGCAGTAGTGCACAGGGCAGCCTGTATAATTGGGGTCCAGTCAAGTGGCATGCAGGTTGATTCTCATTTGTGAAATCTGGGTAGCCCCAGAGGGCAATGTTTTTCTTCCGGAAAGCAGGCAGAGTGCTGCCTTGTAGTTCTGGAATTGCCAAACTGGAGGGCTTGTGGGCCAGGAATGTGAGGATGGAAGTTGAGAACACAAACTAGACTTATGTTTATGGGCAAGGGCACGGCAGGCACACTCTGCAGAGCTGAATCAAGATGTCCTGCATCTGAAGTCAGGGCGAGGATCAGACGATCGCTCAGGTTGGAGCTTCTGTCCCTGATGGCCCCTTCATGAAGCGCAGGGGGCGGGATCACGAGGCCATGGAGGTTTTCCCACGATGGGAGTTGTGAGATGCTCCAAACAGTAAAGATTCTTCTGCGGGACTATTGAGACCTGTTGGTTGGCTCCAGGACTTCCCATACACCATGATTCTGAGAATGGTTCTAAGTATGGATGGCTGGGAAGCCTGCCTCTCATTCCAATCATCTCCTAGCGACAAGACGGGTTAGATCTGCTGGATCAGGGGGAGCAACTGAGGGGGCTGAGTTGAAATGGACTCTTCTGTGGATGGGTCCTAATGTGGGTGTGTCTCCATGGAGACCTTGGAATGAGGAGCTGGCACCGGGAACCTGAAATGTCCTTCTAACCAGAGGCTTTGAGAGAGCTCCAACATGCAAGTTTCCCATGTGTAGACGAGATTTGTTCTGATGGGTGCCTCTGGAGAAGCCCTCAGCTGGTATTGTAAAACAGGCTTTTGAGGAGACATGCCTGTAAACCAAAGCTATGGATCCCATTATGGCCTGGGGTCCTGTCTGGTCAATCTTCTTCTCTGGGGACATCCATCTATGGTATGAGTGGAGGTAGATGCTCAGCTGGTGTCAGACGGCCCTTTTTTGTCCCGGACAACCTACACCATTGGTATGGCCTCAGGGAATTTGGAGGTTTCTCCTAATTTGTACGGTTTTGGATAATGGAATGGGCAGAATTCCCATGAATTGGTTAGGCACAGTCCTAATGTGTGGTTCCAGGGGCCCAGCCTGGAGGGTGTGTGGCCCAGGACTTTGAGGACAGAACTCAAAAAACACAAACTCAGCTTAGGTTTGGGGACGTAGGTATGGCACGGCCGAACTACAAATCATGAGAACTCTTCAGGATATGAAGAAAGAGCGAGTCTGAGGCGCTTGCTCAGGCTTTTGTCTCTGGATTTTGTATCAGCGATGGCCGTGGAATGTCGGGGAGGCCTCATGGGCCATGGACGAATCTTCCTCTCTGTGGATTTTGACCTTTCCCAATTCTTTTTCGTAAATCTGTGGGATGGGAGGACTCCTTTCAGGTTTGTTACCTGAGGTTCCCACCAGGAGGAATTCCAAAGCAGAGCCCTGGGGAAGAGTGAAGGGACAACCCGAACTATGGTTAAAAATTGGGGTCTAGGGGCATGGCAAGCCCAATATGCTGTTTCTTCATGCAGCCACTGAGAGGCCTTGCCTGAGGACCGGGCACAGGGTGAGGGTCACAATGTGTGTTTGTGACCAATGTGGCCCTCAAGCATGGGCTGGGTCTCATGTGCCACACTGGTTTCAACTACACTGAACATTGGACAACATGCCAAACACGAGGTTTCTTGCCAAGGGAACGAGTTCGGATTTCTGCAACATTTTCAAACCTGGGCAGTGATTGGAGATAAGGTCAAGGTTCTGAAGCCTGAAAACCGAGGTTGGGTAGAGATGACGACCTAAGGCCATGGCGGGTCCGATGTGCTCAGTGTGCAGCCAGCTGTCTGGGTGGGGCCAGGAGTTCCAGGCTCAGGCTGTTTCCGAATGGGCAATTGTGCCCACTTCAGCCTATATATTTGGTGTACAGCCAAATGGCGTGCAGGTTGATCCTCATTTGGGGTTTCTGGGTAGCCCCAGAGGGCAATGTTCTTCTTCCAGGGAGCAGGCAGAGTGCCGCATTGTAGTTCTGGATTGCCAAACAGGAGGGCTTGTGGGCCAGTAATCTGAGGACTGAAGTCTGAGAACACAGGCTAGGCTTAGTTTTTATGGGTGAGGACATGACAGGCACAATCTACAGACCTGAATCGAGATCACGTGCATCTGAAGTCAGGGTGAAGATCAGATGATCTTCAGGTTAAACTTTCTGTCCCTGATGGCCCCTTCATGAAGGGGGGGAATCACGAGGCCATGGGGGTTTTCACACGATGGGATTTGTGAGAAGCTCCAAACTGCAAAGATTCTTCTCCAGGACAATTGAGACCTGTTAGTTGGCGCCAGGCCAAGGATTCCAAGCATGGTTCTGAGGATGGATGGCTGTGTACCCCACCTCGCATTCCAATTTTCTCCTAGCTACAAGAAAGGTTAGATCTGCTGGATCTGGGGGAGCAACCGAGGAGGCTGAGTTGAAATGGACTCTCCTGTGGATGTGTCCTAATATGTTTTTGTGTCTATGGAGACCTTGGAATGAAGTGGTGGCACTGGGTCCCTGATGGGTTCTTCTAACAGAGACTTTGACACAGCTCCACCGTGCAAGTTTCCCATGTGTAGATGAGATTTGTTCTGATGGGTGAGTCAAGAAACAGCCATATGCTGGTATTGAAATCCAGGCCTCTGAGGAGACATGTCTGGAAATCATAGCAATGGATCGGATTAGTGCCTAGTGGCCTGTTCATTCCTTTTTTCTTCTGGGGACATCAGATTGATCCTCATTTGGGTATCTGGGTAGCCCCAAGGGCAATGTTTTTCTTCCTGAAGGCTGGCAGAGTGCTGCATTATAGTTATGGTTTGCAAACTGGAGGCTTGTGGGCCAGTAGTCTGAGGACGGAAATCTGAGAACACAAGCTAGGCTTAGGTTTCTGGGTGAGGACTAGGCAGGAACAATCTACAGACCTGAATCGAGATCTCGTGCTTCTGAAGTCAGGGCGAGGATCAGACGATCGCTCAGGTTGGTGTTTCTGACCCTGATGGCCCCTTCATGAAGGGGTGGGGTCACGAGGTCGTGGGGGTTTTCCCACGATGTTAGTTGTGAGAAGCCCCAAACTGCAAAGATTCTTGTGCAGGACAATTGAGACATGTTGGTTGGCTCCAGGCCAACGATTCCGAGCAGGGTTCTAAGGATGGATGCCTGGGTAGCCCACCTTGCATTCCAATTGTGTCTTAGCAACAAGACAGGTTATATCTGCTGGATCTTGGGGAGCAATCTGGATCTGCCTTGAAATGAACTCTCCTGAGGATGGATGCTAATGTGGGTTTGTGTCCATGGAGACCTTGGAATGGGGCGTTGGCGCATGGGCCCTGAAGGATTCTCCTAACCGGAGGTTTTGAGACATCTCCAAAGAACAAGTTTCCCATGTGGAGACGAGATTTGTTCTGATTGGTGCCTCAGGAAACCCCCATATACTGTTATTGGAATATAGGCCTCTGAAGAGAGATAACTGGAAACCAAAGCAATGGCTCCGTTTAGAGCCTAGGGGCCTGTCCAGTTGAATCTTCTTCTCTGTGTACATCCATCTAAGGTATTAGTGGAGTTAGATGCTCAGCTGGTGTCAGATGGCCCTTGTTTGTCCCAGGCGGCCTACACTATTGTGAAGGCCTTGGGGACTTTGGAGGTTTCTCCTAATTTTATGATTATGGACAATGGAATGGGCAGAATTCCCGTGGAGAGGGAAGGCACAGTTTTGATATGTGGCTCCAGGGGCCCCAGCCTGCAGGGTGTGTGCACCAGGACTGTGGAGACAGAAGTCTAAAACACAAACTCAGTTTAGGTTTAGTGACGTAGGTATGGCAGGCCCGATCTACAGATCGTGAGGAGAATTCTTCCGGATATGAAGAAAGAGAGATTGTGAGGCACTTGTTCAGGCTTTTGTTTCTGTATTTTGTGACAACGATGGGCGTGGAATGTCGGGGAGGCCTCATGGGCCATGGACGAGTCTTCCGCTCTGTGGATTTGGCCTGATTCCAATTGTTTTGGGTCAAACTGTGGGATGGGAGGAGTCCTTTCAGTTTTGTTACCTCAGGTGTCCCACCAAAAGAGGGATTCCAAAGCCGAGCCCTGGGGAGGGGCGACTGGACAACCAGAAATCTGGTTAAAAATTGGGGCCTAGGGGCATGGCAAGCCCAATATGCTGTCTTTTGGTCCAGCCACTGAGAGGCCTTACTTGAGAACTGGGCTCACGTTGAGGGTCACAATGCATGTTTGTGACCGACTTGGTCCTCAAGCATCTGCAGGGCCTCATGGGCCACACTGGTTTCAACTACACTTTACGTTGGACAACATGCCAACCACAAGGTTTCTTGCCATGGGGAAGTTCTGATTCCTGCATCATGTTCAACCCTGGGTGGTGACTGGAGATAAGGTTTAGGTTCTGAAGCCTGAAAACCGAGGTTGGAAAGAGATGAAGACCTAAGGCCATGGCGGGTCCGATGTGCTCAGTGTGTGGCTAGCTGGGTGGGTGTGAGCCAGGAGGTTCGGTCTCAGGCTGTGCCAGAAAGGGCAGTAGTGCACAGGGCAGCCTGTATAATTGGGGTCCAGTCAAGTGGCATGCAGGTTGATTCTCATTTGTGAAATCTGGGTAGCCCCAGAGGGCAATGTTTTTCTTCCGGAAAGCAGGCAGAGTGCTGCCTTGTAGTTCTGGAATTGCCAAACTGGAGGGCTTGTGGGCCAGGAATGTGAGGATGGAAGTTGAGAACACAAACTAGACTTATGTTTATGGGCAAGGGCACGGCAGGCACACTCTGCAGAGCTGAATCAAGATGTCCTGCATCTGAAGTCAGGGCGAGGATCAGACGATCGCTCAGGTTGGAGCTTCTGTCCCTGATGGCCCCTTCATGAAGCGCAGGGGGCGGGATCACGAGGCCATGGAGGTTTTCCCACGATGGGAGTTGTGAGATGCTCCAAACAGTAAAGATTCTTCTGCGGGACTATTGAGACCTGTTGGTTGGCTCCAGGACTTCCCATACACCATGATTCTGAGAATGGTTCTAAGTATGGATGGCTGGGAAGCCTGCCTCTCATTCCAATCATCTCCTAGCGACAAGACGGGTTAGATCTGCTGGATCAGGGGGAGCAACTGAGGGGGCTGAGTTGAAATGGACTCTTCTGTGGATGGGTCCTAATGTGGGTGTGTCTCCATGGAGACCTTGGAATGAGGAGCTGGCACCGGGAACCTGAAATGTCCTTCTAACCAGAGGCTTTGAGAGAGCTCCAACATGCAAGTTTCCCATGTGTAGACGAGATTTGTTCTGATGGGTGCCTCTGGAGAAGCCCTCAGCTGGTATTGTAAAACAGGCTTTTGAGGAGACATGCCTGTAAACCAAAGCTATGGATCCCATTATGGCCTGGGGTCCTGTCTGGTCAATCTTCTTCTCTGGGGACATCCATCTATGGTATGAGTGGAGGTAGATGCTCAGCTGGTGTCAGACGGCCCTTTTTTGTCCCGGACAACCTACACCATTGGTATGGCCTCAGGGAATTTGGAGGTTTCTCCTAATTTGTACGGTTTTGGATAATGGAATGGGCAGAATTCCCATGAATTGGTTAGGCACAGTCCTAATGTGTGGTTCCAGGGGCCCAGCCTGGAGGGTGTGTGGCCCAGGACTTTGAGGACAGAACTCAAAAAACACAAACTCAGCTTAGGTTTGGGGACGTAGGTATGGCACGGCCGAACTACAAATCATGAGAACTCTTCAGGATATGAAGAAAGAGCGAGTCTGAGGCGCTTGCTCAGGCTTTTGTCTCTGGATTTTGTATCAGCGATGGCCGTGGAATGTCGGGGAGGCCTCATGGGCCATGGACGAATCTTCCTCTCTGTGGATTTTGACCTTTCCCAATTCTTTTTCGTAAATCTGTGGGATGGGAGGACTCCTTTCAGGTTTGTTACCTGAGGTTCCCACCAGGAGGAATTCCAAAGCAGAGCCCTGGGGAAGAGTGAAGGGACAACCCGAACTATGGTTAAAAATTGGGGTCTAGGGGCATGGCAAGCCCAATATGCTGTTTCTTCATGCAGCCACTGAGAGGCCTTGCCTGAGGACCGGGCACAGGGTGAGGGTCACAATGTGTGTTTGTGACCAATGTGGCCCTCAAGCATGGGCTGGGTCTCATGTGCCACACTGGTTTCAACTACACTGAACATTGGACAACATGCCAAACACGAGGTTTCTTGCCAAGGGAACGAGTTCGGATTTCTGCAACATTTTCAAACCTGGGCAGTGATTGGAGATAAGGTCAAGGTTCTGAAGCCTGAAAACCGAGGTTGGGTAGAGATGACGACCTAAGGCCATGGCGGGTCCGATGTGCTCAGTGTGCAGCCAGCTGTCTGGGTGGGGCCAGGAGTTCCAGGCTCAGGCTGTTTCCGAATGGGCAATTGTGCCCACTTCAGCCTATATATTTGGTGTACAGCCAAATGGCGTGCAGGTTGATCCTCATTTGGGGTTTCTGGGTAGCCCCAGAGGGCAATGTTCTTCTTCCAGGGAGCAGGCAGAGTGCCGCATTGTAGTTCTGGATTGCCAAACAGGAGGGCTTGTGGGCCAGTAATCTGAGGACTGAAGTCTGAGAACACAGGCTAGGCTTAGTTTTTATGGGTGAGGACATGACAGGCACAATCTACAGACCTGAATCGAGATCACGTGCATCTGAAGTCAGGGTGAAGATCAGATGATCTTCAGGTTAAACTTTCTGTCCCTGATGGCCCCTTCATGAAGGGGGGGAATCACGAGGCCATGGGGGTTTTCACACGATGGGATTTGTGAGAAGCTCCAAACTGCAAAGATTCTTCTCCAGGACAATTGAGACCTGTTAGTTGGCGCCAGGCCAAGGATTCCAAGCATGGTTCTGAGGATGGATGGCTGTGTACCCCACCTCGCATTCCAATTTTCTCCTAGCTACAAGAAAGGTTAGATCTGCTGGATCTGGGGGAGCAACCGAGGAGGCTGAGTTGAAATGGACTCTCCTGTGGATGTGTCCTAATATGTTTTTGTGTCTATGGAGACCTTGGAATGAAGTGGTGGCACTGGGTCCCTGATGGGTTCTTCTAACAGAGACTTTGACACAGCCCCACCGTGCAAGTTTCCCATGTGTAGATGAGATTTGTTCTGATGGGTGAGTCAAGAAACAGCCATATGCTGGTATTGAAATCCAGGCCTCTGAGGAGACATGTCTGGAAATCATAGCAATGGATCGGATTAGTGCCTAGTGGCCTGTTCATTCCTTTTTTCTTCTGGGGACATCAGATTGATCCTCATTTGGGTATCTGGGTAGCCCCAAGGGCAATGTTTTTCTTCCTGAAGGCTGGCAGAGTGCTGCATTATAGTTATGGTTTGCAAACTGGAGGCTTGTGGGCCAGTAGTCTGAGGACGGAAATCTGAGAACACAAGCTAGGCTTAGGTTTCTGGGTGAGGACTAGGCAGGAACAATCTACAGACCTGAATCGAGATCTCGTGCTTCTGAAGTCAGGGCGAGGATCAGACGATCGCTCAGGTTGGTGTTTCTGACCCTGATGGCCCCTTCATGAAGGGGTGGGGTCACGAGGTCGTGGGGGTTTTCCCACGATGTTAGTTGTGAGAAGCCCCAAACTGCAAAGATTCTTGTGCAGGACAATTGAGACATGTTGGTTGGCTCCAGGCCAACGATTCCGAGCAGGGTTCTAAGGATGGATGCCTGGGTAGCCCACCTTGCATTCCAATTGTGTCTTAGCAACAAGACAGGTTATATCTGCTGGATCTTGGGGAGCAATCTGGATCTGCCTTGAAATGAACTCTCCTGAGGATGGATGCTAATGTGGGTTTGTGTCCATGGAGACCTTGGAATGGGGCGTTGGCGCATGGGCCCTGAAGGATTCTCCTAACCGGAGGTTTTGAGACATCTCCAAAGAACAAGTTTCCCATGTGGAGACGAGATTTGTTCTGATTGGTGCCTCAGGAAACCCCCATATACTGTTATTGGAATATAGGCCTCTGAAGAGAGATAACTGGAAACCAAAGCAATGGCTCCGTTTAGAGCCTAGGGGCCTGTCCAGTTGAATCTTCTTCTCTGTGTACATCCATCTAAGGTATTAGTGGAGTTAGATGCTCAGCTGGTGTCAGATGGCCCTTGTTTGTCCCAGGCGGCCTACACTATTGTGAAGGCCTTGGGGACTTTGGAGGTTTCTCCTAATTTTATGATTATGGACAATGGAATGGGCAGAATTCCCGTGGAGAGGGAAGGCACAGTTTTGATATGTGGCTCCAGGGGCCCCAGCCTGCAGGGTGTGTGCACCAGGACTGTGGAGACAGAAGTCTAAAACACAAACTCAGTTTAGGTTTAGTGACGTAGGTATGGCAGGCCCGATCTACAGATCGTGAGGAGAATTCTTCCGGATATGAAGAAAGAGAGATTGTGAGGCACTTGTTCAGGCTTTTGTTTCTGTATTTTGTGACAACGATGGGCGTGGAATGTCGGGGAGGCCTCATGGGCCATGGACGAGTCTTCCGCTCTGTGGATTTGGCCTGATTCCAATTGTTTTGGGTCAAACTGTGGGATGGGAGGAGTCCTTTCAGTTTTGTTACCTCAGGTGTCCCACCAAAAGAGGGATTCCAAAGCCGAGCCCTGGGGAGGGGCGACTGGACAACCAGAAATCTGGTTAAAAATTGGGGCCTAGGGGCATGGCAAGCCCAATATGCTGTCTTTTGGTCCAGCCACTGAGAGGCCTTACTTGAGAACTGGGCTCACGTTGAGGGTCACAATGCATGTTTGTGACCGACTTGGTCCTCAAGCATCTGCAGGGCCTCATGGGCCACACTGGTTTCAACTACACTTTACGTTGGACAACATGCCAACCACAAGGTTTCTTGCCATGGGGAAGTTCTGATTCCTGCATCATGTTCAACCCTGGGTGGTGACTGGAGATAAGGTTTAGGTTCTGAAGCCTGAAAACCGAGGTTGGAAAGAGATGAAGACCTAAGGCCATGGCGGGTCCGATGTGCTCAGTGTGTGGCTAGCTGGGTGGGTGTGAGCCAGGAGGTTCGGTCTCAGGCTGTGCCAGAAAGGGCAGTAGTGCACAGGGCAGCCTGTATAATTGGGGTCCAGTCAAGTGGCATGCAGGTTGATTCTCATTTGTGAAATCTGGGTAGCCCCAGAGGGCAATGTTTTTCTTCCGGAAAGCAGGCAGAGTGCTGCCTTGTAGTTCTGGAATTGCCAAACTGGAGGGCTTGTGGGCCAGGAATGTGAGGATGGAAGTTGAGAACACAAACTAGACTTATGTTTATGGGCAAGGGCACGGCAGGCACACTCTGCAGAGCTGAATCAAGATGTCCTGCATCTGAAGTCAGGGCGAGGATCAGACGATCGCTCAGGTTGGAGCTTCTGTCCCTGATGGCCCCTTCATGAAGCGCAGGGGGCGGGATCACGAGGCCATGGAGGTTTTCCCACGATGGGAGTTGTGAGATGCTCCAAACAGTAAAGATTCTTCTGCGGGACTATTGAGACCTGTTGGTTGGCTCCAGGACTTCCCATACACCATGATTCTGAGAATGGTTCTAAGTATGGATGGCTGGGAAGCCTGCCTCTCATTCCAATCATCTCCTAGCGACAAGACGGGTTAGATCTGCTGGATCAGGGGGAGCAACTGAGGGGGCTGAGTTGAAATGGACTCTTCTGTGGATGGGTCCTAATGTGGGTGTGTCTCCATGGAGACCTTGGAATGAGGAGCTGGCACCGGGAACCTGAAATGTCCTTCTAACCAGAGGCTTTGAGAGAGCTCCAACATGCAAGTTTCCCATGTGTAGACGAGATTTGTTCTGATGGGTGCCTCTGGAGAAGCCCTCAGCTGGTATTGTAAAACAGGCTTTTGAGGAGACATGCCTGTAAACCAAAGCTATGGATCCCATTATGGCCTGGGGTCCTGTCTGGTCAATCTTCTTCTCTGGGGACATCCATCTATGGTATGAGTGGAGGTAGATGCTCAGCTGGTGTCAGACGGCCCTTTTTTGTCCCGGACAACCTACACCATTGGTATGGCCTCAGGGAATTTGGAGGTTTCTCCTAATTTGTACGGTTTTGGATAATGGAATGGGCAGAATTCCCATGAATTGGTTAGGCACAGTCCTAATGTGTGGTTCCAGGGGCCCAGCCTGGAGGGTGTGTGGCCCAGGACTTTGAGGACAGAACTCAAAAAACACAAACTCAGCTTAGGTTTGGGGACGTAGGTATGGCACGGCCGAACTACAAATCATGAGAACTCTTCAGGATATGAAGAAAGAGCGAGTCTGAGGCGCTTGCTCAGGCTTTTGTCTCTGGATTTTGTATCAGCGATGGCCGTGGAATGTCGGGGAGGCCTCATGGGCCATGGACGAATCTTCCTCTCTGTGGATTTTGACCTTTCCCAATTCTTTTTCGTAAATCTGTGGGATGGGAGGACTCCTTTCAGGTTTGTTACCTGAGGTTCCCACCAGGAGGAATTCCAAAGCAGAGCCCTGGGGAAGAGTGAAGGGACAACCCGAACTATGGTTAAAAATTGGGGTCTAGGGGCATGGCAAGCCCAATATGCTGTTTCTTCATGCAGCCACTGAGAGGCCTTGCCTGAGGACCGGGCACAGGGTGAGGGTCACAATGTGTGTTTGTGACCAATGTGGCCCTCAAGCATGGGCTGGGTCTCATGTGCCACACTGGTTTCAACTACACTGAACATTGGACAACATGCCAAACACGAGGTTTCTTGCCAAGGGAACGAGTTCGGATTTCTGCAACATTTTCAAACCTGGGCAGTGATTGGAGATAAGGTCAAGGTTCTGAAGCCTGAAAACCGAGGTTGGGTAGAGATGACGACCTAAGGCCATGGCGGGTCCGATGTGCTCAGTGTGCAGCCAGCTGTCTGGGTGGGGCCAGGAGTTCCAGGCTCAGGCTGTTTCCGAATGGGCAATTGTGCCCACTTCAGCCTATATATTTGGTGTACAGCCAAATGGCGTGCAGGTTGATCCTCATTTGGGGTTTCTGGGTAGCCCCAGAGGGCAATGTTCTTCTTCCAGGGAGCAGGCAGAGTGCCGCATTGTAGTTCTGGATTGCCAAACAGGAGGGCTTGTGGGCCAGTAATCTGAGGACTGAAGTCTGAGAACACAGGCTAGGCTTAGTTTTTATGGGTGAGGACATGACAGGCACAATCTACAGACCTGAATCGAGATCACGTGCATCTGAAGTCAGGGTGAAGATCAGATGATCTTCAGGTTAAACTTTCTGTCCCTGATGGCCCCTTCATGAAGGGGGGGAATCACGAGGCCATGGGGGTTTTCACACGATGGGATTTGTGAGAAGCTCCAAACTGCAAAGATTCTTCTCCAGGACAATTGAGACCTGTTAGTTGGCGCCAGGCCAAGGATTCCAAGCATGGTTCTGAGGATGGATGGCTGTGTACCCCACCTCGCATTCCAATTTTCTCCTAGCTACAAGAAAGGTTAGATCTGCTGGATCTGGGGGAGCAACCGAGGAGGCTGAGTTGAAATGGACTCTCCTGTGGATGTGTCCTAATATGTTTTTGTGTCTATGGAGACCTTGGAATGAAGTGGTGGCACTGGGTCCCTGATGGGTTCTTCTAACAGAGACTTTGACACAGCTCCACCGTGCAAGTTTCCCATGTGTAGATGAGATTTGTTCTGATGGGTGAGTCAAGAAACAGCCATATGCTGGTATTGAAATCCAGGCCTCTGAGGAGACATGTCTGGAAATCATAGCAATGGATCGGATTAGTGCCTAGTGGCCTGTTCATTCCTTTTTTCTTCTGGGGACATCAGATTGATCCTCATTTGGGTATCTGGGTAGCCCCAAGGGCAATGTTTTTCTTCCTGAAGGCTGGCAGAGTGCTGCATTATAGTTATGGTTTGCAAACTGGAGGCTTGTGGGCCAGTAGTCTGAGGACGGAAATCTGAGAACACAAGCTAGGCTTAGGTTTCTGGGTGAGGACTAGGCAGGAACAATCTACAGACCTGAATCGAGATCTCGTGCTTCTGAAGTCAGGGCGAGGATCAGACGATCGCTCAGGTTGGTGTTTCTGACCCTGATGGCCCCTTCATGAAGGGGTGGGGTCACGAGGTCGTGGGGGTTTTCCCACGATGTTAGTTGTGAGAAGCCCCAAACTGCAAAGATTCTTGTGCAGGACAATTGAGACATGTTGGTTGGCTCCAGGCCAACGATTCCGAGCAGGGTTCTAAGGATGGATGCCTGGGTAGCCCACCTTGCATTCCAATTGTGTCTTAGCAACAAGACAGGTTATATCTGCTGGATCTTGGGGAGCAATCTGGATCTGCCTTGAAATGAACTCTCCTGAGGATGGATGCTAATGTGGGTTTGTGTCCATGGAGACCTTGGAATGGGGCGTTGGCGCATGGGCCCTGAAGGATTCTCCTAACCGGAGGTTTTGAGACATCTCCAAAGAACAAGTTTCCCATGTGGAGACGAGATTTGTTCTGATTGGTGCCTCAGGAAACCCCCATATACTGTTATTGGAATATAGGCCTCTGAAGAGAGATAACTGGAAACCAAAGCAATGGCTCCGTTTAGAGCCTAGGGGCCTGTCCAGTTGAATCTTCTTCTCTGTGTACATCCATCTAAGGTATTAGTGGAGTTAGATGCTCAGCTGGTGTCAGATGGCCCTTGTTTGTCCCAGGCGGCCTACACTATTGTGAAGGCCTTGGGGACTTTGGAGGTTTCTCCTAATTTTATGATTATGGACAATGGAATGGGCAGAATTCCCGTGGAGAGGGAAGGCACAGTTTTGATATGTGGCTCCAGGGGCCCCAGCCTGCAGGGTGTGTGCACCAGGACTGTGGAGACAGAAGTCTAAAACACAAACTCAGTTTAGGTTTAGTGACGTAGGTATGGCAGGCCCGATCTACAGATCGTGAGGAGAATTCTTCCGGATATGAAGAAAGAGAGATTGTGAGGCACTTGTTCAGGCTTTTGTTTCTGTATTTTGTGACAACGATGGGCGTGGAATGTCGGGGAGGCCTCATGGGCCATGGACGAGTCTTCCGCTCTGTGGATTTGGCCTGATTCCAATTGTTTTGGGTCAAACTGTGGGATGGGAGGAGTCCTTTCAGTTTTGTTACCTCAGGTGTCCCACCAAAAGAGGGATTCCAAAGCCGAGCCCTGGGGAGGGGCGACTGGACAACCAGAAATCTGGTTAAAAATTGGGGCCTAGGGGCATGGCAAGCCCAATATGCTGTCTTTTGGTCCAGCCACTGAGAGGCCTTACTTGAGAACTGGGCTCACGTTGAGGGTCACAATGCATGTTTGTGACCGACTTGGTCCTCAAGCATCTGCAGGGCCTCATGGGCCACACTGGTTTCAACTACACTTTACGTTGGACAACATGCCAACCACAAGGTTTCTTGCCATGGGGAAGTTCTGATTCCTGCATCATGTTCAACCCTGGGTGGTGACTGGAGATAAGGTTTAGGTTCTGAAGCCTGAAAACCGAGGTTGGAAAGAGATGAAGACCTAAGGCCATGGCGGGTCCGATGTGCTCAGTGTGTGGCTAGCTGGGTGGGTGTGAGCCAGGAGGTTCGGTCTCAGGCTGTGCCAGAAAGGGCAGTAGTGCACAGGGCAGCCTGTATAATTGGGGTCCAGTCAAGTGGCATGCAGGTTGATTCTCATTTGTGAAATCTGGGTAGCCCCAGAGGGCAATGTTTTTCTTCCGGAAAGCAGGCAGAGTGCTGCCTTGTAGTTCTGGAATTGCCAAACTGGAGGGCTTGTGGGCCAGGAATGTGAGGATGGAAGTTGAGAACACAAACTAGACTTATGTTTATGGGCAAGGGCACGGCAGGCACACTCTGCAGAGCTGAATCAAGATGTCCTGCATCTGAAGTCAGGGCGAGGATCAGACGATCGCTCAGGTTGGAGCTTCTGTCCCTGATGGCCCCTTCATGAAGCGCAGGGGGCGGGATCACGAGGCCATGGAGGTTTTCCCACGATGGGAGTTGTGAGATGCTCCAAACAGTAAAGATTCTTCTGCGGGACTATTGAGACCTGTTGGTTGGCTCCAGGACTTCCCATACACCATGATTCTGAGAATGGTTCTAAGTATGGATGGCTGGGAAGCCTGCCTCTCATTCCAATCATCTCCTAGCGACAAGACGGGTTAGATCTGCTGGATCAGGGGGAGCAACTGAGGGGGCTGAGTTGAAATGGACTCTTCTGTGGATGGGTCCTAATGTGGGTGTGTCTCCATGGAGACCTTGGAATGAGGAGCTGGCACCGGGAACCTGAAATGTCCTTCTAACCAGAGGCTTTGAGAGAGCTCCAACATGCAAGTTTCCCATGTGTAGACGAGATTTGTTCTGATGGGTGCCTCTGGAGAAGCCCTCAGCTGGTATTGTAAAACAGGCTTTTGAGGAGACATGCCTGTAAACCAAAGCTATGGATCCCATTATGGCCTGGGGTCCTGTCTGGTCAATCTTCTTCTCTGGGGACATCCATCTATGGTATGAGTGGAGGTAGATGCTCAGCTGGTGTCAGACGGCCCTTTTTTGTCCCGGACAACCTACACCATTGGTATGGCCTCAGGGAATTTGGAGGTTTCTCCTAATTTGTACGGTTTTGGATAATGGAATGGGCAGAATTCCCATGAATTGGTTAGGCACAGTCCTAATGTGTGGTTCCAGGGGCCCAGCCTGGAGGGTGTGTGGCCCAGGACTTTGAGGACAGAACTCAAAAAACACAAACTCAGCTTAGGTTTGGGGACGTAGGTATGGCACGGCCGAACTACAAATCATGAGAACTCTTCAGGATATGAAGAAAGAGCGAGTCTGAGGCGCTTGCTCAGGCTTTTGTCTCTGGATTTTGTATCAGCGATGGCCGTGGAATGTCGGGGAGGCCTCATGGGCCATGGACGAATCTTCCTCTCTGTGGATTTTGACCTTTCCCAATTCTTTTTCGTAAATCTGTGGGATGGGAGGACTCCTTTCAGGTTTGTTACCTGAGGTTCCCACCAGGAGGAATTCCAAAGCAGAGCCCTGGGGAAGAGTGAAGGGACAACCCGAACTATGGTTAAAAATTGGGGTCTAGGGGCATGGCAAGCCCAATATGCTGTTTCTTCATGCAGCCACTGAGAGGCCTTGCCTGAGGACCGGGCACAGGGTGAGGGTCACAATGTGTGTTTGTGACCAATGTGGCCCTCAAGCATGGGCTGGGTCTCATGTGCCACACTGGTTTCAACTACACTGAACATTGGACAACATGCCAAACACGAGGTTTCTTGCCAAGGGAACGAGTTCGGATTTCTGCAACATTTTCAAACCTGGGCAGTGATTGGAGATAAGGTCAAGGTTCTGAAGCCTGAAAACCGAGGTTGGGTAGAGATGACGACCTAAGGCCATGGCGGGTCCGATGTGCTCAGTGTGCAGCCAGCTGTCTGGGTGGGGCCAGGAGTTCCAGGCTCAGGCTGTTTCCGAATGGGCAATTGTGCCCACTTCAGCCTATATATTTGGTGTACAGCCAAATGGCGTGCAGGTTGATCCTCATTTGGGGTTTCTGGGTAGCCCCAGAGGGCAATGTTCTTCTTCCAGGGAGCAGGCAGAGTGCCGCATTGTAGTTCTGGATTGCCAAACAGGAGGGCTTGTGGGCCAGTAATCTGAGGACTGAAGTCTGAGAACACAGGCTAGGCTTAGTTTTTATGGGTGAGGACATGACAGGCACAATCTACAGACCTGAATCGAGATCACGTGCATCTGAAGTCAGGGTGAAGATCAGATGATCTTCAGGTTAAACTTTCTGTCCCTGATGGCCCCTTCATGAAGGGGGGGAATCACGAGGCCATGGGGGTTTTCACACGATGGGATTTGTGAGAAGCTCCAAACTGCAAAGATTCTTCTCCAGGACAATTGAGACCTGTTAGTTGGCGCCAGGCCAAGGATTCCAAGCATGGTTCTGAGGATGGATGGCTGTGTACCCCACCTCGCATTCCAATTTTCTCCTAGCTACAAGAAAGGTTAGATCTGCTGGATCTGGGGGAGCAACCGAGGAGGCTGAGTTGAAATGGACTCTCCTGTGGATGTGTCCTAATATGTTTTTGTGTCTATGGAGACCTTGGAATGAAGTGGTGGCACTGGGTCCCTGATGGGTTCTTCTAACAGAGACTTTGACACAGCTCCACCGTGCAAGTTTCCCATGTGTAGATGAGATTTGTTCTGATGGGTGAGTCAAGAAACAGCCATATGCTGGTATTGAAATCCAGGCCTCTGAGGAGACATGTCTGGAAATCATAGCAATGGATCGGATTAGTGCCTAGTGGCCTGTTCATTCCTTTTTTCTTCTGGGGACATCAGATTGATCCTCATTTGGGTATCTGGGTAGCCCCAAGGGCAATGTTTTTCTTCCTGAAGGCTGGCAGAGTGCTGCATTATAGTTATGGTTTGCAAACTGGAGGCTTGTGGGCCAGTAGTCTGAGGACGGAAATCTGAGAACACAAGCTAGGCTTAGGTTTCTGGGTGAGGACTAGGCAGGAACAATCTACAGACCTGAATCGAGATCTCGTGCTTCTGAAGTCAGGGCGAGAATCAGAGGATCGCTCAGGTTGGTGTTTCTGACCCTGATGGCCCCTTCATGAAGGGGCGGGGTCACGAGGTCGTGGGGGTTTTCCCACGATGTTAGTTGTGAGAAGCCCCAAACTGCAAAGATTCTTGTGCAGGACAATTGAGACATGTTGGTTGGCTCCAGGCCAACGATTCCGAGCAGGGTTCTAAGGATGGATGCCTGGGTAGCCCACCTTGCATTCCAATTGTGTCTTAGCAACAAGACAGGTTATATCTGCTGGATCTTGGGGAGCAATCTGGATCTGCCTTGAAATGAACTCTCCTGTGGATGGATCCTAATATGTTTTTGTGTCTATGGAGACCTTGGAATGAAGCGGTTTCACTGGGGTCCTGAAGGGTTTTTTCAAACAGAGGTTTTGGCACAGCTCCAACGTGCAAGTTTCCCATATGTAGATGAGATTTGTTCTGACGGATGAGTCAGGAAACAGCCATATGCTGGTATTGAAATCCAGGCCTCTGAAAAGAGATGACTGGATACCACAACAATGAATCCGAATAGTGCCTAGGGGCCTGTTCGTACCTTTTTACCTCTGGGGACATCAGTCTATGTGTCTGAGTGCATGTAGGTGCTCAGATGGGCTCAGATTGCCCCTGTTTGTCCTGGGAAGCCACCACTATTGGGATGGCCTCAGGGAGTTTGGAGGTTTATCTTATTAGTAGGTTGTGGCCATTGGAATGGGCACATACAATTCCCTTGGAGAGGGCAAGTACAGTCCTCAGGTTTGGCTCCAGGGGCCGGAGCCTGTAGGGTGTGTAGGCAGAGCTGTTTGGACAGTTGTCTGAAAACACAAACTCGGCTTATGTTTCGGGTCATAGGTATGGCAGGATTGATCTACAGACCATGAGGAGAACACTTCGGGATATGAAAAAAGGGCGAGTGTGAGGCTCTTGCTCAAGTGTTTGTCTCTGGATATCGTGTCACTCATGGTCGTGAAATTGCCGGGTGACTTCATGGGAAATGGACGAGTCTTACTCTCTGGGGGTTTGGCTCCGTCGCAAGATTTTGGGGTCATTCTGTGGGATGGAAGAAGTCCGTTTTGTTGTTGTTGTTGATTTACTTTGTTTTGTTTTTTAACCTCAGATGTCCCACCGAATGAGGGATTCCAGAGTAGAGCCCTGGGGAGGGCCGACTGGACAACCAGAAATCTGGTTACAAATTTGGGCCTAGGGACATGTCAAGCCCATTATGACATCTAATGTTCGAGCCACTGAGAGGACTTACTAGAGCACAGGACTCACGCTGAGGGTCACAATGCGTGTTTATGTCCACATCGCAAACAAAAATGGGCGGGGCCTCATTTTGAATCCTGGTTTCTCCTACACTGAACGTTGGACAACATGCCAACCATAAGATTTCTTGCCTTGGGTAAGGAAGAGTTCTGATTTCTGCATCACAGGCACCCCTGGGAAGTGATTGGAGATAAGGTCTATGTTCGGAAGCCTGAAAGCTGAGGTAGGTAAGAGATGATGAACTAAGGCCATGGCGGGTCTGATGTTCTCAGTGTGTGGTCAGCTGTCTGTGTGTTGTTCAGGAGGTCCGGGCTCAGGTTGTGTCATACAGTGCATTAGTGCCCAGGTTAGACTATATAATTTGGGTACAGTCGAGTGCCATGTAGATTTATCCTCATATAAGTTATCTGGGCAGCTCATTAGGCAAAATTTGTTTTCTAGAGGGCAGGCAGAGTGCTTCATTGTCGGTCCGGAATTGCCAAACTTGAGGGCTTCGTGTCCAGGAGTGTGAGGACGGAAGTCTGAGAACACAAGCTAGACTTGGGTTTCAGGACGAGGACACGGCAGGGACCACTGTAGATCTGAACCAATATCTCATGCATCTGAAGTCAGGGCGAGGATCAGACGTTGGCTCAGGTTGGAGTTTCTGTGCATGACTGCCCCTTCATGAACGGAGCGGAAACTCAAGGCCATGGAGGTTTCCCACGTTGGGAGTTTTGGGATGCCCCCTTCAAGGATTCCTTCTGCGGGACAATTGAGACCTGTTGGGCAGCTTCAGGACATCCCATATGGAATGAATCCAGGGCACCGTTCGAGGATGGATGTCTGGGAAGGCGGCCTCGCATTCCAATTGTCTCCTAGCAACAAGACAGTTTAGATCTGATTGCTCTGAGGGAGCAACAGGGGTGGCTGACTTAAAATGGACTTTCCTGAGGATGGGTCCTAATGTGTGTTTGTGTCCATGAGGGCCTTAAAATGGGGCGGTGGCACCGGGACACTGAAGTATTCTCCTAAGCTTTTGACATAGCTCGATGCACAAGTTTCCTTGTGGAGACGAGATTTGTTCTGATGGGTGCCTCGGGAAAAACCCTATGCTGGTATTGGAAACGAGGTTTTGAGGAGACATGCCTGTAAACCAAAGGAATGTATCTGATTATGGCCTACGGTCCTGTCTGGTTCAATCTTCTTCTCAGGGGACATCCATCTATGGTATGGGTGGAGGTAGATGCTCAGCTGGTATCAGACCACCCTTGTTTGTCCCGGGCGACATGCACTATTGGGATGGCCTCAGGGATTGGAGGGTTCTCCTAATTTTACGGTTTTGGACAATGAAATGGGCAGAATTCCCATGGATTGGGTAGGCACAGTCTAATGTGTGACTCCAGGGGCCCCAGCCTGGAGGGTGTGTGGCCCAGGACTTTGAGGACAGAAGTCTGAAAACACAAACTCAACTTAGGTTTGGGACGTAGGTATGGCAGGCCCGATCTATAAACCATGAGAAGAACTCTTCAGGATATGAAGAAAGAGCGAGTCTGAGGCACTTGCTCATGCTTTTGTCTCTGGATTTTGTATCAGCTATGGCCGTGGAATGTCGGTGAAGTCTCATTGGCCATGGACGAATCTTCCTCTCTGTGGATTTGGCCCGATCCCAATTGTTTTTCGTCAATCTGTGGAATGGGAGGACTCCTTTCAGGTTGGTTACCTCAGGTGTCCCGCCAAAAGAGGAATTTTAAAGAAGAGCCCTGGGGAAAAGTGAAGGGACAACCCGAACTATGGGTAAAATTTTGGGCCTAGGGGCAAGGCAAGCCCAATATGCTGTCTCTTCATCCAGCCCCTGAGAGGCCTTACCTGAGGACTGGGATCAGGGTGAGGGTCACAATGTGTGTTTGTGACCAATGTGGCCCGCAACCATCGGCGGGGCCTCATGGGCCACACTGTTTTCAAATACACTGAACATTGGACAACATGCCAACCACATGGTTTCCTGCCACGGGGAAGGAGTTGTGATTTCTGCATCACTTTCAAGTCTGGGCAGTGATTGGAGATAAGGTCTAGGTTCTGAAACTTGACAACCGAGGTTGGGAAGAGATGACGACCTAAGGGCAAGGCGGGTACGATGTGCTCAGTGAGCGGCCAGCTTTTTGGGGTGGGGGCAGGAAATCCAGGCTCAGGCTGTGTCAGAAAGGGCAAGAGTGCACAGGTCAGCCTATATATTTGGGGTACAGTCGAATGGCGTGCAGGTTGATCCCCATTTGGGGTTACTGGGTAGCCCCAGAAGGCAATGTTTTTCTTCCTGAGGGCAGGCAGAGTGCTGCATTATAGTTCTGGTTTGCAAACTGGAGGCTTGTGGGCCAGCAGTCTGAGGACGGAAATCTGAGAACACAAGCTAGGCTTAGGTTTCTAGGTGAGGACAAGGCAGGAACAATCTACAGACCTGAATCGAGATCTCGTGCTTCTGAAGTCAAGGGGAGGATCAGATGATCGCTCAGGTTGGTGTTTCTGTCCCTGATGGCCCCTTCATGATGGGGGGGGGTCACGAGGCCATGGGGGTTTTCCCTCGATGTTAGTTGTGAGAAGCACCAAACTGCTAAGATTCTTCTGCAGGACAATTGAGACCTGTTGGTTGGCTCCAGGCCAACGATTCCAAGCAGGGTTCTAAGGATGGACGGTTGGGTAGCCCACCTCGCATTCGAATTGTGTCCTAGCAACAAGACAGGTTAGATCTGCTGGATCTGGGGGAGTAACCAAGGAAGCTGAGTTGAAATGGACTCTCTTGTGGATGGGTCCTAATGTGTTTTTGTATCTATGGAGACCTTGGAATGAAGCGGTTGCACTGGGGTCCTGAAGGGTTTTTCCAAAGATAGGCTTTGACACAGCTCCAACGTGCAAGTTGCCCATATGTAGATGAGATTTGTTATGACGGTTGAGTCAAGAAACAGCCATACGCTGGTATTGAAATCCAGGCCTCTGAAAAGAGATGACTGGATAACACAGCAATGGATCCGTTTAGTGCCTAGGGGCCTGTTCATTCCGTTTTACCTCTCGGGACATCAGTCTATGCGTCTGAGTGCAGGTAGGTGCTCAGATGGGCTCAGATTGCCCCTGTTTGTCCTGGGAAGCCACCACTATTGGGATGGCCTCAGGCAGTTTGGAGGTTTATCTATTAGTACGGTTGTGGCCATTGGAATGGGCACATACAATTCCCTTGGAGCGGGCAAGTATAGTCCTCAGGTTTGGCTCCAGGGGCCTGAGCCTGTAGGGTGTGTAGGCCAGAGCTGTTTGGACAGTTGTCTGAAAACACAAACTCGGCTTATGTTTCGGGTCATAGGTATGGCAGGACTGATCTACAAACCATGAGGAGAACTCTTCGGGATATGAAAAAAGGGCGAGTGTGAGGCTATTGCTCAAGTGTTTGTCTCTGGATATCGTGTCACTCATGGTCGTGAAATTTCCGGGTGACTTCATGGGAAATGGATGAGTCTTACTCTCTGGGGGTTTGGCCCCTTCGCAATATTTTGGGGTCATTCTATGGGATGGTAGAAGTCCGATTTGTTGTTGTTGTTGATTTGCATTGTTTTGTTTTTTAACCTCAGGTGTCCAACCAAATGAGGGATTCCAGAGTAGTGCCCTGGGGAGGGCCGAATGGACAACCAGAAATCTGGTTACAAATTGGGGCCTAGGGACATGTCAAGCCCATTATGACATCTAATGGTCCAGCAACTGAGAGGACTTACTAGAGTACAGGACTCACCCTGTGGGTCACAATGCGTGTTTATATCCTCTTCGCACCAAGCATTGGCGGTGCCACAGGGTGAATGTTGGTTTCTCCTACACTGAACGTTGGACAACATGCCAACCACAAGGTTTCTTGCCATGGGTAAGGAAGAGTTCTGATTCCTGCATCACAGGCACCCCTGGGCAGTGATTGGAGATAATGTCTAGGTTCTGAAGCCTGAAAACTGAGGTAGGGAAGAGTTGATGACCTAAGGCCATGGCGGGTCTGATGTGCTCAGTGTGCGGTCAGCTGTCTGGGTGTTGGTCAGGAGGTCCGGGCTTAGGTTGTGTCAGATAGTGCATTAGTGCCCAGGTTAGACTATATAATTTGGGTACAGTCGAGTGCCATGTAGATTTATCCTCATATAAGTTATCTGGGCATCTCATTAGGCAAAATTTTTTTTCTAGAGGGCAGGAGAGTGCTGCATTGTGGGTCCGGAATTGCCAAACTTCAGGGCTTCGGGGCCTGGAGTGTGAGGACGGAAGTCTGAGAACACAAGCTAGACTTGGGTTTCAGGGCCAGGGCACGGCAGGTACCCCAGTAGATCTGAACCAATATCTCATGCATCTGAAGTCAGGGCGAGGATCAGACGTTGGCTCAGGTTGGAGTTTCTGTGCATGACGTCCCCTTCATGAAGGGAGTGGAATTTCGAGGCCATGGAGTTTTTCCCACGTTGGGAATTGTGGGATGCCTACTTCAAGGATTCCTTCTGCGGGACAATTGAGACTTGTTGGGCAGCTCCAGGACATCCCATATGGAATGACTCCAGGGCACCGTTCGAGGATGGATGCCTGGGGAGCCCGACACGCATTCCAATTTTCTCCTAGCAACAAGCCAGTTTAGATCTGATGGCTCTGCAGGAGCAAACGGGGTGGCTGACTTGAAATGGACTTTCCTGACGATGGGTCCTAATGTGTGTTTGTGTCCATGAGGGCCTTAAAATTGGGCAGTGGCACCGGGACCCTGAAGTATTCTCCTAAGCTTTTGACATAGCTCGATGCACAAGTTTCCTTGTGGAGACGAGATTTGTTCTAATGGGTGCCTCAGGAAAACCCCTTTGCTCTTATTGGAATCCAGGCTTTTGAGGAGACATGCCTGTAAACCAAAGCAATGTATCCGATTATGGCCTAGGGTCCTGTCTGGTTCAATCTTCTTCTCAGGGGACATCCATGAAGGGTATAAGTGGAGGTAGATAATCCCCTGGTATCAGACCGCCCTTTTTTGTCCCGGGCGACCTGCACTATTGGGATGGATTCAGGGATTTGGAGGGTTCTCCTTTTTACGGTTTTGGACAATGGAATGGGCAGAATTCCCATGGATTGGGTAGGCACAGTCTAATGTGTGACTCCAGGGGCCCCAGCCTTGAGGGTGTGTGGCCCAGGACTTTGAGGAAAGAAGTCTTAAAACACAAACTCAGCTTAGGTATGGGGACGTAGGTATGGCAGGCCCGATATAAACCATGAAGACGTCTTCAGGATATGAGGAAAGAGCGAGTCTGAGGCACTTGCTCAGGCTTTTGTCTCTGGCTTTTTTATCAGCGATGGCCTTTGAATGTCGGGGAAGCCTCATGGGCCATGGACGAATCATCCTCTTTGTGGATTTGGCCTGATCCTAATTGTTTTTCTTCAATCTGTGGAATGGGAGGACTCCTTTCAGGTTGGTTACCTCAGGTGTCCCGCCAAAAGAGGAATTCCAAAGAAGAGCCCTGGGGAAAAGTGAAGGGACAACCCGAACTATGGGTCAAATTTTGGGCCTAGGGGCATGGCAAGCCCAATATGCTGTCTCTTCATCCAGGCACTGAGAGACCTTACCTGAGGACTGGGATCAGGGTGAGGGTCACAATGTGTTTTTGTGACCCATGTGGCCCGCAAATATGGGCTGGGCCTCATGGGCCACACTGTTTTCAGCTACACTGAACGTTGGACAACATGCAAACCACATGGTTTCTTGCCACGGGGAAGGAGTTGTGATTTCTGCATCAATTTCAAGCCTGGGCAGTGATTGTAGATAAGGTCTAGGTTCTGAAACTTGACAACCGAGGTTGGGAAGAGAGGACGACCTAAGTAAGGCCATGTCGGGTCTGATGTGCTCAGTGTCTGGAGAGCTTTCTGTGTGGGGCCAGGAAGTCCAGGCTCAGGCTGTGTAAGAAAGGGCAATAGTGCCCAGGTCAGCCTATATATTTGGGGGACTGTCGAATGGTGTGCAACTTGATCCTCATTTGGTGTTTCTGGGTAGCCCCAGAGGGCAATGTTTTTCTTCCTGAGGGCAGGCAGAGTGCTGCATTATAGTTCTGGTTTGCAAACTGGAGGCTTGTGGGCCAGTAGTCTGAGGATGGAAATCTGAGAACACAAGCTAGGCTTAGGTTTCTGGGTGAGGACAAGGCAGGAACAATCTACAGACCTGAATCGAGATCTCGTGCTTCTGAAGTCAAGGAGAGGATCAGAAGATCGCTCAGTTTGGTGTTTCTGTCCTGATGGCCCCTTCATGAAAGGGAGGGGGGTTCACGAGGCCATGGGGGTTTTCCACGATGGGAGTTGTGAGAAGCTCCAAACTGCAAAGATTCTTCTGCAGGACATTGAGACCTGTTGGTTGGCTCCAGGCCAACGATTCCGAGCAGGGTTCTAAGGATGGATGGCTGGGTACCCACCTCGCATTCCAATTGTGTCCTAGCAACAAGACAGGTTAGATCTGCTGGATCTGGGGGAGCAACCCAGGAGGCTGAGTATAAATGGACTCTCCTGTGGATGTGTCCTAATATGTTTTTGTGTCTATGGAGACCTTGGAATGAAGCAGTGACAATGGGGTCCTGATGGGTTTTTCCAAACAGAGGGTTGACACAGCTCCAACGTGCAGGTTTCCCATATGTAGATGAGATTTGCTCTGACGGGAGAGTCAAGAAACAGCCATATGCTGGTATTGAAATCCAGGCCTCTGAGGAGAGATGCCTGGAAACCAAAGCAATGGATCCGCTTAGTGCTTAGGGGCCTGTTCGTTCCTTTTTACCTCTGGGGACATCAGTCTACGGGTCTGAGTTAAGGTAGGTGCTCAGATGGGCTCAGATTGCCCCTCCTTGTCCTGGGAAGCCACAAATATTGGGATGGCCTCAGGGACTTTGGAGGTTTATCCTATTAGTAGGGTTGTGGCCATTGGAATGGGCACATACAATTCCCTTGGAAAAAGCAAGTACTGTCCTCAGGGTTGGCTCCAGGGGCTTGAGCCTGTAGGGTTTGTAGGCCAGAGCTGTTTGGACAGTTGTCTGAAAACACAAACTCGGCTTATGTTTCGGGTCATAGGAATGGCAGGACTGATCTACAGACCATGAGGAGAACTCTTCGGGATATGACAAAAGGGCGATTGTGAGGCTCTTGCTCAAGTTTTTTTCTCTGGATATCGTGTCACTCATGGTCGTGAAATTGCCGGGTGACTTCATGGGAAATGGACGAGTCTTACTCTCTGGAGGTTCGGCCCCGTGCAAAGAGTTTGGGGTCATACTGGGGATGGAAGAAGTCCGTTTTTTTGTTGTTGTTGATTTGTTTCCTTTTGTGTTTCAACCTCAGATGTCCCACCTAATGAGGGATTCCAGAGTAGAGCCCTGGGGAGGGGCGACTGGACAACCAGAAATCTGGTAAAAATTGGGGCCTAGGGACATGTCAAGCCCATTATGACATCTAATGATCCAGCCACTGAGAGGAATTCCTAGAGGACAGGACTCACGCTGAGGTCACAATGTGTGTTTAAGCTCTCGTCGCACTCAAGAATGGGCGGGGCCTCATTGTGAATACTTTTTTCTCCTACACTGAACGTTGGACAACATGCCAACCACAAGGTTTCTTGCCATGGGTCAGGAAGAGTTATGATTTCTGCATCACAGTCACCCGTGGGCAGTGATTGGAGATAAGGTCTAGGTTCTGAAGCCTGAAAACTGAGGTAGGGAAGAGATGATGACATAAGGCCATCTGATGTGCTCAGTGTGCGGTCAGCTGTCTGGGAGTTGGTCAAACGGTCTGGGCTCCGGTTGTGTCAGACAGTGCATTAGTGCCCAGGTTAGACTATATAATTTGGGTAGAGGCGAGTGCTGTGTAGGTTTATCCTCATTTAAGCTGCCTGGGCAGCTCATTAGGCAATATATTTTTTCTAGAGGGCAGGCAGAGTGCTTCATTTTCGGTCCAGAATTGCCAAACTTGAGGGCTTCGGGGCCAGGAGAGTGAGGACGGAAGTCTGAGAACACAAGCTAGACTTCGAATTCAGTGAGAGGGCACGGCAGGTACCCCCTGCAGATTTGAACCAATATCTCATGCATCTAAAGTCAGGGCGAGGATCAGACGATGGCTCAGTTTGGAGTTTCTGTGCATGACGGACCCTTCATGAAGGGAGCGGAATCTCGAGGCCATGGAGGTTTTCCCACGTTGGGAGTTGTGGGATGCCCCCTTCAAGGATCCCTTCTGCGGGACAATTGAGAACTGTTGGACAGCACCTGGGCATCCCATATGGAATGACACCAGGGCACCGTTAGAGGATGGATGCCTGGGAAGTCCGCCTCGGATTCCAATTGCCTCCTAGCAACGAGACAGTTTAGAAAGAATAAATCTGCAGGAGCAACCGGGGTGGCTGAGTTGAAATGGACTTTCCTGAGGATGGGTCCTAATGTGTGTTTGTTTCCATGAGGGCCTTGGAATGATGCGGTGGCACCGGGACCCTGAAGTATTCTCCTAAGCTTTTGACATAGCTCCAATGCACAAGTTTCCTTGTGGAGACGAGATTCGTTCTGATAGGTGCCTCAGGAAATCCCCTCTGCTAGTATTGGAATCCAGGCTTTTGAGGAGACATGCCTGTAAACCAAAGAAATGGATCCGATAATGGCCTCGGGTCCTGTCTGGTTCAATCTTCTTCTCTGGGGACATCCATCTATGGTATGAGTGGAGGTAGATGCTCAGCTGGTATCAACCGCCCTTTTTTGTCCCGGGCGACCTGCACGATTGGGATGGCCTCAGGGACTTTGGAGGGTTCTCCTAATTTAGGCGATTTTTGACAATGGAATGGGCAGAATTCCCATGGAATGGGTAGGCGCAGTCCTAATGTATGACTCCAGGGGCCCCAGCCTGGAGGGAGTGTGGCCCAGGATTTGAGGACAGAAGTCTGAAAACACAAACTCAGCTTAGGTTTGGGGACGTAGGTATGGCACGGCCGATCTAAAAACCATGAGAAGTACTCTTCAGGATATGAAGAATGAGCGAGTCTGAGGCGCTTGCTCAGGCTTTTATCTCTGGATTTTGTATCAGCGATGGCCGTGGAGTGTTGGGGAGGCCTCATGGGCCATGGACGAATCTTCCTCTCTGTGGATTTGGCGCGATTTCAATTGTTTGTCGTCAATCTGTGGGATGGGAGGACTCCTTTCAGGTTTGTAAACTCAGGTATCCCACCAAAAGAGGAATTACAAAGCAGAGCCCTGGGGAAGAGAGAAGGGACAACCCGAACTATGGTTAAAAATTGGGGCCTAGGGTCATGGCAAGCCCAATATGCTGTCTCTTCATCCAGCCACTGAGAGGCCTTAACTGAGGACTGGGCTCAGGCTGAGGGTCACAATGTGTGTTTGTGACCAATGTGGCCCGCAAGCATGGCCTGGGCTTCATGGCCACACTGGTTCCAACTACACTGAACGTTGGACAACCTTCCAAACACAAGGTTTCTTGCCATGGGGAAAGAGCTCTGATTTCTGCATCATTTTCAAACCAGGGCAGTGATTGGAGATCAGGTCTAGGTTCTGAAGCCTGGAAACCGAGGTTGAGAAGAGATGACGACCTAAGGCCATGGCGGGTCCGATTGGCTAAGTGTGCGGCCAGCTGTCTGGGTGGGGCCAGGAGGTCCAGGCTCAGGCCGGGTCAGAAAGTGCAATAGGGCCCAGGTCAGTCTATATATTTGGGGTACAGCCGAATGACGTGCAGGTTGATCCTCATTTGGGGTTTCTGGGTAGCCCCAGAGGGCAATGTTTTTCTTCTGAAGGGCAGGCAGAGTGCGGCATTGTAGTTCTGGATTGCCAAACAGGAGGGCTTGTGGGCCAGTAGTCTGAGGATGGAAGTCTGAGAACCCAAACTAGGCCAAGGTTTCTGGTGAGGAAATGGCAGGCACAATCTACAGACCTCAATCGAGATCTCGTGCACCTGAAGTCAGGGCAAGGATCAGACGATCGCTCAGGTTGGACTTTCTGTCCCTGATGGCCCCTTCTTGAAGGGGGGGGTGGATCACGAGGCCATGGGGGTTTTCCCACGATGGGAGTTGTGAGAAGCTCCAAGCTGCAAAGATTCTTCTGCAGGACAATTGAGACCTGTTGGTTGGCTCCAGGCCAACGATTCCGAGAAGGGTTCAAAGGATGGATGGCTGGGTAGCCCACCTCGCATTCCAATTGTCTCCAAGCAACAAGAAAGGTTAGATCTGCTGGATGAGGGGGGAGCAACCGAGGAGGCTGAGTTGAAATGGACTCTCCTGTGGATGTGTCCTAATATGTTTTTGTGTCTATGGAGACCTTGGAATGAAGCGGTGGCACTGGGGCCCTGAAGGCTTCTCCTAAACAGAGGCTTTGACCCAGCTCCAACGTGCATGTTTCCCATGTGTAGATGAGATTTGTTCTGATGGGTGAGTCAGAAAAAGCCATATGATGGTATTGAAATCCAGGCCTCTGAGGAGAGATGCCTGGAAACCAAAGCAATGGATCCTATTAGTGCCTAGGGGCCTGTTCGTTCCTTTTTACCTCTGGAGACATCAGTCTACGGGTCTGAGTGCAGGTAGGTGCTCAGTTGGACTCAGATTGCCCCTGTTTGTCCTGAGAAGCCACAACTATTGGGATGGCCTCAGGGACTTTGGAGATTTATCCTATTAGTAGGGTTGTGGCCATTGGAATGGGCACATACAATTCCCTTGGAAAGGGCAAGTACAGTCCTCAGGTTTGGCTACAGTGACTTGAGCCTGTAGCGGGTGTACACCAGACCTGTTTGGACAGTTGTCTGAAAACACAAACTCGGCTTATGTTTCAGGTCATAGGTATGGCAGGACTGATCTACAGACCATGAGGAGAACTCTTCGGGATATGAAAAAAGGGCGATTGTGAGGCTCTTGCTCAAGTTTTTTTCTCTGGATATCGTGTCACTCATGGTCGTGAAATTGCCGGATGACTTCATGGTAAAAGGACGAGTCTTACTCTCTGGGGTTCCGGCCCCGTCCAAAGAGTTTGGGGTCATTCTGGGGATGGAAGAAGTCCGTTTTTTTGTTGTTGTTGATTTGTTTCCTTTTGTGTTTCAACCTCAGATGTCCCACCTAATGAGGGATTCCAGAGTGGAGCCCTGGGAGGGGCGACTGGACAACCAGAAATCTGGTAAAAATTGGGGCCTAGGGACATGTCAAGCCCATTATGACATCTAATGATCCAGCCACTGAGAGGAATTCCTAGAGGACAGGACCCTCGCTGAGGTCACAATGTGTGTTTATGCTCTCATCGCACTCAAGAATGGGCGGGGCCTCATTGTGAATACTTTTTTCTCCTACACTGAACGTTGGACAACATGCCAACCACAAGGTTTCTTGCCATGGGTCAGGAAGAGTTATGATTTCTTCATCAGAATCACCCGTGGGCAGTGATTGGAGATAAGGTCTAGGTTCTGAAGACTGAAAACTGAGGTAGGGAAGAGATGATGACATAAGGCCATGGCGGGTCTGATGTGCTCAGTGTGCGGTCAGCTGTCTGGGAGTTGGTCAAACGGTCTGGGCTCCGGTTGTGTCAGACAGTGCATTAGTGCCCAGGTTAGACTATATAATTTGGGTAGAGGCGAGTGCTGTGTAGGTTTATCCTCATTTAAGCTGCCTGGGCAGCTCATTAGGCAATATATTTTTTCTAGAGGGCAGGCAGAGTGCTTCATTTTCGGTTCAGAATTGCCAAACTTGAGGGCTTCGGGGCCAGGAGAGTGAGGACGGAAGTCTGAGAACACAAGCTAGACTTCGGATTCAGTGTGAGGGCACGGCAGGTACCCCCTGCAGATTTGAACCAATATCTCATGCATCTAAAGTCAGGGCGAGGATCAGACGATGGCTCAGTTTGGACTTTCTGTGCATGACGGCCCCTTCATGAAGAGAGCGGAATCTCGAGGCCATGGAGGTTTTCCCACGTTGGGAGTTGTGGGATGCCCCCTTTAAGGATCCCTTCTGCGGGACAATTGAGAACTGTTGGACAGCACCTGGGCATCCCATATGGAATGAAACCAGAGCACCGTTTGAGGATGGTTGCCTGGGAAGTCCGCCTCGGATTCCAATTGCCTCCTAGCAACGAGACAGTTTAGATCCAATGGAACTGAGGGAGCAACTGGGGTGGCTGAGTTGAAATAGAATTTCCTGAGGATGGGTCGCAATGTGTGTTTGTGTCGATGAGAGCCTTGGAATGGGGCGGTGGCACCGGGACCCTGAAGTATTCTCCTAAGCTTTTGACATAGCTCCAATGCACATGTTTCCTTGTGAAGACAAGATTTGTTCTGATGCGTGCCTCAGGAAATCCCCTTTGCTGGTATTGGAATCCAGGCTTTTGAGGAGACATGCCTGTAACCAAAGAAATGGATCCGATAATGGCCTCGGGTCCTGTCTGGTTCAATCTCCTTCTCTGGGGACATCCATCTATGGTATGAGTGGAGGTAGATGCTCAGGTGGTATCAACCGCCCTTTTTTGTCCCGGGCGACCTGCACGATTGGGATGGCCTCAGGGACTTTAGATGGTTCTCCTAATTTGTGCGATTTTTGACAATGGAATGGGCAGAATTCCCATGGAATGGGTAGGCGCAGTCCTAATGTGTGACTCCAGGGGCCCCAGCCTGGAGGGAGTATGGCCCAGGACTTTGAGGACAGAAGTCTGAAAACACAAACTCAGCTTAGTTTTGGGGACGTAGGTATGGCACGCCCGATCTACAAACCATGAGAAGAACTCTTCAGGATATGAAGAATGAGCGAGTCTGAGGCGCTTGCTCAGGCTTTTGTCTCTGGATTTTGTATCTGCGATGGCCGTGGAATGTTGGGGAGGCATCATGGGCCATGGACGGATCTTCCTCTCTGTGGATTTGGCGCGATCCCAATTGTTTGTCGTCAATCTGTGGGATGGGAGGACTCCTTTCAGGTTTGTAAACTCAGGTATCCCAGCAAAAGAGGAATTCCAAAGCAGAGCCCTGCGGAAGAGTGAAGGGACAACCCGAACTATGGTTAAAAATTGGGGTCTAGGGGCATGGCAAGCCCAATATGCTGTCTCTTCATCCAGCCACTGAGAGGCCTTACCTGAGGACTGGGCTCAGGCTGAGGGTCACTATGTGTGTTTGTGACCAATGTGGCCCGCAAGCATGGGCTGGGCTTCATGGGCCACACTGGTTCCAACTACACTGAACGTTGGACAACCTTCCAAACACAAGGTTTCTTGCCATGGGGAAAGAGCTCTGATTTCTGCATCATTTTCTTACCAGGGCAGTGATTGGAGATCAGGTCTAGGTTCTGAAGGCTGGAAACCGAGGTTGAGAAGAGATGACGACCTAAGGCCATGGCGGGTCCGATGTGCTAAGTGTGCGGCCAGCTGTCTGGATGGGGCCAGGAGGTCCAGGCTCAGGCCGGGTCAGAAAGTGCAATAGGGCCCAGGTCAGTCTATATATTTGGGGTACAGCTGAATGGCGTGCAGATTGATCCTCATTTGGGGTTTCTGGGTAGCCCCAGAGGGCAATGTTTTTCTTCTGAAGGGCAGGCAGAGTGCAGCATTGTAGTTCCGGATTGCCAAACAGGAGGGCTTGTGGGCCAGTAATCTGAGGACGGAAGTCTGAGAACCCAAACTAGGCCAAGGTTTCTGGGTGAGGATATGGCAGGCACAATCTACAGACCTCAATCGAGATCTCGTGCACCTGAAGTCAGAGCAAGAATCAGGTTGGACTTTCTGTCCCTGATGGCCCCTTCTTGAAGGGGGGGTGGATCACGAGGCCATGGGGGTTTTCCCACGTTGGGAGTTGTGAGAAGCTCCAAACTGCAAAGATTCTTCTGCAGGACAATTGAGACCTGTTGGATGGCTCCAGGCCAACGATTCCGAGCAGGGTTCAAAAAATGGATGGCTGGGTAGCCCACCTCGCATTCCAATTGTCTCCAAGCAACAAGAAAGGTTAGATCTGCTGGATGAGGGGGGAGCAACCGAGGAGGCTGAGTTGAAATGGACTCTCCTGTGGATGTGTCCTAATATGTTTTTGTGTCTATGGAGACCTTGGAATGAAGCGGTGGCACTGGGGCCCTGAAGGGTTCTCCTAAACAGAGGCTTTGACACAGCTCCAACGTGCATGTTTCCCATGTGTAGATGAGATTTGTTCTGATGGGTGAGTCAAGAAACAGCCATATGCTGGTATTGAAATCCAGGCCTCTGAGGAGAGATGCCTGGAAACCAAAGCAATGGATCCTATTAGTGCCTAGGGGCCTGTTCGTTCCTTTTTACCTCTGGGGACATCAGTCTACGGGTCTGAGTGCAGGTAGGTGCTCAGATGGGCTCAGATTGCCCCTGTTTGTCCTGGGAAGCCACAACTATTGGGATGGCCTCAGGGACTTTGGAGATTTATCCTATTAGTAGAGTTGTGGCCATTGGAATGGGCACATACAATTCCCTTGGAAAGGGCAAGCACAGTCCTCAGGTTTGGCTACAGGGGCTTGAGCCTGTAGCGTGTGTACGCCAGAGCTGTTTGGACAGTTGTCTGAAAACACAAACTCGGCTTATGTTTCAGGTCATAGGTATGGCAGGACTGATCTACAGACAATGAGGAGAACTCTTCGGGATATGAAAAAAGGGCGAGTGTGAGGCTCTTGTTCAAGTTTTTGTCTCTGGATATCGTGTCACTCATGGTCGTGAAATTGCCGGATGACTTCATGGGAAATGGACGAGTCTTACTCTCTGGGGGTCCGGCCCCGTCCAAAGAGTTTGGGGTCATTCTGGGGATGGAAGAAGTCCGTTTTTTGGTTGATGTTAATTTGTTTCCTTTTGTGTTTCAACCTCAGATGTCCCACCTAATGAGGGATTCCAGAGTAGAGCCCTGGGTATGGGAGACTGGACAACCAGAAATCTGGTAAAAATTGGGGCCTAGGGACATGTCAAGCCCATTATGACATCTAATGATCCAGCCACTGAGAGGACTTCCTAGAGGACAGGACTCACGCTGAGGTCACAATGTGTGTTTATGCACTCGAGGCACTCAAGAATGGGCGGGGCCTCATTGTGAATGCTGTTTTCTCCTACACTGAACGTTGGACAACATCGCAACCACAAGGTTTCTTGCCAATGGGTCAGGAAGAGTTATGATTTCTGCATCACAGTCACCCGTGGGCAGTGATTGGAGATAAGGTCTAGGTTCTGAAGCCTGAAAACTGAGGTAGGGAAGAGATGATGACTTAAGGCCATGGCGGGTCCGATGTGCTAATTGTGCGGCCAGCTGTCTGGGTGGGGCCAGGAGGTCCAGGCTCAGGCCGGGTCAGAAAGTGCAATAGGGCCCAGGTCAGTCTATATATTTGGCGTACAGCTGAATGGCGTGCAGATTGATCCTCATTTGGGGTTTCTGGGTAGCCCCAGAGGGCAATGTTTTTCTTCTGAAGGGCAGGCAGAGTGCAGCATTGTAATTCCGGATTGCCAAACAGGAGGGCTTGTGGGCCAGTAATCTGAGGACGGAAGTCTGAGAACCCAAACTAGGCCAAGGTTTCTGGGTGAGGATATGGCAGGCACAATCTACAGACCTCAATCGAGATCTCGTGCACCTGAAGTCAGAGCAAGGATCAGGTTGGACTTTCTGTCCCTGATGGCCCCTTCTTGAAGGGGGGTGGATCACGAGGCCATGGGGGTTTTCCCACGTTGGGAGTTGTGAGAAGCTCCAAACTGCAAAGATTCTTCTGCAGGACAATTGAGACCTGTTGGTTGGCTCCAGGCCAACGATTCCGAGCAGGGTTCAAAGGATGGATGGCTGGGTAGCCCACCTCGCATTCCAATTGTCTCCAAGCAACAAGAAAGGTTAGATCTGCTGGATGAGGGGGGAGCAACCGAGGAGGCTGAGTTGAAATGGACTCTCCTGTGGATGTGTCCTAATATGTTTTTGTGTCTATGGAGACCTTGGAATGAAGCGGTGGCACTGGGGCCCTGAAGGGTTCTCCTAAACAGAGGCTTTGACACAACTCCAACGTGCATGTTTCCCATGTGTAGATGATATTTGTTCTGATGGGTGAGTCAAGAAACAGCCATATGCTGGTATTGAAATCCAGGCCTCTGAGGAGAGATGCCTGGAAACCAAAGCAATGGATCCTATTAGTGCCTAGGGGCCTGTTCGTTCCTTTGTACCTCTGGGGACATCAGTCTACAGGTCTGAGTGCAGGTAGGTGCTCAGATGGGCTCAGATTGCCCCTGTTTGTCCTGGGAAGCCACAACTATTGGGATGGCCTCAGGGACTTTGGAGATTTATCCTATTAGTAGAGTTGTGGCCATTGGAATGGGCACATACAATTCCCTTGGAAAGGGCAAGCACAGTCCTCAGGTTTGGCTACAGGGGCTTGAGCCTGTAGCGTGTGTACGCCAGAGCTGTTTGGACAGTTGTCTGAAAACACAAACTCGGCTTATGTTTCAGGTCATAGGTATGGCAGGACTGATCTACAGACCATGAGGAGAACTCTTCGGGATATGAAAAAAGGGCGAGTGTGAGGCTCTTGTTCAAGTTTTTGTCTCTGGATATCGTGTCACTCATGGTCGTGAAATTGCCGGATGACTTCATGGGAAATGGACGAGCCTTACTCTCTGGGGGTCCGGCCCCGCCAAAGAGTTTGGGGTCCTTCTGGGGATGGAAGAAGTCCGTTTTTTGGTTGATGTTAATTTGTTTCCTTTTGTGTTTCAACCTCAGATGTCCCACCTAATGAGGGATTCCAGAGTAGAGCCCTGGGTATGGGAGACTGGACAACCAGAAATCTGGTAAAAATTGGGGCCTAGGGACATGTCAAGCCCATTATGACATCTAATGATCCAGCCACTGAGAGGACTTCCTAGAGGACAGGACTCACGCTGAGGTCACAATGTGTTTTTATGCACTCGAGGCACTCAAGAATGGGCGGGGCCTCATTGTGAATGCTGTTTTCTCCTACACTGAACGTTGGACAACATCGCAACCACAAGGTTTCTTGCCATGGGTCAGGAAGAGTTATGATTTCTGCATCACAGTCACCCGTGGGCAGTGATTGGAGATAAGGTCTAGGTTCTGAAGCCTGAAAACTGAGGTAGGGAAGAGATGATGACTTAAGGCCATGGCGGGTCCGATGTGCTAATTGTGCGGCCAGCTGTCTGGGTGGGGCCAGGAGGTCCAGGCTCAGGCCGGGTCAGAAAGTGCAATAGGGCCCAGGTCAGTCTATATATTTGGCGTACAGCTGAATGGCGTGCAGATTGATCCTCATTTGGGGTTTCTGGGTAGCCCCAGAGGGCAATGTTTTTCTTCTGAAGGGCAGGCAGAGTGCAGCATTGTAATTCCGGATTGCCAAACAGGAGGGCTTGTGGGCCAGTAATCTGAGGACGGAAGTCTGAGAACCCAAACTAGGCCAAGGTTTCTGGGTGAGGATATGGCAGGCACAATCTACAGACCTCAATCGAGATCTCGTGCACCTGAAGTCAGAGCAAGGATCAGGTTGGACTTTCTGTCCCTGATGGCCCCTTCTTGAAGGGGGGTGGATCACGAGGCCATGGGGGTTTTCCCACGTTGGGAGTTGTGAGAAGCTCCAAACTGCAAAGATTCTTCTGCAGGACAATTGAGACCTGTTGGTTGGCTCCAGGCCAACGATTCCGAGCAGGGTTCAAAGGATGGATGGCTGGGTAGCCCACCTCGCATTCCAATTGTCTCCAAGCAACAAGAAAGGTTAGATCTGCTGGATGAGGGGGGAGCAACCGAGGAGGCTGAGTTGAAATGGACTCTCCTGTGGATGTGTCCTAATATGTTTTTGTGTCTATGGAGACCTTGGAATGAAGCGGTGGCACTGGGGCCCTGAAGGGTTCTCCTAAACAGAGGCTTTGACACAACTCCAACGTGCATGTTTCCCATGTGTAGATGATATTTGTTCTGATGGGTGAGTCAAGAAACAGCCATATGCTGGTATTGAAATCCAGGCCTCTGAGGAGAGATGCCTGGAAACCAAAGCAATGGATCCTATTAGTGCCTAGGGGCCTGTTCGTTCCTTTGTACCTCTGGGGACATCAGTCTACAGGTCTGAGTGCAGGTAGGTGCTCAGATGGGCTCAGATTGCCCCTGTTTGTCCTGGGAAGCCACAACTATTGGGATGGCCTCAGGGACTTTGGAGATTTATCCTATTAGTAGAGTTGTGGCCATTGGAATGGGCACATACAATTCCCTTGGAAAGGGCAAGCACAGTCCTCAGGTTTGGCTACAGGGGCTTGAGCCTGTAGCGTGTGTACGCCAGAGCTGTTTGGACAGTTGTCTGAAAACACAAACTCGGCTTATGTTTCAGGTCATAGGTATGGCAGGACTGATCTACAGACCATGAGGAGAACTCTTCGGGATATGAAAAAAGGGCGAGTGTGAGGCTCTTGTTCAAGTTTTTGTCTCTGGATATCGTGTCACTCATGGTCGTGAAATTGCCGGATGACTTCATGGGAAATGGACGAGCCTTACTCTCTGGGGGTCCGGCCCCGCCAAAGAGTTTGGGGTCCTTCTGGGGATGGAAGAAGTCCGTTTTTTGGTTGATGTTAATTTGTTTCCTTTTGTGTTTCAACCTCAGATGTCCCACCTAATGAGGGATTCCAGAGTAGAGCCCTGGGTATGGGAGACTGGACAACCAGAAATCTGGTAAAAATTGGGGCCTAGGGACATGTCAAGCCCATTATGACATCTAATGATCCAGCCACTGAGAGGACTTCCTAGAGGACAGGACTCACGCTGAGGTCACAATGTGTTTTTATGCACTCGAGGCACTCAAGAATGGGCGGGGCCTCATTGTGAATGCTGTTTTCTCCTACACTGAACGTTGGACAACATCGCAACCACAAGGTTTCTTGCCATGGGTCAGGAAGAGTTATGATTTCTGCATCACAGTCACCCGTGGGCAGTGATTGGAGATAAGGTCTAGGTTCTGAAGCCTGAAAACTGAGGTAGGGAAGAGATGATGACTTAAGGCCATGGCGGGTCCGATGTGCTAATTGTGCGGCCAGCTGTCTGGGTGGGGCCAGGAGGTCCAGGCTCAGGCCGGGTCAGAAAGTGCAATAGGGCCCAGGTCAGTCTATATATTTGGCGTACAGCTGAATGGCGTGCAGATTGATCCTCATTTGGGGTTTCTGGGTAGCCCCAGAGGGCAATGTTTTTCTTCTGAAGGGCAGGCAGAGTGCAGCATTGTAATTCCGGATTGCCAAACAGGAGGGCTTGTGGGCCAGTAATCTGAGGACGGAAGTCTGAGAACCCAAACTAGGCCAAGGTTTCTGGGTGAGGATATGGCAGGCACAATCTACAGACCTCAATCGAGATCTCGTGCACCTGAAGTCAGAGCAAGGATCAGGTTGGACTTTCTGTCCCTGATGGCCCCTTCTTGAAGGGGGGTGGATCACGAGGCCATGGGGGTTTTCCCACGTTGGGAGTTGTGAGAAGCTCCAAACTGCAAAGATTCTTCTGCAGGACAATTGAGACCTGTTGGTTGGCTCCAGGCCAACGATTCCGAGCAGGGTTCAAAGGATGGATGGCTGGGTAGCCCACCTCGCATTCCAATTGTCTCCAAGCAACAAGAAAGGTTAGATCTGCTGGATGAGGGGGGAGCAACCGAGGAGGCTGAGTTGAAATGGACTCTCCTGTGGATGTGTCCTAATATGTTTTTGTGTCTATGGAGACCTTGGAATGAAGCGGTGGCACTGGGGCCCTGAAGGGTTCTCCTAAACAGAGGATTTGACACAGCTCCAACGTGCATGTTTCCCATGTGTAGATGAGATTTGTTCTGATGGGTGAGTCAAGAAACAGCCATATGCTGGTATTGAAATCCAGGCCTCTGAGTAGAGATGTCTCGAAACCAAAGCAATGGATCCTATTAGTGCCTAGGGGCCTGTTCGTTCCTTTGTACCTCTGGGGACATCAGTCTACGGGTCTGAGTGCAGGTAGGTGCTCAAATGGGCTCAGATTGCCCCTGTTTGTCCTGGGAAGCCACAACTATTGGGATGGCCTCAGGGACTTTGGAGATTTATCCTATTAGTAGGGTTGTGGCCATTGGAATGGGCACATACAATTCCCTTGGAAAGGGCAAGTACAGTCCTCAGGTTTGGCTACAGGGGCTTGAGCCTGTAGCGTGTGTACGCCAGAGCTGTTTGGACAGTTTTCTGAAAACACAAACTCGGCTTATGTTTCAGGTCATAGGTATGGCAGGACTGATCTACAGACCATGAGGAGAACTCTTCGGGATATGAAAAAAGGGCGAGTGTGAGTCTCTTGCTCAAGTATTTGTCTCTGGATATCGTGTCACTCATGGTCGTGAAATTGCCGGATGACATCATGGGAAATGGACGAGTCTTACTCTCTGGGGTTCCGGCCCCGTCCAAAGAGTTTGGGGTCATTTTGGGGATGGAAGAAGTCCGTTTTTTTATTGTTGTTGGTTTGTTTCCTTTTGTGTTTCAACCTCAGATGTCCCACCTAATGAGGGATTCCAGAGTAGAGCCCTGGGGAGGGGCGACTGGACAACCAGAAATCTGGTAAAAATTGGGGCCTAGGGACATGTCAAGCCCATTATGACATCTAATGATCCAGCCACTGAGAGGATTTCCTAGAGGACAGGACCCACGCTGAGGTCACAATGTGTGTTTATGCTCTCGTCGCACTCAAGAATGCGCGGGGCCTCATTGTGAATACTTTTTCTCCTACACTGAACTTTGGACAACATGCCAACCACAAGGTTTCTTGCCATGGGTCAGGAAGAGTTATGATTTCTGCATCACAGTCACCCATGGGCAGTGATTGGAGATAAGGTCTAGGTTCTGAAGACTGAAAACTGAGGTAGGGAAGAGATGATGACATAAGGCCATGGCGGGTCTGATGTGCTCAGTGTGCGGTCAGCTGTCTGGGAGTTGGTCAAAAGGTCTGGGCTCCGGTTGTGTCAGACAGTGCATTAGTGCCCAGGTTAGACTATATAATTTGGGTAGAGGCGAGTGCTGTGTAGGTTTATCCTCATTTAAGCTGCCTGGGCAGCTCACTAGGCAATATATTTTTTCTAGAGGGCAGGCAGAGTGCTTCATTGTCGGTCCTTAATTGCCAAACTTGAGGGCTTCGTTGCCAGGAGAGTGAGGACGGAAGTCTGAGAACACAAGCTAGACTTCGGATTCAGGGTGAGGGCACGGCAGGTACCCCCTGCAGATTTGAACCAATATCTCATGCATCTAAAGTCAGGGCGAGGATCAGACGTTGGCTCAGTTTGGAGTTTCTGTGCAGGACGGCCGGCCCCTTCATGAAGGGAGCAGAATCTCGAGGCCATGGAGGTTTTCCACGTTGGGAGATGTGGGATGCCCCCTTCAAGGATTCCTTCTGCGGGACAATTGAGACTTGTTGGACAGCTCCAGGACATCCCATATGGAATGAAACCAGAGCACCGTTCGAGGATGGATGCCTGGGAAGTCCGCCTCGGATTCCAATTGCCTCCTAGCACCGAGACAGGTTAGATCCAATGGATCTGCGGGAGCAACCGGGGTGGCTGAGTTGAAATGGACTTTCCTGAGGATGGGTCGCAATGTGTGTTTATGTCCATGAGAGCCTTGGAATGGGGTGGTGGCACCGGGATCCTGAAGTATTCTCCTAAGCTTTTGACATAGCTCCAATGCACATGTTTCCTTGTGGAGACGAGATTTGTTCTGATGCGTGCCTCAGGAAATCCCCTCTGCTGGTATTGGAATCCAGGCTTTTGAGGAGACATGCCTGTAAACCAAAGAAATGGATCCGATAATGGCCTCGGGTCCTGTCTGGTTCAATCTTCTTGTCTGGGGACATCCATCTATGGTATGAGTGGAGGTAGATGCTCAGCTGGTATCAACCGCCCTTTTTTGTCCCGGGCGACATGCACGATTGGGATGGCCTCAGGGACTTTGGATGGTTCTTCTAATTTGTGCGATTTTTGACAATAAAATGGGCAGAATTCCCATGGAATGGGTAGGCGCAGTCCTAATGTGTGACTCGAGGGGCCCCAGCCTGGAGGGAGTGTGGCCCAGGACTTTGAGGACAGAAGTCTGAAAACACAAACTCAGCTTAGGTTTGGGGACGTAGGTATGGCACGCCCGATCTACAAACCATGAGAAGAACTCTTCAGGATATGAAGAATGAGCGAGTCTGAGGCGCTTGCTCAGGCTTTCGTCTCTGGATTTTGTATCAGCGATGGCCGTGGAATGTTGGGGAGGCATCATGGGCCATGGACGAATCTTCCTCTCTGTGGATTTGGCGCGATCCCAATTGTTTGTCGTCAATCTGTGGGATGGGAGGACTCCTTTCTGATTTGTAAACTCAGGTATCCCACCAAAAGAGGAATTCCAAAGCAGAGCCCTGGGGAAGAGTGAAGGGACAACCCGAACTATGGTTAAAAATTGGGGTCTAGGGGCATGGCTAGCCCAATATGCTGTCTCTTCATCCAGCCACTGAGAGGCCTTACCTGAGGACTGGGCTCAGGCTGAGGGTCACTATGTGTGTTTGTGACCAATGTGGTCCGCAAGCATGGGCTGGGCTTCATGGGCCACACTGGTTCCAACTACACTGAACGTTGGACAACCTTCCAAACACAAGGTTTCTTGCCATGGGGAAAGAGCTCTGATTTCTGCATCATTTTCTTACCAGGGCAGTGATTGGAGATCAGGTCTAGGTTCTGAAGGCTGGAAACCGAGGTTGAGAAGAGATGACGACCTAAGGCCATGGCGGGTCCGATGTGCTAAGTGTGCGGCCAGCTGTCTGGGTGGGGCCAGGAGGTCCAGGCTCAGGCCGGGTCAGAAAGTGCAATAGGGCCCAGGTCAGTCTATATATTTGGGGTACAGCTGAATGGCGTGCAGATTGATCCTCATTTGGGGTTTCTGGGTAGCCCCAGAGGGCAATGTTTTTCTTCTGAAGGGCAGGCAGAGTGCAGCATTGTAGTTCCGGATTGCCAAACAGGAGGGCTTGTGGGCCAGTAATCTGAGGACGGAAGTCTGAGAACCCAAACTAGGCCAAGGTTTCTGGGTGAGGATATGGCAGGCACAATCTACAGACCTCAATCGAGATCTCGTGCACCTGAAGTCAGAGCAAGGATCAGGTTGGACTTTCTGTCCCTGATGGCCCCTTCTTGAAGGGGGGGTGGATCATGAGACCATGGGGGTTTTCCCACGTTGGGAGTTGTGAGAAGCTCCAAACTGCAAAGATTCTTCTGCAGGACAATTGAGACCTGTTGGTTGGCTCCAGGCCAACGATTCCGAGCAGGGTTCAAAGGATGGATGGCTGGGTAGCCCACCTCGCATTCCAATTGTCTCCAAGCAACAAGAAAGGTTAGATCTGCTGGATGAGGGGGGAGCAACCGAGGAGGCTGAGTTGAAATGGACTCTCCTGTGGATGTGTCCTAATATGTTTTTGTGTCTATGGAGACCTTGGAATGAAGCGGTGGCACTGGGGCCCTGAAGGGTTCTCCTAAACAGAGGCTTTGACACAGCTCCAACGTGCATGTTTCCCATGTGTAGATGATATTTGTTCTGATGGGTGAGTCAAGAAACAGCCATATGCTGGTATTGAAATCCAGGCCTCTGAGGAGAGATGCCTGGAAACCAAAGCAATGGATCCTATTAGTGCCTAGGGGCCTGTTCGTTCCTTTGTACCTCTGGGGACATCAGTCTACAGGTCTGAGTGCAGGTAGGTGCTCAGATGGGCTCAGATTGCCCCTGTTTGTCCTGGGAAGCCACAACTATTGGGATGGCCTCAGGGACTTTGGAGATTTATCCTATTAGTAGAGTTGTGGCCATTGGAATGGGCACATACAATTCCCTTGGAAAGGGCAAGCACAGTCCTCAGGTTTGGCTACAGGGGCTTGAGCCTGTAGCGTGTGTACGCCAGAGCTGTTTGGACAGTTGTCTGAAAACACAAACTCGGCTTATGTTTCAGGTCATAGGTATGGCAGGACTGATCTACAGACCATGAGGAGAACTCTTCGGGATATGAAAAAAGGGCGAGTGTGAGGCTCTTGTTCAAGTTTTTGTCTCTGGATATCGTGTCACTCATGGTCGTGAAATTGCCGGATGACTTCATGGGAAATGGACGAGTCTTACTCTCTGGGGGTCCGGCCCCGTCCAAAGAGTTTGGGGTCATTCTGGGGATGGAAGAAGTCCGTTTTTTTTGTTGTTGTTAATTTGTTTCCTTTTGTGTTTCAACCTCAGATGTTCCACCTAATGAGGGATTCCAGAGTAGAGCCCTGGGTATGGGCGACTGGACAACCAGAAATCTGGTAAAAATTGGGGCCTAGGGACATGTCAAGCCCATTATGACATCTAATGATCCAGCCACTGAGAGGACTTCCTAGAGGACAGGACTCACGCTGAGGTCACAATGTGTGTTTATGCACTCGAGGCACTCAAGAATGGGCGGGGCCTCATTGTGAATGCTGTTTTCTCCTACACTGAACGTTGGACAACATCGCAACCACAAGGTTTCTTGCCATGGGTCAGGAAGAGTTATGATTTCTGCATCACAGTCACCCGTGGGCAGTGATTGGAGATAAGGTGTAGGTTCTGAAGCCTGAAAACTGAGGTAGGGAAGAGATGATGACTTAAGGCCATGGCTGGTCTGATGTGCTCAGTGTGCGGTCAGCTGTCTGGGTGTTGGTCAAAAGGTCTGGGCTCCGGTTGTGTCAGACAGTGCATTAGTGCCCAGGTAAGACTATATAATTTGGGTAGAGGCGAGTGCCGTGTAGGTATATCCTCATTTAAGCTGCCTGGGCAGCTCATTAGGCAATATATTTTTTCTAGAGTGCAGGCAGAGTGCTTCATTGTCGGTCTGCAATTGCCAAACTTGAGGGTTTCGGGGCCAGGAGAGTGAGGACGGAAGTCTGAGAACACAAGCTAGACTTCGGATTCAGGGTGAGGGCACGGCAGGTACCCCCTGCAGATTTGAACCAATATCTCATGCATCTAAAGTCAGGGCGAGGATCAGATGTTGGCTCAGGTTGGAGTTTCTGTGCATGACGGCCCCTTCATGAAGGGAGCGGAATCTCAAGGCCATGGAAGTTTTCCACGTTGGGAGATGTGGGATGCCCCCTTCAAGGATTCCTTCTGCGGGACAATTGAGACCTGTTGGACAGCTCCAGGATATCCCATATGGAATGAAACCAGAGCACCGTTCAAGGATGGATGCCTGGGAAGTCCGCCTCGGATTCCAATTGCCTCCTAGCAACGAGACAGTTTAGATCCAATGGATCTGCGGGAGCAACCGGGGTGGCTGAGTTGAAATGGACTTTCCTGAGGATGGGTCGCAATGTGTGTTTGTGTCCATGAGAGCCTTGGAATGGGGCGGTGGCAACGGGACCCTGAAGTATTCTCCTAAGCTTTTGACACAGCTCCAATGCACATGTTTCCTTGTAGAGACGAGATTTGTTCTGATGCGTGCCTCAGGAAATCCCCTCTGCTGGTATTGGAATCCAGGCTTTTGAGGAGACATGCCTGTAAACCAAAGCAATGGATCCGATAATGGCCTCGGGTCCTGTCTGGTTCAAACTTCTTCTCTGGGGACATCCATCTATAGTATGAGTAGAGGTAGATGCTCAGCTGGTATTAACCGCCATTATTTGTCCCGGGCAACCTACACTATTGGGATGGCCTCAGGGACTTTGGAGGGTTCTCCTAATTTGTACGATTTTTACAATGGAATGGGCAGAATTCCCATGGATTGGGTGGGCGTAGTACTAATGTGTGGCTCCAGGGGCCCCAGCCTGGAGGGAGTGTGGCCCAGGACTTTGAGGACAGAAGTCGGAAAACACAAACTCAGCTTAGGTTTGGGGACGTAGGTATGACACGCCCGATCTACAAACCAAGAGAAGAACTCTTCAGGATATGAAGAATGAGCGAGTCTGAGGTGCTTGCTCAGGCTTTTGTCTCTGGATTTTGTATCAGCGATGGCCGTGGAATGTTGGGGAGGCCTCATGGGCCATGGACGAATCTTCCTCTCTGTGGATTTGGCCCGATTCCCAATCGTTTTTTGTCAATCTGTGGGATGGGAGGACTCCTTTCAGTTTTCTTACCTCAGGTGTCCCACCAAAAGAGGAATTCCAAAGCAAAGCCGTGGGGAAGACTGAAGGGACAACCCGAACTATGGTTAAAAATTGGGGCCTAGGGGCATGGCAAGCCCAACATCCTGTCTCTTCATCCAGCCACTGAGAGGCCTTACCTGAGGACTGGGCTCAGGCTGAGGGTCACAATGTGTGTTTGTGACCAATGTGGCCCGCAAGCATGGGCTGGGCTTCATGGGCCACACTGGTTCCAACTAAACTGAACGTTGGACAACCTTCCAAACACAAGTTTACTTGCCATGGGGAAAGAGCTCTGATTTCTGCATCATTTTCTTACCAGGGCAGTGATTGGAGATCAGGTCTAGGTTCTGAAGCCTGGAAACCGAGTTTGAGAAGAGATGACGACTTAAGGCCTTGGCGGGTCGGATGTGCTAAGTGTGAGGCCATCTGTCTGGGTGGGGCCAGGAGGTCCAGGCTCAGGCCGGGTCAGAAAGTGCAATAGGGCCCAGGTCAGTCTATATATTTGGGGTACAGCCGAATGGCGTGAAGGTTGATCCTCATTTGGGGTTTCTGGGTAGCCCCAGAGGGCAATGTTTTTCTTCTGAAGGGCAGGCAGAGTGCGGCATGGTAGTTCTGGATTGCCAAACAGGAGGGCTTGTGGGCCAGTAGTCTGAGGACGGAAGTCTGAGAACCCAAACTAGGCCAAGGTTTCTGGGTGAGGATATGGCAGGCACAATCTACAGACCTCAATCGAGATCTCGTGCACCTGAAGTCAGAGCAAGGATCAGGTTGGACTTTCTGTCCCTGATGGCCCCTTTTTGAAGGGGGGGTGAATCATGAGACCATGGGGATTTTCCCACGATGGGAGTTGTGAGAAGCTCCAAACTGCAAAGATTCTTCTGCAGGACAATTGAGACCTGTTGGTTGGCTCCAGGCCAACGATTCCGAGCAGGGTTCAAAGGATGGATGGCTGGGTAGCCCACCTCGCATTCAAATGGTCTCCATGCAACAAGAAAGGTTAGATCTGCTGGATGAGGGGGGAGCAACCGAGGAGGCTGAGTTGAAATGTACTCTCCTGTGGATGTGTCCTAATATGTTTTTGTGTCTATGGAGAACTTGGAATGAAGCGGTGGCAATGGGGCCCTGAAGGGTTTTCCTAAACAGAGGCTTTGACACAGCTCCACCGTGCATGTTTCCCATGTGTAGATGAGATTTGTTCTGATGGGTGAGTCAAGAAACAGCCATATGCTGGTATTGAAATCCAGGCCTCTGAGTAGAGATGTCTCGAAACCAAAGCAATGGATCCTATTAGTGCCTAGGGGCCTGTTCGTTCCTTTGTACCTCTGGGGACATCAGTCTACGGGTCTGAGTGCAGGTAGGTGCTCAAATGGGCTCAGATTGCCCCTGTTTATCCTGGGAAGCCACAACTATTGGGATGGCCTCAGGGACTTTGTAGATTTATCCTATTAGTAGGGTTGTGGCCATTGGAATGGGCACATACAATTCCCTTGGAAAGGGCAAGCACAGTCCTCAGGTTTGGCTACAGGGGCTTGAACCTGTAGCGTGTGTAGGCCAGAGCTGTTTGGACAGTTGTCTGAAAACACAAACTCGGCTTATGTTTCAGGTCATAGGTATGGCAGGACTGATCTACAGACCATGAGGAGAACTCTTCGGGATATGAAAAAAGGGCGAGTGTGAGGCTCTTGTTCATGTTTTTGTCTCTGGATATCATGTCACTCATGGTCGTGAAATTGCCGGATGACTTCATGGGAAATGGACGAGTCTTACTCTCTGGGGGTCCGGCCCCGTCCAAAGAGTTTGGGGTCATTCTGGGGATGGAAGAAGTCCGTTTTTTTTGTTGTTGTTAATTTGTTTCCTTTTGTGTTTCAACCTCAGATGTTCCACCTAATGAGGGATTCCAGAGTAGAGCCCTGGGTATGGGCGACTGGACAACCAGAAATCTGGTAAAAATTGGGGCCTAGGGACATGTCAAGCCCATTATGACATCTAATGATCCAGCCACTGAGAGGACTTCCTAGAGGACAGGACTCACGCTGAGGTCACAATGTGTGTTTATGCACTCGAGGCACTCAAGAATGGGCGGGGCCTCATTGTGAATGCTGTTTTCTCCTACACTGAACGTTGGACAACATCGCAACCACAAGGTTTCTTGCCATGGGTCAGGAAGAGTTATGATTTCTGCATCACAGTCACCCGTGGGCAGTGATTGGAGATAAGGTGTAGGTTCTGAAGCCTGAAAACTGAGGTAGGGAAGAGATGATGACTTAAGGCCATGGCTGGTCTGATGTGCTCAGTGTGCGGTCAGCTGTCTGGGTGTTGGTCAAAAGGTCTGGGCTCCGGTTGTGTCAGACAGTGCATTAGTGGCCAGGTAAGACTATATAATTTGGGTAGAGGCGAGTGCCGGGTAGGTATATCCTCATTTAAGCTGCCTGGGCAGCTCATTAGGCAATATATTTTTTCTAGAGTGCAGGCAGAGTGCTTCATTGTCGGTCTGCAATTGCCAAACTTGAGGGTTTCGGGGCCAGGAGAGTGAGGACGGAAGTCTGAGAACACAAGCTAGACTTCGGATTCAGGGTGAGGGCACGGCAGGTACCCCCTGCAGATTTGAACCAATATCTCATGCATCTAAAGTCAGGGCGAGGATCAGATGTTGGCTCAGGTTGGAGTTTCTGTGCATGACGGCCCCTTCATGAAGGGAGCGGAATCTCAAGGCCATGGAAGTTTTCCACGTTGGGAGATGTGGGATGCCCCCTTCAAGGATTCCTTCTGCGGGACAATTGAGACCTGTTGGACAGCTCCAGGATATCCCATATGGAATGAAACCAGAGCACCGTTCAAGGATGGATGCCTGGGAAGTCCGCCTCGGATTCCAATTGCCTCCTAGCAACGAGACAGTTTAGATCCAATGGATCTGCGGGAGCAACCGGGGTGGCTGAGTTGAAATGGACTTTCCTGAGGATGGGTCGCAATGTGTGTTTGTGTCCATGAGAGCCTTGGAATGGGGCGGTGGCACCGGGACCCTGAAGTATTCTCCTAAGCTTTTGACACAGCTCCAATGCACATGTTTCCTTGTAGAGACGAGATTTGTTCTGATGCGTGCCTCAGGAAATCCCCTCTGCTGGTATTGGAATCCAGGCTTTTGAGGAGACATGCCTGTAAACCAAAGCAATGGATCCGATAATGGCCTCGGGTCCTGTCTGGTTCAAACTTCTTCTCTGGGGACATCCATCTATAGTATGAGTAGAGGTAGATGCTCAGCTGGTATTAACCGCCATTATTTGTCTCGGGCAACCTACACTATTGGGATGGCCTCAGGGACTTTGGAGGGTTCTCCTAATTTGTACGATTTTTACAATGGAATGGGCAGAATTCCCATGGATTGGGTGGGCGTAGTCGTAATGTGTGGCTCCAGGGGCCCCAGCCTGGAGGGAGTGTGGCCCAGGACTTTGAGGACAGAAGTCGGAAAACACAAACTCAGCTTAGGTTTGGGGACGTAGGTATGACACGCCCGATCTACAAACCAAGAGAAGAACTCTTCAGGATATGAAGAATGAGCGAGTCTGAGGTGCTTGCTCAGGCTTTTGTCTCTGGATTTTGTATCAGCGATGGCCGTGGAATGTTGGGGAGGCCTCATGGGCCATGGACGAATCTTCCTCTCTGTGGATTTGGCCCGATTCCCAATCGTTTTTTGTCAATCTGTGGGATGGGAGGACTCCTTTCAGTTTTCTTACCTCAGGTGTCCCACCAAAAGAGGAATTCCAAAGCAAAGCCGTGGGGAAGACTGAAGGGACAACCCGAACTATGGTTAAAAATTGGGGCCTAGGGGCATGGCAAGCCCAACATCCTATCTCTTCATCCAGCCACTGAGAGGCCTTACCTGAGGACTGGGCTCAGGCTGAGGGTCACAATGTGTGTTTGTGACCAATGTGGCCCGCAAGCATGGGCTGGGCTTCATGGGCCACACTGGTTCCAACTACACTGAACGTTGGACAACCTTCCAAACACAAGTTTACTTGCCATGGGGAAAGAGCTCTGATTTCTGCATCATTTTCTTACCAGGGCAGTGATTGGAGATCAGGTCTAGGTTCTGAAGCCTGGAAACCGAGGTTGAGAAGAGATGACGACTTAAGGCCTTGGCGGGTCCGATGTGCTAAGTGTGAGGCCAGCTGTCTGGGTGGGGCCAGGAGGTCCAGGCTCAGGCCGGGTCAGAAAGTGCAATAGGGCCCAGGTCAGTCTATATATTTGGGGTACAGCCGAATGGCGTGAAGGTTGATCCTCATTTGGGGTTTCTGGGTAGCCCCAGAGGGCAATGTTTTTCTTCTGAAGGGCAGGCAGAGTGCGGCATGGTAGTTCTGGATTGCCAAACAGGAGGGCTTGTGGGCCAGTAGTCTGAGGACGGAAGTCTGAGAACCCAAACTAGGCCAAGGTTTCTGGGTGAGGATATGGCAGGCACAATCTATAGACCTCAATCGAGATCTCGTGCACCTGAAGTCAGGGCAAGGATCAGAAGATCGCTCAGGTTGGACTTTCTGTCCCTGATGGCCCCTTCTTGAAGGGGGGGTGGATCACGAGGCCATGGGGATTTTCCCACGATGGGAGTTGTGAGAAGCTCCAAACTGCAAAGATTCTTCTGCAGGACAATTGAGACCTGTTGGTTGGCTCCAGGCCAACGATTCCGAGCAGGGTTCAAAAGATGGATGGCTGGGTAGCCCACCTCGCATTCAAATGGTCTCCATGCAACAAGAAAGGTTAGATCTGCTGGATGAGGGGGGAGCAACCGAGGAGGCTGAGTTGAAATGTACTCTCCTGTGGATGTGTCCTAATATGTTTTTGTGTCTTTGGAGACCTTGGAATGAAGCGGTGGCAATGGGGCCCTGAAGGGTTCTCCTAAACAGAGGCTTTGACACAGCTCCACCGTGCATGTTTCCCATGTGTAGATGAGATTTGTTCTGATGGGTGAGTCAAGAAACAGCCATATGCTGGTATTGAAATCCAGGCCTCTGAGTAGAGATGTCTCGAAACCAAAGCAATGGATCCTATTAGTGCCTAGGGGACTGTTCGTTCCTTTGTACCACTGGGGACATCAGTCTACGGGTCTGAGTGCAGGTAGGTGCTCAAATGGGCTCAGATTGCCCCTGTTTATCCTGGGAAGCCACAACTATTGGGATGGCCTCAGGGACTTTGTAGATTTATCCTATTAGTAGGGTTGTGGCCATTGGAATGGGCACATACAATTCCCTTGGAAAGGGCAAGCACAGTCCTCAGGTTTGGCTACAGGGGCTTGAGTCTCTAGCGTGTGTAGGCCAGAGCTGTTTGGACAGTTGTCTGAAAACACAAACTCGGCTTATGTTTCAGGTCATAGGTATGGCAGGCCTGATCTACAGACCATGAGGAGAACTCTTCGGGATATGAAAAAAGGGCGAGTGTGAGGCTCTTGTTCATGTTTTTGTCTCTGGATATCATGTCACTCATGGTCGTGAAATTGCCGGATGACTTCATGGGAAATGGACGAGTCTTACTCTCTGGGGGTCCGGCCCCGTCCAAAGAGTTTGGGGTCATTCTGGGGATGGAAGAAGTCCGTTTTTTTTGTTGTTGTTAATTTGTTTCCTTTTGTGTTTCAACCTCAGATGTCCCACCTAATGAGGGATTCCAGAGTAGAGCCCTGGGGAGGGGCGACTGGACAACCAGAAATCTGGTAAAAATTGGGGCCTAGGGACATGTCAAGCCCATTATGACATCTAATGATCCAGCCACTGAGAGGACTTCCTAGAGGACAGGACTCACGCTGAGGTCACAATGTGTGTTTATGCACTCGAGGCACTCAAGAATGGGCGGGGCCTCATTGTGAATGCTGTTTTCTCCTACACTGAACGTTGGACAACATCGCAACCACAAGGTTTCTTGCCATGGGTCAGGAAGAGTTATGATTTCTGCATCACAGTCACCCGTGGGCAGTGATTGGAGATAAGGTCTAGGTTCTGAAGCCTGAAAACTGAGGTAGGGAAGAGATGATGACTTAAGGCCATGGCGGGTCCGATGTGCTAAGTGTGCGGCCAGCTGTCTGGGTGGGGCCAGGAGGTCCAGGCTCAGGCCGGGTCAGAAAGTGCAATAGGGCCCAGGTCAGTCTATATATTTGGCGTACAGCTGAATGGCGTGCAGATTGATCCTCATTTGGGGTTTCTGGGTAGCCCCAGAGGGCAATGTTTTTCTTCTGAAGGGCAGGCAGAGTGCAGCATTGTAATTCCGGATTGCCAAACAGGAGGGCTTGTGGGCCAGTAATCTGAGGACGGAAGTCTGAGAACCCAAACTAGGCCAAGGTTTCTGGGTGAGGATATGGCAGGCACAATCTACAGACCTCAATCGAGAACTCGTGCACCTGAAGTCAGAGCAAGGATCAGGTTGGACATTCTGTCCCTGATGGCCCCTTCTTGAAGGGGGGGTGGATCACGAGGCCATGGGGGTTTTCCCACGTTGGGAGTTGTGAGAAGCTCCAAACTGCAAAGATTCTTCTGCAGGACAATTGAGACCTGTTGGTTGGCTCCAGGCCAACGATTCCGAGCAGGGTTCAAAGGATGGATGGCTGGGTAGCCCACCTCGCATTCCAATTGTCTCCAAGCAACAAGAAAGGTTAGATCTGCTGGATGAGGGGGGAGCAACCGAGGAGGCTGAGTTGAAATGGACTCTCCTGTGGATGTGTCCTAATATGTTTTTGTGTCTATGGAGACCTTGGAATGAAGTGGTGGCACTGGGGCCCTGAAGGGTTCTCCTAAACAGAGGATTTGACACAGCTCCAACGTGCATGTTTCCCATGTGTAGATGAGATTTGTTCTGATGGGTGAGTCAAGAAACAGCCATATGCTGGTATTGAAATCCAGGCCTCTGAGTAGAGATGTCTCAAAACCAAAGCAATGGATCCTATTAGTGCCTAGGGGCCTGTTCGTTCCTTTGTACCTCTGGGGACATCAGTCTACGTGTCTGAGTGCAGGTAGGTGCTCAAATGGGCTCAGATTGCCCCTGTTTGTCCTGGGAAGCCACAACTATTGGGATGGCCTCAGGGACTTTGGAGATTTATCCTATTAGTAGGGTTGTGGCCATTGGAATGGGCACATACAATTCCCTTGGAAAGGGCAAGTACAGTCCTCAGGTTTGGCTACAGGGGCTTGAGCCTGTAGCGTGTGTACGCCAGAGCTGTTTGGACAGTTTTCTGAAAATACAACTCGGCTTATGTTTCAGGTCATAGGTATGGCAGGACTGATCTACAGACCATGAGGAGAACTCTTCGGGATATGAAAAAAGGGCGAGTGTGAGTCTCTTGCTCAAGTATTTGTCTCTGGATATCGTGTCACTCATGGTCGTGAAATTGCCGGATGACATCATGGGAAATGGACGAGTCTTACTCTCTGGGGTTCCGGCCCCGTCCAAAGAGTTTGGGGTCATTTTGGGGATGGAAGAAGTCCGTTTTTTTGTTGTTGTTGATTTGTTTCCTTTTGTGTTTCAACCTCAGATGTCCCACCTAATGAGGGATTCCAGAGTAGAGCCCTGGGGAGGGGCGACTGGACAACCAGAAATCTGGTAAAAATTGGGGCCTAGGGACATGTCAAGCCCATTATGACATCTAATGATCCAGCCACTGAGAGGATTTCCTAGAGGACAGGACCCACGCTGAGGTCACAATGTGTGTTTATGCTCTCGTCGCACTCAAGAATGCGCGGGGCCTCATTGTGAATACTTTTTCTCCTACACTGAACTTTGGACAACATGCCAACCACAAGGTTTCTTGCCATGGGTCAGGAAGAGTTATGATTTCTGCATCACAGTCACCCATGGGCAGTGATTGGAGATAAGGTCTAGGTTCTGAAGACTGAAAACTGAGGTAGGGAAGAGATGATGACATAAGGCCATGGCGGGTCTGATGTGCTCAGTGTGCGGTCAGCTGTCTGGGTGTTGGTCAAAAGGTCTGGGCTCCGGTTGTGTCAGACAGTGCATTAGTGCCCAGGTTAGCCTATATAATTTGGGTAGAGGCGAGTGCTGTGTAGGTTTATCCTCATTAAAGCTGCCTGGGCAGCTCACTAGGCAATATATTTTTTCTAGAGGGCAGGCAGAGTGCTTCATTGTCGGTCCGGAATTGCCAAACTTGAGGGCTTCGGGGCCAGGAGAGTGAGGACGGAAGTCTGAGAATACAAGCTAGACTTCGGATTCAGGGTGAGGGCACGGCAGGTACCCCCTGCAGATTTGAACCAATATCTCATGCATCTAAAGTCAGGGCGAGGATCAGACGTTGGCTCAGTTTGGAGTTTCTGTGCAGGACGGCCGGCCCCTTCATGAAGGGAGCGGAATCTCAAGGCCATGGAAGTTTTCCACGTTGGGAGATGTGGGATGCCCCCTTCAAGGATTCCTTCTGCGGGACAATTGAGACTTGTTGGACAGCTCCAGGACATCCCATATGGAATGAAACCAGAGCACCGTTCGAGGATGGATGCCTGGGAAGTCCGCCTCGGATTCCAATTGCCTCCTAGCAACGAGACAGTTTAGATCCAATGGATCTGCGGGAGCAACCGGGGTGGCTGAGTTGAAATGGACTTTCCTGAGGATGGGTCGCAATGTGTGTTTATGTCCATGAGAGCCTTGGAATGGGGCGGTGGCACCGGGACCCTGAAGTATTCTCCTAAGCTTTTGACATAGCTCCAATGCACATGTTTCCTTGTGGATACGAGATTTGTTCTGATGCGTGCCTCAGGAAATCCCCTCTGCTGGTATTGGAATCCAGGCTTTTGAGGAGACATGCCTGTAAACCAAAGAAATGGATCCGATAATGGCCTCGGGTCCTGTCTGGTTCAATCTTCTTGTCTGGGGACATCCATCTATGGTATGAGTGGAGGTAGATGCTCAGCTGGTATCAACCGCCCTTTTTTGTCCCGGGCGACATGCACGATTGGGATGGCCTCAGGGACTTTGGATGGTTCTTCTAATTTGTGCGATTTTTGACAATGGAATGGGCAGAATTCCCATGGAATGGGTAGGCGCAGTCCTAATGTGTGACTCCAGGGGCCCCAGCCTGGAGGGAGTGTGGCCCAGGACTTTGAGGACAGAAGTCTGAAAACACAAACTCAGCTTAGGTTTGGGGACGTAGGTATGGCACGCCCGATCTAAAAAACCATGAGAAGAACTCTTCAGGATATGAAGAATGAGCGAGTCTGAGGCGCTTGCTCAGGCTTTTGTCTCTGGATTTTGTATCAGCGATGGCCGTGGAATGTTGGGGAGGCATCATGGGCCATGGACGAATCTTCCTCTCTGTGGATTTGGCGCGATCCCAATTGTTTTTCGTCAATCTGTGGGATGGGAGGACTCCTTTCTGATTTGTAAACTCAGGTATCCCACCAAAAGAGGAATTCCAAAGCAGAGCCCTGGGGAAGAGTGAAGGGACAACCCGAACTATGGTTAAAAATTGGGGCCTAGGGGCATGGCAAGCCCAATATGCTGTCTCTTCATCCAGCCACTGAGAGGCCTTACCTGAGGACTGGGCTCAGGCTGAGGGTCACTATGTGTGTTTGTGACCAATGTGGCCCGCAAGCATGGGCTGGGCTTCATGGGCCACACTGGTTCCAACTACACTGAACGTTGGACAACCTTCCAAACACAAGGTTTCTTGCCATGGGGAAAGAGCTCTGATTTCTGCATCATTTTCAAACCAGGGCAGTGATTGGAGATCAGGTCTAGGTTCTGAAGCCTGGAAACCGAGGTTGTGAAGAGATGACGACCTAAGGCCATGGCGGGTCCGATGTGCTAAGTGTGCGGCCAGCTGTCTGGGTGGGGCCAGGAGGTCCAGGCTCAGGCCGGGTCAGAAAGTGCAATAGGGCCCAGGTCAGTCTATATATTTGGGGTACAGCTGAATGGCGTGCAGATTGATCCTCATTTGGGGTTTCTGGGTAGCCCCAGAGGGCAATGTTTTTCTTCTGAAGGGCAGGCAGAGTGCAGCATTGTAGTTCCGGATTGCCAAACAGGAGGGCTTGTGGGCCAGTAATCTGAGGACGGAAGTCTGAGAACCCAAACTAGGCCAAGGTTTCTGGGTGAGATATGGCAGGCACAATCTACAGACCTCAATCGAGATCTCGTGCACCTGAAGTCAGAGCAAGGATCAGGTTGGACTTTCTGTCCCTGATGGCCCCTTCTTGAAGGGGGGGTGGATCACGAGGCCATGGGGGTTTTCCCACGTTGGGAGTTGTGAGAAGCTCCAAACTGCAAAGATTCTTCTGCAGGACAATTGAGACCTGTTGGTTGGCTCCAGGCCAACGATTCCGAGCAGGGTTCAAAGGATGGATGGCTGGGTAGCCCACCTCGCATTCCAATTGTCTCCAAGCAACAAGAAAGGTTAGATCTGCTGGATGAGGGGGGAGCAACCGAGGAGGCTGAGTTGAAATGGACTCTCCTGTGGATGTGTCCTAATATGTTTTTGTGTCTATGGAGACCTTGGAATGAAGCGGTGGCACTGGGGCCCTGAAGGGTTCTCCTAAACAGAGGCTTTGACACAGCTCCAACGTGCATGTTTCCCATGTGTAGATGATATTTGTTCTGATGGGTGAGTCAAGAAACAGCCATATGCTGGTATTGAAATCCAGGCCTCTGAGGAGAGATGCCTGGAAACCAAAGCAATGGATCCTATTAGTGGGGCCTGTTCGTTCCTTTGTACCTCTGGGGACATCAGTCTACAGGTCTGAGTGCAGGTAGGTGCTCAGATGGGCTCAGATTGCCCCTGTTTGTCCTGGGAAGCCACAACTATTGGGATGGCCTCAGGGACTTTGGAGATTTATCCTATTAGTAGAGTAGTGGCCATTGGAATGGGCACATACAATTCCCTTGGAAAGGGCAAGCACAGTCCTCAGGTTTGGCTACAGGGGCTTGAGCCTGTAGCGTGTGTAGGCCAGAGCTGTTTGGACAGTTGTCTGAAAACACAAACTCGGCTTATGTTTCAGGTCATAGGTATGGCAGGACTGATCTACAGACCATGAGGAGAACTCTTCAGGATATGAAAAAAGGGCGAGTGTGAGGCTCTTGTTCAAGTTTTTGTCTCTGGATATCGTGTCACTCATGGTCGTGAAATTGCCGGATGACTTCATGGGAAATGGACCAGTCTTACTCTCTGGGGGTCCGGCCCGGTCCAAAGAGTTTGGGGTCATTCTGGGGATGGAAGAAGTCCGTTTTTTTTGTTGTTGTTAATTTGTTTCCTTTTGTGTTTCAACCTCAGATGTTCCACCTAATGAGGGATTCCAGAGTAGAGCCCTGGGTATGGGCGACTGGACAACCAGAAATCTGGTAAAAATTGGGGACTAGGGACATGTCAAGCCCATTATGACATCTAATGATCCAGCCACTGAGAGGACTTCCTAGAGGACAGGACTCACGCTGAGGTCACAATGTGTGTTTATGCACTCGAGGCACTCAAGAATGGGCGGGGCCTCATTGTGAATGCTGTTTTCTCTTACACTGAACGTTGGACAACATCGCAACCACAAGGTTTCTTGCCATGGGTCAGGAAGAGTTATGATTTCTGCATCACAGTCACCCGTGGGCAGTGATTGGAGATAAGGTGTAGGTTCTGAAGCCTGAAAACTGAGGTAGGGAAGAGATGATGACTTAAGGCCATGGCTGGTCTGATGTGCTCAGTGTGCGGTCAGCTGTCTGGGTGTTGGTCAAAAGGTCTGGGCTCCGGTTGTGTCAGACAGTGCATTAGTGCCCAGGTAAGACTATATAATTTGGGTAGAGGCGAGTGCCGTGTAGGTATATCCTCATTTAAGCTGCCTGGGCAGCTCATTAGGCAATATATTTTTTCTAGAGTGCAGGCAGAGTGCTTCATTGTCGGTCTGCAATTGCCAAACTTGAGGGTTTCGGGGCCAGGAGAGTGAGGACGGAAGTCTGAGAACACAAGCTAGACTTCGGATTCAGGGTGAGGGCACGGCAGGTACCCCCTGCAGATTTGAACCAATATCTCATGCATCTAAAGTCAGGGCGAGGATCAGACGTTGGCTCAGGTTGGAGTTTCTGTGCATGACGGCCCCTTCATGAAGGGAGCGGAATCTCAAGGCCATGGAAGTTTTCCACGTTGGGAGATGTGGGATGCCCCCTTCAAGGATTCCTTCTGCGGGACAATTGAGACCTGTTGGACAGCTCCAGGATATCCCATATGGAATGAAACCAGAGCACCGTTCAAGGATGGATGCCTGGGAAGTCCGCCTCGGATTCCAATTGCCTCCTAGCAACGAGACAGTTTAGATCCAATGGATCTGCGGGAGCAACCGGGGTGGCTGAGTTGAAATGGACTTTCCTGAGGATGGGTCGCAATGTGTGTTTGTGTCCATGAGAGCCTTGGAATGGGGCGGTGGCACCGGGACCCTGAAGTATTCTCCTAAGCTTTTGACACAGCTCCAATGCACATGTTTCCTTGTAGAGACGAGATTTGTTCTGATGCGTGCCTCAGGAAATCCCCTCTGCTGGTATTGGAATCCAGGCTTTTGAGGAGACATGCCTGTAAACCAAAGCAATGGATCCGATAATGGCCTCGGGTCCTGTCTGGTTCAAACTTCTTCTCTGGGGACATCCATCTATAGTATGAGTAGAGGTAGATGCTCAGCTGGTATTAACCGCCATTATTTGTCCCGGGCAACCTACACTATTGGGATGGCCTCAGGGACTTTGGAGGGTTCTCCTAATTTGTACGATTTTTACAATGGAATGGGCAGAATTCCCATGGATTGGGTGGGCGTAGTCCTAATGTGTGGCTCCAGGGGCCCCAGCCTGGAGGGAGTGTGGCCCAGGACTTTGAGGACAAAAGTCGGAAAACACAAACTCAGCTTAGGTTTGGGGACGTAGGTATGACACGCCCGATCTACAAACCAAGAGAAGAACTCTTCAGGATATGAAGAATGAGCGAGTCTGAGGTGCTTGCTCAGGCTTTTGTCTCTGGATTTTGTATCAGCGATGGCCGTGGAATGTTGGGGAGGCCTCATGGGCCATGGACGAATCTTCCTCTCTGTGGATTTGGCCCGATTCCCAATCGTTTTTTGTCAATCTGTGGGATGGGAGGACTCCTTTCAGTTTTCTTACCTCAGGTGTCCCACCAAAAGAGGAATTCCAAAGCAAAGCCGTGGGGAAGACTGAAGGGACAACCCGAACTATGGTTAAAAATTGGGGCCTAGGGGCATGGCAAGCCCAACATCCTGTCTCTTCATCCAGCCACTGAGAGGCCTTACCTGAGGACTGGGCTCAGGCTGAGGGTCACAATGAGTGTTTGTGACCAATGTGGCCCGCAAGCATGGGCTGGGCTTCATGGGCCACACTGGTTCCAACTACACTGAACGTTGGACAACCTTCCAAACACAAGTTTACTTGCCATGGGGAAAGAGCTCTGATTTCTGCATCATTTTCTTACCAGGGCAGTGATTGGAGATCAGGTCTAGGTTCTGAAGCCTGGAAACCGAGTTTGAGAAGAGATGACGACTTAAGGCCTTGGCGGGTCCGATGTGCTAAGTGTGAGGCCAGCTGTCTGGGTGGGGCCAGGAGGTCCAGGCTCAGGCCGGGTCAGAAAGTGCAATAGGGCCCAGGTCAGTCTATATATTTGGGGTACAGCCGAATGGCGTGAAGGTTGATCCTCATTTGGGGTTTCTGCGTAGCCCCAGAGGGCAATGTTTTTCTTCTGAAGGGCAGGCAGAGTGCGGCATGGTAGTTCTGGATTGCCAAACAGGAGGGCTTGTGGGCCAGTAGTCTGAGGACGGAAGTCTGAGAACCCAAACTAGGCCAAGGTTTCTGGGTGAGGATATGGCAGGCACAATCTATAGACCTCAATCGAGATCTCGTGCACCTGAAGTCAGGGCAAGGATCAGACGATCGCTCAGGTTGGACTTTCTGTCCCTGATGGCCCATTCTTGAAGGGGGGGTGGATCACGAGGCCATGGGGATTTTCCCACGATGGGAGTTGTGAGAAGCTCCAAACTGCAAAGATTCTTCTGCAGGACAATTGAGACTTGTTGGTTGGCTCCAGGCCAACGATTCCGAGCAGGGTTCAAAGGATGGATGGCTGGGTAGCCCACCTCGCATTCAAATGGTCTCCATGCAACAAGAAAGGTTAGATCTGCTGGATGAGGGGGGAGCAACCGAGGAGGCTGAGTTGAAATGTACTCTCCTGTGGATGTGTCCTAATATGTTTTTGTGTCTATGGAGACCTTGGAATGAAGCGGTGGCACTGGGGCCCTGAAGGGTTCTCCTAAACAGAGGCTTTGACACAGCTCCACCGTGCATGTTTCCCATGTGTAGATGAGATTTGTTCTGATGGGTGAGTCAAGAAACAGCCATATGCTGGTATTGAAATCCAGGCCTCTGAGTAGAGATGTCTCGAAACCAAAGCAATGGATCCTATTAGTGCCTAGGGGCCTGTTCGTTCCTTTGTACCTCTGGGGACATCAGTCTACGGGTCTGAGTGCAGGTAGGTTCTCAGATGGGCTCAGATTGCCCCTGTTTATCCTGGGAAGCCACAACTATTGGGATGGCCTCAGGGACTTTGTAGATTTATCCTATTAGTAGGGTTGTGGCCATTGGAATGGGCACATACAATTCCCTTGGAAAGGGCAAGCACAGTCCTCAGGTTTGGATACAGGGGCTTGAGCCTGTAGCGTGTGTAGGCCAGAGCTGTTTGGACAGTTGTCTGAAAACACAAACTCGGCTTATGTTTCACGTCATATGTATGGCAGGACTGATCTACAGACCATGAGGAGAACTCTTCGGGATATGAAAAAAGGGCGAGTGTGAGGCTCTTGTTCAAGTTTTTGTCTCTGGATATCATGTCACTCATGGTCGTGAAATTGCCGGATGACTTCATGGGAAATGGACGAGTCTTACTCTCTGGGGGTCCGGCCCCGTCCAAAGAGTTTGGGGTCATTCTGGGGATGGAAGAAGTCCGTTTTTTTTGTTGTTGTTAATTTGTTTCCTTTTGTGTTTCAACCTCAGATGTCCCACCTAATGAGGGATTCCAGAGTAGAGCCCTGGGTATGGGCGACTGGACAACCAGAAATCTGGTAAAAATTGGGGCCTAGGGACATGTCAAGCCCATTATGACATCTAATGATCCAGCCACTGAGAGGACTTCCTAGAGGACAGGACTCACGCTGAGGTCACAATGTGTGTTTATGCACTCGAGGCACTCAAGAATGGGCGGGGCCTCATTGTGAATGCTGTTTTCTCCTACACTGAATGTTGGACAACATCGCAACCACAAGGTTTCTTGCCATGGGTCAGGAAGAGTTATGATTTCTGCATCACAGTCACCCGTGGGCAGTGATTGGAGATAAGGTCTAGGTTCTGAAGCCTGAAAACTGAGGTAGGGAAGAGATGATGACTTAAGGCCATGGCTGGTCTGATGTGCTCAGTGTGCGGTCAGCTGTCTGGGTGTTGGTCAAAAGGTCTGGGCTCCGGTTGTGTCAGACAGTGCATTAGTGCCCAGGTTAGACTATATAATTTGGGTAGAGGCGAGTGCTGTGTAGGTTTATCCTCATTTAAGCTGCCTGGACAGCTCATTAGGCAATATATTTTTTCCAGAGGGCAGGCAGAGTGCTTCATTGTCGGTCTGGAATTGCCAAACTTGAGGGCTTCGGGGCCAGGAGAGTGAGGACGGAAGTCTGAGAACACAAGCTAGACTTCGGATTCAGGGTGAGGGCACGGCAGGTACCCCCTGCAGATTTGAACCAATATCTCATGCATCTAAAGTCAGGGCGAGGATCAGACGTTTGCTCAGGTTGGAGTTCTGTGCATGACGGCCCCTTCATGAAGGGAGCGGAATCTCGAGGCCATGGAGGTTTTCCATGTTGGGAATGTGGGATGCCCCCTTCAAGGATTCCTTCTGCGGGACAATTGAGACCTGTTGGACAGCTCCAGGATATCCCATATGGAATGACTCCAGAGCACCATTCGAGGATGGATGCCTGGGAAGTCAGCCTCGGATTCCAATTGCCTCCTAGCAACGAGACAGTTTAGATCCAATGGCTCTGCGGGAGCAACCGGGGTGGCTGAGTTGAAATGGACTTTCCTGAGGATGGGTCGCAATGTGTGTTTGTGTCAATGAGAGCCTTGAAATGGGGCGGTGGCACCGGGACCCTGAAGTATTCTCCTAAGCTTTTGACATAGCTCCAATGCACATGTTTCCTTGTAGAGACGAGATTTGTTCTGATGCGTGCCTCAGGAAATCCCCTCTGCTGGTATTGGAATCCAGGCTTTTGAGGAGACATGCCTGTAAACCAAAGCAATGGATTCGATAATGGCCTCGGGTCCTGTCTGGGTCAAACTTCTTCTCTGGGGACATCCATCTATAGTATGAGTAGAGGTAGATGCTCAGCTGGTATTAACCGCCATTATTTGTCCCGGGCATCCTACACTATTGGGATGGCCTCAGGGACTTTGGAGGGTTCTCCTAATTTGTACAATTTTTGACAATGGAAAGGGCTGAATTCCCATGGATTGGGTGGGCGTAGTCCTAATGTGTGGCTCCAGGGGCCCCAGCCTGGAGGGAGTGTGGCCCAGGACTTTGAGGACAGAAGTCTGAAAACACAAACTCAGCTTAGGTTTGGGGACGTAGGTATGACACGCCCGATCTACAAACCATGAGAAGAACTCTTCAGGATATGAAGAATGAGCGAGTCTGAGGCGCTTGCTCAGGCTTTTGTCTCTGGATTTTGTATCAGCGATGGCCGTGGAATGTTGGGGAGGCCTCATGGGCCATGGACGAATCTTCCTCTCTGTGGATTTGGCGCGATCCCAATTGTTTGTCGTCAATCTGTGGGATGGGAGGACTCCTTTCAGGTTTGTAAACTCAGGTATCCCACCAAAAGAGGAATTCCAAAGCAGAGCCCTGGGGAAGAGTGAAGGGAGAACCCGAACTATGGGGCCTAGGGGCATGGCAAGCCCAATATGCTGTCTCTTCATCAAGCCACTGAGAGGCCTTACCTGAGGACTGGGCTCAGGCTGATGGTCACAATGTGTGTTTGTGACCAATGTGGCCCCCAAACATGGGCTGGGCTTTATGGGCCACACTGGTTCCAACTACACTGAAGTTGGACAACATACCAACCACAAAGTTTCTAGCCAGGGGAAAGAGGTCTGATTTCTGCATCATTTTCAAACCAAGGCAGTGATTGGAGATCAGGTCTAGGTTCTGAAGCCTGGAAACCCGGGTTGAGAAGAGATGATGTCTTAAGGCCATGGCGGGTCCGATGTGCTAAGTGTGCGGCCAGCTGTCTGGGTGGGGCAAGGAGTTCCAGGCTCAAGCTGGGTCAGAAAGGGCAATAGTTCCCAGTTCAGCCTATGTATTTTGGGTACAGCCGAATTGCGTGCAGGTTGATCCTCATTTGGGGTTTCTGGGTAGCACCAGAGGGCAATGTTTTTCGTCTGGAGGGCAGGCAGAGTGCAGCATTGTAGTTCTGGAGGGCCAAACTGGAGGGCTTGTGGGCCAGTAGTCTGAGGTCGGACGTCTGAGAACCAAAGCTAGGCCTAGGTTTCTCGGTGAGGATATGGCAGGCACAATCTACAGACCTCAATCGAAATCTCGTGCATCTGAAGTCAGGGCAAGGATCAGACGATTGCTCAGGTTGGACTTTCTGTCCCTGATGACCCCTTCTTGAAGGGGGGGGATGGATCACGAGGCCATGTGGGTTTTCCCAATATGGGAGTTGTGAGAAGCTACAAACTGCAAAGATTCTTCGGCAGGAAAATTGAAAACTGTTGGTTGACTCCAGGCCAACGATTCTGAACAGGGTCCTAAGGATGTATAGCTGGGTAGCCCACCTCGCATTCCAATTGTCTCCAAGCAACAAGACAGGTTAGATCTGCTGGATGTGTGGGAGCAACCGAGGAGGCTGAGTTGAAATGGACTCTCCTGTGGATGTGTCCTAATATGTTTTTGTGTCTATGGAGACCTTGGAATGAAGCGGTGGCACTGGGGCCCTGAAGGGTTCTCCTAAACAGAGGCTTTGACACAGCTCCAACGTGCATGTTTCCCATGTGTAGATGAGATTTGTTCTGATGGCTGAGTCAAGAAACAGCCATATGCAGGTATTGAAATCCAGGCCTCTGAGGAGAGATGTCTGGAAACCAAACGAATGGATCCGATTAGTGCCTAGGGTTTTGTTCTTTCCTTTTTACCTCTGGGGACATCAGTACGGGTCTGTGTAGATAGGTGCTCAGATGTGCTCAGGTTGCCCCTGTTTGTCCTGGGAAGCGACAACTTTTGGGATGGCCTCAGGGACTTTGGAGATTTATCCTATTATTAGGGTTGTGGCCATTGGAATGGGCACATACAATTCCCTTGGAGAGGGCAAGCACAGTCTTCAGCTTTGGCTCCAGGGGCCTGAGCCTGTAGGGTGTGTAAGCCAGAGCTGTTTGGACAGTTGTCTGAAAACACATACTCGGCTTATGTTTTGGGTCATAGGTATGGCAGGACTGAACTACATACCATGAGGAGAACTCTTCGTGATATGAAAAAAGGGCGAGTGTGAGGCTCTTGCTCAAGTTTTTGTCTCTGGATATCGTGTCATTCATGGTCGTGAAATTTCCGGGTTACTCCACTTGAAATGGACGAGTCTTACTCTCTGGGGGTTCGGCCCGTCCAAAGAGTTTAGGGTGATTCTCGGGATGGAAAAGTTTGTTTTTTTGTTGTTGTTGATTTGTTTCATTTTGTTTTTCAACCTCAGAGGTCCCACCCAATGAGGGATTCCAGAGTAGAACCCTGGGTGGGGCGACTTGACAACCAGAAATCTGGTTAAAAATTGGCGCCTAGGGACATGTCAAGCCCATTATGACATCTAATGATCCAGCCACTGAGAGTAATTCCGAGAGGACAGGACTCACGCTGAGGTCACAATGTGTGTTTATGCTCTCGTCGCACTCAAGAATGGGCGAGGCCTCAGTGTGAATGCTGTTTTCTCCTACACTACGTTGGACAACATGCCAACCACAAGGTTTCTTGCCATGGGTCAGGAAGCGTTCTGATTTCTGCATCACAGTCACCCTTGGGCAGTGATTGGAGATAAGGTCTAGGTTCTGAAGCCTGAAAACTGAGGTAGGGAAGAGATGATGACCTAAGGCCATGGCGGGTCTGATGTGCTCAGTGTGCGGTCAGCTGTCTGGGTGTTGGTCAGGAGGTCCGGGCTCAGGTTGTGTCAGACAGTGCATTAGTGCCCAGGTTAGACTATATAACTTGGGTACATGCGAGTGCCGTGTAGGTTTATCCTCATTTAAGCTGCCTGGGCAGCTCATTAGGCAATATATATTTTCTAGTGGGCAGTCAGAGTACTTCATTGTCGGTCCGGAATTTCCAAACTTGAGGGCTTCTGGGCCAGGAGATTGAGGACGAAAGTCTGAAAACACAACCTAGACGTCGGATGTGAAGTCAGGGCGAGGATCAGACGTTGGCTTAGGTTGGAGTTTCTGTGCATGACGGCCCCTTCTTGAAGGGAGCAGAATCTCGAGGCAATGGAGGTTTTCCACGTTGGCAGATCTGGGATGCCCCCTTCAAGGATTCTTTCTGTGGGAAAATTGAGATGTGTTGGACAGCTCCAGGACATCCCATATGGAAACACTCCAGAGCAACGTTCGAGGATGGATGCCTGGGAAGTCTGCCTCGCATTCCAATTGTCTCCTAGCAACAAGACAGTTTAGATCTAATGGATCTGCGGGAGCAACCGGGGTGGCTGAGTTGAAATTGACATTCCTGAGGATGCGTCCTAATGTGTGTTTGTGTCCACGAGGGCCTTGGAATGGGGCGGTGGCACCGGGACCCTGAAGTATTCTCCTAAGCTTTTTACATAGCTCCAATGCACATGTTTCCTTGTGGAGACGAGATTTGTTCTGATGCGTGCCTCAGGAAATCCCCTCTGCTGGTATTGGAATCCAGGCTTTTGAGGAGACATGCCTGTAAACCAAAGCAATGGATCCGATAATGGCCTCGGGTCCTGTCTGGTTCCTTCTTCTTCTTTGGGGACATCCATCTATGGTATGAGTGGAGGTAGATGCTCAGCTGGTATCAACCGCCCTTTTTTGTCCCGGGCGACCTGCACGATTGGGATGGCCTCAGGTACTTTGGATGGTTCTCCTAATTTGTGCGATTTTTGACAATGGAAAGGGCAGAATTCCCATGGAATGGGTAGGCGCAGTCCTAATGTGTGACTCCAGGGGCCCCAGCCTGGAGGGAGTGTGGCCCAGGACTTTGAGGACAGAAGTCTGAAAACACAAACTCAGCTTAGGTTTGGGGACGTAGGTATGGCACGCCCGATCTACAAACCATGAGAAGAACTCTTCAGGATATGAAGAATGAGCAAGTCTGAGGCGCTTGCTCAGGCTTTTGTCTCTGGATTTTGTATCAGCGATGGCCGTGGAATGTTGGGGAGGCATCATGGGCCATGGACGAATCTTCCTCTCTGTGGATTTGGCGCGATCCCAATTGTTTTTCGTCAATCTGTGGGATGGGAGGACTCCTTTCAGGTTTGTAAACTCAGGTATCCCACCAAAGAGGAATTCCAAAGCAGAGCCCTGGGGAAGAGTGAAGGGACAACCTGAACTAGGGTTAAAAATTCGGGCCTAGGTGCATGGCAAGCCCAATATGCTGTCTCTTCATCAAGCCACTGAGAGGCCTTACCTGAGGACTGGGCTCAGGCTGAGGGTCACAATGTGTGTTTGTGACCATTGTGGCCCGCAAGCATGGGCTGGGCTTCATGGGCCACGCTGGTTTCAACTACACTGAACGTTGGACAACATGCTAAACACAAGGTTTCTTGCCATGGGGAAAGAGTACTGATTTCTACATCATTTTCAAACCAGGGCAGTGATTGGAGATCAGGTCTAGGTTCTGAAGCCTGGAAACCGAGGTTGAGAAGAGATGACGACCTAAGGCCATGGCGGGTCTGATGTGCCTAGTGTGCGGCTAGCTGTCTGGGTGGGGCCAGGAGGTCCAGGCTCAGACTGGGTCAGAAAGGGCAATAGTGCCCAGGTCAGCCTATATATTTGGGGTAAAGCCGATGGCATGCAGGTTGATCCTCATTTGGGGTTTCTGGGTAGCCCCAGAGGGCAATGTTTTTCTTCTGGAGGGCTGGCAGAGTGCGGCATTGTAGTTCTGGTTTGCCAAACTGAAGATCTTGTGGACAGTATCTGAGGACGGAAGTCTGTGGACCCAAGCTAGGCCTAGGTTTCCTTGTGAGGATATGGCAGGCACAGTTTACAGACCTCAATCGAGACCTCTTGCATGTGAATTCAGGGCAAGGATCAGACGATTGATTAGGTTGGACTTTCTGTACCTGATGGCCCTTTCTTGAAGAGCGGTTGATCACGAGGCCATGGGAGTTTTCCCACGATGGGAGTTGTGAGAAGCTCCAAACTGCAAAGATTCTTCTGCAGGACAATTGAGACCTGTTGTTGGTCCAGGCCAACAATTCTGAGTAGGGTTCTAAGGATGGATGGCTGGGTAGCCCACCTCGCATTCCAATTGTCTCCAAGCAACAAGACAGGTTAGATCTGCTGGATGTGGGGGAGCAACCGAGGAGGCTGCATTGAAATGGACTCTCCTGTGGATGTGTCCTAATATGTTTTTGTGTCTATGGAGACCTTGGAATGAAGACCTAGTGGCTAGCCGCACACTAGGCACATCAGGACGTCTTATAAGGTATTTTTCCAGAACAGGGTTCTAAGTATGGATGCCTGGGCAGCCAGCCTCACATTCCAATTGTTTCCTAGCAACAAGAAACGTTTGATCTGCTGGCTTGGGGTAGCAACAGAGGGGCTGAGTTGAAATGGACTTTCCTGAGGATGGTCTTAATATTGGTTTGAGTCCATGGAGACCTTGGTATGGGGCAGTGGCACCAGGGCCCTGAAGGATTCTCCTAACCAGAGGTTATGACAAAGCTCCAATGAGCAAGTTTTCCATGGGGAGACGAGATTTGTTCTTATTGGTGCCTCAGGAAACCACCACCCTGAAGGGTTCTCCTAAACAGAGGCTTTGACAGAGCTCCAATGTGCCTGTTTCCCATGTTTAGATGAGATTTGTTCTGATGGGTGAGTCAAGAAACAGCCATATGCTGGTATTCAAATCCAGGCCTCTGAGGAAAGATGCCTGGAAACCAAAGCAATGGATCCGATTAGTGCCTAGGGGCCTGTTCATTCCTTTTTACCTCTGGACATCAGTCTACGGGTCTGAGTGCAGGTAGGAGCTAAGATGGGCTCAGATTTCCCCTGTTTGTCAAGGGAAGCCACAACTATTGGGATGGCCTCAGGGACTTTGGAGGTTTATCCTATTTGTAGGGTTGTGGCCATTGGAATGGGCACATACAATTCCCTTGGAGAGGGCAAGTACAGTCCTCAGATTTGGCTTCATGGGCTTGAGCCTGTAGGGTGTGTATTCCACAGCTGTTTGGACAGTTGTCTGAAAACACAAACTCGGCTTATGTTTCGGGTCATAGGTATGGCAGGACTGATCTACAGACCATGAGGAGAACTCTTCTGGATATGAAAAAAGGGCGAGTGTGAGCCTCTGCTCAAGTTTTTGTCTCTGGATATCGTGTCACTCATGGTCGTGAAATTTCCGGGTGACTTCATGGGAAATGCCTAGTCTTACTCTCTGGGGGTTCGGGCCCGTCCAAAGAGTTTGGGTTCTTTCTGTGGATGGAAGAAGTCGGTTTTTTGTTGTTGTTGATTTGTTTCATTTTGTTTTTCAACCTCAGATGTCCTTCCAAATGGGGGATTCCAGAGTAGAGCCCTGGGGTGGGGTGACTGACAACCAGAAATCTGGTTGAAAATTGGGGCTATGGACATATCATGCCCATTATGACTTCTAATGGTACAGCCACTGAGAGGACTTAATAGAATACAGGACTCACGCTGAGGTCACAATGCGTGTTTATGCTCTCGTCGCACTCAAGAATGGGCGGAGCCTCAGGATGAATGCAGTTTTTTCCTACAGTGAACGTTGTACAACATGCCAACCACAAGGTTTCTTGCCATGGGTCATAATGCCCCTGTTTGTCCAGTGTGGCTTGCGGTAGTGGGATGTGTTTGGGGACCTTGAGGTTTCTACTATTTTGTAGAGTTGTGTCCAATGGAATGGCAGTTTCTAAGAAGAGAGCAGGCACAGTTCTGTGGTGTGGCTCCAGAGACCCCAGCCTGGAGGCTGTGTGGGCCATGGCTGTGCAGACAGACATCCAAAAACCCTAACTCAGCTCAGGTGTGGAGCCGAGGTTACGGCAGGCCTGATCTACAGTCCATGAGGGGAGCTCCTCTGGATATGAAAGAAGGGTGAGAGGGAGGCAGTCGCTCAGGCTTTTGTCTCTGGATGGTTTGTCCACAATGGCCGTTTAATGTAGGAGTTGCCTCATGGGTCGTAGAAGTCTCCCTCTCTGGTAGTTTGTCCAGCCCCCAAGAGTTTGGGGTCATTCTGTGGGAATAGAAGAGTCCTGTTTTCTGCTTCATGTGTCACCCCAGTAGAGGGATTCTAGAGCATAGCAGTGGGTACTGACAACTGGAATACTCGCCTTCTGGTTAAGCCTGGGGGCCTATGGATATGACAAGCCGCATATGCAGGATCTTGGTCCAGCCACTGAGAGGCGTTACTTTAATACGGACTCACGCTGCAGGTCACAATGCATGTCTGTGCCCTATGCGGCCCTCAAGCACTGGTGTGGCCTTTCGGACAATGCAGGTTTTCCCACATTGAACGTTGGACAACATGCCAACCACAAGGTTTCTGGCCATGGGGAAGGAGGAATTCTAATTTCTGCTTCACGTTCACCCCTGGGCAGTAATTGGAGATAAGGTCTAGGTTCTGAAGCCTGAAAATCGAGGTTGGGAAGAGATGACGACCTACAGCCATAGCGTGTCCTATGTGTCCAGGTTGGGGCCAACTGTCTGGGTGTCGTTTGGGATGTCTTGTCTCAGGCTGTGCCAAACAGGGCATTAGTATACAGGGTAGGCTGTATAATTGCTTTACAATCGAGTGGCATGCATTAGAAAATCATTTGGGGTTTCTTATTAGCAGTATAGGGCAAAGTTTTTCTTCTGGAGGGCAGGCAGAGTGCTGCATTGTGGCTTCGGAATTCCCAAACTGGAGGGCTTGTGGGCCAGGAGAGTGAGGACGGAAGTCTGAGAACACAAGTTAGGCTTAGGTTTCGGGGCAAGGATATGGCAGACACACTCTGCAGAGCTGAATTGAGATCCTGCATCTGAAGTCAGGTCGAGGATCAGACTTTGGCTCAGGTTTGAGTTTCTGTCCATGTTGGCCCCTTCATGAAGGGGGGGCATTATGAGGCCATGGGGGTTTTCCCACTATTGGAGTTGTGAGATGCTCCAAACCACAAGGATTCCGTCTGTGGGACAATTAAGATTGGTTGGATGGCTCCAGGACGTCTTATAAGGTATTTTTCCAGAACAGGGTTCTAAGTATGGATGCCTGGGCAGCCAGCCTCACATTCCAATTGTTTCCTAGCAACAAGAAACGTTTGATCTGCTGGCTTGGGGTAGCAACAGAGGGGCTGAGTTGAAATGGACTTTCCTGAGGATGGTCTTAATATTGGTTTGAGTCCATGGAGACCTTGGTATGGGGCAGTGGCACCAGGGCCCTGAAGGATTCTCCTAACCAGAGGTTATGACAAAGCTCCAATGAGCAAGTTTTCCATGGGGAGACGAGATTTGTTCTTATTGGTGCCTCAGGAAACCACCATATGCTGGTATTGGAAACGAGGCCTCTGAGGACAGATGCCTGGAAACCAAAGCAATGGATCTGATTAGGGCCTAGGGGCCTGTCCGGTTCAATATTCTTCTCTGGGGACATCTGTTGTCTGAGTGGAGGTAGTTGCTCAGCTGGTTTGAGATCACCCCTGTTTGTCCTGGGCGGCCTACACTATTGGGATGGCCTCGGTGACTTTGGAGGTTTTTCCTAATTTGCAAGGTTGTGGCCAATGGAATGGGAAGAATTCCCTTGAAAGGGAAGCACAGTTCTGAGGTGTGGCTCCAGGGACCCAAGTGTGGAGCGTGTGTGGTCCAGGGCTTTTGGAGAAAAGTCTGAAAACACAAACTCCACTTAGGTTGGGGGATGTAGGTATGGCAGGCCCGATCTATAGACCATGAGGAGAACTCTTCAGGATATGAACCAAGGGCGAATGTTAGGTGCTTGCTCATGCTTTTTTTTTTTTTTTCTGGAAATGTGTCACCGATTGCCATGGAATGTCAGGGTGTCCTCATGGGCCATCGATGAGGCTCCCTTTCTGGGGATTTGACCCGATACCAAGAGTTTGGGGTCATTCTGTGGGAAGGGAAGAGGCCTTTCTGTTTTTTTTTTTGTTTTTTTTATTTATTTATTTATTTATTTATTTTTTTTACCTCAGGTGGACCACCAAAAGAGGGATTCCCGAGCAGAGTCCTGGGGAGGGGCAACTGGACAAACAGATCTCTGGTTAACATTGGGACCTAAGAACATGGCAAGCCCCATATGTGGGCTCTTGGTCCAGACACTGAGAGGCCTTCCTTGAGGATAGTTCTCACACTGAGTTTCACAATGTGTTTTTGTGCCCAAGGTGCCCCTCAAGTCAGGGCATGGCCTAATGTACCATGCTGGTTTCTCCTATACTGAACGTTGCACAATATGGCAACCACAAGTTTTCTGGCCATGGGGAAGAAGGAGTTCTAATTTCTGCAACACTTTCACTCCTGGACTGTGATTGGAATTAAGGTCTAGGTTCTGAAGCCTGAAAACTGAGGTTGGGAAGAGATGAAGACCTAAGGCCATGGTGTGTCTGATGTGCTGTTCGGCCAGCTGTTTTGTGTGGGTTGGGAGGTGCAGGCTCAGGCTGTGGAAGACAGGGAATTAGTGCCCAGGCTAGACTGTATCATTGGGGTGCAGTCGAGTTTCGTGCACGATGGTACTCATTTGTGGTTACTGGGTAGCCCCAGAGGGCAACGTTTTTCTTCTGGAGGGAAGACACAGTGCCACATTCTGGCTGCATAATTCCCAAACTGGAAGGCTTGTGGGCCAGGAGTGTGAGGAAAAAATTCTGAGAACACAAGCCAGACTTAGATTTCGGGGTGAGGGGACGGCAGGTACCCTCTGCAGAGATGATTCGAGATCCCGTATACCTGAAGACAGAGCTAGGATCAGACGTTGGCTTAGGTCGGAGTTTCTGTCCATGACGGCCCCTTCATGAAGGGGAGGGTGTCACGAGGACATGGAGGTTTTCCCACGATGGGAATTGTGAGATGCTCCAAACCGCAATGATTCCTTCTGTGGGCCAGTCGAGACCTGTTGGATGGCTCCAGGACATCCCATAAGGAAGTTATCCAGAGCAGGGTTCTAAGGATGGATGCCTGTGCAGCCTGCCTCCCATTCCAGGTGTCTCATAGAGCCAAGGCAAGTTCGATCTGCTTGATCTAGGGGAGCAACCGAGGCGGGTGTGTTGAAATGGGTGAGTTGAGGATGGGTCATAAAGTGCATTTGTGTCCATGTAGACCTTGGAATGGGGTGCTTGATCCGGGGCCTTGAGGGATGTTCATAACCGGAGGTTTTGATGGGCTCTAAAGAGTACGTTTCCTATGTAGAGAAGAGAATTGTTTTGATAAGTGCCTAAGGAATCTCCCATATGCTGGTATGGGAAACCAGGCCTCTGAGGAGAGATGACTGGAAACAAAAGCAATGGATATGATTAGGGCCTAGGTGCCTGTCCTGTTCAATCTCTTTCCTGAGGATACGTGTCTACGGATCTGAGGGGATGTAGTTGCTCAGCTTGTGTCAGATCGCCCCTGTTTGTCCTGGGCAGCCTATAATATTCGGATGGGCTCTGGACTTTGGAGTTTCTCCTAATCTATAGGGTTGTGGCCAATGGAATGGGCAGAAATCCCCTGGAGAGGGCAGGCACAGTTCTGAGTTTGGCTCTAGGGGCCCAGCCTTGAGGCTGTGTGGGCCAGGCCTGTGGGGACAAAAGTCTGAAAACACAAACTCCGCTTAGGATTGGGGACATAGGTATGGCACGCCCAATTTATAGACCGTGATAACACTTCGGGATATGAAAAAGGGTGAGTTTGAGGTGCTTGCTCAGGTTTTGTCTCTGGATTTGTGTCAACAATGTGGGTGGAATGCTGGCGTGGCCTCATGGGTTGTAGACGGCTTTCCTTCTCTGAGGATTTGACCCGATCCCAAGAGTTTGGGTACATTCTGTGGGATGGGAGGAGTCCTTTCTGTTTTTTATTTTATTTTATTTTATTTCATTTTATATTTTATTTTATGTACCTCAAGTGTCCCAATAAAAGAGGGATTCCAGAGCAGAGTCCTTGGGAGGGAAAACTGGATAACCCCACCTCTGTTTAAGTTTGGGGGCCTAAGGGCATGGCAAGTACAATATGTGGGCTCTTGATTCAGACACTGAGAGGCCTTCCTTGAGGACAGGGCTCATGCTGAGGGTCACAATGCCTATTTGTGCCCAACAAGGCCCTCAAGCATGGGAAGTGCCTCATGAGCCACGCTGGATTCTCCTACACTGAACGTTGGAGAATATGCCAACCACAAGGTTTCCAGCCATGGCGAAGGAAGAGTTGTGATTTCTGCATCACGTTCACCCCTGGACAGTGATTGGAGTTTAGGTCTAGGTTCTGAAACCCGAAAACTGAGGTTGGGAAGAGATGAAGACCTAAGGACCTGTTGGGTCCAATGAGCTCAGTGTGCGGCCAGCTGTTCAGCGTAGGTCTGGAGGTGTGGGCTCATGCTGTGTCAGACAAGGCATTAGAAAGGGTAGACTGTATATTTGGGGTGCAGTCGAGTGGCGTTCAGTTGATCCTCATTTGGGATTCTAGGTAGCTCCATAAGGCAACGTTTTTCTTCTGGAGGGCAGGCAGAGTGCTGCATTGTGGCCCCAGTATTGCCAAACTGTAGGGCTTTTGGGCCAGGGGTGTGAGGACGTTAGTCTGAGAACACAAGCTAGGCTTAGTCTTTGGGGTGAGGGCACAGAAGGCACACTCTGCAGAGCTGAATCAAGATCTCATGCACCTGAAGTCAGGGCGAATATCAGACGTTTGCTCAGGTTGGAGATTCTGTCCATGATGGCCCCTTTATAAAGTGGAGCGTCTCAAGAGACCATGTAGATTTTCCCACAATGGGAGTTGTGAGATTCTCCAGACTGCAAAGATTCCTTCTGTGGGACACTTGAGACCTGTTGGATGGCTCTAGGATGTCCCATGTGGAACGACTCCAGAGTAGGGTTCTAAGGATGGATGCCTGGGCAGCCCGCCTCCCATTCTAGTTGTCTCCTAGCAACAAGGCAGGTTTGATCCGCAGGCCCTGGGCAAGAAACCAAGGGGGTTGAGTTGACATGGACTCTCCCGAGGATAGATCATAATGTGGGTTTAAGTCCATGGAGACCTTGGAATGGGGCGCTTGATCCGGGGCCCTGAAAGATTCTCCTAAACAGAGGTTTTTATAGAGCTCCAAAGAGTACATTTCCTATGTGGAGACGAGATTTTTCTGATGAGTGCCTCAGTAATCCCCCATATGCTGGTATTGGAAACCAGGCCTCTGAGGAGAGATGACTGGAACCAAAAGCAATGGATCTGATTAGGGCCTAAGTGCCTGTCCAGTTCAATCTTATTCTATGGGGATATCTGTCTCTGAGTCTGAGTGGAGGTAGTTTCCTAACTTGTGAAAGATCATCCCTGTTTGTCCTGGGCAGCCAACACTATTCGGATGGCCTCAGGGAGTTTGGAGGATTCTCCTAATCTTCAGGGTTGTGGCCAATGGAAATGGCAGAATTCCCCTGGAGAGGGAAGCTACAGTCCTTAGGTGTGGCTCCAGGGCCCCAGCTTGGATGGTGTGTGGGCCAGGATTGTGGGGACAGAAGTCTGAAAACACAAACTCAGCTTAGGTTTGGGGATGTATGTATGAAGGCTCGATCTACAGACCGTGAGAATTTTCCGGGCTATGAACCAAGGGCGAGTATGTGGCACTTGCTCAGGCTTTTGTCTCTGGATTTTGTGTCAACGGTGGCCGTGGAATGTCGGGGTGTCCTCAAGGGCCATAGACAATTTTTTCTCTGGTGATTTGGCCTAATCCCAAGGGGTTGGGATCATTCTGTGGATGGGAAGAGTCCTTTCTGTATTTTTTTTTTTTTTACCTCAGGTGTCCCACCAAAGAGGGATTCCAGAGTAGAGCCCTGAGTAGGGGTGACTAGACATCTCGAACTCTGGTTGAGATGGGCGACTAGGGGCTTGGCAAGCCCCATATGTGGGCTGTTGTTCCAGTCACTAAGAGCTTTTACATGAGGATAGGGCTCACGCTGAGGGTCACAACGTGTGTTTGTGCAAATTGTGGCCCTCAGGGATAGGTGGGGCCTCATAGTCCATGCTGCTTTCTCCTACAATGAACATTGGACAACATGCCAACCACTAGGTTTCTTGCCAAGGCTAAGCAGAAGTTCTGATTCTTGCATCACGTTCACTCCTGAGCAGTGAGTGGAGATAAGGTCTAGGTTCTGAAGGTGAAAACTGAGGTTGGGTAGAGATGATGGCCTAAAGCCATTGTGGGTGTGATATGCTCTGTGTACGGCCAGCTGTCTGGGTGTTGGTCTGGAGGTCTGCCCTCAGGCTGTGTCAGACAGGGCTTTAGTGCACAGGCTAGACTGTATAATTGGGGTATTGTCGAGTGGCATGCAGGTTGTTACTCATTTGGCGTTTCTGGTTAGCCCTATAGTGCAACATTTTTCTTCTGGAGAGCAGGCAGAGTGCTGCATTGTGTCTCCAGAATTGCCAAAATGGAGGAGTGTGGCCAGGATTGTGAGGAAGGAAGTCTGAAAACACAAGCTAGCACGAGTTTTGGGGCCAAGAGCATGGCAGGCCCACTCTGCAGAGGCTGAATCGAGATCTCCTGCAGGTGAGGTCAGGGCGAGTATCAGATGTTGCCTCAAGCTGGAGTTTGTGTCCATGACGGCCCCTTCCTGAAGGGGGTGGGGGCGTCATGAGGCCAGGGAGGTTTCCCTTTGCTGGGAGTTGTGAGCTGCTCCAAACTTCAAAGTTTTCTTCTTCAGGACAGTCGAGTACTATTGGAAGGTTCCAGGATGCCCCATACAGAAAGACTCGAGAGCAGGGGCCTAAGAATGGATGCCGAGAAACGCCAACTCACCTTCCCATTGCCTCTTCGAGACAAGGCACGCTCAATCTTAGAACTCTTGGGTGAGCTACCCAGAAGTCTGAGTTTAAAAGGACTCTCCTGAGGATGAGTCATAATGTGGGCTGGTGGCCATGGAGACCTTGGAATGTGGCAGTAGCTAAGGGACTCTGCAGGATTCTCCAACGCGAAGGGCTTGACACAACTCCAACAAGGAAGCTTCCCATGTGGAGATGAGAGGTCTTCTGTCTGGTGCCTCAGGAAAGCCCCGTATGCTGGTCTTCGAACCCAGGCCTCTGAGGAGTGATACCTGGACACCAAAGCAAAGGTTCATAATAGGGCTTAGGGGCCTGTCTGGTTCAATATTCTGTCTCTGCGGATATCTTTCTGTGTGTCTGCATGGAAGTAGTAGTTGCTCAGTTTGTGTCATAATGCCCCTATTTGTCCAGTGCGGCTTGCAGTAGTGGGATGTCCTTGGGGACCTTGAGGTTTCTACTCTTTTGTAGATTTGTGGCCAATGGAATGGGCAGTTTCTTAGGAGAGAGCAGGCACAGTTCTGTGGTGTGGCTCCAGAGACCCCAGCCTGGAGGCTGTGTGGGCCATGGCTGTGCAGACAGACATCCAAAAACCCTAACTCAGCTCAGGTTTGGGGCCGAGGTTACGGCAGGCCTGATCTACAGTCCATGAGGGGAGCTCCTCTGGATATGAAAGAAGGGTGAGAGGGAGGCAGTCGCTCAGGCTTTTGTCTCTGGATGTTTTGTCCACAATGGCCGTTTAATGTAGGAGTTGCCTCATGGGTCGTAGAAGTCTCCCTCTCTGGTAGTTTGTCCAGCACCCAAGAGTTTAGGGTCATTCTGTGGGAAGGGAAGTGTCCTGTTTTCTGCTTCATGTGTCCCCCCAGTAGAGGGATTCTAGAGCATAGCAGTGGGTACTGACAACTGGAATACTCGCCTTCTGGTTAAGCCTGGGGGCCTATGGATATGACAAGCCGCATATGCAGGATCTTGGTCCAGCCACTGAGAGGCGTTACTTTAATACGGACTCACGCTGCAGGTCACAATGCATGTCTGTGCCCTATGCGGCCCTCAAGCACTGGTGTGGCCTTTCGGACAATGCAGGTTTTCCCACATTGAACGTTGGACAACATGCCAACCACAAGGTTTCTGGCCATGGGGAAGGAGGAATTCTAATTTCTGCTTCACGTTCACCCCTGGGCAGTAATTGGAGATAAGGTCTAGGTTCTGAAGCCTGAAAATCGAGGTTGGGAAGAGATGACGACCTACAGCCATAGCGTGTCCTATGTGTCCAGGTTGGGGCCAACTGTCTGGGTGTCGTTTGGGATGTCTTGTCTCAGGCTGTGCCAAACAGGGCATTAGTATACAGGGTAGGCTGTATAATTGCTTTACAATCGAGTGGCATGCATTAGAAAATCATTTGGGGTTTCTTATTAGCAGTATAGGGCAAAGTTTTTCTTCTGGAGGGCAGGCAGAGTGCTGCATTGTGGCTTCGGAATTCCCAAACTGGAGGGCTTGTGGGCCAGGAGAGTGAGGACGGAAGTCTGAGAACACAAGTTAGGCTTAGGTTTCGGGGCAAGGATATGGCAGACACACTCTGCAGAGCTGAATTGAGATCCTGCATCTGAAGTCAGGTCGAGGATCAGACTTTGGCTCAGGTTTGAGTTTCTGTCCATGTTGGCCCCTTCATGAAGGGGGGGCATTATGAGGCCATGGGGGTTTTCCCACTATTGGAGTTGTGAGATGCTCCAAACCACAAGGATTCCGTCTGTGGGACAATTAAGATTGGTTGGATGGCTCCAGGACGTCTTATAAGGTATTTTTCCAGAACAGGGTTCTAAGTATGGATGCCTGGGCAGCCAGCCTCACATTCCAATTGTTTCCTAGCAACAAGAAACGTTTGATCTGCTGGCTTGGGGTAGCAACAGAGGGGCTGAGTTGAAATGGACTTTCCTGAGGATGGTCTTAATATTGGTTTGAGTCCATGGAGACCTTGGTATGGGGCAGTGGCACCAGGGCCCTGAAGGATTCTCCTAACCAGAGGTTATGACAAAGCTCCAATGAGCAAGTTTTCCATGGGGAGACGAGATTTGTTCTTATTGGTGCCTCAGGAAACCACCATATGCTGGTATTGGAAACGAGGCCTCTGAGGACAGATGCCTGGAAACCAAAGCAATGGATCTGATTAGGGCCTAGGGGCCTGTCCGGTTCAATATTCTTCTCTGGGGACATCTGTTGTCTGAGTGGAGGTAGTTGCTCAGCTGGTTTGAGATCACCCCTGTTTGTCCTGGGCGGCCTACACTATTGGGATGGCCTCGGTGACTTTGGAGGTTTTTCCTAATTTGCAAGGTTGTGGCCAATGGAATGGGAAGAATTCCCTTGAAAGGGAAGCACAGTTCTGAGGTGTGGCTCCAGGGACCCAAGTGTGGAGCGTGTGTGGTCCAGGGCTTTTGGAGAAAAGTCTGAAAACACAAACTCCACTTAGGTTGGGGGATGTAGGTATGGCAGGCCCGATCTATAGACCATGAGGAGAACTCTTCAGGATATGAACCAAGGGCGAATGTTAGGTGCTTGCTCATGCTTTTTTTTTTTTTTCTGGAAATGTGTCACCGATTGCCATGGAATGTCAGGGTGTCCTCATGGGCCATCGATGAGGCTCCCTTTCTGGGGATTTGACCCGATACCAAGAGTTTGGGGTCATTCTGTGGGAAGGGAAGAGGCCTTTCTGTTTTTTTTTTTGTTTTTTTTATTTATTTATTTATTTATTTATTTTTTTTACCTCAGGTGGACCACCAAAAGAGGGATTCCCGAGCAGAGTCCTGGGGAGGGGCAACTGGACAAACAGATCTCTGGTTAACATTGGGACCTAAGAACATGGCAAGCCCCATATGTGGGCTCTTGGTCCAGACACTGAGAGGCCTTCCTTGAGGATAGTTCTCACACTGAGTTTCACAATGTGTTTTTGTGCCCAAGGTGCCCCTCAAGTCAGGGCGTGGCCTAATGTACCATGCTGGTTTCTCCTATACTGAACGTTGCACAATATGGCAACCACAAGTTTTCTGGCCATGGGGAAGAAGGAGTTCTAATTTCTGCAACACTTTCACTCCTGGACTGTGATTGGAATTAAGGTCTAGGTTCTGAAGCCTGAAAACTGAGGTTGGGAAGAGATGAAGACCTAAGGCCATGGTGTGTCTGATGTGCTGTTCGGCCAGCTGTTTTGTGTGGGTTGGGAGGTGCAGGCTCAGGCTGTGGAAGACAGGGAATTAGTGCCCAGGCTAGACTGTATCATTGGGGTGCAGTCGAGTTTCGTGCACGATGGTACTCATTTGTGGTTACTGGGTAGCCCCAGAGGGCAACGTTTTTCTTCTGGAGGGAAGACACAGTGCCACATTCTGGCTGCATAATTCCCAAACTGGAAGGCTTGTGGGCCAGGAGTGTGAGGAAAAAATTCTGAGAACACAAGCCAGACTTAGATTTCGGGGTGAGGGGACGGCAGGTACCCTCTGCAGAGATGATTCGAGATCCCGTATACCTGAAGACAGAGCTAGGATCAGACGTTGGCTTAGGTCGGAGTTTCTGTCCATGACGGCCCCTTCATGAAGGGGAGGGTGTCACGAGGACATGGAGGTTTTCCCACGATGGGAATTGTGAGATGCTCCAAACCGCAATGATTCCTTCTGTGGGCCAGTCGAGACCTGTTGGATGGCTCCAGGACATCCCATAAGGAAGTTATCCAGAGCAGGGTTCTAAGGATGGATGCCTGTGCAGCCTGCCTCCCATTCCAGGTGTCTCATAGAGCCAAGGCAAGTTCGATCTGCTTGATCTAGGGGAGCAACCGAGGCGGGTGTGTTGAAATGGGTGAGTTGAGGATGGGTCATAAAGTGCATTTGTGTCCATGTAGACCTTGGAATGGGGTGCTTGATCCGGGGCCTTGAGGGATGTTCATAACCGGAGGTTTTGATGGGCTCTAAAGAGTACGTTTCCTATGTAGAGAAGAGAATTGTTTTGATAAGTGCCTAAGGAATCTCCCATATGCTGGTATGGGAAACCAGGCCTCTGAGGAGAGATGACTGGAAACAAAAGCAATGGATATGATTAGGGCCTAGGTGCCTGTCCTGTTCAATCTCTTTCCTGAGGATACGTGTCTACGGATCTGAGGGGATGTAGTTGCTCAGCTTGTGTCAGATCGCCCCTGTTTGTCCTGGGCAGCCTATAATATTCGGATGGGCTCTGGACTTTGGAGTTTCTCCTAATCTATAGGGTTGTGGCCAATGGAATGGGCAGAAATCCCCTGGAGAGGGCAGGCACAGTTCTGAGTTTGGCTCTAGGGGCCCAGCCTTGAGGCTGTGTGGGCCAGGCCTGTGGGGACAAAAGTCTGAAAACACAAACTCCGCTTAGGATTGGGGACATAGGTATGGCACGCCCAATTTATAGACCGTGATAACACTTCGGGATATGAAAAAGGGTGAGTTTGAGGTGCTTGCTCAGGTTTTGTCTCTGGATTTGTGTCAACAATGTGGGTGGAATGCTGGCGTGGCCTCATGGGTTGTAGACGGCTTTCCTTCTCTGAGGATTTGACCCGATCCCAAGAGTTTGGGTACATTCTGTGGGATGGGAGGAGTCCTTTCTGTTTTTTATTTTATTTTATTTTATTTCATTTTATATTTTATTTTATGTACCTCAAGTGTCCCAATAAAAGAGGGATTCCAGAGCAGAGTCCTTGGGAGGGAAAACTGGATAACCCCACCTCTGTTTAAGTTTGGGGGCCTAAGGGCATGGCAAGTACAATATGTGGGCTCTTGATTCAGACACTGAGAGGCCTTCCTTGAGGACAGGGCTCATGCTGAGGGTCACAATGCCTATTTGTGCCCAACAAGGCCCTCAAGCATGGGAAGTGCCTCATGAGCCACGCTGGATTCTCCTACACTGAACGTTGGAGAATATGCCAACCACAAGGTTTCCAGCCATGGCGAAGGAAGAGTTGTGATTTCTGCATCACGTTCACCCCTGGACAGTGATTGGAGTTTAGGTCTAGGTTCTGAAACCCGAAAACTGAGGTTGGGAAGAGATGAAGACCTAAGGACCTGTTGGGTCCAATGAGCTCAGTGTGCGGCCAGCTGTTCAGCGTAGGTCTGGAGGTGTGGGCTCATGCTGTGTCAGACAAGGCATTAGAAAGGGTAGACTGTATATTTGGGGTGCAGTCGAGTGGCGTTCAGTTGATCCTCATTTGGGATTCTAGGTAGCTCCATAAGGCAACGTTTTTCTTCTGGAGGGCAGGCAGAGTGCTGCATTGTGGCCCCAGTATTGCCAAACTGTAGGGCTTTTGGGCCAGGGGTGTGAGGACGTTAGTCTGAGAACACAAGCTAGGCTTAGTCTTTGGGGTGAGGGCACAGAAGGCACACTCTGCAGAGCTGAATCAAGATCTCATGCACCTGAAGTCAGGGCGAATATCAGACGTTTGCTCAGGTTGGAGATTCTGTCCATGATGGCCCCTTTATAAAGTGGAGCGTCTCAAGAGACCATGTAGATTTTCCCACAATGGGAGTTGTGAGATTCTCCAGACTGCAAAGATTCCTTCTGTGGGACACTTGAGACCTGTTGGATGGCTCTAGGATGTCCCATGTGGAACGACTCCAGAGTAGGGTTCTAAGGATGGATGCCTGGGCAGCCCGCCTCCCATTCTAGTTGTCTCCTAGCAACAAGGCAGGTTTGATCCGCAGGCCCTGGGCAAGAAACCAAGGGGGTTGAGTTGACATGGACTCTCCCGAGGATAGATCATAATGTGGGTTTAAGTCCATGGAGACCTTGGAATGGGGCGCTTGATCCGGGGCCCTGAAAGATTCTCCTAAACAGAGGTTTTTATAGAGCTCCAAAGAGTACATTTCCTATGTGGAGACGAGATTTTTCTGATGAGTGCCTCAGTAATCCCCCATATGCTGGTATTGGAAACCAGGCCTCTGAGGAGAGATGACTGGAACCAAAAGCAATGGATCTGATTAGGGCCTAAGTGCCTGTCCAGTTCAATCTTATTCTATGGGGATATCTGTCTCTGAGTCTGAGTGGAGGTAGTTTCCTAACTTGTGAAAGATCATCCCTGTTTGTCCTGGGCAGCCAACACTATTCGGATGGCCTCAGGGAGTTTGGAGGATTCTCCTAATCTTCAGGGTTGTGGCCAATGGAAATGGCAGAATTCCCCTGGAGAGGGAAGCTACAGTCCTTAGGTGTGGCTCCAGGGCCCCAGCTTGGATGGTGTGTGGGCCAGGATTGTGGGGACAGAAGTCTGAAAACACAAACTCAGCTTAGGTTTGGGGATGTATGTATGAAGGCTCGATCTACAGACCGTGAGAATTTTCCGGGCTATGAACCAAGGGCGAGTATGTGGCACTTGCTCAGGCTTTTGTCTCTGGATTTTGTGTCAACGGTGGCCGTGGAATGTCGGGGTGTCCTCAAGGGCCATAGACAATTTTTTCTCTGGTGATTTGGCCTAATCCCAAGGGGTTGGGATCATTCTGTGGATGGGAAGAGTCCTTTCTGTATTTTTTTTTTTTTTACCTCAGGTGTCCCACCAAAGAGGGATTCCAGAGTAGAGCCCTGAGTAGGGGTGACTAGACATCTCGAACTCTGGTTGAGATGGGCGACTAGGGGCTTGGCAAGCCCCATATGTGGGCTGTTGTTCCAGTCACTAAGAGCTTTTACATGAGGATAGGGCTCACGCTGAGGGTCACAACGTGTGTTTGTGCAAATTGTGGCCCTCAGGGATAGGTGGGGCCTCATAGTCCATGCTGCTTTCTCCTACAATGAACATTGGACAACATGCCAACCACTAGGTTTCTTGCCAAGGCTAAGCAGAAGTTCTGATTCTTGCATCACGTTCACTCCTGAGCAGTGAGTGGAGATAAGGTCTAGGTTCTGAAGGTGAAAACTGAGGTTGGGTAGAGATGATGGCCTAAAGCCATTGTGGGTGTGATATGCTCTGTGTACGGCCAGCTGTCTGGGTGTTGGTCTGGAGGTCTGCCCTCAGGCTGTGTCAGACAGGGCTTTAGTGCACAGGCTAGACTGTATAATTGGGGTATTGTCGAGTGGCATGCAGGTTGTTACTCATTTGGCGTTTCTGGTTAGCCCTATAGTGCAACATTTTTCTTCTGGAGAGCAGGCAGAGTGCTGCATTGTGTCTCCAGAATTGCCAAAATGGAGGAGTGTGGCCAGGATTGTGAGGAAGGAAGTCTGAAAACACAAGCTAGCACGAGTTTTGGGGCCAAGAGCATGGCAGGCCCACTCTGCAGAGGCTGAATCGAGATCTCCTGCAGGTGAGGTCAGGGCGAGTATCAGATGTTGCCTCAAGCTGGAGTTTGTGTCCATGACGGCCCCTTCCTGAAGGGGGTGGGGGCGTCATGAGGCCAGGGAGGTTTCCCTTTGCTGGGAGTTGTGAGCTGCTCCAAACTTCAAAGTTTTCTTCTTCAGGACAGTCGAGTACTATTGGAAGGTTCCAGGATGCCCCATACAGAAAGACTCGAGAGCAGGGGCCTAAGAATGGATGCCGAGAAACGCCAACTCACCTTCCCATTGCCTCTTCGAGACAAGGCACGCTCAATCTTAGAACTCTTGGGTGAGCTACCCAGAAGTCTGAGTTTAAAAGGACTCTCCTGAGGATGAGTCATAATGTGGGCTGGTGGCCATGGAGACCTTGGAATGTGGCAGTAGCTAAGGGACTCTGCAGGATTCTCCAACGCGAAGGGCTTGACACAACTCCAACAAGGAAGCTTCCCATGTGGAGATGAGAGGTCTTCTGTCTGGTGCCTCAGGAAAGCCCCGTATGCTGGTCTTCGAACCCAGGCCTCTGAGGAGTGATACCTGGACACCAAAGCAAAGGTTCATAATAGGGCTTAGGGGCCTGTCTGGTTCAATATTCTGTCTCTGCGGATATCTTTCTGTGTGTCTGCATGGAAGTAGTAGTTGCTCAGTTTGTGTCATAATGCCCCTATTTGTCCAGTGCGGCTTGCAGTAGTGGGATGTCCTTGGGGACCTTGAGGTTTCTACTCTTTTGTAGATTTGTGGCCAATGGAATGGGCAGTTTCTTAGGAGAGAGCAGGCACAGTTCTGTGGTGTGGCTCCAGAGACCCCAGCCTGGAGGCTGTGTGGGCCATGGCTGTGCAGACAGACATCCAAAAACCCTAACTCAGCTCAGGTTTGGGGCCGAGGTTACGGCAGGCCTGATCTACAGTCCATGAGGGGAGCTCCTCTGGATATGAAAGAAGGGTGAGAGGGAGGCAGTCGCTCAGGCTTTTGTCTCTGGATGTTTTGTCCACAATGGCCGTTTAATGTAGGAGTTGCCTCATGGGTCGTAGAAGTCTCCCTCTCTGGTAGTTTGTCCAGCACCCAAGAGTTTAGGGTCATTCTGTGGGAAGGGAAGTGTCCTGTTTTCTGCTTCATGTGTCCCCCCAGTAGAGGGATTCTAGAGCATAGCAGTGGGTACTGACAACTGGAATACTCGCCTTCTGGTTAAGCCTGGGGGCCTATGGATATGACAAGCCGCATATGCAGGATCTTGGTCCAGCCACTGAGAGGCGTTACTTTAATACGGGACTCACGCTGCAGGTCACAATGCATGTCCGTGCCCTAGGCGGCCCTCAAGCACTCGCGTGGCCTTTCGGACAATGCAGGTTTTCCCACATTGAACGTTGGACAACATGCCAACCACAAGGTTTCTGGCCATGGGGAAGGAGGAATTCTAATTTCTGCATCACGTTCACCCCTGGGCAGTGATTGGAGATAAGGTCTAGGTTCTGAAGCCTGAAAACCGAGGTTGGGAAGAGATGACGACCTACAGCCATAGCGGGTCCTATGTGTCCAGGTTGGGGCCAGCTGTCTGGGTGTCGTTTGGGATGTCTTGTCTCAGGCTGTGCCAGAAAGGGCATTAGTATACAGGGTGGGCTGTATAATTGCTTTACAATCGAGTGGCATGCATTAGAAAATCATTTGGGGTTTCTTATTAGCAGCATAGGGCAAAGTTTTTCTTCTGGAGGGCAGGCAGAGTGCTGCATTGTGGCTTCGGAATTCCCAAACTGGAGGGCTTGTGGGCCAGGAGAGTGAGGACGGAAGTCTGAGAACACAAGCTAGGCTTAGGTTTCGGGGCAAGGACATGGCAGGCACACTCTGCAGAGCTGAATTGAGATCTCATGCGTCTGAAGTCAGGTCGAGGATCAGACTTTGGCTCAGGTTTGAGTTTCTGTCCATGTTGGCCCCTTCATGAAGGGGGGGCATTATGAGGCCATGGGGGTTTTCCCACTATTGGAGTTGTGAGATATTCCAAACCGCAAGGATTCCTTCTGTGGGACAATTAAGATTGGTTGGATGGCTCCAGGACGTCTTATAAGGTATTTTTCCAGAACAGGGTTCTAAGTATGGATGCCTGGGCAGCCAGCCTCACATTCCAATTGTCTCCTAGCAACAAGAAACGTTTGATCTGCTGGCTTGGGGAAGCAACAGAGGGGCTGAGTTGAAATGGACTTTCCTGAGGATGGTCTTAATGTTGGTTTGAGTCCATGGAGACCTTGGTATGGGGCAGTGGCACCAGGGCCCTGAAGGATTCTCCTAACCAGGGGTTATGACAAAGCTCCAATGAGCAAGTTTTCCATGGGGAGACGAGATTTGTTCTTATTGGTGCCTCAGGAAACCACCATATGCTGGTATTGGAAACGAGGCCTCTGAGGACAGATGCCTGGAAACCAAAGCAATGGATCTGATTAGGGCCTAGGGGCCTGTCCGGTTCAATATTCTTCTCTGGGGACATCTGTTGTCTGAGTGGAGGTAGTTGCTCAGCTGGTTTGAGATCACCCCTGTTTGTCCTGGACGGCCTACACTATTGGGATGGCCTCGGTGACTTTGGAGGTTTTTCCTAATTTGCAAGGTTGTGGCCAATGGAATGGGAAGAATTCCCTTGAAAGGGAAGCACAGTTCTGAGGTGTGGCTCCAGGGACCCAAGTGTGGAGCGTGTGTGGTCCAGGGCTTTTGGAGAAAAGTCTGAAAACACAAACTCCACTTAGGTTGGGGGATGTAGGTATGGCAGGCCCGATCTATAGACCATGAGGAGAACTCTTTGGGATATGAACAAAGGGCGAATGTTAGGTGCTTGCTCATGCTTTTTTTTTTTTTTTTCTAGAAATGTGTCACCGATTGCCATGGAATGTCGGGGTGTCCTCATGGGCCATCGATGAGGCTCCCTTTCTGGGGATTTGACCCGATCCCAAGAGTTTGGGGTCATTCTGTCGGAAGGGAGGAGGCCTTTCTGTTTATTTTTTTATTTATTTATTTTTTTTTTTACCTCAGGTGGACCACCAAAAGAGGGATTCTAGAGCAGAGACGTGGGTGGGGGCAACTGAACAAACAGAACTCTGGTTAACATTGGGACCTAAGAACATGGCAAGCCCCATATGTGGGCTCTTGGTCCAGACACTGAGAGGCCTTCCTTGAGGATAGGTCTCACACTGAGTTTCACAATGTCTTTTTGTGCCCAAGGAGCCCCTCAAGTCAGGGCGTGGCCTAATGTACCATGCTGGTTTCTCCTACACTGAACGTTGCACAATATGGCAACCACAAGGTTTCTGGCCATGGGGAAGAAGGAGTTCTAATTTCTGAAACACTTTCACTCCTGGACTGTGATTGGATTTAAGGTCTAGGTTCTGAAGCCTGAAAACTGAGGTTGGGAAGAGATGAAGACCTAAGGCCATGGTGTGTCTGATGTGCTGTTCGGCCAGCTGTTGAGTGTGGGTTAGGAGGTGCAGGCTCAGGCTGTGGCAGAGAGGGAATTAGTGCCCAGGCTAGACTGTATTATTGGGGTGCAGTCGAGTTTCGTGCACGATGGTACTCATTTGTGGTTACTGGGTAGCCCCAGAGGGCAACGTTTTTCTTCTGGAGGGAAGACACAGTGCCACATTCTGGCTGCATAATTCCCAAACTGGAAGGCTTGTGGGCCAGGAGTGTGAGGAAAAAATTCTGAGAACACAAGCCAGACTTAGATTTCGGGGTGAGGGGACGGCAGGTACCCTCTGCAGAGATGATTCGAGATCCCGTATACCTGAAGACAGAGCTAGGATCAGACGTTGGCTTAGGTCGGAGTTTCTGTCCATGACGGCCCCTTCATGAAGGGGAGGGTGTCACGAGGACATGGAGGTTTTCCCACGATGGGAATTGTGAGATGCTCCAAACCGCAATGATTCCTTCTGTGGGCCAGTCGAGACCTGTTGGATAGCTCCAGGACATCCCATAAGGAAGTTATCCAGAGCAGGGTTCTAAGTATGGATGCCTGTGCAGCCTGCCTCCCATTCCAGGTGTCTCATAGAGCCAAGGCAAGTTCGATCTGCTTGATCTAGGGGAGCAACCGAGGCGGGTGTGTTGAAATGGGTGAGTTGAGGATGGGTCATAATGTGCATTTGTGTCCATGTAGACCTTGGAATGGGGTGCTTGATCCGGGGCCTTGAGGGATGTTCATAACCGGAGGTTTTGATGGAGATTAAAGAGTATGTTTCCTATGTAGAGAAGAGAATTGTTTTGATGAGTGCCTAAGGAATCTCCCATATGCTGTTATTGGAAACCAGGCCTCTGAGGAGAGATGACTGGAATCAAAAGCAATGGATCTGATTAGGGCCTAAGTGCCTGTCCAGTTCAATCTTATTCTATGGGTATATCTGTCTCTGGGTCTGAGTGGAGGTAGTTTCCTAACTTGTGAAAGATCATCCGTGTTTGTCCTGGGAAGCCAACACTATTCGGATGGCCTCGGGGAGTTTGGAGGATACTCCTAATCTATAGGGTTGTGGCCAATGGAAATGGTAGAATTCCCCTGGAGAGGGAAGCCACAGTCCTGAGGTGTGGCTCCAGGGGCCCCAGCTTGGATGGTGTGTGGGCCAGGACTGTGGGGACAGAAGTCTGAAAACACAAACTCAGCTTAGGTTTGGGGATGTATGTATGAACGCTCGATCTACAGACCGTGAGAATTTTCCGGGCTATGAACCAAGGGCGAGTATGTGGCACTTGCTCAGGCTTTTGTCTCTGGATTTTGTGTCAATGGTAGCCGTGGAATGTCGGGGTGTCCTCAAGGGCCATGGACAATTCTTTCTCTGGTGATTTGGCCTGATCCCAAGGGGTTGGGATCATTCTGTGGATGGGAAGAGTCCTTTCTGTATTTTTTTTTTTTACCTCAAGTGTCCCACCAAAGAGGGATTCCAGAGTAGAGCCCTGAGTAGGGGTGACTAGACATCTCGAACTCTGGTTGTGATTGGGGGATCAGGGGCTTGGCAAACTCCATATGTGGGCTGTTGTTCCAGTCACTAAGAGGCTTTACATGAGGATAGGGCTCACGCTGAGGGTCACAATGTGTGTTTGTGCAAATTGTGGCCCTCAGGGATAGGTGGGGCCTCATAGTCCATGCTGCTTTCTCCTACAATGAACATTGGACAACATGCCAACCACTAGGTTTCTTGCCAAGGCGAAGGAGAAGTTCTGATTCTTGCATCACGTTCACTCCTGAGCAGTGAGTGGAGATAAGGTCTAGGTTCTGAAGGTGAAAACTGAGGTTGGGTAGAGATGATGGCCTAAAGCCATTGTGGGTGTGATATGCTCTGTGTACGGCCAGCTGTCTGGGTGTTGGACTGGAGGTCTGCCCTCAGGCTGTGTCAGACAGGGCTTTAGTGCACAGGCTAGACTGTATAATTGGGGTATGGTCGAGTGGCATGCAGGTTGTTACTCATTTGGCGTTTCTGGTTAGCCCTATAGGGCAACATTTTTCTTCTGGAGGGCAGGCAGAGTGCTGCATTGTGTCTCCAGAATTGCCAAACTGGAGGGGTTTGGCCAGGATTGTGAGGAAGGAAGTCTGAAAACACAAGCTAGCACGAGTTTTGGGGCCAAGAGCATGGCAGGCCCACTCTGCAGAGGCTGAATCGAGATCTCCTGCAGGTGAGGTCAGGGCGAGTATCAGATGTAGCCTCAAGCTGGAGTTTGTGTCCATGACGGCCCCTTCCTGAAGGGGGTGGGGGCGTCATGAGGCCAGGGAGGTTTCCCTACGCTGGGAGTTGTGAGATGTTTCAAACTTCAAAGTTTCCTTCTTCAGGACAGTCGAGTACTAATGGATGGTTCCAGGATGCCCCATACAGAAAGACTCGAGAGCAGGGGCCTAAGCATGGATGCCAAGAAACGCCAACTCACCTTCCCATTGCCTGGTCGAGACAAGGCACGCTCAATCTTAGAACTCTTGGGTGAGCTACCCAGAAGGCTGAGTTTAAATGGACTCTCCTGAGGATGAGTCATAATGTGGGTTGGTGGCCATGGAGACCTTGGAATGTGGCAGTAGCTAAGGGACTCTGCAGGATTCTCTAACGCGAAGGGCTTGACACAACTCCAACAAGGAAGCTTCCCATGTGGAGATGAGAGGTCTTCTGTCTGGTGCCTCAGGAAAGCCCTGTATGCTGGTCTTCGAACCCAGGCCTCTGAGGAGTGATACCTGGACACCAAAGCAAGAGTTCATAATAAGGCCTAGGGCCCTGTCTGGTTCAAAATTCTGTCTCTGCGGATATCTTTCTGTGTGACTGCATGGAGGTAGTAGTTGCTCAGCTTGTGTCATAATGCCCTTATTTGTCCAGTGCGGCTTGCAGTAGTGGGATGTTCTTGGGGACCCTGAGGTTTCTACTATTTTGTAGATTTGTGGCCAATGGAATGGGCAGTTTCTTAGGAGAGAGCAGGCACAGTTCTGTGGTGTGGCTCCAGAGACCCCAGCCTGGAGGCTGTGTGGGCCATGGCTGTGCAGACAGACATCCAAAAACCCTAACTCAGCTCAGGTTTGGGGCCGAGGTTACAGCAGGCCTGATCTACAGTCCATGAGGGGAGCTCCTCTGGATATGAAAGAAGGGTAAGAGGGAGGCAGTCGCTCAGGCTTTTGTCTCTGGATGTTTTGTCCACAATGGCCGTTTAATGTAGGAGTTGCCTCATGGGTCGTAGAAGTCTCCCTCTCTGGTAGTTTGTCCAGCACCCAAGAGTTTAGGGTCATTCTGTGGGAAGGGAAGTGTCCTGTTTTCTGCTTCATGTGTCCCCCCAGTAGAGGGATTCTAGAGCATAGCAGTGGGTACTGACAACTGGAATACTCGCCTTCTGGTTAAGCCTGGGGGCCTATGGATATGACAAGCCGCATATGCAGGATCTTGGTCCAGCCACTGAGAGGCGTTACTTTAATACGGGACTCACGCTGCAGGTCACAATGCATGTCTGTGCCCTAGGCGGCCTTCAAGCACTGGCGTGGCCTTTCGGACAATGCAGGTTTTCCAACATTGAACGTTGGACAACATGCCAACCACAAGGTTTCTGGCCATGGGGAAGGAGGAATTTTAATTTCTGCATCACGTTCACCCCTGGGCAGTGATTGGAGATAAGGTCTAGGTTCTGAAGCCTGAAAACCGAGGTTGGGAAGAGATGACGACCTACAGCCATAGTGGGTCCTATGTGTCCAGGTTGGGGCCAGATGTCTGGGTGTCGTTTGGGATGTCTTGTCTCAGGCTGTGCCAGACAGGGCATTAGTATACAGGGTGGGCTGTATAATTGCTTTACAATCGAGTGGCATGCATTAGAAAATCATTTGGGGTTTCTTATTAGCAGCATAGGGCAAAGTTTTTCTTCTGGAGGGCAGGCAGAGTGCTGCATTGTGGCTTCGGAATTCCCAAACTGGAGGGCTTGTGGGCCAGGAGAGTGAGGATGAAAGTCTGAGAACACAAGCTAGGCTAGGTTTCGGGGCAAGGACATGGCAGGCACACTCTGCAGAGCTGAATTGAGATCTCATGCGTCTGAAGTCAGGTCGAGGATCAGACTTTGGCTCAGGTTTGAGTTTCTGTCCATGTTGGCCCCTTCATGAAGGGGGGGCATTATGAGGCCATGGGGGTTTTCCCACTATTGGAGTTGTGAGATGCTCCAAACCGCAAGGATTCCTTCTGTGGGACAATTAAGATTGGTTGGATGGCTCCAGGACGTCTTATAAGGTATTTTTCCAGAACAGGGTTCTAAGTATGGATGCCTGGGCAGCCAGCCTCACATTCCAATTGTCTTCTAGCAACAAGAAACGTTTGATCTGCTGGCTTGGGGTAGCAACAGAGGGGCTGAGTTGAAATGGACTTTCCTGAGGATGGTCTTAATGTTGGTTTGAGTCCATGGAGACCTTGGTATGGGGCAGTGGCACCAGGGCCCTGAAGGATTCTCCTAACCAGAGGTTATGACAAAGCTCCAATGAGCAAGTTTTCCATGGGGAGACGAGATTTGTTCTTATTGGTGCCTCCGGAAACCACCATATGCTGGTATTGGAAACGAGGCCTCTGAGGACAGATGCCTGGAAACCAAAGCAATGGATCTGATTAGGGCCTAGGGGCCTGTCCGGTTCAATATTCTTCTCTGGGGACATCTGTTGTCTGAGTGGAGGTAGTTGCTCAGCTGGTTTGAGATCACCCCTGTTTGTCCTGGGCGGCCTACACTATTGGGATGGCCTCGGTGACTTTGGAGGTTTTTCCTAATTTGCAAGGTGTGGCCAAAGGAATGGGAAGAATTCCCTTGAAAGGGAAGCACAGTCCTGAGGTGTGGCTCCAGGGACCCAAGTGTGGAGCGTGTGTGGTCCAGTGCTATTTGGAGAAAAGTCTGAAAACACAAACTCCACTTAGGTTGGGGGATGTAGGTATGGCCGGCCCGATCTATAGACCATGAGGAGAACTCTTCGGGATATGAACAAACGGCGAATGTTAGGTGCTTGCTCATGCTTTTTTTTTTTTTCTGGAAATGTGTCACCGATTGCCATGGAATGTCGGGGTGTCCTCATGGGCCATCGATGAGGCTCCCCTTCTGGGGATTTGACCCGATCCCAAGAGTTTGGGGTCATTCTGTCGGAAGGGAGGAGGCCTTTCTGTTTATTTTGTTTATTTTTTTTGTTTTTTGTTTTTTTTTTTTTTTTAACTCAGGTGGACCACCAAAAGAGGGATTCCAGAGCAGAGACGTAGGTGGGGGCAACTGGACAAACAGAACTCTGGTTAACATTGGGACCTAAGAACATGGCAAGCCCCATATGTGGGCTCTTGGTCCAGAAACTGAGAGGCCTTCCTTGAGGATAGTTCTCACACTGAGTTTCACAATGTGTTTTTGTGCCCAAGGAGCCCCTCAAGTCAGGGCGTGGCCTAATGTACCATGCTGGTTCTCCTACACTGAACGTTGCACAATATGGCAACCACAAGGTTTCTGGCCATGGGGAAGAAGGAGTTCTAATTTCTGAAACACTTTCACTCCTGGACTGTGATTGGATTTAAGGTCTAGGTTCTGAAGCCTGAAAACTGAGGTTGGGAAGAGATGAAGACCTAAGGCCATGGTGTGTCTGATGTGCTGTTCGGCCAGCTGTTGAGTGTGGGTTAGGAGGTGCAGGCTCAGGCTGTGGCAGACAGGGAATTAGTGCCCAGGCTAGACTGTATTATTGGGGTGCAGTCGAGTTTCGTGCACGATGGTACTCATTTGTGGTTACTGGGTAGCCCCAGAGGGCAACGTTTTTCTTCTGGAGGGAAGACACAGTGCCACATTCTGGCTGCATAATTCCCAAACTGGAAGGCTTGTGGGCCAGGAGTGTGAGGAAAAAATTCTGAGAACACAAGCCAGACTTAGATTTCGGGGTGAGGGGACGGCAGGCACCCTCTGCAGAGATGATTCGAGATCCCGTATACCTGCAGACAGAGCTAGGATCAGACGTTGGCTTAGGTCGGAGTTTCTGTCCATGACGGCCCCTTCATGAAGGGGAGGGTGTCACGAGGACATGGAGGTTTTCCCACGATGGGAATTGTGAGATGCTCCAAACCGCAATGATTCCTTCTTAGACCTGTTGGATGGCTCCAGGACATCCCATAAGGAAGTTATCCAGAGCAGGGTTCTTTTTTTTTTTTTTTTTAAGATTTTATTTATTTATTTGACAGAGAGATCACAGGTAGGCAGAGAGACTGGCAGAGAGAGAGAGAGAGCGGGAAGCAGGCTCCCCTCTGAGCAGAGAGCCCGATGTGGGACTCGATCCCATGACCCTGAGATCATGACCTGAGCCGAAGGCAGCGGCTTAACTCACTGAGCCACCCAGGCGCCCCAGAGCAGGGTTCTAAGGATGGATGCCTGGGCAGCCTGCCTCCCATTCCAGGTGTCTCATAGAGCCAAGGCAAGTTCGATCTGCTGGATCTAGGGGAGCAACCGAGGCGGGTGTGTTGAAATGGGTGAGTTGAGGATGGGCCATAATGTGCATTTGTGTCCATGTAGACCTTGGAATGGGGTGCTTGATCCGGGGCCTTGAGGGATGTTCATAACCGGAGGTTTTGATGGAGCTCTAAAGAGTATGTTTCCTATGTAGAGAAGAGAATTGTTTTGATGAGTGCCTAAGGAATCTCCCATATGCTGTTATTTGAAACCAGGCCTCTGAGGAGAGATGACTGGAATCAAAAGCAATGGATCTGATTAGGGCCTAAGTGCCTGTCCAGTTCAATCTTATTCTATGGGTATATCTGTCTCTGGGTCTGGAGTGGAGGTAGTTTCCTAACTTGTGAAAGATCATCCGTGTTTGTCCTGGGAAGCCAACACTATTCGGATGGCCTCGGGGAGTTTGGAGGATACTCCTAATCTATAGGGTTGTGGCCAATGGAAATGGCAGAATTCCCCTGGAGAGGGAAGCCACAGTCCTGAGGTGTGGCTCCAGGGGCCCCAGCTTGGATGGTGTGTGGGCCAGGACTGTGGGGACAGAAGTCTGAAAACACAAACTCAGCTTAGGTTTGGGGATGTATGTATGAACGCTCGATCTACAGACCGTGAGAATTTTCCGGGCTATGAACCAAGGGCGAGTATGTGGCACTTGCTCAGGCTTTTGTCTCTGGATTTTGTGTCAATGGTGGCCGTGGAATGTCGGGGTGTCCTCAAGGGCCATGGACAATTCTTTCTCTGGTGATTTGGCCTGATCCCAAGGGGTTGGGATCATTCTGTGGATGGGAAGAGTCCTTTCTGTATTTTTTTTTTTTACCTCAAGTGTCCCACCAAAGAGGGATTCCAGAGTAGAGCCCTGAGTAGGGGTGACTAGACATCTCGAACTCTGGTTATGATTGGGGGATCAGGGGCTTGGCAAACTCCATATGTGGGCTGTTGTTCCAGTCACTAAGAGGCTTTACATGAGGATAGGGCTCACGCTGAGGGTCACAATGTGTGTTTGTGCAAATTGTGGCCCTCAGGGATAGGTGGGGCCTCATAGTCCATGCTGCTTTCTTCTACAATGAACATTGGACAACATGCCAACCACTAGGTTTCTTGCCAAGGCGAAGGAGAAGTTCTGATTCTTGCATCACGTTCACTCCTGAGCAGTGAGTGGAGATAAGGTCTAGGTTCTGAAGGTGAAAACTGAGGTTGGGTAGAGATGATGGCCTAAAGCCATTGTGGGTTGATATGCTCTGTGTACGGCCAGCTGTCTGGGTGTTGGACTGAAGGTCTGCCCTCAGGCTGTGTCAGACAGGGCTTTAGTGCACAGGCTAGACTGTATAATTGGGGTATGGTCGAGTGGCATGCAGGTTGTTACTCATTTGGCGTTTCTGGTTAGCCCTATAGGGCAACATTTTTCTTCTGGAGGCCAGGCAGAGTGCTGCATTGTGTCTCCAGAATTGCCAAACTGGAGGGGTTTGGCCAGGATTGTGAGGAAGGAAGTCT